>NW_026643107.1:2777268-3471585 GCF_028828005.1 Penicillium manginii
CGTTGAGCTCCCTCCTTTTCAAAACTGGCGTAATCTTTATCCGAAATCATACTGAAAGTAAAATAATCAATTGTATTAGACTGAAAAGACATATTGTGGAAGATGATTTCCTCAATGTGAGAGAGCTTGGTCTATTTAAGTACGAGATACATCTACAAGAATTAACTAAAGTTCGTTCTACTACAGCCAACATTGGTGGTAGTAGAGCTCAATACAAGCCACGAGGCGAACGTGGGACCTTTGATCTTAGAGACCAGAACAAAGCACGGCGAGACAGCTTACGACGAACACAAAGGCATACCGGAACACGAAAACCACCATTGTGCCAAAACAAGTAAATATGTTGCAGCATTCCCGGAGCTGTCTGGAAAATTTCAATGACCGAGAGAAACATGGCAGAAGAGGCTGAATACGCCAATAAGACTGTCTTACATTCAATCAATGGGAACTCCTTGGAATGTCTATAATTTCTGGTTCTAGAAGTATGTAATTTTTTCTATTTACAACGATGCAAATCCTCAGTCTCACTGTGTCAACGAAATGACCTTCTTAGCCGCCTCCTCAAACCCGTCAAAAGCATGCAGAGGCAGACCACTTTCGGCAATCTACAAATAATCATATTAGTAAAGAGATGAACATAGCTTTAAGACAGGTTATGTCGACGTACCATCTTCTGGCCAAGTTCTTCGTTTGTTCCACGCAGCCGCACCACAACGGGTACCTGCATATTCAGGTCTCGGAACGCAAGGATGATCCCCTCAGCGATCATATCGCAGCGCGTCAGACCGCCGAAAATATTCACGAAAATGGCCTTTACGCGGGGGTCTGCGCAGATCACGCGGAAAGAAGACTTCACCGTTTCTGAGGTGGCCTTGCCGCCGGTATCAAGGAAATTTGCACAGTGGCCGTCGTGGATCGTAAGTGCGTCGACTGTGTTCATGGCGAGGCCGGCTCCATTGACGAGCGTGCCAACGCTGCCTTCGCCCTCTAGTCTGTTCAAGTCAGCACTGGAACGTTTGAAGAATCCATGGGACGCTTGTTCCTACTTGATGAAGACAATTCCGTCCTTTTCAGCCTCGACCTCTGCTGGAACTTCCTCGGCAATGTTGCGCAAGCGGTGAATTTCCTCCTGTCGACCCGAGCTGCGGAATGCAGCATCATCGAACCCAAACCTTGCGGTGTGGACTTCGAGGCCTCCATTGGCCGCTGTTCCAATCTGTGTCTCTAGAACGAATGCTTCTTTCTCCCTGAAGATATCCCACAGTGCCTGGACTAAGCCAGCAACTCTGCTCTGCGCCGAGGCAGGAAGGCCTAGGTGTGAGGTTACCTGCGTAATAAGGTGCTGTCCATCAAAGTTGGTCTGGGAATAAGCGAAGGGGAATCGGCGAGATTGAGCAGGATCGAAATCCGCGGTTGGAGAAGCGACAATGCACGGTGAAAGAGATGTCCGGTCAACTGAGATCGAGATAGATGCGTCGGACTTATAAGGCGATCCGTTGACTAGCACATTCTTCTCTTTCAAGAGATCGAATGCTTGGAATTGTTTTATATACAAGTTTCGCTTCTGCTGGACCGCTGGATTTGAAGCAGGAGTGACACGTCGCATAGTGTGAAACCCACGCTTTCCAGAGCCAGTGCCCGAGATAGTCTAAACAAGGTCAGTAACTCTGATTTGCAAGCAATCAACTTTGAACTCACGCTAGCACCAGGTCGGATACCACCATCCCCCAGCAAAGCTCGCATACCCTCGCCGAACTTCTCTGGGTGGTTCACCATGACAGCGCCCGCCCGCTCTAGCGCCTTATATTTCGTTTGCGCATCGGGCTCTCCAGGAGCCGCCCAAGCCCCAGCATGCCCCATAATTCGACCGGCAGGCGCTTCTAGGCCTCCCACGAGAGCCATGATAGGTCTATACTTGTTAGCAGCAGACTCCTACAAGAGATAGGGGACAGTCATACTTGGGACTAGAAGTTCGCTTTCGATAATCCTTGATCCACTCCGCAGCATCCATCTCCGCAGTGCCACCAATCTCACCAACCAGAATAATTCCGTGGGTATCATCATCGTGTTCAAAGATTTTCAGCGCATCGACGAAGTTGGTACCGGCCAACACGTCACCGCCCATACTGATGCAAAGACTCTGTCCGAGACCAGCTCGGGTTGTCGATGCCACGGTTTCATAACTCAGGGTCCCTGACTTGGCTACAATGCCGACATTTCCGGGGGCAAAGCAAGGAAGGGGCTGGAAGCCAATACGGCACTTGCCGATGGCGGATATTATGCCAGGACAATTTGCGCCCACGAGACGGGTTTTTGATTGTGTTTGCAGCATGGAATGAATCTGAAATATCCCATTAGTGTTGACAATCAAGAATAAGCAGTGATGAAACCTACTCGGAGGATATCGTGAATGGGAACGTGTTCAGCCACAGCTACGACGAGCGGGATCTCTGCCTCGATTGCCTCTTCAATAGCCTGTGCAGTCTGGTTTCCTGGGACATATATTGCCGAGGCATCTGGTTTGGATTTCTCTTGTGCCTAAAAAGGGCCCAATGGCATTAGTTCGTTCCAATCATAGGGTCTAGCACGTCCAATCGACCGCGGGCAGTACACATACCACCTTCACAGAGGGGAACACAGGGAGTCCCAGATGCTCACCCTCAACACCAGGCTTGACACCGCCGACAATATTCGTGCCCCATTCCAGCGATTCTTTAACATTGGCAGTCGCTTGTCGTCCTGAGGAGGGATTAGCATGGGCATGAACCAGCGCCGTACAAGGAGTTCGACAACTCACCTGTGAACCCTTGGAATAGTACTCGGGTGTGCGCTCCGATCTTCAAGTTTGGCAGTGTATCGGCATATCTTGTGGAGCGCGGAGAAGTCGAGAATGACCTGGAGCAGCGCAGCTGGGGCGCGTGCCTGGATAAGCGCAGAGCCATGGGGGGTTGTTGGAGAGGTGAGAGGCCGCCTTGTGAAGAATTGAGGCAAAGGAGGCGAGGAATCTTTATATGTAGTGGTCGATTCCAGGGAATACTCGCATGGGCACGCCTCGAGCTCGCAGAGTTGGAGAAGTGTGAGGGTGGTTTGAAGACGGCTATCTCCCCGAGGTTATTTCCCCAAGTCGGCTATCCGGTCTCGGAGTTCCCCACACTGGAGGCTCCGTCATTGCTTACATGTGCACCATTCAGCCTATACTCACATTAATGTTTTTTTTTTCGTACTTCTGGCGATAGTTGATTTCTGAATTCGAGACTCTGATCTCAAAATATGTGGTCATTTCCTTGCCATCACTGGTAGTTCTAAATGCCAAGCCGGCGGACAAAAAAACAAACACCGTTACGGGGTTTTAGTCTGCCACTTGGACAGGCGTGGAACCATCGTTAGAAGGGTGGAACCAAACTCAGAAGGATGGTAATTCCCGCCATTTTTAAGGTTCAACTCTATAAAATCATACTACTGGTACAAACTTGAAGTGTAGTCCATTATATATGATAGAAATTGGTAGCTAATCAGGTACCTGGGTACTCCGTACTACTACTAGTAGTTGTAATTAAACTTCTCTGTAGTGACATGCAGTCTACTACTACTGATATTAGGGGGCATCAAATTCCATTTCAACTTGACTACCACTCTAGGGCTGGGCATACTCAATCGCAAAATCATCTTGCCGAACCTCTCGGCAAATAAAAGGGGGTATCGTTTCAAACTCGTTCGCTTAGCGCCAGCGAGCAAAGGTGAAACAACGTGGATTAATATGGGGTCCGCTAGATAGGAGCCGCTTGAATATCCTTGCTTTTTAAAGGGCCTCTGTAACAGCCATCATTTATAGCTTACTGTAATTGATTAAAAAGGCCCACCGCAGACGCCGGTTGGCCGGGGCTGCTTTCTTATTGAAGTCTGGCGATCCTTCCATGTGCTAGACCCTTAAATACTCTCTCTATCTTCGTCTCATTCTGCAATACATGCTCTTTCTTTCTAAATTTCCCTTTCATTGTATTCGATCTGTCATTTTTTTTAGTTAGGTACTGACTCTGGAAGTCTACCTCCACGATGCGATCTTCCATTCTTTTCTCTACTTGGGCAGCTGGTCTGGCCCAAGCATACACCGTCACCAACACCGATCTATTCATGTTCAAGAATATCGACCCTATCGTGTTTCCAGGACAGTACACTAGCCATATGCATAGCTTCTTTGGCTCCGACGCCGTGACTGTCAACACCACTACATCCGCAGAACTACAAAAGGGTTGCTCGAGCACCGACAACCCCAACGACTTCTCAACCTACTGTTCGTATCTTCCAACCACCCCTTTGCCCAGCCATTGATTCTAACCCCAACAAAGGGATCCCAACCCTATACCTGGTCCAGGATGGTAACCACACTGCCATAACCCCCATGCGCTTCAGCGCCTATTACGAGAACCTAAACTCAGCCGAGATCGCCATCCCGCAAAACTACAAGGACGTCGCCGGCAATGCCTCGGCCCAATCCCAAGATGTGCTAGACAGCAACGCAGGAATTAAATGGTTTTGCGAAGGAAACGGAGAGGAGTATGACGCAAATACCGCTGCTTTTCCAACAAAGACCTGCCCGACACACCTGCAAACGCTTCTTCTTTTCCACGACTGCGCCAATCCGGACACGCTCGAGTCGGCGTATTCCGAGAATCCCAATTACTTTCCGACATATGGAGAGAATCGCTGCCCGAAGGGTATGTATCGGATTCCGCAGCTGCGGTTCTCCATTCGCTATGATCTTCGTAAGCTTCTTCCTGATGGTTGGGAGGGACAGCCGCCTTTGGAGCTTTCCTGTGGATCTTCCTACTGTTCCCACGGTGATTTCATCAATGGATGGCTACCGGAGGCTGCGGAGAACATGCTTAAAGATCCGTCCAAGTCGGAGTTCTTTGGTATTGATGGGCCCCTCGGCGACTATAATGCGGGTTCCGTGTGCGGAGCGGAGAATGCAACTGATAGCGATCCTACTCACGGAACGAGCGACTATGCACAGAGTGTGCGCATGATGAAGAGCAGCTCAATGATGAAGAGGAGACATCTTGCTAAGCATCGCCGTACTTGAAAGGATCTTCGAGGGCCTGGGTTGTATAGTATCATTCAAGTTGAATTAAGGAATCGGGTGTACATTTATCAACAGAGTAGCTACTTCACTAGCTACTACCATCCATTAGTATGAGGCCGTATTTGTTGAAATGTGTACTAGTATTAGCTGTGACGGATCATAATGATCATTGATCCCGCGTTTAATGCTTTACGATCATCGCACAACGCTACAAGCCAGACTCGCCAGAGGATATCATAGATTCGTAATAGATAGAAAGCATCCATTCATATCATAACTCGGTATCTACCACATCTATAGATCATCTTACACTTAGTATTCATTCAAATGCAGCTTCTTGCCGACAAATTTCTTTCTCTCCGTCTTCTCGCCTCTTTGTTCACGTTCCGCATTAACGCCCTTCAGAGCGTGAAGAAGCATACCCGCATCGAAGAAACCATCTGGATATATCAAGTCAGCACAACCGCACAAAGAAATCATATAATATACGATAGTAATGAAGGGGGGGGAACTCACATCCACCCATGCCGTCATCCTCAATCTCGGCACTATCTGTCGTCGTAGTGGGCGTCTCGGCTCCACCCGCGCCAGGCCGTACAATGCGTCCCCGACGCTGCGATTCACTTTGCACCCGCTCAGCCAATGCCTCAGTCTCACGCGCCCGACTTGTTCTCGGACTCGATGCCTTCCGATTGGATGCGCGGAGGAGCTTCCGCATTTCGAAAAGGTATGATTCAAGGGTTTGCATTAGGCGAGAGGTTTGTCTGTGTTTTGACGAGGCACAGAAGGAAATAGACTCGTCTTTGATGATGTAGCCTATGCCGAATCCATCGGCAGAGGTAGGGCCAAACCCGAAGTGGCGCAAACATGGGTTGCCGCAATTCGAGGTTGATAGGACGGTGTTGTTAATCTTGTCCCAGCCTGGGTCGCTGAAAATAGCTGGCGTGGGCGGTGCTGCGTTGCGCATTGCGCGGATACTACTGCCATTTGGAGAAGAGTAGCCGTCTTCAGAGGGCTGGGAAATTGGGGAGTCGAGCCCGTCGCTGGGGCTGGAGTATCCGCCTGTGGAGCTAGAATCCTGGAAGAAACCTTCATCAAAAGACCGCTGCCAAAGACAATAGAGTGCATAGAGGTGGCGGTCCTGGCCCTGGCCCTTGGAGCAATCCTTTGTAATCGCCGTGTGGCGCTGAGCAGCAGTTCGCAGGGCATCAATTTTAGCCTCAGCAGGGTTCTCGCCCCAGAAGGTCTTGACAAATTCGTAGGTTTCGGGAGTGACGGTACGCACGGCTTCGGTGCGACCGTGGAGGAAGAATTTGGTCATAGCGGGCTCGTAGGTGTTTTCAACTCGACCATAGAGACCATAGTAGGCGGCTTGGAATGCCATTTGAACAAAGGCGTCTGGCGAGAAGCCCATGGAAGTGATGAAGTTTTTTCCATAGCCTTCAAAGTCGAGAACTTGGAACTCATGTTGGTAGAGCAGGTCTGAGAGATGTGATTCGGCAAAACGAAGGGCAATGTTGAGCTCCGGCGTCATATCCCATTCTAGCTTGCGAGGCGTAGTGCTGACATTTCCGAAGCTGCGGGGGTCACGCTTAGCTGGGTCCGGGCTGGTTGTTGCCCATAGACTCGGTGCCTGACCATTGATGGTTTTTGCAAAACGGAGAATGGTATCAGTGTACAAGTCACTAGCGAAGCGCAGGACAGTGTGTCCATCTACACCGGTATGTTCGAAGTTGATACCAGCGCTGCCGTTATTGCAAACAATGATCTGCAGCTTGTCATACCAGCGATTTGTGCAAGTGCCCACCTGCACGCCTTTGATCACCTCGCTGGTACCACAGAGCATGTTGGCGCAAAGCTCTGCTGTGGTAGAAGGTTCCGTGTCGTCGAGACACAGCATGAATAAAGCGGTGTCAACGATATTGAGACACTCGGCGTTGTTTGATGCCGAATCCTTCGTCATGATATCACGAAGTCCCGACCATACCTTGCGGTTCTCTGTACTGAGTACGCCCAGGGCACCTTTGGCAGCTTCTTGGACGGGTGTCTGCGCGGCATCATCGATGATGACATGCAAATTGAGTGAAATATCCTTTTCGGTCATGATCAAGTCGCTGTTGTCATCAAGGACATCGAACCAGTAGAACTGCCCCCGACACATTACGACAATGTGCTTGGCATCAGGATCTTGGCTGATAACGCAGCCATTGTCGGTTGGTAGACGGGCCGTTCCAAAAAGTCGGGAGTATTGGTACATGCAGAGAGGTGTCCCACGCACTGTGTCTGGAGGCAGCTCCTCCCTCCGCACCGCGCGCACGAATGAAAGAGCGGAAATAACCAGCGACGCAGCTCGGGTCACTTGATGATTGCGAGCCGGAGTGGGGTCGTCCTCCAAGAGGAAGAAAGGGTTGAGATTCAAGACAACCGAGCTGTCGAAATTCAAGTAAGAGTCGTACCAGAACTGCTCGATGAAACTAGTTTTGGAGGAAGCATAGTTTTTCAGTCGTTCTTGTAGCAGCGGCCCATCTGTCTTCAGGAAGTCCTTTACAGCTGCCTTCGAATCCTCATGTTCGCGGGGCGTCTGTAACGCGGCAAGCGCATCAAGATGGCGGCGGCATGTATCCTCAAGACTCGGGATGGGTAGTTTTGGAAGTGACTCCTGGTTTGCAAAGGTCAAGCCTTGGATTTTTGGCGTGTGTGGTTCGACCGGCTCGCCCCCAGCGTGTTCAGTCGGTCTCACGACCGTGTGACCCTGGGGCTCGGACCCAGGCTGCTTTGCGGTCTCGGAGTTCATCGCAGCCCCAAGCGGTTTGGGAGAAGTGAAGAACCGAACTGCTGTCGATGAGTAAGACATGGTGTTAGTGGATGGTGTTTCCGATCAAGCGTAACGGCTAGCGAGGCAAGTCGGAATGGACAGGAGACGAAGGGCAGTGCGGTAGAAGTAGTGACAATCTTGCAGGCAGTAAGGTGGCATTGGGACTAATTCATTGAGAAAATCGTGATGGTAGAGAAGTGCGAAATTTAGTTCAAGGCAAGGCAAGGACATCAGGGGAGCGAGCGATGTGGGGAGTAGGACAGCCATATATATGATATAGTTCATCGGTACCACACGGGGCCCCGCGCTGCGGATTGGTGGAGCCCTTTCGGATTGAAGGGAGCTAACTACTCACGGGGCAAAGGACGTACCGATAAGTGACAGAAAAGGACGAAATGTGGATTGGCAGCACGCGGGGAGTAGCGCCGGAGCAACGGATGAGGCCTAGAAGCGTAAGGTTAGAATATTCCAGCTAAATAGGGGACCCCTGCCCAACCGAGCCGATCAGTCGAGTTGCAATCGGGAGTCACCGAAGAACAGTCTTTGAAGAAATCTTTGACAAAGAAAAAGCCGAGGGTTGTAGTGGGTGGTGATGAGGGTGTGTGATACGTGACAGAAAAGTCACCAGGGCCATGGAGGTTTGGAATAACTCACCCGACCTAATTCAGGCAGTGCTTCTGAGCAGTGAACTCGGCTAGGGAAGATCGGTAAGAATGTTTAGATAAGATGCATCATGCAGAAGCTCGGAAGGAAACAGACACAAGCGACGAATGTAGCGGGTCGAAAGCCCGCCCTTTTTTTGTCGTGGGGGGAAATGACGTCTCGGGCCAGCGGAAGGTGCGGGGGGAGCTACGGGCACGTGACTTGTCAACATCAGCAAGGGAGGTTTGTTTTTGTTCAAGTAGTATCAGTAGTAGTACATTCGCATTGATCTGTATTTTGTTTTTGTATCCACAGTAAGGTGGCCCGTTGAACGCTAGGGGACTTCGTGTCAAAAATAACAATATTCACAATTGAAAATGGGTACCCGCATGTCCCTCTCCCAAGGAAGGGGAAACAAAGGGCACCTCCAGCGTAGATACAGGAGCCCCCGGAAAGAAGAATCAACATAAGTCCAGAAAGACTACAGTCGGCTCCGAGGGCCGGTGACCCGATGCCGATCGCCACCTGGGAGAGTCCCGGACAATTCGGGTTGGACATGAAAGTATGAAGAAGAGAAGAAATAAAAAACAAAATAAGATAAGACAAGATTCAGCGAATGCAACTGTATCAGGTGTTCTCACGAGGCATTGATGCGCACGAGACCATCTCGAGAGACTCGCGGTTGGAGCGTGGTAACTCCCAGACTTTCCAAGCCATCTCCTTCTCGTGATAGAGTGCGAGGTATTCTTAGGCAGTGTAGGTGGCCTCGCCGCTAGGCTTAAGGACATTGTCACCATATTCACCTGCATAGTTACCGGGGGGGTCCGTAGTTGCAGACAGTAAATGGAATGATTCCACTACCATCAACATTCCCAAGTCCGTCGCAAGGTTCGGTGTGGCAGGCGACGTGGGTAGTGCCCTTCCAGACGATCTGGGAGAAGTGTCCCCATTTATCAAATTGAGACATGTCGGGGTCGGCAGTACCGTAGCCGGGGTAATAACTAATCTCGTCGTTGTACATCAGGTTGGTAATCATCTCACCAACCTCCCCGTATGCGACACCATAACCAATGTTTTGACCGTATTTACCAATGGTTTTCGAATTAATGTCGCTAGTAAGAGGGACGAGTTAGTCTATGATACGAAGAGGGGTAAAATTACAACACAGCTGCCGCGACAAATACTTACGTGTTGTGCTTGTAGACGCATTGCTCGGCCAGGATCCTGGCGGCGGTATACAGATTGTCATGCCAGTCGAGCGCAGTGACCGAGTGGTTGGTGCGGTGGACATTGTGGTTGTGAAGAACATTCGAAATGTACTCTGGGGTCAGGTTGCCGAGCAGAGCGGGACTTGAGGTCGAGGCGGCGGCGGCCTGGGTGGTCGAGGAGGTCGAAGCCGGGGCCTGGGCCTGCTCGGTAGATGAGGCAGCTTCAAAGGTTGAAGTCCAAGCGGTGGAGAAATAAGAGGTGGCAGGCTCCTGCTGAACCTGAGCGGCCTGGGTGGTGGCAGGCTCGTTGACAGGGACAGCCTCAGTGGACTTCTTGGCAAGGTCGGAGGTTGACTTGGTCTCCACAATAGCGGGGGCTTCAGTGGAGGTGGTGAGAACGGTGTTGGCCACCTGGACTTGCTGAACAGGGGTGACGGTCTCAGTGACGGCGGGCGCAGTGACAGTCTTGGTAACAGTGACGGTAGTCCAGTCGGTCACGTAGACACGTTTCTCATAGGCGTGGGCGGCCCCAGCTGCCAGAGCAGCGAGGAACAGATTCGAGCGCATTGCGAATATGGAGGCAGATCACAGATCACAGATCGGACAAATCAGGTAAGAGGGCGACAAATAGGAACTTCCCCAGGAAGTTCGTGTTGATAGAGAGTCGGAAAGGGTCAACAAACCACAGATCGACTGTGGTTGGACGGGAAAGAGTGTGGAGGTTTCTTTGGATCAAAAAAAAGGAATGACGGGCCGGAACACCTCTTCTCTCAATGAGGGAAGAAGAAGATGGACGGCGGGAAGATTGATGGAGAGAGAAAGCGAGGGAGAGAAGAGAGGAAGGAGGTAGTAAATGTAGAAAGGGAGAGATAATGAGAAAGGGGAGGAGAGTGGGTCCCGTGTGAACCAAGGCAATTTGGAGGAAGAATTGTTTAATTAGTTTATGGGATCGGGGGAGATCAAATGATTCAATGGCTGATTTTCGGTTTCGTGTGTCTGAGATTAAAGCTGGGTCGAGAGGATTTTGCTGATGATTTCTATAGAGATCGGTTCCTCAATTCCATACTTATGAGGTCCAGCTTTGATTCTCCAACCTCCACGCATACCAAACCTGCCCTTCCCGCCACTCTCAGGCGTGGGACATTCTACATTCCAATGCCACTCATACAACTCGATGATTGGTCACTTCCCCTCTCAGGGCCTGCTAGAGGCTGGGCAAAATGAAGTGCAAATTATTCTCCGGTCTGGGGATCGTTGGCGTCTGGGCATGGCATCTGGACCTTCGGAGCGGTGGGACTCGGCGCAGACCTGGATGTGACGACGAGAAGATGTAAAAAAGCCCCCCCTGGGCGGATCTTCAATTCTGTGACTCCACTAGTGTCGTTGCTCTCCATTTAGCGGCGACACTAGCTGCCGCGCGTACATGGATGGACCCTGAATGGACACAAACACGGTTCGAATGGCCATGACAGTGTCTGGCAGAAGGGGGACCAGGAGCCTGAAACCACAATCGGACGGAAGAGATGGGATCGAATGGATCCAGGCTCCATCGCATTACGGCGCATCATATTGTTGTGCCAAGGGGTTAAATCACCCCTTGCCCACTCAGTTTCAGAGTCGCGATGGACCAATGAATGGCCACCCGGGAGATTACCCACCATAACGGCGGCGCCGCTAAGAAACTTGGCTTTGACCGGGGCTGTCGGGCTGGTCCAATGCTTTCCGTCTGCACGGTCCTATTCTCTTCACATTGATTAACTTGGGACGGCCACCGGTTTCAGCCTTTCAGCCCCAGAATGAGGCGAGCCGGCATGATGATTCGGATCCAGCTGGCCACGCTGGGTCGAGCCTGGGGTGTCCGGGGCTGAAATCATGTTGTATTTAAGTAAATCCAGGTTCGCAAGGCTTCTCGGACGATCGTCCCACTTTAACTCAGGTCTGGAAATTGGGCAGATTGAGTGCTCGTCTTATTCTTTGGTACACGACATCGGGGACCCTGGATTGAGATAGCGAGTGGATATGACAGCACCCACCACATTGGATAATTTGCACTTCATATGTATATTCCAATATTCCAATAGGAGCACAAAATGATGCAGGGCCACCACGGTTTCGCCTTGCTATACCGCTAGTCAGGAACCCTCAGGAACCCGAGGCGGGCCATGGTAATCCTTTGTCTGGATTCATGAATCCATACGCCATCTCATTTCCCTTGCAATCCCCGTTTTCAGCTAGTGCTCAATAGACAATCTATTCAATGAGAGAGATAAAATAGGTAAACTATATCCATGGATGAACCCTTGTAGATTTTGTAACCCTAATCTCCGATCGGTCCCCCGATCTGACGTCTGGCGTCAACTCCGACACGAGGTGCCACCAGCCACGCCCAATCAAACGCAAGGTCACCCATATTCACACATCTACACCAGAACGCCACAAATCAAACCCAACGACCCAAGAAAAAGCAATATAGAAAATTATGCTCTAGAGATCCACAATTCGACACGTCCCGGTCTCGCATACCGACAAATAATTCTTCGGTGGGTCAGCTTTGTCAAGATCTTTGTATAGTGGATTGCGCCCTTTCAACCAGAAGGACTGATTGCCCACAAAATCTTTTATATGGGAGGGCCGCACATCAACTAACGAGGTAACAACAGTTGATGAACCGAACCCAGAACCAGCTTCGGATCGAACACGTCGTGACAGCAGATCGCGCGCTGCGACCGGTTCATCTCGTCGGCTGACAAGGCTATCGCGTGGAACCGGTTCCTTGCTAATGTCTGCGGTACCAAAAACACCTGTAATGGTCCGAGTCCCGATTTGGAGGCCTACGATCACATCCAACAATCCAACAAAAAGGAAAGGGTGCTGCATGATCTCGACCGCGAAGGAATTGCAGGTCTGTCGCGCAAGGGTTCGGTAGCTTTCATCCTCTAGAAGGGCGGCCAGGCGTAGCAGATTACGGGCAATCACGCCGTTGACAGACGGCGTCGCAGACTCCGTACCAGTCTTCAGTCGGAAGAGTGGGCCCGGCATGCCAGGGGCCATAATTGAAGGTGTGTTATAGTAACCAGCAGGCGTGGAGCCAGTCTTGGCGAGGAAATATTCGTTCAGGTATTCTGCGATCCACGTCAGTTATCCAATGCAGAGCACAAGGGAGAGCTATTACTCAAATGGCTAGGTAAGCTTCTTACTTTGCAGCCGCTCGGCAAATTGTAGATAGCTATCATCAAAGGTAGCCTCATACATGTCCAGCAGGCCGCTGGTTAGGTAGGCGTAGTCGTCAGCAAAGCCAGGGGTTTCACCACGACTGCCATCGCGATATATACGCCACAATTGACCAGTGGACTTGTCGAATAAATTTTCCTTTATAAAGCTGATTGTGCGTGCGGCAGCCTCCCGGCATTGGACGGCCTTGGAGCTCTCGATTTCCTCAAATAAGACACTGCTTTTGGCGAGTGCCCCAATTGCCAATCCATTCCAGCCCACAATGATCTTGTCGTCTAGATCGGGCCGTCCTCGAGTTTTCTCTCGGTGATCATGCAACCTTTGTTTCCCGCTTTTGATCATCTTCACCACTTCGTCTTCCCCAAGTCCAAATTCCTTGGCTAATTTGCTCGGTGTTATACGGATTGACAGCACATTCTGATTCATGAACTCATCGTGTGGATCATATTCAGCCGCAACATTCCCATCAGGTAGTACACCCCAATGACGGGCGCAGACTGGGGCGTCTCGGGGGCCGAGCACTTGGGTGAGTTCCTTCAACGACCAGACGTAGAAGGCACCCTCCCGTTTCTCCGTGTCGTTAGGGGTTGGAAAACTGTCAGCATCCTCAGATGAAAAGAACCCTCCGGTCGGTGATTGCAAAGTAGGACTGGTTAAATATGCGACCAAGTCATAGACAGCACCCAGCAATTCAGGATCATGGGTCAGACGGAACCCTTCAACATAGGTATCCAGAAGTTGTGCCTGGTCATGCAGCATCTTCTCAAAATGAGGCAAACTCCAATCAGTTGTCACACTATAACGAGAGAAGCCGTGACCAATGTGATCCCGAATTCCGCCACGGGCCATTTTCACTAAAGTTGTGACCGCCATAGCGGTCGCCTTCTCGCATTCGTCTTTGCCAACGATGTCAGTGACCTGGCTAGGGTATGTACCGAGTCGAAGAAGGAAGGTGAGATTCGACGGAGTGGGGAATTTAGGAGTGCGACCGAACCCGCCATTAATGCTATCATAGCGAGAGGCAAAATGTTGATAGGCCTCTTCCAAAAGTTCGATATCAAGATCTTCGTCATCATCTCGCTCTTCATGTTGCGAGTGGGTCCCCTCCTCGGCGAACTCTCGCAGCTGCTTGGTGATATCCTTCGCACTCTCTAAGCAGCGTTGCTGCTGTGTCTGCCAAACATCACTCAGCTTTTCAAGGATCTCTACAAAACCTGTGGTTTCCGGACCCAGCAACATGGAAGAATTGGGACCAGGCCAATATGTGCCTCCAAATACGGGTTCGAGGGCGGGGGTGAGGAAGACGTTCAAGGGCCAACCACCTGAGCCAGTGGTGGCTTGGACATAATTCATATAGATGTCGTCAACATCTGGCCGTTCTTCTCGATCGACCTTGATAGGAATAAATGACTCATTGAGAAGAGCAGCAACCTCTGGGGACATGAATGATTCCTTTTCCATGACATGGCACCCTACAAGCCGTTAGCCACTGATTTGAAGGGGTTGGTCGGGGTTGGCGAGCATACAGTGACAGGCCGAATACCCAATGCTAAGGAAAATCAGACGATTATGTTTCTGTGCGAGATTGATTGCTGATGCATCCCAGAGTTGCCATGCTACCGGGTTATTCATATGCCCGCGTACCTACGGGCCGTTAGCGTTGGTCGTTGTCCGGGGGAAATAGAATCAGACTCACGTAGGGTGATCTGCTTTCACTGAGTCGGTTGACCAGGTGGGGGCCCACGTCTGATACATCGTGCTGTGTCTGCATACTGTAGTATTCTTTGCGATAGCTCGAGGGGTGAGGAGAATCGAGAGTCGAGGATCGAGAAATCCCGCGGGCTTGGGAGGCACCGCGGACCAGAAGTCTGGAGCTAACGGAAAACGGAATAGAATATTCCAAGTTGATACTACCCCACGTCCAGATAGACTAACCAGGGTCTGAGCCAATACAGCGGAGGATTCAGGACGATGTCGCACAGAAGAGGGGAGGACCAGAAGTGGGGGAACGCAACTCGACCTCGGGGCACGGGAGATCGGCCATGTGCGTCATCGATGCATCAGGAAGGTCACGTGGCATTAACAGGACGGAAGAGCAGACCATTAATAGTCGAGTCGACCGTTTAGAAGAGACATTGAACATTATGAACATTATGAACATATTTTCGTAACTTGAAGTCTGTACACACAGCTGAACCTAGACACTTCAAGCGCGATAGGTATCAACCAAAAGAAGTCCAATTAATCATCGCCCATCAATTCGGCCAACTCGCGCTCCTCCTCTTCTGTGAGCATCGATTCTGCCTCGGGCTCTTCATCCTTGGGTGGGCCATTCTTTGCTATATCAATGGCCTGTTGAAGGTCATTAGGCCGCAGGGACCATTGGCGAACGGTTCCATCGATAGCCACGCTGACAACAGTCGACCCCACGAGAGCAAGCCCAGTGACTTCTTCGAAGTGACCCGAGAAGGTATGATGGAGCTCCCCGGTCTAGAGTGGTCAGTCTCTAGATGTTTCGATTGGTGCTGGGAAGGGGAAGGGACTTACCGATCGATTCCATACCCGTACCTCTTCGTCTCTGCAGGCTGTTACAACCCAGCCGCCAGTTTCGTATACCACCACATCACGTACAAAGTCCGGGTGCTCTAAGCTAAGATTCGCCTTCCATCCATCCGCCCGTACGAGACACTTGGCAGTCTTATCAGCAGACGCAGTCCAGAGATCCCCGTCCTGGTCGAAGAAGAGCTTGTATACACTGGTCTCGTGAGGAAGGAGGGGCTGCCCATCGTCACCACCTCCAAATATCCTGAATTGGCGAATCTCCCGATCACTTCCTGCGCTGAAGACAATGGCCTGAGTTTCATCCACCTCCGGGTCAATATTGAGATCCTGGATGCCTCGCGTATGGCCCTTGAAGGTCTCGGTCCGCTGCCCAGTCGCAAGGTTGAAGATAAGGACTTGAGCGTCGGCACCGCCAGTAATGAGTAAATCTTCTCCGCCAAGTCTGGCACAGATCACAGATTTCACAAAATCACTGTGTCCCTCGTATCTCTGCCGGATCTCTCTTGAGGCTACATCCCAACTCCAGACAGTCTTGTCCCAGCAGCCAGCAAACAGCAGCTTTCCATCAGGACTCAGACAAATACTGGTCAATGGGGCAGTTGGGCCTTTGAATAGAGCGGTAGTTTCTCCCGTCTGTAGAGGGTTGTTAGTAAGTTACTGCTGGTTGAGGTACCATGACATACTCCGAGAACAATTCTCCTCACGGTCCCACTACTTTGAGCAACATAGATTGATCCCGGATGCGACGGGTCTGCTCGAACAGCTAGAATCTTGCTCTGTAGCTTGATGGGGTTTCCATTTTCATTCTGAGATTTGATGTCTTTTCGTTCCTGGTCGTCGAGAGCAGCACTGTGGGCAGCATTCCATCAGCATCAAGCTGTGCGTCGAGAATGGATGTATTTTGTCACGGTATATACCGGACCAGTAAAGAGGTGATGCTCACGAGGTTTGGAAAAAATGGTCACGATTGGACGAGCTCGTCATGGTGTCTCTAGTGAATGACTCTGGTTTCTGCCCGTTCTTGAAAGTTCTCCAAAAGGAGGGTTCCCCAGCGTTGGATCTCTCACAAAAAGCGCTCCTCGACCCACCCGCGCACAGTCCAAAACTGCTCTCGGAGCTTCTGCAGTCTACCGTAGCCCGTCTTCACCAAAAACCTGAACGCAGATTTTCTTCTTTTTCCTTCTCTCCTCTTCCCATTCTACCCACTCACCCTTTTTCTCTACGCGTTCTCCCTATTCCCCCTTTGTTTCTTTTTACTCTCTCTTGCGCGGTTCCGCGCTCCCTGCAAGGATGGATATGAACCATTTGATAGGGTCAGTCTGCACCTGCTGGTCGGAACCAGGGTTTGTGCGGCTGGGCTGGAGTTAACACCTGGCAGTCAGCGTTTCAACCTGATCTCAAAGAGCGATATTCGGTTAGTTTTCCTCTACTTGATCCCTTTCCACCTCGATTCATTACTCATTCTCCTCAGCTATGTTGGCACACTTCACGAAATCAACCCTGAAGCCTCCACAATAGCCCTCGAAAATGTTCAATCATTTGGCACCGAGGGTCGTCGGGGAAACCCCGCCGAGGAGGTCTCTCCTTCGGCGAGTGTCTATGAATACATTGTTTTCCGTGGCAGTGATGTGAAAGACATCAGTGTCGCCGGCGAGGAAAAGCAGGAGAACACACAGCCCGAACCCCCTCGGGTTCCGGATGACCCCGCCATTCTCGGAGTAAGTGCACCATACATGAACATCCCATCCCAACCCAACCCTTCCTCGCCTGTACTCATCGCGGTCGGGCAATTGATCAAATGATGAATCATTTCGGATGTAAACACAGACCTGTTCTTAATGCGCAAAACCATGTGGAATTTTCCGTTGCCTTCCTTCTGATTGATCAACCAACCCTTCATTCCTGCACCCGCCTTCGTTCATTTCTTTCAATTGGACTATCTTGCTGACTTGAATGCAAGCAGAATGTACCACGACCCGTTCCTGGACAAGGTCCTGAAGCCGGATCTGGTGCTCCTGGCCTCCCCCCTCAGCAGCCTCAAGGTGCTCAACAGCCGCCTCCTGGCTACCCTCAGCAGCCACAGTTCCAGCAAGGCTTCTACCCGCCCTATGGACAGCGCTTCCCCCCCTCCTCCTTTCCCACCAGGACCGGGTGGCTATCCAAATATGCCATATGGGGCGCCGCCAGGCTGGTATCCTCCACCTGGTCCGGGTTTTCCTCAGGGACCGGGTCAGTTCCCTCCCCAGATGCCCATGGGTGGCCCCGGCCAGCAGCAGCCGCCGCCCCAGCAACAGAGGCCCGGTCCCCCAGGACCCCCCACGGGCCCCAGTGCCACCTCTGAATTACCCTCGGGAGAGAAGATCCCCAGCAAGCCTGCAACACCGGCGGCTCAGAATGCCCCACCTCCCCCGGTCGAGTCGAAGCCTTCCGTGGCCGAAGCTGTTCAGGGCTCGACTGGCTCTAAGTCTGTTCCAGGATATAGTGCCCCTCAACGAAATGGCCGGGCTATGCCAGCTATTCCTATCGCTGCACCAAAGCCTGTTGTCCCGATGTCCACTGCTCCTGCTGTCGCCTCACAAGGTGCTGTAGCGACCGATGCCACAACTGCTGCCGCAAATGCTGTTGCTGCTGCCATGGCTAAGCTCCCTCAGCCTGGTGCACAGAAGAAGCCAGTCCAAGGCCAGCCTGACGCTTCCCTTGATACTGTCACTCGTAAGATGAACGAGATGCGCCCTTATGATGGCACACAGGCCCCACGGGGTGGTCATCAGTACCCCCGGGGCGGCCGTGGCGGTGCTCGTGCTCCGCACAAGAAAATCGAAATCCCCAAGTCGGACTACGATTTCGAAACCGCGAATGCCAAGTTCAACAAACAGGACCTGGTAAAGGAGGCCATTGCTACCGGGTCTCCTGCTGCCGAAGCTGAATCACACGAATTCCACGAACAGGAAGTTGATGACAGCGCCACGCACAATCAATACAATCGCACGTCTTCTTTCTTCGACAACATCTCAAGCGAAGCTCGTGACCGTGAGGAGAACTCTACGGGCCGTCTCGGTGGTCGCGAGTGGCGTGGCGAAGAAGAGAAGCGTAACATCGAGACATTCGGACAGGGCAGTGTTGATGGCTATGGCCGCGGTCGCGGTCGTGGACGTGGACGTGGATTTGGACGTGGACGTGGTTACCGAGGCGGCTACGGTGGTCGTGGCCGTGGTGGCCGTCCCCCCTCGCAGTCCACTGGTATTCCTTCCCAGGTTTAAATAAAGCCATCTACCTACCTGCTTCTGTTGCAATGATTGCTATGTTTTTTATTTTCTTTTCATATTCCTTGGGGTGTCCTGACCTATGAACGACATGAATGCTTATGCTTGAACCCGTCTCTTCTCTTCGGCGCAATGGGAATGAACCTGGACTGGGCATGGTGGGACGGCAATACGATTTGTTTTTTTTGCGGCCGGCAACTATGGGTGTTTTCTGTTTCTGTTCGGGTGTTTGAATCTTTTTCTCATCATTCTGTCTTATGTCAAGCATACCCCTTTTCAGCGTCTTTCCTGCTAAGTCTTTTGGGTGGGAATTTTTTACCTGGTGTGCTCTGTTTCGACATCACAGATGCGCCCCGATGGCTTGCGACATGCATCTCGCTTGAGGGCATGGTCGTGATCATTCAAGGCCAATTTATTTGTTGGCTCAGTGGCTTTTGCATGCGGATGTAACATATCCATGACTTGAGGAGACAACTCCAATCAATGAAAAAGGAAAATAGAGGGCTTGAAAGCTCTCTCTCAAAAAAAACTTTGGTTTCTACTCGTAAACTTCCCTCTTCCTTAATGTATGTAGGATTCGGATTTCAAGTCTTCGGTCCGAGAATCCCCCTCGCACACTGCAACATCCTCGGTACTTATGGACTATTTTCGGCAAGAACCCCTCATCCCCGCACGCCGCTTACTTGGAGTGTAATCATATTAATGTGGTGCCGGTTCTACAAGCCTATTCAATAAGTCTATGTAGTCTCAAATCACTTACTGTCAAGCGAAGCGAAAATGCCACCCTCGAATTCGACCGACCGTCTATCCGTAATCTCGAATCATCTTGAAGCGAGGGAATCTAAGATGTCGCAAGTCCAGTCCCCGCAGCAGCTGCCCTGGGATCCCAACTCACTCAGTTTTCCTTCTCACGACGAACTTCCAAAATTGCCTGATGCCCCCGAGGGCGCGGCTTGGGTCTGGGGGAAAGAAGATCAGGTATATGTACCACCGTTCTAGAATTGCTCCGCTGCTAATAGAGCTTGATCTAGCTCGGGAGACTGAACCTATTAACGCCAGAACGTGTAAAGCTGGCTGCCGCAGAGATCAAGACTGGGGATATGATTCGACTGGAGTGAGTCTTATTGAAGTTGCTCAAAAAGGTAACTAACTTTTGACACTTCATTAGCCTGCCTCTTAATGTGCCTATGACACCTGCATTCGGTCGTGAAGTATTCCAGCACAATATCAAAACAAACATTCCGAATATGGGATATGATGACACCTATACCATGAACACACAAAGCAGCACCCAATGGGATGGCTTCAGACATGTCAGTTCTCACAATGGAACAGTTTCGAAAAACTCCACATCTGTTTAATTAACTACCAATTAGTTTTGCCATGTCCCCACCAAGACCTTCTATAACGGGGTATGGACTCCAACTTAGCCCTCACTCTGGTAGATACTAACAGATGCATGTAGGCGAAAAGCTCCGATTTTGTGGGCGAAAATGCCAACCTCCGCTGTAGCATTCATCACTGGGCAGACCACGGTATTGCTGGCCGAGGCGTGCTCTTAGACTATTATCATTACGCGCATACTCACAATAAGCCATACTACCCCTATAAACCACACGCGATTTCTTTTGCTGAGCTCCAAGCCTGCGCCGTCTCTCAGGGCCTTGACATTCGACCAGAATCGCAAGGTGGCGATATTCGACCAGGAGATGTGCTATTTGTACGCTCCGGCTTCGTACAGGAATACTATAAACTTGGACCAGATGAACGCCATGCCGCAGCTACTCGCAAAGACCTGGAATTCGCAGGACTCTCGCGTGAAAAACCAATCCGGGACTGGCTACACGACTGCTATTTTGCCGCGGGGGTTGGTGACTCGCCGACTTTCGAGGTCTGGCCACCTCCAAGGTTTGGGCCGGATCATATAAGCTTGCATCAGAGTATGCTGTCGCTTTGGGGGTGTCCAATCGGTGAGATGTGGGATCTGGACAAATTAGCGGTAAGATGCAGGGCGCTTCGTAAATGGACCTTCTTTATGACAAGTGCCCCTGCCAATATGCCCGGTAAGTCTTTCGAATATGCTCGGTGTGATTGTGTTAGAAATTTGAACAGCCGCTGAAAATATCCAGGGGGCGTAGGCTCGCATGCAAATGCGACTGCAATTTTGTAGATGGCTCTACTAGGAATCCAACTTAAAGGTTAGCACGGGCGTTCAAGTTTGTTTGGATCCTGAATCGTTGCTGACAGTATTTTAAATCAAGTCCCGAGGTCCTCATATACAACTTGAAGTTCAAGTTTCCAGGTTCAAGTTGTCTTGTCATCCATCTCTGAGTCCCTTTCGGTTTTATTGCCAGTGGTTGTGTACTACTGCTACGGCATCTTTACTATTTTCTCTACTTCCAAGGTTTCAACTTGATGTTGACAACGAGTTGCTATCCTATGTAAATCTCCATTTTCTTGAGGAGGTTCTTCCTTTTCCGACGTCTCACGTAAATTCTCAACGTGATAAACTAAACTGCTCCGCAATAATGTACGACTTCTGGGAAGGGGTTACTGTCTGGGGTTGCAAGAAGCCTCTCATTACCATCGACTTTGGGTGGGGGGGAGTTGGGTAGTCCGTCCTAAGGTAGGCCAGGCGCTCCCTCGGAGGATCAACCCCTTACCCTAGGGTAAGCGCTGGACCCTGAAAAGCGGGGCCCATAATATTGAAAACTCTTTCTGGCATATTCTAAGAAAAGTGCTGGAAATTACGTATTCACTAAATACCCAGACATGGTCAATAAACTCACAGAAAGTGATAATTATGGGATCAGGGCTACTTGTGGTGATTTCTGGGAGGGGGGGGGGGTTGTCCATCAGACTCACCATCATTGTAAGCGGTACAATTTGTATCGCTTACAATGAATAAAGTACCATGCGGGGTAGGCTTTCAAGGTTGATATGATAGAAATGCCAATATTACTCATCTCCAAACTTGCAAGTTAGCCCTGGCCCTCTTGTTAATCGGCTTATCGTAGCACAAATCATGGCGCTTTGCAAATGTTCGAGGATTCGGGCACAACGCTAGGCCGGTTAGTAATTACGAGGTATCTCATCGGGGCTTTACGCCATTGAGAGATATGTGAGAGCAAGCGCGTACCCGATATGCAGCCAAGCCTGTGCTGTGGTGGCATGTTTCATCTTAAGCATGGGCGACAGTAGTACAGCGCTTATTTTCTAAAATTTGCTCTTCCAACGTGGGGTCCAATACTAGGTATGCAGTTTAGTAGTCGGGTAATCTAAAATCTTATAATTATGAAGACTACCCCGAGATCATTCATGTTCATTTGTGTTAGCTTTTTCAAGGCTGGTCCTTATTAAAGCTTAGTCATGCCTGAGTGGGAGTCTCTCACTAACTTCAACTCGAAGTTGAAAAGGAAGGATCCGCTTCCTCCTCCGCCTTCGAAACAATATGGCCAATCTCGACTTCGGCCATGGCGACCATTTTATTTACGAAGACTAGTTATAACCTGTTTTATTCTCACTGCTTGTGCCATAGTTGCAGCTCTTGAGGTATTGCATCATATCTCACAGTCTCAGAACGGGATCGCATCTTCGGTCGAACGTCTTCACTATGTCTGGACCTATACACCCACCGCCATCCTGACTATCATCAGCGCACTGTGGGCGCGTACGGAGTTTCAAACCAAACAAAATTGTCCATGGAGGTCTCTGCAGAAACCAGAACAAGTCGACAAGAGTTTACTTTTAGACTACGACAACATTCCGCCCGTCGCACTATGGAAATCCCTCAAACATCGCCACTTCATCGTTGCTGCAGGGATTGCCTGCTCTCTTCTATTGCAACTGTCAATTTTGTTCTCCACCAGTTTGCTATCACTGCAGAGAGTTAATGTGCAAAGAATGAATGTCCCTATTCAACTGTCTGATATCTTTGATGACAACCACCCGACATTCAATGCTACCAGGCTTGAAGGATTTGATATTCTCAATCAGGTTCAGTTCGAGAATCTGACTTACCCCAGTGGCACCAATGCAAACCTCACCTTTCAAAGCTTCGTTACTCCGAGTGTTTCCAGTGCCTCAGTCATAAAGGCTCCGATACAGGCAATGGAAGGAGGATTAGAATGCGAACATGCGAAGCTAATACTGGATCTGTGGGAGGTAGCAAGGTCGAATGATACCTGGGGTGGCAATGCTTTCCATTTCTACAACAACAGAATTACAACACCTTCCTGCACGATCTTCAATGTGACTTATATTGATGACTATACGACGGCAGGCTATTCCAACTATGTGGCACGCGCGAGAGCTGTGACATGTGACAATTCAACCGACACAGATCGAAATCGCATATTGGTATTTGCGACGCAATACCATGTTGGGAGAATGCTTGAAAACTTCACAGCTCACCCTTCCACATTTTGGACACACAGGTACGAGGTTGTTCTCGACAACTCCGTTCAAATGTTTTGCAAACCCACATTTTCTTCCGTCAACATGGAAGCTACGTACAACTTAAGCCAGCCGCAAACCGCGATGGACCTCAAGAGAATTGGAACAGAAAAGCCAAGATTCACGGATATCAATGCCTGGAATATATCTCAACAGGTGATGGAAGGAGCTTACGCTGGGAATGCAGCCAGTCGACCCATTGCTGCACATGGTGCGTTTTCGAACAGTACCAGTGGCCCTCCGCAACCAGAGGTGTCAATTGACTTCATCATACAGCTTGGTGCATGGATTGCAGGGAAAACAGGTCATGCACAGAGGCTATTACAACATGGTGTGCTTGAGGAGATATTCTCGGCCTTTTATCGTTCAATGGCTGCTCAGGTCATACACGGCGGCCTCATGAAACAACGAGTTACACAGACCAATGGCTCCATCGTTGTTGAGGAAAATCGTGTGTTAGTAATGCAGTTGCCACTGCGGGTACTCGAGGTCTGTCTGGTAGTATCGGTTCTGATAGCAGTCGCTATGGTTTTTCTCAGGCCGAATGATGGGAATCTTTCTCAAAATCCGAGCAACATTTCCACCATTGCCAACGTCATGAGTAATAGTCAAACGCTTCGGCAATCTCTCCGCGGGGCAGGGGCCGCCCCTCTCGGCATTCTGAGGGAGAAGACCTGTGGGAGAAGGTACTTCTTGAGGAACCAACGACAATGTTCCTCAATTGAAACTGAGAGAGACAATGTGTGCTTTGACGCTTGCAGCGAATCTGTCACTCAAACCTCGAATGAAAACTGCGCCCGCCTATCCAAGTCGTTTTGGAAGCCATTTCCGAGTATTTGGTCTCGAATATCCATCTTTTGTGCGATCACGGGGGCTATCATTGCTCTCGAGGTTCTTTTACGTGTTTCTCAAAAGAACAATGGACTGGGAAAGGCTTCCCATGATGGTAAAATGCATTATTTTTGGACAACTGTTCCTTCCTTGGTGATGATGCTTATAGGCCTTTTGATCGGAAGCTTGGACTCTAACATAAGGATTCTTGCACCCTATGCCAGTTTACAGAAAGCTGAAGGTATCGATTTTGAGTTTCTGGAGACAAACTTCCTCGACGCCTTGCGTATAACGAATCTCATCCAGTCTGCTCGAATGAGAAATTTTGCAGTCTTGTCAGCAACCTTGGCTGCTTTGACTGCTTCATTTCTTACGATCGTGACCAGTGGTCTTTTTTCGGCATTCGAAGTACCCCAGGTCATCAATTTGAATTTCACGCAAGATACCCTCGTCAAATCGCCTGACGTTTCAGCTCTCCTGGCAGATGCACCTGCCTTCATCACGGCGGACTATATTCTCAATGACAATCTCAGCTATCCCATATGGACTTACGAAGAACTAGTCTTTCCTGAGTTATCCCTTTCTGACTATGCGGATTTGAGGGCGGACGAAGACTTGTATGCAGATATCCGCATTCCGACCATCAGAGGCTCCTCGGACTGTACTTTGGCAACTGGGAAAGCGCTGAACTATTCCTTGATAACCATGCCAGAGCCGGGAGATTACGATTCATTTGCTGGATATGGTTCCCAGGGCCTATCACAAGAATTTCTTGGGCTATGGCCAAGCCGATTTAGAATCCACTTCTATCCACCAAATCACAATTGTCCTGTTCCTGGCGCGAATGATACATGGCTTACTAAAAGCAATGATCCGTATTACAACCTTGATTTTCCCGAGGACGGTTATTTTGGACAAACGTTTCCAATATTCTGTTATGGAGCCGGCGAGGCTGCTCAGTCTACCCTAACGATGTACGTGTGGGGGTATTTTGAGAATTTGACCATGCAGCATATCAGTGCAATGACTTGTGCTGGTAAGATCGAATCCATCGATGCTGTAGCTCGATTCAAAATTCCCGGCTTTGATATGCCCTCCGATCACCCACCAATTCCTGACGAGTCTTCTGTCAAACCTCTTCCACAGTTAAATGGAGTCTGGGATATCTACAAGTTGGATATGCTGAGCAACGTTGATTATTCCCAACGGAACCAGGTCACCAAGGAAAATATAAAAATCGATAATTTCTTCAACTCATTGCTGAATGGGCGCTACACGATTCCGAGGGAGTTTCTCTGCAGTTCTCGATACGATGCAAAGGTACAAGAGACAATCAAGCGACAGGAGAGCATTGTGAGAGCGCAGGTGCTTAAAAAGTACAGTCGTTTGGCTGCAAATGGGACACTGGACGACAAACCCATTTCTGGCAACTTGACTATGCCGAAAAGTCTTCGCGTTCATCAAGATAAAGTCTCAACCAGAGTCCTTGAAGTAATGCTAGGGCTGGTTCTCGTCTTTTCTATTCTTGGATCGGTGCTCATGAATACAGACCATGTCTTGCCGAAGAATCCAATGAGTATTGCAGCAGTTGGGAGCTTGTTGGCGGACTCAAATTTTCTGCATCTTTGTAGCTTTACGGAACGAAATCCAAACTATGAACTGCTCCGCGACCGTCGAGTGCATCTTGGTTGGTTGGATGATGAATCTTCATCAGAAAGCTCGTCGAACCTGGATAAATCGAAAGGCGGTCGCTATTTTACGATATACATGAAGACCGAGAGGATTGAGAAGATTGAGAAGGCTGGGAAAGATTCTCGAATTAGCGATACGCGGAGTAATTTCTTACAGCAAGATAGGACAGACCTACTAGGGGGGAGGTTCATGGATCTAGACTCATAATTCATTGATAGAGCTCAGCTCTGGGATTGAACCCATATCACATAGAAGGTCCATAATAGAGAATGGATTCAGAATTCAGCTTTTCAGACACTTAGCATATTACTAAGTTGAATCCCTAGCTTACCTAGGTATTATCTCAGTCTCAATTGTTATATGGCAAAAATTATAGCATGACAGCCAACACCGTCCCCTCGTGAATCTCACCAAAGTGTAACCACCTGAGCAATAAATCAAAAAAAGCTCCACCTGCTATTGAAATCCCACTCTTTGGTCCGACTCAAGTAGTAGTAGTAGTTAAGCCGAGTAGCACTTCCCTCCTTCATTCAAATCATGGATGCTCCCTGAAATCAAATCTCCTTCATAAGCTAATGTGATTCGGATTTTGACCCTCCCCACCCACGGAACCGAGAAAATTGAAAATTGATACTCGGAATCTCGGCATTGCAAAGGCCCGGAAAAATACACTCTCTTCGGAGATTTATTGAGCTACTAGCGCATAAATTACGGGTTGAAAGTATAAATCTACCTGGAAAATTTTTAGAATTCTGGAAATTCGGGGAGCACTGCCGTCACGGGTGGGTGAGTATCGGCTTCCCTAGTGCGCATGACAAGTTGATTAGTATGGAGGCATCGCGGAAATATTGACAGGTATATCCTGAGTTGACTGACCAGGAGGGTTTATAAAACTTCATCGGATCCAAGTTGCTATCAGATCCTTTCCTCATCTTTGACGGCCGGAGACTGTTCACTAATATTCCAAAGTTGGCTTTAGAACGGAGGTCTCCGTTATTGAATCCTATTTGACTAAATCGAAAGCGGGTTTCTTCATGAAATCCGTTGAACTAACACTCCTCGTAGCCCTTGTATAGATGTATAATCATGACAAACACTTCTCGGTGAACAAAAGTGGCAAATTACGGACAGTTTCCGTGTTTCTGGGGTTGTGGGGAAGCCATGTGCGTCCCGCAAACTTGTGTGGGACAAAACCTGGAGTGCAGGAGGACGCACTGTCAACAACCCCAGCCTCGGATGGGCATTCCAATTCCATTCTTCGTCTCGTCAGATATCCAATCACTGGAAAGCTTTGTGGAAAGTGACCGGATGGTGCATGTAGGTGGATGGCTTCTGTGCCATGTTTCCCGGAGTACAACCCCGAGAGAGAGAACTGAACGGCTTCCATAGAGATCCGACCCGCCCCAGCCATACCCCGGCTAAACCCCGGATCTGGTCCCCCCCCACTGATACGCAATAAGTGCTACCCTTTTTGATCCTGATGTCGCATTTGGCCGCCATTCTATCTGCGCTTGGGACGTCTCTCGGTGCAGCTATTCCCCTTTCGGGAACGTCGATGTCTATACCGAGTCAAGCCGAACCATGTCCTTTTCCTTTCGAACACACGAGCCTCTGCGTTGTGTATACAACATCTCTTTGCCATGGTCTTGGCCTACTCTCAATTACCATGGCTGTACTACAAGCCCCGCCATGGAGACTAATTCTTCAAGACTCGGAGACAATGCAATTAACGTCATGCCCCAAGTCCGAGGACACTCGGACATAACTCTTGCTCCAAGACAGCCTATATAAATCATTCAGGTGTCTTTGGTTTTCACTCCCCTCATCATTTGCTTCAAAATTCACGGTTCTTGGCAATATGAAGTCTATCGTAGGACTTGCTGCTGTGCTGCAACTAGCAGTACATGCTTCTGCACAGGATGGCCAATCCAGTCCCTCTGAACTCGAGAATTTCTGGTCTTATGGCCGTTCAGAATCGGTGCCGAATACACGTAAGCTCCAGCTTCTACTCTACCTGCCCTATCAATTGTGATACTGACTCTATCTCTAACCAGCTGTTGCAAAGGGATTAGGAGATTGGTCCGATGCCTATTCCAAAGCCCGAAAGCTCGTTTCCCAGATGACCGATGAAGAGAAAAATAACATTACTTACGGACACGAATCAACAACTACTGGATGCTCAGGGGTCACTGGCAGCGTTCCGAGGTTGGACTTTCCGGGTATCTGTTTCCAAGATGCCGGTAATGGTGTTCGTGGGGTTGATATGGTTAACTCTTACCCGGCTGGTATCCACACCGGTGCGTCTTGGAACAGGGATCTTGCCCATTCTCGGGGAGAGCACATGGGCGCTGAATTCAGGCGAAAGGGTGTCAATGTGGCATTAGGTCCTGTTGTTGGGCCTGCAGGCAGACTCGCCTCGGGAGGTCGCAACTGGGAAGGCTTTGGAAGTGACCCTTATCTTTCAGGAGCTCTCGCGGCAGAGTCTGTCCGTGGTCTGCAGCAGAATGTCATTGCATGCGTCAAACATCTCATTGGAAATGAACAGGAAACTAGTCGGAACTCTCCACAGCTATTGGAAGGCTCGCATAACCAGTCTCTTTCAACGAATATTGATGACAAGACGATTCATGAGCTCTATCTCTGGGGATTCCAGGATGTTGTCAAAGCTGGTGCTGGATCAGTCATGTGCAGCTATAACCGTATCAACAACAGTTACGGATGTCAGAATAGCAAGGTTATGAATGGCTTGCTCAAGGGAGAACTCGGCTTTCAGGGGTTTGTGGTGTCTGATTGGACTGCCCAGCACACCGGTATTGCCAGTGCAAATGCAGGCATGGACATCGCCATGCCGGACTCCCAGTATTGGGAGAATAACACGCTAGCCATAGCTACCAAAAATGGTTCGATGCCCGACTTCCGACTTGATGATATGGCAACACGCATCATCGCCTCTTGGTATAAATATGCCGAGATACCAAACCCCGGTCATGGTATTCCTGTTAGTCTGCTCGAGCCTCATAATCTCGTCGATGCCAGGGATCCAAAGTCAAAGAATGTCATTCTTCAATCGGCCATTGAAGGTCATGTTCTTGTCAAGAATACAGCAGGAGCCCTTCCTCTGCGAAAGCCGAAGTTCCTCTCACTCTTTGGATACGACGCTATTCCTTCTCCTTTGAATACTGCGGATGACGGCTCGTTAGGTGGCTGGTCGATGGGCCTTCAAAATGCTCTTACATATCCCAATGGCAGCGCAGTGAATAACGAAACTGAGAAATACATGTTTTTGTCGAGCACGAACCCCAACTTCCGTGGTCCAGGTGTCGCGTTCAACGGCACACTCTTCGTTGGAGGTGGTTCGGGCGCCAGTACACCTGCCTACATCGATGCCCCACTCCACGCGTTCCAACGCCAGGCATATGATGACGATACTTTCATGGCATGGGACTTGATTTCTCTTGATCCACATGTGAATCCTGCCAGTGAGGCCTGTCTTGTCTTTATCAATGAGGCCGCCTCCGAGGGCTGGGATCGACCATATCTTGCAGATCCGTCTTCAGATAAGCTTGTTAAGAATGTTGCAGCCAAGTGCTCAAACACTATGGTCATAATTCATAATGCAGGGATTCGCATTGTGGACGAGTGGATTGAAAACCCCAACATTACTGCTGTGCTTTATGCCCATCTGCCAGGCCAAGATAGCGGCCGGGCTCTGGTCGAGGTCATGTACGGTAAGCAGTCTCCTTCTGGCCGCTTGCCGTACACCGTCGCCCGCAAAGAGTCCGATTACAAGGAGCTTCTTGAGCCGGTCATTCCTTCGGGCACGCAGAACAAATACTATCCTCAAGACAACTTTACCGAGGGAGTCTACATTGATTACAAAGCCTTTATTCAAAACAACATCCAACCACGCTTTGAGTTTGGATATGGATTAACCTATTCGAACTTCTCATACTCGAACCTCGATGTCGGTGTCCATTCCAACGCAGACTTGCAGTACAGTGCTACAGGAAGTGGTGCAAAAATTTCAGAAGGAGGCTCTGAGGCGCTATGGGACATTGTCGCCAACGTCAATTGCACTATTCACAACACTGGAAAATTTCGCGCCGCAGAGGTTGCTCAACTCTATGTGGGTATCCCAGGAGGACCCCCAAAGGTTCTTCGTGGGTTTGAGAAGAAGACCATTGATTCTGGCAAGAAGAAGCATATTCAATTTGACTTGACGCGCCGTGATCTCAGTCAGTGGGATGTGGAAAAGCAGGCCTGGGGACTTCAGGCTGGGAGGTATCCCATCTATGTCGGGAAAAGTGTTCTTGACATCCAGCTACATGGAGTTTTAGATCTCTCTTGAGCTTTATTCGACAAGAATTGGTTTTTCTTTTCCTATATATGGTGCACAATACCATTGAGTAGCTAATGAAATGAAATTTTGAGCGGAACAATTTGATCATTGTCGAATGGCATGATTTGAAGACTTTACAAGAACTCGGTAATTTCGAGGCAAAGGTTTTGTGGCCGAGCGTACTAGTACTACCTTGGATATTATTAGGCCCTATCTATAATTCATATCCAGACAGCCCATCAAAATTGACATAAAGGTTTGACATAGGCCGTACTAAAAGAGGAAAGGAATCTGAAGCCCGAAAGACTGCATGTGGCCTGGAAAATCTGTTCAACCTGACCCAACAACCTCTTGGTACTAATACTTACTAAAAAGTAGGCGCAATCGACATGTCTTTCTTACTGGGAACATTCTACGATAACCATTCGTAATGCTATGATTTAGCGTCTTTTAGCTGCTGGCTTATTGACTGCATTTGGCAAAACAGCCAGCTTTTACTCCACTTGATGTCCCCCACTTTTCACTCTTTTCCGCGCGAGATTCGCCGGAGTTCAGCCGGCCCCAGATTCAAGTCCCACGCCGATATCCAACTAGAATCGTATACGGAGTACTGTTGTATACCCTAGGCAAGACCGGCCCGAGTTCCCGTAGGTCCGGGATCAGCATCAGGATCAGAAGGGCAATCACTTTCACCCTCGTCCTCGTTCCCCTCACCAAATCCAACGACCTTCATGCTTCTCAGTCCGCTCACACTCGACCATCAACACGATGAGCACTCAAACCCAGACCCAACCAGAACCAGAAACAATCATCCTACAAACCCGAACCTCACTTAACGAGATCCCATCTCCAACACCACCCCAAGATCAACCCCCAAAATGGCTCTACCCCAAAATCCTCAGCGCAGGCCTCTCCTTCTTCGTCGCAGGCGTCAACGACGGCAGTCTAGGCTCCCTAATCCCCTACATAATCCACAGCTACAACATCAACACAAACACAATCGCCATCCTCTACGCCACAACATTCGCCGGCTGGTTCATCGCCGCACTATCCAACAGCACAATCTGCCAAAATCTAGACCTCGGCTCGATCCTGTGCATCGGTGCCGCGCTCCAAGTCCTCGCTCACGTCCTGCGAGCCTGGTTCGCGCCATTCCCACTTTACGCCGTGACGTTTTTCCTCGCGTCGTTGGGCCAGGCTTATAACGATACGCATGCTAATACGTTCGTTTCGCAATTGCCCGGCGCGGCGCATCGGTGGTTGGGCTTTATTCATGCTATGTATATGGCTGGATGTCTTGTTGGGCCATTCGTTGCGACGGGGGTGGCGTCGGCGAATGTCCAGTCTCGATGGAATCTGTTTTATATTTTTCCTTTGGGATTGGGGGTTGTGAATTTTGCTTTGGTGACGTTGTCGTTTCATGATCGTGTTGCTGTCTTGTCTAAGAAGGACGTCGTCAGAGACGAGGCCCTCTCTTCTGACTCGCATCGCCCAGAGCGAGAGTCAGCGAGTAAAGCAGCCGTCAAGGAAATCAAGGAGACACTGTCTACGCCGGGGGTCTGGCTGGTCAGTCTATTCTTCTTTTTCTTTCTGGGTGCGGCCATCACGGCTGGGGGGTGGATGGTCGAGTACCTGGTCAACGTGCGAAACGGAGACGTCAAGAATATGGGATACGTGCCTGCGGGATATTACGGCGGAGGCTTTTTGGGCCGACTGCTTCTTGCTGAGCCGACTCATCGACTAGGAGAGAGGAGAATGGTCTTTATTTACGCGGTTCTTTGCGTTGGCTTGCAATTGGTGTTTTGGCTGTATGTTCTATCTCGTTCTTTGTCGGGGGTGGCTGCTAACCTGGTAGGGTTCCGAATATCATCACTGAAGCTGTGGCTGTTAGTCTATTGGGCTTTTTCTCTGGCCCGTTCTTCGCAACGGTAATCCCTCCATCGTCTAGCTCTTCTACGAGTATACTTGTATACGACTATTAAATCAACAATTTGATCAGGGTATATCCGTTGGATCCAAGATTTTTAGACCAGAGATCCGCTCCTCGGCAATAGGTGAGATATTCATACTTCCCCCCTCCTTTTCGAATCATTGCTAATCCGGAAAGCCTTCGTATTTGTACTCGGTCAGATTGGTGGCTCGATCTTCCCTGCCATCACTGGTATCATCGCGGCTCGGGTAGGGGTTAAGGTATTGCAGCCCATACTTGTAGGCTTATTCAGTGCTGCTGGTATCAGTTGGCTGTTATTGCCCAAGAATGCGGAGGTTCATCGGGAATGAGAGGTAGCTGGGTTAGGCATAATGAATGGACCGACGTTTGGAACACCCTTGCACAACCTAGTGCCTACCTAGGTACCTGGGTAGGTATCTACTAGGGAATCTTAGACCCACCAGTGCTCTAGGATTGATGTCGTTGGAAGAAACTTGAGTTCCAGGGATAAGAATATTGGAATGAAACAAACTACCTCCGCGTCGAAACAATCAACACCAGAACTCCAGGGTATAATAAACTCATAACATCGTGACAAGCCGTCAGAGACGACAAACAAAATACACCAGCCTATGCTAGAAAATGGCACCACTTAATCCTTTCAATACCATCAAAATTCGTCAAGAGAGACATGTCCATTTAGAAAATATCCGAAGGCCAAGGGAAATCCTCAAGCCCAGTCGCAGTCGATTGCTGGTTCTGCGTGGAAGGAGACTGTGGCGCTAAAACCGCCGCAGATTCCTTCCTCGGGCTCTTCATCTTCGAGGGCGACTTATTTACCTTTGCTGCATTTGGAAGAAGCTCCTCGGGAAGCGGAGGGACGGGTGGAACATCGGCATCCTGCCATCTTCGTTTCCGTGGGCTAGACTTAGATCGTGGCATTCGATCCGGATCGAGGTGAAGATGTGGCTGAAGGTAGAACGCTTGCTGTGCTTTGCTTTTCGATGGAGGTGGCGAGGGAGAGATCCAATCGTCGAGGGTTCTGTGTTCCGAATCGCTCATGGCGCGAGGCGAGACGGAGCGCAGATTCGAACGGCCAGGTTGCGTACGGATATGGGGCGATGATTTTATGGTCTTGGAATTTGGTGAGCGATTGGGGCCGGCAGGGAGTTTTTGGGATTGAGTTGATGGGGACTTTCTGCTATTCATATCTCCTTGTGCGGCGGCCCCGTGGTTGATATTGGGTCGTGTACGTTCTACCGAGCCGGGACTGTCGCTGGCTTCGAATTTCTGCCATTTAGTCTGTCGAGGGGGACTGAGGAGGCCCGAGTCGATCAGGTGTTCATATTCGGTCGAAAGGGCGACGTCGTTGGTATCGGGGCGCGTTGGGTTGGACTGAAAAGGTTTCCGACTATCGACTGGTTCAGGAATGGGGGACTTCCTTTTGCGGGAGGAGCTTTCCTTACCCATGGAGGACGGCCGCGAATCTCTCGACCGCCTCTTCGGGGACTTGCCCACAACTGGGCTTGGGCATGGTCCCTGTTCTTCGATCGAGACGCTTCCTCGGCCCTCCACGGAAGGTAAAGCAGTCGGGACACCCATCTCGGGCTCGGGCGTTTCGGCAATTGTCGCTTGTTGGTCGAGAAGTCGTTCTGAGGGTAGTGTTGGGAGCGCACCGGGGACGAATTTGCGTGGATAACTGCCAGGGTCCATATCAATGCTCATGGATCTGCGCTCTGGCGTTGGCTCTGGCAACCGCTCCTCATTTCCACTGATTTGATGGAGCTCGCGACGAGCACGATCGAGCTTGTCTTCAAGGTTGCTGACCTTCTTGAGGAGCTTGGCTTGTCGTGAAAGCTCCCGGCGTGATTTTTGCTTGCGAAGCCCGGTATTTTCAATGGATTCTTCAGATGATCGTTCGGTGTATGTTGGGGGTGCGAATGTGGTGGTTTCTTGAGGCTTGCCAAATGGGAGTCCAGCCTTGCGAAGGTCTTGAAAAGATGAGCGCTTCGAAGTCATAGATGAAGAGCGCGAAGGTGTGCCGCCAGCTCCATCAAATTGATTCGTTGGCGGGTGTGCTGAATCTCCAATGGGACCTGCGTAGCCCATTTTTTCCAGAATAGCCTGGAATGTCTGGTCGGCGTTCGCCTGGTCGGTATTCTGACTCTGCATGTAGGAGCCTTTGTTGGTACCCTTATAGCCGGCCTTCTTCAACTCCGCATAAGCCAGCTCTGCCTGTGTAAGAGCATCCGCTTGAGGCTTTGGTTTGTGAGAAATCTCGTGTTCAGGCGAGTTCCTGTTCCAACCTCCGAAGGGATTGAAGGCCGAAGCAATGGCCTTGCCAAAGCGAAAGATGCCGGAGGAACGATGCTGCTGCTGAGGCGCGACCCGCTTACTCTCGTGCATAAAAATGCTTGGTGGCTTCTCGCTGACACTATCACTCATCGTCGCTTCCACAAAACGCGACCGGCGGCCCAGCAAATTACGTGGGCTGTGTGCGGCCGTAGCGCTATGTCTACCACGGAGCGAAGTCGCCGAGGTACGAGGGGATGCTCGCGGTGAGGACTTGAACTGATTGCCGATGCTAGCACCTATCCCGCCATTGCCAGCACGTGCATTACGGCGGTTGTTATGTCCATAGTCTGCAGCTTCCTCGGGCAGCGGCCAGTCATTGGAGCGGCGGCGTTTCACGGACTTGGCCGAGGACGATTTATAATCTTCGATCTCTGGCTCGTCGGCATCATCGAAGCGACCTGATTCATCGGAACTCGTTTCGTAGTGGTAGTCGTCGGAACTGCTGCGCAGGTGCTTGCGCGAGGTGCGCTGATCCGCGGGGCTGGTGTCAAGGTCCATACTGACGGTCTCGTTGGGGGCAACCTGTTCAGGAGAAGCGAGTTAGAGACATTTCCTTCTTTTATCGCTTTCCCTGCCACCTAAGGCTGTCTCCTAGATCCAGCGTGCAAGGGAGCTCACCTTGGCGGGAGTGTCCTTCATTCTCCCTGGTAACGTTCCCCGCGCCCTTTAAACGGAAAGGGTACAGAGTAAATGTGGACTGGTGAGAGGGGATGACATGAAAGGAGTAAAAATGCGAGAGAGAGAGAGAGAGAGAGAGAGAGAGAGAGGGAAAGAGAAAGCGGAGGAGGGTTCAAGGCAAACATGTAGACAACAAAGACGGGGCCGAGTCCGTTTTTGTTTACAACATACTCCGCACTTGCCCAGGGGGGAAGTTTGTTGTGGTTGTGGGGACTGTACCGAGTATAGTACTTACTTACCACCTCCACTTCCACTGGTAATTAGACTCGATTATTTATTCCTGTAAATTGACTGACTTGCAGTTGATTCATATCCACTGCATACACTATTGATGCAACTATTTTCCGTTGGGAGACAAACCGTAGGCACACATGGAAGCAGGGATTTCATATACCGCAATCCTTGCGGGGAGGCAGATCGATCGACCTAGATTCGGAATTCCACCTGTCTCAGGCGGACTGGTGGCCCGAGGAATGATGGAATGAGAAACAATCAATCTGATTTTCAATTGGTTCGTTCAGTCCAATATACACATGACATTTACGCGGGAAGAAGGGAAGAAGGGACGAAGGAAAGAGTTCAAGTTATCGATTCAGACAACAATGCTAGGTATCAAGGAGATGCCACAACGCCATAAAAGTAAGAGATTAAAGCAACAGGCCCTCAAAAAACAGGATATAGCGCCCCAGTGGAGATCAAGCAAGGGAATCCAACATCGAAACGTCTCTCCAATGCACTTTCATAATATACCAATCCGCCACGCCCACATGGTAGGGATTGCAGGGTCACGATCGCGAAAAACAAAGTTAATGATTGAGATGAAAGAAAGCAGAAAAAAAATCAAGACCGACTGCCATCCTTTGAACCCGCCAGAGAGATAGCCCAAGCCGCAATAAGAAAAGGTGATGCCGAGCGAGAGAGTCAATCAACTAAATGGTTCTCCCCTGCCAGACTGTGTAGTCCTCCCCGTTGCCGTTCAGGCGTAGATTGGAGGGTGGGATTCCACCCTTCGCACACGCTGCCGGCAGGGATTGCTTTTCGGTGAATGATGGGGTCACGGACCCTCAAAAGCCAGGAAAGGAAGAGAGCGCTGCCAAGGTCAAAGGACGAATGCGTAGATCGGATCAGATCGGGGAATAAGAGAAGAATCCAAAGAGCCCAGTGACCAGCCAGTTCTCCACGCAGGAATAAACAATCAAAAACAGGGGCTTCCTGGACAAGAGCCTGACGGAAAAAAATGCGTCGAGATATCTAGGCACGAGGCAAGGGAAGGTCAAAAGAGGGGAAAGAATTCATGTACAAAAAATGCTAAGAGTTTGGCGCATGAAGCTGCGGGATGCGCTTTTTGCGTCGAAGATCAGAGCGAGCTCTGAGGGATAATATCCGATGGACGGTCCATAGCCCAGCCGGTCGGGATTTGATCAGAAGTCGTATCAGATGCTTTTTTATGATGTCGCATGTGGTGCCTTCATCACCACTCGCCCATTGGCACGTTTGTATGCCATATCGATGCCATATTCGGCCATTAAAGCTGCTCGACTTTCAGCAGAGTAATCGCGGGTGGAGTTGGTGCTATAGGACTCAGTATCAGGCCGCATGCCATTCTGCATCGATCGTTCATCAAGGCCGAAAGAATCTTCATGGCTTCGTTTGCCGCCAGTGACTCCGCCGTGCCCGGGGTGTCCGAGCTGTCCGGTGTGATAGAGCATTCGCTTCCCTGAGACGGAATCGTAGCCCGGGGCGGGCGTGCAATGCTCGATAGACGGCTGGATACCATGGCCGTGCATGCCTTGCATGTTTGCAAAATCACTGGGTGTGGCGGACTTCATAGATTGCGAGAGAGTAGACGGGATGGTTGATACAGGTGTTTGAGCCCTTGGCATCAAGTTTGCGGGAATCGAGTATGGGTTCATCGGATCTGCCATGTTCATATCCACGTATGGCGGTGCTTTCGGTGTCTCCAAGCGATATGATGTCATATTATTCTTTGGGTAGCCTCCATTCCGTTCGACCATGGGTGGTGCCATGGGATATCCAGCGGGTGTTATTTCATATTCAGACGTCGTGGAAGGATCACGAATATTGGCATAAGATGTATGTGGTGAGTACATTCCAGGACCAGCGACCGGCGGTGGAGTAGGAGGCATATGAGGAGCAGGGTATTGAGTTGGTGTCGAACCGAAGGATAGGTGTGATTGATAGCTGGGGGTTCCATCGTGTGGCATAGGGGCGGGTGGCATGGGTCGCTGGAAGGGCGGTTGGGGGCACTGGAAACCATAGTCGGGTGCTGACGGCCGCCGTTGAAGGTCGGGACCATATCCGTAAGGCGAGGCCATCGCGCTCCCATTGCTATTTGATCGGGGGCGTTCCACCGAATTTGTGACGTAGCGATCTGGTGTTGAGTATCGGTCTGACGATCGTGCATATACAGCGGCCGCTGCCCTCTCCTCATCAAAATCGTACTCTTCCTCGCGCTTGTCACCTCGTCGTCTCATCCGAACATCACGACGAATGCGTACACGGCATCCTTGCTCGGCGATGATACGGCTGAGGGATGTGCTAGTAGCCAAACCAGGGAACTTCTTTGCACTATAGACAGTGAACGGCACTGACTTGACGTCTAGTCTGAAATTCAAGAACGCTTGAGGGGCACCGGTACTGCCATTGCCGGTTCGGCCGACTTGATTAGGTAGGGGAAGATCCGAGTCCTTGTCGGCATCTTTCGCATCCTTTATCTCTTCGTATAGGTGGAAGGCCAGGCGGTACCGGCCCTCATGGCGAACTGACAAGTCTGGGAAGATGAAGTAACCAGCCTGCGAAGGGCGATCAAGGTAAGCGACACCAGCGACCGGCACACCAGTTAATACGGGACACGACGGCGGGCCAGCCACTCGACCGTGAGCGATGGGACGCGCAGCCTCTAAGGTCGCATATAAGAAGAAATTGGCATTATAAGCAAAGGTAATATCGGTTTTATGGGCCTCATTGCCAGGGTCGGATTCGAAGATTCGCAGTTCGACCACGGGTGGCGGGTCAACTGGGCGACGGTCGGCGGATGCTATTTTGTCGAGTCAGCAAACACCTCAGTGGCGACGAGATCTACCATTGTTGATGGTGATGGGGCAGCGAGAAGAAGGATATTTGGGGATGACCTACATTTGGCTCCAGCACCACAGGCTCTCGCACGTTCAGGTTGTTGCATCACACTTAATTTATATGTGAGTTGTTTTCCTTCGCGAGTGATGCGACTGACGGTGTGCTCTGTCTCATTATGGGGCGGCATGAGGGGTGGTCTGGTCGCCATGGTGGGCGAGAAGGATCGAGGAATATTATACTATATGGGCGACAGCGACATCAGCAAAAATGCGAGATCCAGGTTTTGGTATGGCGGGTGTCGTGGACGGAAGGACGATGAGAGACGGGGCAGTGTTGTGTCGCGACATACATTGTCGAAGCTTCTTTCCCTTTCCTGGCGGTCGTGATGGATTCCTCCTGGTCGTCAATCGAGTCGCTTGTCCTTCCTCCTCCAGAGAAAACGGTGGTGGGCCCAGGATTTGCCTTCTTCTGGGAGGGGGAAAGGTGATCCGACCCTTGCTGAAAGTGAGAGAGACGATCGCAGGTCAATCGAGAGTCGAACAGGGGCGAGTAGACGAAGTCGAAGTGGAAATGAGTCAGATGGAAGGGCCTTGAAGACCAGGACCAGGACCAGGACCGGGAGTAGAGGGTGGTGAGGATGGACCAGGGGGGAGAGGAAGTTGTGTGTAATGGTGGGAAGAAAGCAAGAAAGTAGGAGAGGGGGAATCTGGGCTGGGCGAGGGTGACTACGGAGGAACTGGGGACTGCATAGCACTGCCGCTGTATTGCCAAGTACCAACCAGGTACTCTACGGAGTACACCCTATGGTATTCTGTGCAGTGTTGGCGTATTGCCAGCCGGTATTGATGATACGATACACGGTAAGGTATGCACCATGGTTCATTTCCCCCGACCCAAGATCCGGAATGTCTCTCTATCCTAGGCTACTCCCGATTTCACTATTTCGATTTGATTCTCGATCAGGGAATGTTCGTTCAACATTCTGTCCTATCCTCTCCCTCTCTCTCTCTACACGGTACTGCTCTGCATGACTGCACTGTGTATTCTGTACTGCACTAGAATGTAAATGTAAACTCGATATGCATACATAATACTAGCTCCAATACAAGTGGTACTCTATTAATACAGCAATACGTCGATCTGCGTCTCCGCCTGGAAAGTTTCCTTGATTGTGACTAGCCTGCGTACTAGGGATCCTTCGCGCTTTTCCATTTCCACAGAGCACTCTGTCCTCTGTATCATGTGGTATTCACAAATACAAGTAATTGTTTCGAATGATTTACTTTGGATTCTGATTTTGATCTTGATTTTGATTTCCCCGGGCAATCTTGCAACCCAGAAAATAGTGTGTTTCCCAGCCTGTGGTCTTGGGTCCGGGTGAAGTAGATCTCAGCGGATCCCTTCACCCTGATGGAGTACGTACTCCATACATCCATATGTATGTACTACAGTATTTCTGACTCTTTACCTGTATACTCCGTACTCGATGAATTGCAGCAGTTTGCCTCCTGGCTGCATTACGATGCCTGGACCGTGCAACCCATACATTCCTTGCGATCGTAAGACCCATGGGATAAAAGGCCGACTCCACGTTACTCGGCGTGCATCATCTCCTAGAAACCAAACCCAGTCCAACGGACCGGGCGACCTTGTTTTATTGTTCCTTCGATTTCCTTTCCATTGCCATCTTAATCTCCTATCCTAATCATCTCTCTGGCGGGGCTGTCCCATTCCCCAAACTCTGATATTCCCACATTTCTCCCCCTAAATATATCTAGGCAGACGGATCCACGGACAACCGGCAAGACAAGGAGGGGCCGCTGACGTCGGGTGCAGCTCACCACAGCATTAGGGCCAATACCAGTATATTTCGTATCGACATTGGTCCAACAGTTTATTGAGTCAATGAGGGGAAAGAGCTCCGCACAGTAAAGGTCGGTTTTGGCCCCAATCTGGACTCTGGAGACTCAAGATCAAGGCTCATCTATGTAATACTTCTGATCCGCGGATGCCCCGTCCTGGATTAAAGTCGCCCATGGCGTACCGTGAAGCTTGTCCCGTAACCATGGGAATGGCCGCCGTTAGGCCTGTCAGAATGCGAAAAGAGGGTCGCAAAGGAGAGAGCGAAAGCGAAGAGAAGGCTAGCGATCCTCTCCCAATTGTGTCTCATCTTGGCGTGCAGTTGGACCCATCCAACCATACGATGTTCGGCAGGACTCGGTTCGCGCTGCCCGTTGCCCCGACCAATCCTTTCACTGAAGTGGGTCCTTTTTTCCTCTTCTGATGCGATAAATTCTGATCTGCACTTCCTTCGTTCGAAATCCGCAATCACCAAGTGTCCGAACGCCTCTTGATCATTGGTTGGATCGGGTGCCTCCACTATATCACCCACTCTGATTTGCCTATCGCCCCCCTCACCCACCTCCCGATCCCTCCATACACATGCTGGACGCGCGAAAGATTGATGAGCTACAGTGGCGTTCCAAAAGTTTGAAACACCCCCTATTTTTCTGCCGCTTTTTCTGCCGCACTAAAACCTCGCGACCGGCACAAAATAAAAACCTCATGTATTGACAATTGCTAATAACTAGTATACCAGCCATCATTTTCAATAACTTGCTGTACACGGTGTGGCATAGTAATAGCCAAATTTTCTAGTATCGCTATATCAATCATAGACCACGCTATCTGTGCTACCCCAATAATAAACTGTAGAGTATCGTCGTTATTTGGCATGCCCCTAATCTCAGGGTGCAATTCATATATCTTTGCCTTGAGTAACGACCATAAATTCTCAATTGGACTTAGATCAGGCGAATATGGAGGCCATTTCATAATCTCATAGTCCTGATCAGCAATCCAATCACGAACAATATGTGCAGTATGAACTGAAGCATTGTCTTGTTGAAACACAGCACCTTCAACTCCGCTTAGCAAAGTTGGAAGCACACGCTGATATAATTCCAAGATAACAAATCGGTTCACCCCTCCATTAGGAGAATCTGGATCTCCAAAGAGTGGAATAAGTCCGGATCGACGACCGGTCCCTGAAAAGGCAGCCCAAAACATTTGCTTAACACTTTTGTGACATGGGACCTGTTGAACATCTCGTTCCGCAATTTGGCGGTTTCGTGGTGTAAAAGTCCACTCTCGCCGTCCTCCTTTTCCTCTTTCGATAGTTGTTTCATCTGACCAGAAGATCTTTTTCCATTTTTCAGAGTCATAATCTTGGACTCGATGTGCCCAAGCCAGTCTCTGGCGAGCCTGTTGGTCGGTTAACTCAGGTCGTTGAAGTTGAAGCCATTTCCGTTTATTTTCACCTTGGAGAAGTCGCCAAATAGTCGCTCGACCGCATTTGAAGTTGACTAAAGCTAGTAGAGCATCATACTTAATTCGTGGGTTCTCTGATATTGCTTCAAGTATCCTCAATCGATCTGTTTCATCCAACTTTTTTGGTGTACCAGAACGAGGTAATGCAGCCTGAGTTGGGCCTCGTTTTTCCGCCCGAGCAACTGTAGTTTTGATTGTTCCAATTGGAATATAAGGATAGCGTTCATGGATCTCAGTATATGACCATCCAATAGCTTTCAATTCAACAAGTCGAACACGTTCATGTGGTGCTAATTGACACCGGCGTGAGCGTTGTGTTACATTTGGATGCTGTGACGGTGTATCATATTGGTTTTGCACCAATTGCAGAGCAGTATGACGAATTGGTGGCATTCTAAAGGCCCAAATAGCTCAATATAACGCGTGGAATGTGTATAATATGCTATATACAACGCACGTCGCGTAGTAGAATAGGGGGCGGTGTACTAATATAGTGGGCGGTAGGGGAAGGCGGTCGCTCAGGGTGTTTCAAACCTTTGGAACGCCACTGTATCACTTAACTCCCACCAACTCCAAGCCGCTCCAAGAATCAATGCCCTTTGTGTTGCGCTGTGCTCTCTACATTTGTCGCCCAAGCCCAAGCATACCGAGAGTACATCCGGAGTTGTATACGGAGTACTCCGTACAGGCCGTCACAGCTACAGGAAAGTTGTTAAAGCCTCTGTTTTCAACAGTCTGCTCTCTATGTAAGTATCTGTATCGATCCCCCACGCGGTCCGCACCGAATAAAAAGCCACCGCCCCATCCCGACCCGAAAGCTGCACGCCTTTTCTCCAGAACTGGTACATCAGTCTCGGTGTGATCGCTTTAAAGGTAAAGGTCGGGGCCAACACTGCAGGGTTGGCCTGGACGCTATGGACGCAGATTAACGGTCTGGGTTTTCGGTCTCTGGAGTCTCTTCTTTTTCGGCCTGCCGCTTTTTGCTTTTGCTTGTTTTCTGCGCGCAATTCGTTTCGCCGAAGTTTTTCATCATTCTTCTCCACCCGTATCGTAACCCTGTATCCAAAGTACCATACAGGGTATACCTGCATATGCACATAACATCATTGCTCCATTTATGCACATGTACTACTGCGTACTCCGTACTTTGTACTCTGTATCGCCATTTTCTCACGGTATACACTTGGATCTTGCTAGCGGGTAAGGCAGGGATGGAAGAGATACGATGATAGTGCCTCTCAAATGAAAGAGCATGAGAGCGAAACTATCTAGGGAAGACACCGGCAACCTATAAATGTTTGAGCCAGCGGTGCCCGCGGGCACCTCATCTCAACAGATCTTGCACAGCAGTCTTCCGATGGGTTCTTCCCGTGCGATATAACCAATCGCAGCCACCGGGGAAGTCGGGCCATGACTTGAACCAACTAGGGCTTCGGGTCTCCATCGGAGAGGTCGATCTGGAGAGTCCTGATTCAAGCGGATTGGCCTAAACACTTGCGAACGATCTCCATTATCTCAGGAGCTGTGATGCGGTCAACCGCCACCAGCCCCAGGTCTGACTCGAGAGCCGTACTCGGGTAGATGCACACACACCTCCCAGGGCCAGACCCGGAAGTTGATAAGATACAAATGTACTCCGTACTCCACACGAAGTACATAAATCTGTAATACGCGCGAATCCTGAAGCGAGATCGCCGTTAGCCAGCCAAGAAAAAGAGAGCGCCCATCAATAGGTTTCGTTGGGCAGAGATCCCTCTCAATGCCAATGATACAGTAGCCTAACGCCCTCAGCCTATAGGCTCCTATGTACATCCAGTGTCTGAAGGTTTGACATTCAATAACCATAAAAAGTCTGTGTGCGCATCCGCAGAACATTCGTAGTGCGGTCCTGTGTGTTTAGTTTAGTATGCGTCCTTTTTCCCCTATCTCTTTCTCGATCTCTCGTCCGGATCCATTATCCTTTCTTTGTTCCTTGCCTTGTTTGACTTTTTAGTTCCCATTGGATCAACAAGGATACTCGCTTATGGGCACTTGGAAAAAATTGAGCCGTGTTAACGGCTAAGTTCCGGTCTTCTCCTCTGCATTCGGCAAGAGAACTAGCCATTCGACTCAAAATCCCACTTGAGCCATTAAGATCGACCAGCGCGTAATCACCTTCCTGAAACTGGATCATCAACTCTAAAAGAATTCATTTCCGGAGTCTGGCAAGACCCTTCAAAGGATACGCTAGTTCACTCTGGGTTACTCTGGATTTCCCTCTCGCTTGTATTAGAGCAGATCCTCGCCGTGTCAATACCCTGTCTCTGCCGTCTCCCCCCGCTAACTCACCCGTGTTGACTCAAAAGTAGATACCCAGACATCCCGAAGGGTACTTTTGGCCATACCATCTGTCGCATAGTGTGTTAAGTACTTCGCCCTCAACCAAAGTACCCCATCACCCCTGTAGCTTCGGTTTTTGCTCCGCCATTCGCAAAAGCCGCGTTGCGGCCGAAAGCACCCCTGTCATTCTTGGACCCCCTCATTCGCCGAGGCCAACGAACCAGCAGAGTCTGTCGGTCATGTGCCTACTACTCCCTACTATGTAGCCTAATATCCTGGCAGACGTGGCCTGGCTTCGCGACGATCAGTGATATCATGTTCTCAACCATCCGCTACCAACGACTAGTATTCCCCTACATACTCTGTAGATCAGTTCTATGCACTCCGTACCATGTTGATTGTACGTCGCAAGATGCCGAAGCTGCCGGGCCCTTTTGACCAAAACAAGCTAGATTCTTGTCTTGTAGACCGCTAGTCACACCCACAGCCACGTGGAAAATCATGTTGTGAACCACTCTCAAAACGTCGACGTGCCGACTCCGTACGGAGTAGGTAGAAGCATGGCGAGACAAACCGGTCCAGGGCCTACCTCACTCGGACAGCCACAGGTGTGTTTATTGCGTATAGTACAGAGTACGGAGAGTACCGAGCATGACAAGTGCCAAACGTGAAACCGGGCTCCATATAACACACTAATAAACCCCGAATCCCCCGACTTCCCCGAGCCTAAGGAATCCAGCACTCCAAGAAAAATCACCCACGCCAGCCACGCTGATCATCGTCGTGAAACAGACCATGATCGTCTGATCCGCATGCCACCACCACGATCGACCCTGTCATTCTCGAAGTCTTTAAGGGGGGGACTTGAAGAAGCCCTGTACTCCGTACTCTGTACGGAGTGCATACTTATCACGATGCTCGTGCAAAGTCCCAACGGGCGGCCCATCAAAATGCCCACCCCACTTATGCCAGACCGACCGAAGCCCTCTAGGCAATATCTAGAACAATTCTGTAAAAACCCTTCACATATGCATATAGCCCGACAGTGGATTCAGAGTGCATCTCGCCTAGCGAAGGACAAAGAAGTAATATACAACCGCCCCCAAATACCTACTAGGTAGCAAGTAATCTTGGAAATTCGGAATATAAAACTGGAATATACCTGCGGATACCTAGGTACCTAAGTATAGAAAATAGTCCACAGTCCACCTGAAGGAACCCTAAAAACCAACTCGAACCCAGTGTATCCATAAGCCACGACGGAGTAATCCTCCGCGTAACGATTAGCGACCGAAGGATTTGGTGGCTGCCGCTCTTCAAGGCCCCCCTCCTCTCGAGCCATCCACGTGGTATCCACAGGCTGAACAAGCCCCATTCCCACTTACCCTTTCCAAACCAAACCAAACCGAACTTGAACAACAGATGATACGCCATCGGTTTTCCTCACGCAAGGCCAAGCACCGGTCTACCTGTCCCGCTGGCATGGAGCGGGGTCGACCGGGCCATGCCGCCCGCCAGTTGAAATTTCCAATGAGACACTTTATATGATAGTGGAGCTGATTTGTGGCAGAATCGATCGAACTTGAATGAAAATCACCCCTTTGAGACCTTTTCGGAGGGGGGAGGGTTGACTCCTGCCCAGGTGTCTCCATGTGGACTCCTCTCTTGAAAATGGGGAAATGCTACCAGGGACAGTCCTGGAGGCCAGACAGCCCCAAGGATTCTGTCTAGACCACGGCCAACGATCATGAAGTGATCGATGGTTCCGCTTGACGTATGTCAGTGGGTTGATTCGTCAGTGTGGGCTCTGGAGTTGTCGCGCTTGGTCCGCAGGCTGGCAAGATGAAGTGGTCCACCTACGGCATCCATCTTTGAGAGGGGGTGAGACGAAGGGGGTTGCTAGTGACGGAGGTTTGCTGTCACGGTTGTGTTTGTCATGTTCTCTTGCTTTTTTGGGACGCTTTTTCTGTCCTGTTTCTGGAGAGGGGAAGTGATGGGTCGGGTTTTACCTGTCGTTCGCGTGTTTCGCGTGTGGATGAGACGTTGAGATGGGATGGTCAAACAGTAGTCTTGGTTTGAGATTATGCAGTACTAACTAGTACCTAGTAGTCGATAGGTTCTGTATTCAGATTCGAAGGGACCGTTACATAGTAACTCCAGTGGGCCAAGATCAATTGTGTAGGAAGTTATGAACCTTGGAAGTTCCAGGTCTTGAATTGATAGTACCTACCTAGGTAGGTAGTAGAGGTACTAGAATTCACCTGGAGGGTACTAGTAGTAGTAGAATATACCTCCAGGTAGTAGGAAGCTACCTAGGTACACGTACTAGTACATACTACTAGTAACTACTAGTAGCACTTCAAGTTGGAGAAACCCCCAAATGCCTTCAAGTTCTGGTTTCGTCGGTCGGTGCAAAGAGGTCGGCGCGCAGGCAAGAATACTACCTAATACTAACATAACTCACCACTGGCACCGAGTCGGCCGCTCCAATACATATAATAAATATGATAGCAATTATTTATACTAGTATTTAAGAGACTATCCTAGAGTACTATATTCTAAAAAAAATCCATGGATAATATTAGTTAGTAATTTTTGAAGTTTCGGGAAGAAACTTGGAATTACTAGTAGTACCTAGGTACCAACTAGTTGGTAGGTAAAAAACTTGGAACTTGAATATACCTAGGTACCTACCTGGAGGTTTTATTGCAAACCTTGATATATATATCTTTGTCTCTCAAAACACATCAAACCCTTTACAACTTCAAGTTGAACCTTCGAAAGTATTTTTTGAAACATCTCAAGATTATCATCTAAATTAAAAAAAAATTAAAATTCTTTTACTATCTTACCAGTAAAAAGAACTTGCTTAGGTATATTCTAAGTTACAATTCAAAATGATATCTGGTTGTTGAGATAATTGAAGTTGTAATTTTTCATATTTCTAGGTATTTGTTCTCCAGGGCTTGGAGCGGCCGACTCGGTGGTGAGTTACGTTACTACCTACTGGTACTAGTAGGTAGCTACTAGGTATGTCAACATCGAAAATTCATTTTACTAGTGGGTAGTGCCCAGGTGGGCATAGATATCTTACAATGTAAGCTTGCTTCTTTAGCTGCCCAACAAAATCCTGTACAAAATAGGTTATGCGGATGGGTCTCAGGTGTGCGAGTTGGAGGCTCCATTGAGAGACCAAGAACTAAGTATACGCTTATATTATATCTTGATTGCAATTGTATCAAAATCAACCTCTGATGATGGCTAGCTTCGATCTGATCACCTGAAGAAATTCATACACTTTCTCATCTTCATGAGATGCAGGGCTATACGTAAGACGGATCTCCATTTCCCCACCAAAAGATTGTACGACCAAAAGCATCATAGGAGTAGTTGTGATTAGACTGAGCCCTAGACCCTGCACATTGATACGTCCATACCGTTGCCGAACAATGGTCGTGAGGTCCCCAGGGAAAGAAGCGAAAAACGACGCATCAAGGTTGTCTGCAAATTTGGGCAGGCCCTCTTGCATGAATCGCACGCTGGCAGGAATTATGAAGTCTTTCTGTTCCGCAAGTGTGGTATATTGTGCCTTTAGACAGCGTGCCGTCTCCCAAATATCATTACTCAACTGCACCTTGAAGGGCCACAAGCTTACGCGTGAAATGAACGCTCGCTCCCCAGCATTAGGGGAGTCGAGAGAACATCGATCCCGGAATTTGAATCCGGTGAGAGTGGTGTGTGTGTTGATATCATTCGGCACAGGCGCCCCTGGACTGAGACCTTGTCCAGCGTGGAGAATGGCCGCGTGTACAAGAGCCGTGAAGCCCAGACCTGTTCGCTTTCCACTTCGGATGATGGCTGCCGTTTCATCAGCATTGAGTTTGAAAGCCCGGAGTCGTCCAGCTCCCGGATCAGTGCTCGAAGTTTTCAAATTGTGAATGGGGAATTGGATGGCCTCGCGATTCTGAGTCAAATTGAGACCAATGTCCGGTAGAAGAGCTTGCAATTGGGCAGAGCTGACAGTAGGAATACTAGCTACAGCTATGGAGCTGAGAGGAAGTTTCTTAACAATGTCAGTTTCCGAAAGGCGGAGCTCGATATTGGCAGTCGCTGCATAGTCTCCCTCCAGGAGAGAAGATAGTTCCGTCAGGAAATCATTCAATAGCATGAGGGTACCTGTGCCATCGGTGTAGATGTGTGGGGTGCGTAAGACAAGTGTTTTATCTTGGCGAAAATAATACATAATGGGGTGAGGCTCGGGTGGAACTATTGTTAGGTCCTTAAATAGAGCAGATGGAGATGCTGGTGAGTTGCTAGCATCGGAATTTCGAAACTGGGTATCTTTCACAACGAAGCTCTTTGCCACCCATGTTTGTATTTCCCTTTCATCCTGAGGAACAGAATACTCAAAACCATCACCCAAAAAGGTGGCGGCGACTGCGGGATGAAGGAGACTGACCCGGGCCCAGGCTCGCCTCATCAGGGTCTCAAAAATAACTGGTTCTAGTGTTGGGCCTCGGTCCAGGTTGATGTGTGCCGTGGTGAGAATATCCTGCGAACGAATTCCTGGAGGGGCGAGATCATCATACACATATTTTAAACTGCGCTCGATGGCATCAAGTGACCGAATGTACTTGTGTGGCCCAGTCTTTTGCCAACCGATGGATTGGGCGCTTGTAGCCAAACCTCGACAAAGAGGAGCCGAAGCCCCACGGAAACGCGTTGTCAGATTCCGAAGTGGAATAAGTCGTTGCCGTGAAAAAAGGAGGGCCATTTTGATAGAAGTAAATCCCACAGGAGTTGACAATGATGTGTGTTGGAAGAAAAAGAGGAGGTGGTCTGGTGAGTTACCCCCGGGTCTTGGTTCAATCCATTCGGACAAGGTTGCACAAAGAAATCCAATAAATTATTGACCGCCAATTTATGGATGCGTGAAGTAAGGGGCTGAGGCATATGTACAATAATGTACTCCGTAGAGGTATGTAGGTTAAGATAGAATAAAAGATCAATGGTGGCTGGAGAAGATCTGCGAAGCAAATGACGAGTTAAGAATTCGCCGCTCCAGGGCTTGATTCAAGTTCCCGCACGGTGAAGGAAAAAACCTACTACCTAGTCGTATTTCAACCAAACTTTGCTTGGATATATGGCGAACAGGGCCTACCCAGAACTTTCGAATGTGACATTTTGATACTGAGTGACTTTAGGTATTCCTAGTTACTTTCGGAAGGAGTTAATTGCCGAGGACTCTCGGATACAAAGTAGTGGTGATGATGGTCAGAATGTAGAATGTGTGTCATGAGGAACTAACTAGTCCCTACACTGAGGCTATCTACAACGTGGCGGGTGCGGGCTGAGTCAGCAGCAGCACCAGTGCCTGAGGCCTATTATCAGAGTTACTGTTCCTTTACCCGATCCCATTAAATATCTTGTAAATCTCAAATTCGCTGAAGAATAGAAGATTTTTATCCTATGTTTACTGGGTCATTGTTTTGAGCAAAGTTGAAGTGTCTGTAGAGTCATATTATCTAACCAATTCATTGTGAATCCAAAGTGTCACGTTCTACCTTGTCAAATCTTTTGGACACAAAGAAATTGACAAATCGATATGGAGTGTTCATGGCAAATAAGGCCGGATACTTCATTGCAAAAGTGAGGAACCATCATCAGGGAGATGCTTGGCTGTTTCACCTGTTTCCAGACGTGGAAAGTGGAGGGTTGTAGACTGTCCCAGTCCCTCGAAGACAGCAGCCATGCCGCTCGGCATGCCGATTTGTCTTGCCCGTGAAGTCCAGGTTACCAGAGGAAGGATATCAAAGTCATCACCGATCTCAGAAGAAAGACGTTCTCGAAGTTGATTGAATGGTAACTCCAAATTCCCGATCAGATTTCGATAACATGGCCCGGGCGTGCAGTCTGATCGGGAAGTGAGTAGACCTTGGACGATGGCATCCACAACTGTCTCGACAGGCACAAAGTTCAGATAACCATTCATATTACGCAAATCTGGGACTGCTCGCATGTGGCGCGAATAATCTATGATGTCATGCGAGAAGTCGGAGGAAGATTGCTCAAGACTGTGGCGGCGAATGATGCTCGACGGACGGTAGATCGAAATTGACATGCGCGGGAGCTGCTTGCATACTCGATCAAGATACATCTCGCTAGCCCATTTTGAAGCAATATACCCGAGTGATCCATCGACCGGAGGCATTGAAGTCTGCGCCTGGCTTTCGGGGAAAGCGTCCAGCGTTGACAAAACAGATATTGCTGTAGTGGAGATATAATGAACAGGGATGTTTCTGGAAGAGCAGAGATTGACAATGGTCTTCGTGGAAGTGAAGTTAGCTGGACGAAGACTTCGGTAGGATTTAGCCTGAGAAATATCTGCTCCATTATGAATCACTGCATCTGCTTGGTTGATAATATCGTTGATGAGAGTTTCATGGATACCAAGGTTAGGATGGGATAGGTTTCCTTCGATCACTTCAACATTTTTGTATGAGCGTAAAAGAGCACTGCGAGGACTCTCAAGATTCCGAACGGCGAGGCAGATAATCTTCTTTATGTGAGGAATTGTGACAAGAGAGTCCAAGAGATGTTGGCCAAGAAATCCGGTCGCCCCTGTAAGGACAACAGTTTGGGGAGGCGATCTCACTGGAAGGGAGGCCGACGAGATGTTAACCGCGAGACTGGAAGAGAGAGCAATCTCCTCATTCCAGTTTATGTCAGGCCTCGTATGATCTTTATCAGCTATACCGGAACCATTTACAAGGTCCATCATGCCTTGCAAAGTGCTGAGTTGAAAGAGCTGGAAAAGGGTGAGAGATGCTTGATATTTCTCACAGATGCGCGTGTGTAAATCTATCAGGAGCATTGAATTTCCACCCACGTGGAAGAAATCGGTCTCAGAATGAACTTCATGACAGAGCATGATATCATCAGGAATAACCTCCTGCCAGAGGGATTTCATTTCCTGAAGTCTCTTAGACAGGTTGCTGTCTCGCTTCGTATTGAATAGATGAGATGGAATAGCGAGAGTGTTTAAAGCTCTGCGGTCCAGCTTCGCAGACACTGTCCGGGGCAAAGTGTCAACAGGAATTATGATAGACGGGCACATCACGGCGGGCAGCGGGAGCATTGTACGCAATGATTCGAAGGAGAAGGCTCCCTGAATCCCCAGACTTTTGGTGGAATCGGGTACAACATGAGCCACCAGAAAGGAATGTGTGCTGTCCGAAAATGAACGCCGTGAAACGGCCACATCAAGTAAATACCCTTCTCCAGCCCGCAGGATAGTCTGTTCAACATCCTGAAGATCAATTCGAACGCCTCGCAACTTGATTTCCGTGTCGTGATTCAAGCGTCCATGCAACAGAACTTCCCCATTTGGAAGCAATCGCCCTCGATCCTTGGTGCGATAGACAAGTTTATCCGGAGTTATGGGGTCTGGAATGAAAGATTCTCTAGTCTCGTGATCGAGATTGAGATATCCCGAGGCGACCCCCAAGCCGCCTATGACTATTTCACCTGGGAATCCAATAGGTTGAGGATGGAGATTCTCATCAACGATGTAAATGTATTCGTTGGGGCAAGCCATTCCCACTGGAATACCGTGTGGGTATGAGTTGCTGAGATGGTAATCTAGCTTCATTTGAGTTGACCAAATGGCCGTCTCCGTAGGTCCGTATAGATTGAAAAGTTCCAAACTCGATTTACCTACCTCTCGGAAAAGATCAAGTAACGCCTCTGTGACAGGCTCACCCGCTATCAAGGCAGTCTTCCAGGACGACTGGCCAAGCTGTGAGCGATATTCTGTTCTCAACCAGATTCGATATTCCGTTGGTGTGGCGAGAGTTAGAGAGACGGATTCTCGAATGATACATTCCACGATGGCCCGGCCATCAAGTCGCATGGACCGTGAGGGTATATACAAAGTTGCTCCAACACTAAGGGCCTGGAAAGTTTGCCCCAGTGAGAGATCAAAAGTTGAAGCACTCTGTTGCAGAATGACATCGTCAGAACTAAGGCCCCACCATCGGGTGGAAAGCTCGACAGTATTTCTAAGACTGGAATGATTGATGATAACGCCTTTGGGCTTTCCGGTCGAGCCACTGGTGTAAATGATAACTGCTGGTCGATTGGCAGCAGCACAAGTTGGAATCGCTAGTCCTGAAGATGAGGCATTCAATTCCGAGACGTTGACAGAAATGTGGCTCTGACGTAGACCCAAGTCACTGGAAAGATTTACGGTAGCATCATGGACGAGAAGTGCAACTGGTTGGGAGTCGTCCATCATCAGTGCAAGTCGAGCAATAGGCATTGTCACGTCCAACGGTACATATACAGCTCCCAGTTTCATGATAGCTAGAAGTGAACTGAGCGTATCGACTGATGGCTCTTGATATACCGCAACACGTGACTGGTGGTGTACGCCGTGGCGTAGCAGAGTGCTCCCAATTATGTTGACTCTTTGCATGAGCTGAGCGTAAGTGAGAGCTGCTCCATCGCCATCTTTGACAGCAGTCTTGTGGGAATATGTGGAAGCCATGTTCTCAAATTGATGAAGCAAAGTTGCCGGCCATTGAGAATTATGCGATGGACCTATTCACGAAATGACCGGCTCTGTTAGCTCGAGGAATGTGGTTTTACTGGTACATTGGCAAAGGCTAACCTCTCCCCAAGTTCACCGCTTGGTCTATCTCCTCCTGCCGAAATTTCCATTGGTTCCCAATTGGATTCAATGGCGATGCAACAATTTCAGCCAAAATGTCTTCATACCCGTGGGATAGAATGGCTGCATCTTGTTGCGTATACAGATCCGATTGAACCAGGACCTGGACAAATACCTCTCCGGTACGCAGAGGATTGACATCTATAAAGATATCATATGGTAACTTACCAACCTCCCACTTCAGTAACTTCATCTCAAAATCTCCAAAAGACTCACTTAGTCGCGTTTCTTGACGGTAGTCTAGGAATGCCTGGAAAATTGGACTGTGGGTGGCTGATCGTGCAACACGGAGCTCATTTAGAATGACTTCGAATGGCACACGACCGTTGGCCAATGCTTCATAAGCGACTACACGAGAGTTCTCAATAGCCGCTTGAAATGGTTCGTCTTGGGCCGAAGCTAGTCGCAGAGGAATCAGATTGATATAGGGACCAATGCCGTTTTGCGTAATCTCCTCCCAGCGATTCGCGTCCCCGATTCCAATACAAACGTCTGCAACCCCGAGAAATCGATACAGAAGTATCTTGAGTGCGGCGAGATGCACATGAAAAGCGGTCGATCTCGTTCTTTGGGCAAGAGTTCTGATTTGAGAAGCCGTACTCTTATTGATCGTGAGTTCCGCCAAGTGGACGCTGTGCTGACGCAGAGGACGGCGTGTGGTAAGGCGACTCCGGTGGACAGGGAGAGGTTCAGGCAGAGGGGTCAGAATACCTTTCCAAAACTTGATCTCAGAATCCCATTTGTGGGGATTTCCCTGGCTGCACTCCTGTTCAGAATAATCGAGATACTGGAGAAGATCATTGGAGTCAAAGCGCTGTTGGTTGTATGCTTTATTCAAATCTGCCATCATGACAAGATGACTCGCACCATCTGTGATGATATGATGATACCCGAGAAGCAGAAATTGCTTGCTAGAAGATATGGACAGCAAACAGATCTGCATTGCTATCCCTGCGTCAAGATCATATACATGCCGAGTGAGCTCATTGTAGGCCGAGAAGACGTCTGCAACACTAGATACCGATCGATATTCTAGTAAACAGGAGGGATTATTCAGAACTTCTTGAAGGAGAGTACCCGATGCTTTGTCAACGTAGAACCTTGTCCTCAGTATTTCATGGCGCTGGCCAACTACATGAACTGCACGTTCCAGGCCCTGGTATTGTAGAGTACCTGAAACCTCATAGAGCAGGGTGTGGTTCATGGTTGTCTTCTCCTCCATTAGTGCATGCACGAACCAGAACATGGACTGTGAGTATGAGGTTGGCCCTAGCCGGTGAGACTCATTTTTGGTAATCTTCTTCTCAGCCGTGGTGAAAGTCTCATCTCTCACGAGCTCAGCGTAGTTCTTCTCACTGAAGCTGGAATCTGCGACATGAATGGGCAAGGAAACCGACGTAGACGAGGACGGAGGGGTCATCTCAACTGCAGTTTCAAGTGAATCGCCATCAATAGGCGTGAAGTTCGAGAGTACTGGGCTCGATATCTCAGGTCCTAGTTTTCCATCTTCTGTAGATGCCATGGCCGGCAATAAATCCACCGGAAAGTTGCTGCAAACATCTTGAATCAAATCCGACAAGGTGATGCCAGATAAGATACGGAGCACTGGAACATTAGCGTGAAAATTCGTCAGGAGCCAAGAACGGATGAAGACCGCAATGAGTGAGTCGACGCCCAGCTCGTCAGTTCTTAAAGAGACGTTCAGCGTGGAATCATCACTGAGATCGAGTACTGAACGTAGGTGGGCCAAGAAAGTGTCTGGAGGGAAAAGCATGCATGTTAGCGCTTCTCTATAGCAGCTGAGGGTATTTCCTGCCAGTCATATCCAAAAATAGAGCTCTTACCAGTGATAAGTTTCTTCAAATCCAGAGTTGACTGGATCTTCAGTAGGCGGTCGGCGATTGAGACTTGATTCTCAGAATTGAGTGTTTGAGTCACGACGGCATCGCCGCTGCGGATCAAGCTTCCGAACTTTGGATCGCTCGCCCATACTAGCTGAGAGGAAGAGGAATATCGAGGTATGGAGGGTAGTTCGGTCAGGATTTCCCCCCCGGATGGCGAATCCAACCTGCAGGCCGCAATGCCTTCAGCAAAAATTTGATGTAGAGCTGGCTCAGAGACAGGGAGGAATCCTCGTTTTGTCAATACAGATGTTTGCATAGAGGCAAGATTGGTCGTCATTCCAATCCCTATTACTAGGCCAAGATTGATGGTTGCGGTGAAAAGACCGCGTTTTCGGCGCTGCCTCGCTAAACTGCACATGAATGAGTTGGCAGCACTATAGTTGCATTGACCGGCATTTCCAATAATGCTCGTGAGTGAGGACATGAAGATGAAAAAGTCCAGTGGTCTATCTTTTAGCACACGATCCAAGTTCAAACTGCCCTTAACCTTCGGACATAAGGCCGCATTCATTGCCTCGCAGGTCATGTCGCGCAAGGGGGAATCACGTAGAAGCATGGCACCTTGCACAATGCCTGCTAAGGGTGGAAGCTCTGCGCATATGTTGTCGTATAGAGCTTGCAGTGCTGTTTCGTCGGTGATGTCATTGGCAGCGACCTTGACAGTGACGCCTCGGTCGCTAGCCTTTCGCAGCCAAGTAGGGTCAATTTGCGGATTGCGGCTGCTAATGACAATATGTCGAGCACCATGATCAATCATCCAGTCACATAGTGACAGCCCCAAACTGCTTGAGAGCCCAACAAACCAGTAAGTATTTTCTTGAGCGAATGTGAGATTGGAATCCATGGGGGAAATTTGGACGGTCACTGATGTATCGAGAGTCCAATCGATAACGCTAAAGACATGGACTTTTCGCTCCTCCTGCATGTGTAACTCTTGGACTGATAAAGCAATTTCTGGATTGGAGGGTGTATTGGCCAGCTGCTGAGTGGCAATCTCAATCGCAGTATTCAGTATACATCTCGCTTTTCCAGCCTGACAGGCGAGAAGGACTGAAGGCTGCCAGCTGATAAGACCATCGAGAGTCTGACAAAGACACGAAGTGGGTAGAGAACGACGAAGTAGAGAGCTTGTCATGGTTCCCCGCTCACCCACCTGCTTTGAATCTGTCATATCTACCATTAAATCCACATGGATTGGCAGAAGACTTTGTATTTGACGCTGACTGGAGAATGAATTGATATAGATCCACGAGGATGGGGTTGAATGCCCAGTACTCGCGGTGGTGATTATTAAATGGACTTCTACCTGGCGAGCGTGATAAGCCATCACAGAAGCAATGACTGTCGTGGGATTATGTAAAAGAAGCGTTTGCCCTGGTATGAGGCGTGTTATGATCGCCAGACACATCAAATTGGCGGATAATAGCGCGACGAAATGGGATTCATGTCCATCTGGGACCTTATAACAAGGCGCCACCTCCTCGTTAACGCTCAGCCTCGACCCACTGGAGGAAGATAGTGCTACGTGTTGTTGGTCGTCGTCAAGAGAAACACCAAGGACGACGAATTGTTGCCCAGGTCCAAAGTTAATGGCATGAAGCGTAGAGTGCGTTATACGCATATCTATGCAGGCACGGTTGGACATAGTAGCCTTTGGGAAGTATGTTCGATGGTCTTCTCGAAGGAGCCAGGCGTCATGTTGTTTTTCAACAACAACCTCCGATCTCGCAAGGGAAAGTTCGCGAGTAATGGTTCGGGATGTAGAGTTAAAACGATCATTAGAGTTATTTAGTGGCTCCCAACGCAGAATTGACTCGCGCAGATTTCGATCCACATGAATGTCCCTCTCCAATGGTGCAAAATAGCTACCATCTTTCTGGCTACGTGAGCGCATCAAAGCAACGTGGTGTCTTAGCAGGTAGGTTGCCAATAAGCTCGAGTCTATAACTATAGCATCCTCAAAGTCAAGAAACTGGAGATGAAGCTCAGGAACTTCCCACAAAACAGACCTTGCAAAACCAGAGATCATATTGGCCAGGGGGGTTTTTGTCCTCGCGACCTTCGGTAATCCAGAGAATGGCTCTTTCAGTGTTGAAGAGGCATTTGAGGCCCTCGAAAGAATCTGGATCGAGGTTATCAAACACAGGATAATCCAGATCACACAGGGATAGAATGGTTGAGTGTGACGGTATCTTTTGATGTTGGAGCGAGTCGAGAGTTTGAACCGTCACGATGCTTCGGGTGAACGGGCCTAGAATTTGCGCGAGCTCCACAACCAGAGATTCGACGTGGAGAGTAGTGCCTCCGATGATAACAAGATCAAGGTCCAATGACCCATATTGCGCCAGAAACGACGACGGCCAGAGAGGATGACGCAGGAAATTGACCCAAGGATCAACTGCCTGCGAGACCATGATGTTAAACGGATACACAATAGCATGTTGGTTTGCCGTCATTGTGTCGATACCCGAAAAGCCCGTTCTCCGCAACAGAGAGGCCCATTTTACAGGAGATACGTTTGGGCTTAACTGTCTTCCTTCGTGCGCACCTGCCCACCAGCCAGAAAGCAAGCCGAAAATAAGCCCCACACGAGAAGGCTCATGATCGGCAATCTCAACCAGCACCAGAAAGCCGCCCGGCTTGAGCAGAGAGCGTACATTAAGCAAAGCCTTCTCAAGGGAAGGGGTAGCATGCAGAACCACTGAGGCCACAACCATATCATAGGAGCTTGGAGAGAATCCTTGATCGGTAATGTCTCGCGTAATATCCAAGACTTGATACATTAGTTTATCCCCATATGAGCCAAAGAACCTTCTTGCTTCAGGGAAGAATGTTGGAGAGATGTCGGTGAAGGAGTAGGACGCAAAATTTGTGCCAACTTGATTCAGGATAGACCGCGTAGTGCTTCCAGTGCCAGAACCTAACAAGAGACATGTCAGGATATTGAAAGAGGCCAAAAGAGACAGTGCAGTATGTAGTGAAGGAGGTCCAATGATGAATACTTACCGATCTCAAGGATATTTAACCGTGGATGTCTGAAGCAAATCTGCTTAACAATTTCGCCAGTCCAGGTATTGGCCCCCTTGAAGCCCAGGGAATCAGCGTAATAGGAACCCAAAAGCCCTTCAGACATTAAATGGTCCAAAATCTTGAATTCACCACGGATAAACCGTGATAGATTCTCACCGACAATATGAGACATCTTGACGTCGATTTCCTCGGCAAATCTGAGCTGGTTAATTAACGGTAATATAAGACCTACTGATACCCCCAAAAGCAGTAACTTACGGAGTAGTAATTTCCATGATGTCTTCTAATTGGTCCTGTATCCATTCGGCCCGGGCATAGGGGTGATTACCCTGTGAAACTGATGTGGTGACATGCGCTGCGAATTTCAAGTAGGACGCTACGACTCCTCCCATCTCAACTTCAATGGAGCCTGTGGGATTTTCTTGAAGAACCTGGCGAAGATAAAAGCAGGCCGTCCGCTCCAGAGCCTCGGCTAGCTTGTATTGATCCGCTTCCACGATAATGTTGATATTCACGGCTCTGGCATCCACAAGAGAATGGACCCAATCCATCCGTGCAAACATCTGGCGATCATCTGTTGCAGTCGATGGAGCAAAGGGTACCGCCCGTACACCTTGTAGTTGAGCAGCCACATGCTGCCTGTTAAGGTCAGTGATGTCAATGTCCCCCAGAATCCCACTCAATTGCCGCTTATCTGCCAGGTTGGCGCTGACGGCTATCTTAGGACAGTTCGTATCAAGATCTTGCAGGACGAGGGGATTTACCCGAATCAGATCAATGGAAGTGGGAACAAAGATCGATCCTAGTTGACCATCGAACGGATAGCTGTACGCCAACAATAAAGATTGGATACTCATGTCCAGGACCGCAGGGTGGAGTAGAAATGATGCTGTCTGATTCTTTTCTAGTGCTGGCACGGTGGCTAGACCTGCTGAATAGCCTCGCTTTCGCTGAAGACTGCCTAGAGCTCGGAATAAACCAGAATATCCATATCCAAGCATATCCAAAGAATCATAAAACTGATCCTGAGAGATATTCCCTCCGTGGAAGCTTTCCCTTTCTTGTGAAGGTATAAGATCCATTTCGGGCTGCCCAAGGAAAAGATGTATCTCTGTACTCGCCATCAGCTGTAGGGTCTCACGGGCATGCGATGAACTTGAACATGAAAATCTAGCGGTCAAACAACCTGAGTTTTTGTCATGCTGAATCTTTTCGAAGCTGAATATAACTTCGACTCCCGGATCATTATCACTTGAGAATGTCAATGGCTGATAGATGGAGATGTGTCTGAGTTCGACGATCTGGACTGATATATCTGCATCTAGAGAAAAGATCATCGACGCCTCAAGCGCTGCCACAATGTAACCAGCTGCGGGAAAAACAGCTTGATTTTGTAGGCGATGATCGAGAACCCATGGAATCCCCGCCGGGCGAAGAATGTTCCGCCAACGCAGCAGGTCCGGCGAGCTCTCGGGAGATATTCTCCCTAGAATTGGATGAAAATCATGCTTCCTGTGCAACAGTCGGTGTAAGTAGGGTGAATTATGCCAGTAGCTTCGATCATGATTCCATTGGTACACTGGCAAGTCGGGTACGACTGTGAAAGAGGTCACTCCACCCAAGTGCATATCTAAATTGTCCCAGTCCACTTCATTGTCTTTCATATTTGACTGGAGAAATAGCAGAGTATCAGCAATAGCTGTGACCGCAGATCTACCGCGAGAGAGCATCCCGCTATGGGGAATTCTATCCGGCAGGTGTCTCTCAATCGTGTCCATGACAGGGGCGCTGAGAGCAGGATGAGGCCCAATCTCAATCACGAGATCTAAATGATCCACCTTTGAGAAAGCACGATCGATCGCTTGCATAAACCGCACGGGACGCAGCATATTGTCATTCCAGTATGGCCCCTCCATGCCCGGAATGATCTCTTCTTCTGACTCCAGGTCAACACTTGACACCCATAAGCATCCAGACCCTGGGGAAATTGGCTTGATACTGCAGCGCTGAAGAGCATATAGGTACGGACTGGAGCATGGTCGCATATGTGGTGAATGGTATGCTTTATCGACCTTGAGCCAGCGCCGAAACTTATTTTCATCGTCTAGAATGACATCGATTTGTTTGAGGGCATCTGCATCACCGGAAAGCGTCACGCTAGAAGGCGAATTGCATGCAGCCACCACCACTTTCCCCAAGAATTCATCCCAGCTGCAGAGCTCTTGCGCATCATCCCACGATGTACCCACCGCAAGCATTGCCCCAGCAGACCCACTTGGTCCCATAGCCAGGCTTGTAAATTTGCCACGGTAGTAGGCAATGCATATCGCATCCCGTGCTGACAAAACGCCCGCTGCGAACGCCGCGCTAATTTCACCCGAGGAGTGACCGACGACGGCTGCAAACTTTATGCCTGCGCGCCTCAAAATCTCAACAAGTAAGATCTGAATAGCAGTGCATAAGGGCTGAGAAAACTCGGCCTCATATACTCGGCTCGTACTCTCATCCTTTAGCAACTCGTTTCTCAGTGTCCATGTTGGCCGATCCCCATTAGGCAGAGCCGCGAGAGCACGGTCGAGTGAATCGATGATTTCTCTGCAGTAAGCGAATTCCTCAATCAGTTCGGCTGCCATACGAGCGTGCTGCGCGCCCTGGCCAGTGAAAATGCCGAGAATTCGCGTGTGTGGTCTGGATATAGTGGGAGACCTTGCTTTGACAGTCTGGATAGCCGCGTCACGCTCTGGCCCAGACAGTTGAAGCAGGTTCTGAAGGCTGTCACGGAGGATCTCGATTGATGATGCAGAAAAGGAAATTCGGCAGGGGAGAGCGGTCCGGCGAGACCGTAGGGTGTAGGCCAGATCCGATGGGCTGACATCTGGATGCTCCCGAAGATAGCTAGCGTAGCGAACCAGGTTGCGTAAAAGGGCGGGTTTGGACTGTGCAGAAAAGCAGAACGGGGTGAGCGAGCGATATGATGTACTGCGGGTGGGAGGGGATGGTGCACTCTCAAGTATGACGTGACAGTTGGTGCCACCGAAGCCGAAGGAGTTCACACTGGCGCGTCGAGGTTCCCCAGGCGATACATCAGGCCACGGCGTCGTGTGAACGGGGACTTCAAGGTAGTTCATATACTTCAAGATTTTTGGATTGACCCGATTGAGGAGTTGGTTCTGAGGAATGAGTCCATGTTGCAATGCCAGGGAAGCTTTCAGAATTCCAGCCAGTCCGGCTGTACTCTCAGTGTGGCCAAGGATAGTCTTGATAGATCCAACCAGTAGTTTTGAGTCATCTTTTCCGACCCCTTCAAGAGCGCTACTACTCGGAGGACTATGGCCAAAGAAGGCATTATATATAGCCTCAGCCTCCACAGGATCCCCTGTTGGTGTACCAGTACCGTGGGCCTCGAAGTACTGGCACCGATCTAGCGCTCGGCTGGGATCAAGACCGGCTTTGCGATAGACACCTTGAATCAAGTCTACCTGGGCCCTACTGCTCGGGATAGTGAGACCAGGTGTACGGCCATCTTGATTGATGTCAATGTCACGGATGATGCATTCGATATGATCACCATCCGCCAATGCTGCATGCAGTGGTTTCATTACCACGGCAGCGATCCCCTCACCTCGAGCATACCCATTAGCAGACTCATCCCACATACGAGACTGGCCGTGAGGAGAAAGCATGTTGAGGTTGCTCTCTGCAATGAAGATCTCTGGCCCAAGAAACAGATTAGTGCCAGTTGCGAGGGCAATTTTGCAGTCTCCCGCACGCAAGGCCTGCACAGCGAGATGAACAGCTACCAGACTCGACGAACACGCCGTGTCGAGGACCATTGATGGACCCCGCCAGTCAAAGAAGTATGAGATTCGGTTTGCAGCGATACTGCGGGAAGTTCCGGTGGCAGTATAAGCCGGAATCTCCTGTTGACCTTGATACAGCAAAGTCTGGTAGTCATCGTACATCATACCAACATAGAGGCCCGTGTTTGATCCGGCTAGCTGGTCAATCGTAATTCCAGCTGATTCGATGCCTTCGTATACAACTTCCATCAGCAGACGCTGTTGGGGATCCATGGATGCAGCCTCCACAGGTTTCACTCCAAAGAAGTCGGCGTCAAATTGCCGGACATCCTCTGCGAGTGGATACACATATTGGACATTGCTGTGTCCATGCAACTTCGTATCGGGATGGTAGTACCCATTAGACGTGAAGCGTTCCGATGGAATCTCCTGGCGTAGGTCGATGGGGTCAAGCAGAAGCTTCCATAGTTGCGACGGAGAGTTCACATGGCCAGGGAAGCGACAACTGCTGCCAATTATAGCTATAGGCTCCCGAGAATTCTTTTCGGACATGACTCGAGAAATAGCGGGTTCGATAACTTCAAAATACGGGTAAATCTTTTTGATGTCTTCATTAATTTCGTCTAATTGACCGACTCATATAACAGGCTTCATCCGTATCCATTTAATACATGCATCCTCTGGCGCAGACGATTCTTTGACTGCTGTGGATTGTACACATACAAAATTCGAGCAGAATGCAAGGGTTGAAATGAACTTTGACTGATAAGTTTTAAATTCCACTTTGAAATCGCTAGCCCATGAATAGTCGTATCGACTCTAAGGCCTTATTGGCTACCTGATTCGGTACTCGGGAGCATCAGGATCTGAAATTTTCGAAACTCGAATCAAAATCCCATCGAAATACCAAGGTGGTAACAATGTCAATAGACAAAGTCCGAGCAGACTCATGACTAGACGCGAATCACAATGTGCCATCAACTCCAAATAGATAATCTGCAGGTCAAAAGTTTAATTCGGAGTTACTGGGTCTCCTGGGGAATCTTCACGACCAGCTTAATCCCACGAACGCCACCTTCACGCAATAGCTGTAGCCCCCGAAGAATGGCACTCCAGCCACCATCTAGTTCATGCACTGGGTGCGGCTGGATCTGCTCCGCATTAATCATCCTCTGCATCTCTTGTCGCATCTGCATGGTAGTTTTCAACTTTCGCGGGTCTGGGCCTCTCCAATACAGACCCTCCAACTCAAACCCTTCACCGGCAGCTTCTGCCCCAACGACAATAGCTACCCGAACGGCCTTGCGCGTGATCCATTCCGGCTCGTATCGTTCCAAACAGATGTATTGACCGCCGACTCGACAGATCGACTTCATGCAGATGCCCATTGTTTTTTCACTAGTGATGCAGTCGATAGCATGGCGCAGCTGACCGCTGCTTCTTTTCTGGATTTGCTCAACAGAGTCCGGCGAGTTGTAGTCGATCGTTGCAACGGCTCCGTACTTCTTTACCATGTCTGATGAAGTAGGCGATGCAGTTGCGATGGGCGCATAACCAGATCTGCAGTTATGGGCATGAAATGATCAGCAAGTGGCTCGAATCATGGTGAAGGCTGTACCAGTACTCCACTTTCGAGTGGAGCTAGGTAAGCGAAGAATAGTATACCTTGATAACCATTGACAAAACATCGTCCCAGACGCTGTAGCACCCCCATACACTAAGATCGGAATACGGGACCCGTCCTCACGGGCAGGAACCGGGCATGACGGCCAACCAGTGAGTTGAAGCGCGTCGTCATCGTAGAAGGCGAGGCCAGCGGTGTACCAACCTACGCCCCCCCAGTGCTGCAGCTTGAAGATCTGTCCACTCATTTGGAACAGCGAGTAATATGCGTGAATCGGCAATGAGAAATTTTGAACACGCACCATTCGAGGGTCTGTTCGGATTTGACCCGACGACAGCACCGCAGACGCGTTGACCGATTGCAAGATCTGTCACTGCATTCCCGCGGGCGATGATGGTACCAGTAAAGTCGCAGCCTACCACAGTACCAGGCCGAGGAAAGTAATGGACGAGTTTCCAATCGAGAGGGTTGAGAGCGACCGCAGAAACCTGGACAAGCACTTCATTTGGCGCTTCGATTGTGGGGACGGGAAAAGAATACGAAAGTTCGAGTTGATCTGGCGTATCTGGGGCCTGCACGAGACAGATTTGCTGAGTGGCCATGATGTTGCAATGGGCCCAGGGTATGATATTTTCGACTAGTATTTAAAAATGAAAGTACTAGTAGTGCCCAGGTGATTTACAATGAGGTATTTATCCCGTGCGAATGCCCAGGTGCATATGCAGATTGGTGCTGGCGGCCGCCATGGATGAAAACTCGTGAATCATGATCAACTTGAAGTTTCAATGAAGCGACGGTGACAGATCAACTGCATAATAATGGCTTTATAGTATTGGAGACATATATGCAAGGGGTAAACCCGGGAGTACGGACAAAAGTAAATTTCCCAAAAACAAACCTTGGAACAAGAAACTTGAAGCCAAACTTCAAGTTGAATTGCCAAATAGAAAGCCCTCCTATTGAATCTAAGTCCGCGAGTACCTAGGTATGTATATACCAAATACTACTACTAGTACTAGTACTAGGTATCCGTATGCCGAGGAGCTAACCACCTGGGCACTACAGATTTCACTGGCAAACACCTGTCCTCACAACTTGAACTTGCCTAGGTGAAGTTCACGATGAATGACAACCCACCATTAGCAACAGGTCACTTCAATAGCAGACCCCTCCATGCAAATCGCCACTTACGCGTGATCTGCGTTGGAGCTGGAGCTTCAGGACTATATTTGACATACCGGCTAAAACATTCTTTCACCGACTTCACGTTGAATGTGTACGAAAAGAACTCTGACATTGGCGGGACTTGGTGGGAAAATCGTTATCCTGGATGTAGGTGTCACCCATCAGATCAGGTATGCTCAATAAGATGCGCTAATGACTGACAGGCAAGTGTGATGTACCAGCGTGAGTGTCTCAACTGTCTCGATCTTGGAGGAGAGGTAACTCATATTTAACATCCTGGCTACTAGTCATAACTACACTTTCTCCTTCGAGCCCAAGTGGAACTGGCCGGCCACCTATGCCTCATCTATGGAGATCTGTGAATATTTATCAAATTTTGCGGATAAGTACGACCTCCGGCCGTATATTCATTGCCAACACCAGGTAGTTGGTGCCCACTGGGACGATATGCGCGCTGAGTGGGTGGTACAAATTCAGAAAAGTACCCAGGAAGTGATTGTGAAACGATGTGATTTTCTTATCGGAGCTACTGGAATTCTAAATGCCTGGCGCTGGCCAGATATCTCGGGCTTGCACTCGTTTCAGGGCAGACTGGTTCACAGCGCTCGCTGGGACGAGGAGGTGGAGCTTGCTGGAAAGCGAGTTGGACTTATTGGGAACGGGTGAGAACCCGTAATCGTTGCGTGGTATGTCTAAGCAATGTCTAAATTCATGCGAACTAGGTCTTCGGCAGTTCAGATATTACCACTCGCCCGAAGGTTAGTGAAAGCTGAGTGAAATTCAGGATGAAAAGAGTCAAATCTAACCTCCACGGCAATATTCTAGCGTGGCAGAACATGTAACAACCTTCATTCGTCAGCCTTCTTGGATATGTGAAATGCCAGGAACAGAGTATCGTCCCTACACACAAGAGGAGCAGCAGGAATTTCGTGACACTCCTGGCCAATTACTCTCCCTGCGCAAACAGACCGGCGCAGCACTCGACCGCCTGTTTCCTCTGATGATTCGGAGTTCGACCGCCCAGACGGAGACCAGGGGCCTTGCTCGTAAACAAATGGAGAGCAAAATATTCAATAATGATCTTTCTACTAAGATAGTTCCAGATTATCCCCTTGGATGTCGGCGTATCACGGTGAGCCTTTTTGCTTAATGGATAACCAAGCGTCCCGAGCAGCTAACAATAATTGGCCACTCATAGCCTGGACCGGGATATCTTGAAGCGCTCAATGAGCCAAATGTCACACCTGTGATCGGGCATATCACACGAGTTACCAAATCTGGCTGCGTTGTGGACGGCATCGAGCATCCACTCGATGTGCTGATTTGCGCGACAGGTTTCGATACTTCCTTCCGGCCACGATTTCCCATAATTGGACGAGATTATGCGAACTTAGCAGAAGAATGGCAGGACGAACCAAGAAGCTATCTAGGTCTGGCCGCACACAAGTTCCCTAACTATTTCATGTTTCTTGGGCCTAATTCCTTTTTTGGGAGTGGCTCAGTAATGTTTGCCATTGAAGTGCAGGGTTCATACATTGCCGAGGTCCTCAATCGCTGGCAGAAAGAGAGAATCCGGGCTATCGATCCGAAAAAAGTCGCGGTAGATGACTTTATCAATCATAAAGATCGCATCATGCAGACAACTGTCTGGACAGCAGGCTGTAGGACCTGGCATAAATCACCCAATGGCAAGGTCATAGGTCTCTGGCCCGGCAGTCCATTGCACTACATGGAAACATTGTCATCGCTTCGTTACGAAGACTACGATATCAATTACCTGGAAGGGAATAGATTTGAATATCTCGGCAATGGCTTTAGCCAGATAGAGCTGGACCCCCTCGCCGATCTCACATACTACCTACGCGATTGCGATGATGGAGAGTCCGTGTTTCGAAGTCGCTTTAGCAGCACAAATGCCAAAGAAGTAGACATTTGAAACAAATGGGGAATCCTCTCAACCAGTGAAAATAAACGAACCGCTTTGTGAAGATAATCAAGATAGTAAATTGGGTAAAAAATGAAAGATAAATTCAAGTGAGCTATTGCCAGGGATAAGGCCACAATTCTATTTTGGAATATGAAAGACCGTGCAAAAGTTCGTCGCTAATCTGAAGCCTCCTCCGAGTTCAAGTCGGCTACTTAAGTGGCCATGACTGGAACTAATTGCGATGGGTATCTTTCAAATCCAAACAAAATTTTGAAAAGGCTAGCTTTTGAGGAGAGGAGAGTATGCTTTTTTCACGCTGCAATTACCTGCCGTGATACTATATGCAGACCCCAGTACCAGTGCCAGTGGTTCAAGTTGCTATTGAAAGCCTTTCTGCATGGGGGCTACCATATGCGCATTTACCAGAAACAGCGGTGAAAATCATGCAATTGCTAAAAGGCAAGTAAGTTGACGATCCTTGTAATTTACTTTGTTTTACCATCGGTATCAAGACCCCCATGCTTCTGCAAAGACCACCAATCACTTACTGTTTTCTAAAAGGAAGAAACTGTTCGGATTTCAGAGATAAGTCATTACACATAAAGAGCTGTGTCTTGCATAATTTCTTTTACAAAATTCTCAGACAGTCATGTAAGATGAATGTCTTATCTTTTGAATCAATTTCTTGGCTGTCAAACCTCCACCTAGGAAGTTCAGCGATTTGCCTCACTCTAGGCGTCGCGTTCCATCTAGCGATACAGAAATTTGACCTTGACTATTATATTCACTATTTCCTTGCTGGGTGCACTTCAGTATGGGCTATTCTCATTGTTACATATGTTGCCTTTGCCCAAATTGACTTTCAGTCTGCCATTCACCTGTCCTGTGTCAACGCCATCATCTTCGCTCTTGGTCTAATCATAAGCATTGCTACATATCGGCTTTTTCTTCATCGACTGAATCACTTCCCTGGGCCATGTGGCGCCGCGATCAGTCGTTTCTACCTCGTCTCTTGCATTTTTCGATCGCTACAGTACCATATATTATTGGATGATTGGCATCGCCGTTATGGGGATTTTGTTCGGACAGGTATGGTAGCATGATGTCATCACTGAGGAGAAATGAGGCTCAAAAAGGTGTCAAACCTATAATGAACTAATCTTTCGCAACACTTAGGGCCTCGAGAAATATCGGTGAATAGATTGTCTGCTGTGCGAGTTGTTCATGGCCCATCATCCCGCTGCGTGAAAGCACCATGGTACGCCCATGTATCTAACGACCCAACTAAAGTGTCTTTGCATATGACACGAGATCCGGAGGTACATCGCAGGCGCCGCCGTGCAGTGGATTGTGGTTTCAGTAAGAAAGGTAAAACAGTTCAATAATTTGACTCGTTAGCGGCTCTAAAATAAAATCTAGCATTGGAATCTTACGAGCCGCTTATCACATCAAAGACCAATATTTTGATCTCTCAGATAAGGCACCGAGTGAGTCATGCAGGATATATAAATATGAGCGAGTGGATTGCCTTTCTCTCTTTCGACCTAATGGGGTTGATCGCCTTCGGCAAGGATTTCAACCAGCTCGAAAGTGCCGTTGAACATGTTGCTATTCAGCGTCTACACGCTACTCTTGACCTTGTAGGGAGACTTGCCCCAGTCCCGTGGCTACTTGGACTCTTAATCTCCATTCCAAAACTATCGGGTAGCTACATTGAGTTCATTAAGTATTGCTGGGTCCAGGTTGAAGAGAAAAAGAAGGTAAGCATGAGTGCCGCCGCGACGAAGACATACTGATAATTATGCACAGCGATGGCTTTCCAAATCAGATCAAGTGCCTGCCGATATAATTTCGTGGCTCCTACAAGCTATCGGAAAGAAAGATGCTTCTGCTCCGCCTGGAGATCAGGCCTTGCATGAAGACGGTCGGTTGATGATTATAGCTGGAAGGTATTTTCACCTGCTGTTATTTCCATTCAGCTGTCAATTGGATGCAATACTAACCAGGTTCTGAATAGTGACACTATTACCAGCACGATTGCTAATGCGCTGTACTATCTGGCAATGCACCCGTCAAAGTACCACAAGCTCCAACTCGAAACTGACAAAATTCAACTTCCTCACAACAAAGACAACCCTAGTATTTCTTCAGCTGCCTTTGATGCTTGCCAGGTCTCCGAACTGCCTTATCTTGATGCAGTGATCAACGAAGTTTTACGCCTCAAGCCAGCATCTCCGAGCGGACAGCCTCGGGTAACCCCGCCGGAAGGCCTCCAAATCGACGAGGTCAGGGTTCCGGGAAATGTCATAATCACAGTACCTCAACATTCGATCCAACGAGACGAGCGGAACTTTGCTGACGCCAATGAATTCCGACCGGAACGGTGGATCAATGAGGACTCGGAAGTGCATCGCGAAGCTGCATTTTTTCCATTCTGCATCGGTGGGTTGAGCCTTATATCTGCAGCCCGGCCAATCATTCCTGACGTCAACAGGTCCCTTGTCGTGTCCTGGTAAAAGATTAGCTATAACTGAGATGCAAATCGTGCTGGCAAGTATATCTCGCCAGTTTGATCTCGAATTTGCCCCTGGGCAAAGTAGAACTGCATTTGATACCCAGGTGAAGGACACCGTGACACTCGCGGTTCCGCCACTTCTTTTGGTATTTAAAGAACGAGACAGAGGGTGAATCAAATGGCTCTAAATCCAAGTACTCTCCAAGGCTCGGAGCAAATGACAAGAGCGGTTAAATTTGAATTATGTCATAAAAAGAATAGCTAAGATTTTGGAGAAAAAAAATAAACAGATGAACTAGCCTTGGGTGTGGCTATGTTGGGCGTCTTATTCACTGTCAGGTAGATTTTGGGTGTAGAATATTATAGCGATTTAACTTTTATCAACGGGACTCGAAGATTAAGCGGCGAGTGAACATGACAGCCACTAGATAGAAATATTCCTGTTCATCTCGGTGTGAATGGTGAGGTGTCGCTGACGTGTAGTTGGGCGGCTGTGATTGGCTGTGGCCCAACGTGAAGAACCGCGATGGCGGCAGCTTGCACCTTGCGATGACTCCCTTCTTATGGATCTATTATCGGTCCTGCCGAACTTTGCGACACGATCGTACGCGCATATCATTCCTCCGCTCGAAAGAGGCAAGATCACGACCGTGGACCTCATCACCCTCGACACGCTCGAGATCGCGAAACGCGCCCATGTTCCCCCCGCAGATGTCCGCCGGCTCTCCGCACAAATCATCCAAGCATTGCACGGCGATCTTGGCCTCGAGAGAACACAAGCAAATCCATCAACAATAGAAGGAGAAGAACCAAGCTCGAGCATCATACCAAAGGGAGGAAATGTTGATCTAGGCCCCACGACAAAGCTCGACGCGTCGAGATGGGACACGATCACTACCCTGGACCCCGCACTGGATGCGCTGCTGGGGGGAGGCATCCCGACAGGCTATGTCACTGAGGTGACAGGGGAGAGGTACGTTGCCGGAATCAGCAGAATGCTTTGTGAGGACTTGCTCTAACTGGTGGCTTCATTGCAGTGGAAGCGGCAAGACACAATTCCTATTGAGCCTCCTACTCGCCACCCAATTAGCCAAACCAAAGGGCCTGGACAAACGGGCTATTTATATATCGACCGAGCATCCGTTAGCGACCAGCCGTATATCTCAGCTGCTTGAATGTCAACCGTACCTTTCAAGCCTCCCCCCCGACCAGAAGCCGTCCCTAGAAAACATACTGTCAATCAATGCCATGGACCTAGAGACACAGGATCATATTCTCAATTACCAGCTGCCAGTCGCTATCACACGATATAATGTCGGCCTGGTAATCATTGACTCCATTACGTCCAACTACCGTGCCGAACACAACTCAAACAACATCATTGCTCTCTCCGCGCGATCCACAGAACTCGCAAAATTGGGTTACATGCTGCGCAACCTCGCTGCGAAAGAAGGCATCGCCGTTGTGCTGGCAAATCAAGTTTCGGATCGGTTTGAACCTGAGCCAGTCCATGGGGGTCCTCCTCCACGTCCAGGATTTCCGTCCATCTTAAGCCAGAACCCTGCTATATCGTCGCGTGACACAGGTGCAGCATCCCCATTGCCCCGAAATAGGATGAATGCACCCGACCAACAATTCTCGTCTACCCAAATCCCCTCATCCTCTCCAATATCGTCTTCTCCTTATCATGCCCCAGATGACGAACGATTTGACGGCTCTTATCTCATTGAGAATCCTGCTCGCAACGATATCCTTAGCCTGGTACATCAAGAGAGGTTCTTTACTGGCTGGGGCGACGGTTTCTACTCCGATCCATCACCTAAAACCCCGGCCCTTGGATTCTTCTGGTCCACGCAGATTGCATGCCGCATTGCGTTGAAAAAAGAGACACATTCAGTGGTGACCCCTTGGAATGGTGCACAGCCTTTGTCAACACCGCAAGAACAGACAGGCTCTCAATTCCATAGCGCAGCGAGCAAGCTTCAGGATTCAAAGGTGAATGACACTCTTATCGATGAATCTGGCAAAGTAGAACCAGGCTCTACAGTCAAGACCAGCGGACATGGCAAACCAGAAGGCCTTCCCGAAAAAGAAAGCTCTTTGCATATGCCAGCACCGCAACCACCAGAGCACATCACCCGGCGAACCATGAAGCTCGTTTTTGCCCCTTGGGCCGCCAGCCGAAAAGATTCTGGGAATGGAAAGGGGATAAGAACACACGACAAAAGGGATTATGAAATAGACGTCGAAATATGGAAAGGGGGGCTGCGTTCTGTGAGCTCCGACGAATGAGCTTGTCTGGATGAGTTGAGATAATATAGTGTTTATGTCTGTTACTATTTCTGCATATACCATAGCAATGTTTCGAAGATCTTAACTAGAAAGGACTTGAACTTGATTGACTTGAGACCACCACGATTTACGTTTACTCAACCGTGCCGAAAGGTGCAGATCCTATATTCACAGGCACTAAGAAGATAGATAGTATTGTCTTTCTCTCTTTCTATTTTCTCAGGCTAAATTCGAGCCCAGCGCAGCTGGGCAGCAACCCTAGCAAGAACATTCCCACTTCCCAAACCCTCCAGGGCTATGGGGTTTATTTTGGATCAAGCCCTGGAGTGAGGTTGGACCAACTCATCTGGTAATATTATAAAGTCAGCTCTCCTTACCAAGCCAATGGCCAAGCCGGGGTTTCCAGCTATTGTGAGTTCCCTTGATGGTTCCCAGATCTCGATGTAGGATTATAATAAAAACTTTCGGCGAGTATATCGTTCTTTTCCAGCCAAGCCACTCGCACCAACTAGAGCCTCGAGTCCCAATACAGAAGGTGGATTTATTCGAGAAGAAGAATTTGTCCAGCCACCTTTCAGTGTCTCTATGAGCACACATCCCGGAGCTTGTTCTACCAAAGCACACCGATTCCAAGTCCGGGAATGCTTCCTTGGAAATATCGAACCTGAACTGATTTATCACCCGGAGACTTTTCGAACTTTCATCGAACCAACCTCTAGACATGATGTGAACCTTCACTAGGGGGTGTTTATCGGAAATACATTCGTGCGTTAACTCTAGAAACCTTCGACGGCAACCAAGATTAGGCTCAGGTAAATTCGAGACGGGCCTATCCCGACCCCGATAGATCTCCAAAGCTTCTATTGGCATTGAATAAAGATCTGCGAATTGGTTTTTTTATGTACCGTCATAGTTCCGAGCCTGCAGGGACATATATCAAGTTTGCGAGTGGAACGTGACGAACACTGAATCCTACTAGGATTCAAACCGAAGTAGGATTGTAGTGACCACCACTTGGAGCGCCGGTGGAGACATAGACTTTCTGTGCAATTTCCCCAGTTCTTGTCCTGGATTCGAAGAAGCAGCTCTGTTCTCTGCAGTGCAGAAAGGGTGTCGGATAGTCACAGCAATGGCGCTCGTGAGCCTAGAGCAGGCGGTATTTTCCGGGTGTGAGATATGCCATATCGCCGGGTATATGACTCGAAGCAAGCAAATACATGTTTACAGCTCAGAGCGAAGCAAATTTGATCTGAGGCAGCGAGAAATGCCAGTATGGTTTTCACTATTTCTGGTGCGAGTTCACGGAATTTGCGGAGATACTATTGTGGGAAAAGGAAGAAAGAAATTTAGTAATGTCTACGGAGACAAAGGCGACGGTACCCTAGATGAAGCGTAAGCCTTAACAGCTTGAAGTCATTTAGTGGAGACTCAATCGGTGTTAAGGGATGGGTTTAGGTCATATTTGCGGATCACCCGGGCCACTCACAACGTTCATCCCATGCCGCCTCCGCCATTCCACCCGTGGACCCCGTATTCATGAATGCAATTGCAGCCACCAAGGTGAATGATGACACAAACTATCTTATCCCCGAACACCGAGTCGACGTTCGAGTTGGGTCGCACTGGCAACGTATAAAGACCGACCTTTCATGCGAAACCGACCAGAACTTACTCACAACCACGACAACCTTCAATTTTGACAATGACCTCAACTGAATCCCCAACCCCCGTTTGGTTTATCACCGCTGCCAGTTCGGGCTTTGGCTTCGAAATCGCCCGAGCTGCTCTTGAAAGAGGGCACCATGTGATCGCGACCGCACGCGATCCAGCGAAGCTCCAAGACCTCGAAAAGAAAGGAGCATACACGATTGCTTTTGACGTCACGAGCTCCTACCCCGAGATCGAAAAGGTCGCACAGCACGCCGTCGCTAAATATGGCCGAATCGATTACTTGATCAATGCCGCAGGCTACATTCTCGAAGGCGCAGTCGAAGAGGTCACGCCGGATGAAGCTCAACATCATTTTAATGTCAATGTTTTCGGCACAACAAATACGATTCGTGCTTTCCTTCCACTGATAAGGGAACAGCCTTTGCCAGGGTCTGGTCGCCCCCGTGCGACCATTGCTACGTTCGGAAGCTTGGGATCCTGGAGGGGTGGAGCAAGTTTTGCATTCTACGGCATGACCAAAGCATGCATGTCATCCTTAGCGGAATCACTTCGAATCGAGTTGGAGCCGTTTGAGATCGCGGCTACTGTCATCGAGCCCGGATATTTCCGGACGGGATTCTTGAAGCCAGGGGCAAAGATCTCGGCGGAAGCACGAATCCCTGCTTATGAAGACGAGCAAACGCCTTCTGGCAAGACACGAAATGCTTTATTGGCTGTCAATGGGAACCAACCTGGTGATGTGAAAAAGGGCGCGGACACTACTGTCGACATACTGACAGCATCGGGATCTGCAAAGGGTAGACAGCTGCCACCTCGAGTCGTCCTAGGCAGCGATTGCGAGGCGACTATCCGGGGCAAATGTGAAAGCACTTTGGAATTACTCGAAAGCTGGGGTCCTATTGCAAGGTCTACCGACTATGAAAAGTAATGACAGGCAGTATTGAGGACTTGATACTGTGAGGAGGGTCGTTTCGAGTTGGACAGAAACACATATCTTTCTCCGAATCTGAATTGCCTGAGAGAACTCTTCGATTATAAAAGCAGCAATGAAAATCTACCAAATGAATGATGTTTTCACCTACTTGTACTAACTACCAGTATCCAATAGACGGAGAATGCCGGGGCTTCAAATGGATGAAAAGCACTAAAATCCGGGAGACTGACCTAATCGAACAATGATGATCTCAGTGCTTTCCAACCACTGAGATCATCCATATATGTTATCAGTGACGGCTAGGACCGCCTAGCCTTTTGAGTCGAAGATAAACACTGCCATCTCCACCATCTCAATCATCTCCACCCCGCACCGGCTAATCTTTACCTTAGCGGAGATGCCGCATCAAGGCGGGGAACCAAACGGCAGGATCCGGCTATTCTTATACCTTAGCGAATATCGCGCATCTGAAGTTCGTATTTGGACATCGAGAGCCTTTATTTTCATATTTCTAACAGGAATTTAAAAGAACAACCAGGCGCAACTCAAGCTCAGTCTTCATCTCTACAGACATACGGACTGGATCACACCGAAATTGGGTCTCTTCCAAGTTGTACCTCCCTTCCTCATTGCTTCCGAACAACGGACCCTTCAGTTGATCAGGAAACAGTCGACATTATTCAGTTAAGATATTTATTCCACCACTGACACTTGCTCTCACTGTCACTGTCGCGATGTCTGCTTCGATGCATCCACTTGACCCCCTCACTCCGGGGGAAATTGCGAAAGTAAGAGCCTTATAGGCCCCGTTTGAAATTTTATTTTACTGATATGGGTGAATGAAACAGGTTGCAACAATTATCAAAAAGGACTTCCAAGGAAAGAGCTTGAACTTCCGGGTCATCACGCTGAAGGAGCCGCCGAAGAGCGAGATGGTCTCCTTTCTACAGGCAGAACACCTCAATCGAGCCTCAGCATCGTGTCCAGCCCGAATTGCTCGCGTGCAAGTCAATTCTCGAGGAGAATCAGGATCAAATGAGCTGATTGAGATTCTCGTCAACATTGACTCTCAATCTGTGATTGGGACAGAGCATCTCATTGGCAAGCATTCGTATATCGATTCTGCCTACATGCAAGCCGTCGAGAAGGCCTGTAGAGCGGATCCAAGGATCGATGCGGAGATACAAAAGCTCAAGCTGCCACCGGGAGCAACAGTTGTGATTGAGGCATGGGCTTATGCAACTGATGGGATGAATGATATGAACGAGCGGACAACAATGGTGAGTACATGACTGTCAAGAAACGGCTTTGCTTCAGTACCAGTCTAATTTATAAACAGTGCTGGTTTTACATGCGTTTAATCGACAGCGCAGACGCAAACTACTATGCCTATCCACTTGAACTCTGCGCAGAGGTATCCGAGAAGCTAGAGGTTACCAAGATATACCACCTACCATCATCGGAAGAAGAGACAACAAGAGAGGACGCAAAGCCATATGATAACTGCAAAATCCACTCCACAGAAATGAGTGAATACCATCCTAGTCTTCGACCGCCCCCACGCACAACCACCAAACCCTACCAAGTTATCCAGCCGGAAGGGCCTTCTTTCCAAGTCGACGGAAACCATATTTCCTGGGAGAAGTGGACCATGCGTGTGGGATTCAACTACCGCGAGGGTCTCACTCTCCATGATATTCGGTACGATGGACGCAACTTGTTCTATCGACTCTCTTTATCTGAGATGTTCGTGCCATACGGCGATCCGAGATCCCCTTATCCCCGCAAAGCAGCCTTCGATCTAGGGAACGACGGTGCTGGGATCAATGCCAATAATCTGCAACTGGGCTGTGACTGCTTAGGGCTGATCAAATACTTTGATGGCTGGCACAACACCGCCGCTGGCGAACCACTCAAACTTCCTAATGTAGTCTGCTGCCATGAGCAAGATGATGGAATCCTTTGGAAGCACACCAACCACCGCACGCAGAATGTAGCGGTTACTCGGTCCCGGATTCTCGTGCTGCAGACTATCATCACAGTCAGCAATTATGAGTATATATTCGCTTTCCATTTTAGCCAAGACGCCTCAATCCACTATGAAGTGCGTGCTACAGGAATTCTCTCCACGGCACCTATCAATATTGGCGATAAAGTTAGTTGTGGGACCGTCGTTGCACCTGGAGTTCTGGCACCATACCATCAACACCTCTTCTCTCTCCGAATCGACCCTGCCATCGACGGAACAGCCAACTCCCTCCAGATCGAGGAAACCAAAGCCATGCCTGTTAATGACCCGGTCATCCATAATCCCCTCGGTGTGGGATACACAAGCGAATCAAAGATCGTCACTGAAGAAGGCGGACATGACCTCGACCACACGAAAAACCGCAGCTTCAAGATAATCAACGAGAACCATATCAATCCTATCACAGGGACACCAGTGGGATTCAAGTTGCTCCCCTGCTATAGCCAGCTTCTTCTCGCCCATAAAGATTCCTACCACGCAAGACGATCCGAATTCGGTCAACACGCGGTGTGGGTGACGCGGTACCAGGATGATGAACTTTTTTCTGCTGGTCGACACACGATGCAGTCTCTCGGTGGCGAGGGTATTGCATCTGCAATTGAGGCGCGTAAGAATGAGGGAGCTTCAGACGTTCGGAACGAGGATATCGTCGTCTGGCATACCTTCGGGTCAACGCATAATCCCCGCATCGAGGATTGGCCGGTTATGCCGTCGGAGAAGATGATTGTCGGGTTGAAGCCGGTGAACTTTTTCACGGGCAATCCGGGACTGGATGTGGCTGTTTCGACGCAGGAGAAGAACCAGAGTGTTCTAGTGGGTAGGGAGGGTGGTTCAGTAGCTGGATCGAGTCCTTGTTGTCGACTGTAGATGTGGAAATTGGAACCTTTTCCAAATGTACGGGATAGGGTGTTCAGATAGCCAAATGGGGTGTCCACTTACTATTAGTAGTACCCATCTAGACCAAGTGGGTTGAAAATATCCCATTATACACAAAATTGTACAGGAATTGACCTCGTTATCATTCCAAGGTTCACGTCTTCTACTCTGGTTTCTGCGTACATATCTTTGCCAAGACACTTTGAAATTCACCCACCTTCTCCAAGAGCTGTGCATTAGACCCTGCCAATAAACTCTTTTTTCTCCCCGGACCCTCCGAGTCAGCTGTTTGGGCCCTTCGATCAAGTCTTTGACACATTTGGAGTAGGGTTTGTACTTGACATAACAGAAACTGAGCTTTAATCTTCCTTTCCGTGGCACGGGGAAGATTCAAGCTTCCAGTGCTCAACGGAATGGCCAATGGGACTGTATACATTGAGTTGCCCTCGACCTGTCGTGAACCCTTAGACCGAAAATCTGTCCCATCGCTCAAATGATGAGCAGGATCAATTGAAGTAGAGGGGCTAGCGTCTTGTGCCCGGTCTGAGAACAAGCCAGCAATCTCAGCTTGATAAAGTGTTTGATACCAAGCGAATATCTTGCAGAGAATCGCACCTAGAACCAGCAAAATGGATGCATCCTGAGCGCAGATAATCCCGGTACAATTCAGTAATTGAGAAACCGTCTTCATGGCTGACCGAGTAACGCAAAACACGATATCACTCCCGGGACCTTCTTTTGCGAGGGCTGGATCTTTGCACTGGCTGGATGAGCTGCTGTTGTTCACACAGTCGCAACGCACGAATTCGTACAGTGAAGAAAGAACCCGACATGCCACTTTAATGCATGGCTCATGTTGATCTTTATTGGGGTATTCTCGCTCTAGCTCCTTGTCTCTTTCATCGTTGTCGTCTGCTTCGTCGACACCATTCATCTCATCATAGTCTAAATGAATATGATCTTCAGAGCCAGCAGACCTATAGATCGAGGGGTCAACGTTTAACAGATTGGGCCACGGAATGTGCTCCGAGCTTATAGACGTTTGTGGAGTAGTATCATCGTTTGGCAGCCACTGGTGTGGGTTTAAGTTGATTGACGTGCTTCTTTTTCCTTCTGTTGCCATAGTATTATCTGATTCTTGATTCTCGGAACTGGTCTTTTGAAGCATCTTCGATCTATACCAGATGCAGTTGGTATTGAGATGGGGATTGGGGTAGTGGTGAACGGGTTCTTGTTTGTCAGGCCACGGAGAAGGTGTTGGAAACCGAGGAGAAGACGAAGGAGGTGGTTTCGCGGTGGCAGATTTGTTGGAAGGAGGTTTACCCTTCCGTTGCGATCGACCATAAACACATTTTAAACTGTTTTGGGCACATCGCGAACATCCATGCTGTTCCTTGGTGCAGCGTACTTTGGATGCTGCACAAGGGTCGCACGAAGTTCGAAGCTTGAGCCGCTGGGATCTACTGGGGCGTTGAATCCGAGGTTGAATCTCATTTGAATCCACTTGCATATGATCTCTCGAGGGAGAAGCCGACATTTTTGTACGGGGAATAACAGTAAAGCAGGCAGGGGAAAATATGATTCAAGCTAAAAACGCGTTCGGCCAGTGCACTTTGGGGGCCATTTGACCGACATGTGGCCTCATTGGGAATGGCGTAGTATTCATATGACATGGTCTGTATTGAATAATATCATTCAAGTTTTAATCAAGTCAAAGTCTCTTATTTAGATAGGCACCAAAGTAGCTAATCAAGAAGACAACATCATGCAGGAATTATCATTCAAAAAGCCTCCACAGCTGATCTAGTAGTATAAGCCTGTGGAAAGTTCCTCATATTCTCTATCACCTTTCCCTTCCGCCGATTGAACTGAACATATGCACCATCGTTCCGCACAAGGCCATCTTCCTTCAAACGTAAATACTCAGAGCGTGTCAATGGAGTAAAGCCCCACATCTTGCTAACAACGACCTTTTGCCGACCAGGAAACTTGTACATCGAGCGATGCAGAGCCTCCACAGCAGTCGCGCGATGGCGATCGATAGTTCGCACAGAAAGCAGAATTTGATCAACACTCACTCGAGCCACCTTTCCAGCTGGCTTACCGAATGCACCTCGCATTCCAGCTTGCAGACGATCCGCACCAGCAACACTCAGCATCTTGTTGATTCGGATTACGTGGTAAGGATGAACGCGGACGCGCATGTGGAAGGACTCTTTGCCCGCAACTTTGACAAGGTATCTAGAAAGGTTAGCCTTGTTATGCAGATGAATTTTACATGAGATTTGCTTGGGGCCCACCTACTTATTCGCACAAATACGTGCAGCTTCCAGAGCTTCAGAGCTCAGCTGTTCGTATTCATTGGATACCAAGTGCACAGCGCATGGGAAGTCGTCGACCGAAGCCTTTTTTCGACCCAGATCAAAGATTCGGATCTTAGCATCTGGAACGCCACGATTAAAACGTGATTTGGGATACGGCTGGAAAACATTTAATTTAAAGGCGATTCTCGTTGCGTATAGACTCGGAAGAATGGGCACTGACCTTGTTCTTGCAATAACGGTAGCATCGAGCGGGTCTGCGTGCCATCGTAGATGGCTTGAAGAGGAATTTTCGAGTTTGAGAATAATTGGCAACCTTGGAAAGTAATCTCATCGAAGCGATGAATCATGTCGTATAAATATTTTTGAATGGGATTCAAGTTCGCCCGACTCGTAGGATTTGGAGACGGCCCCCAAAGGCTTCGGGTTCCGAAGGCGGCTCAAATATCTCCCCGCAGGATCTACCCCGGAGTACCTACGTAGGTACTAGTTAGTAGTAGCAAAACAGACAATGGGTTTCATGATACCTACCTGCGTAGGTAATAGCCTGGGCTCATTTCAGGATCCATATCATAGTAAACAATAATTAGATACCGAGCTACTCAAAACAAAAAATCTTTGTTTATTTGGTTAGTAACGAGTGCCATCCGCGTTCAAGTATCGGCAAAGCACCTAATGTTTGCCTCTCCCGTTTTCAAGAGATTACTGACTGGGGGTTGGAAGGAAAGCGTCACGTATCTCAAACAAGGCTCTGTTCAGGTTACTGCAGACGATTGGGATACTGAAGCAATCTTGATTGTACTTCGTGCTATTCATGGTCAATACTATGCTCTTCCTTCCTCAGGAACTAAGTCTTGAGATGCTCGCCAAGGTTGCTGTGATAGCAGACGACTATGAATACAAGAGAGCTCTATATCTCATGGTAGATATCTGGATCAAAAATCCCAAGATAAAAAACAACCCGCAATGTTCTCGAGATTTGATTTTGTGGTTGTGGATAGCTTGGTTCTTTGAACTTCGTTCTCAATTCAAAGAGTCAACCTTTCTTGCGATAGCGAATAATGAAGGCCTGTTTGATAGCTTCGGGCTGCCTTTTCCGAACAGCGTTATTGTTAGGAGTAGCCCATGTCTAGAAATGATCCATTGCTGACTGAGTCCTAGTTTCGATAAACAAAGGTAGGAATGAAGCTATACAGAGCTTTATTGACCTCCTTCATCAAACAAGAGATCATTTCTTGGATGGTAGTCAAGGATGTGATTTCGTGTGTCGCTCGTTCATGTATGGGTCTCGCAGTCTGCATATGCAATCATCTAATCTCCTTTCACCAGAGCCTCAGGCTCCCTTCCCGAATATGAGCTACAAAGGCCTTGTGAAAAGTGTACTGGCCTTCAGATCACCACAGTGGTGTAGCTCAAGGAAAAGCGGTGATCATTCTTGTCGCGATGAACCCGTCGCATCAATTCTCAAAGCGGCCGGACATTTTCTCTCGGAGGGCTTGAATCTTGAAGATTTTACCGCTTGATAGAAAAGTCTTTCCTGTTGGAGATTGCATGGACAGGCGAAGTGAAATTTTTGAATTTTACTACTCCCTGCAACGGCAGATACTATCTAGCCAGCTGTTATTGTGCCATTCGTTTAGTTCTGATTTTTCGATTTCTGATTGGGGAGGGTAATAATTATCTCCATTCCATAGCAATGTAGATAGTAGTAGTAGTAGTAGTAGTAGTAGTAGTAGTAGTAGTAGTAGTAGTAGTTACCTAGCTCGTTCTCTTGTTGCTGCGAGGGCCGGACTAGGAGAGCTCCAACCAATTGTTTTCAGGTCAGTACAGGTCTTGACTGCTCGAGATTTACCATGGAAAGCCAGGATTATGTGATTAGGGTTCGAAAGAGCCTCTCTCTGTCTCCAGCATGGAAGGCGAGGTGTCACTGTATAGTACTAACTACTACTAGTAAGGTTAACGGGCGAAATCAGGGCCGGGAACTACCCCGCAAGAGTCAACGTCTTTCTTGTTTTTGTGCCACCTCAACTCCCCTCTTTAAATGTCCCCTTTTCTTTCTTCCATTTTCCTACAATCTACAAATAATGGTCTGCTGTTTGTATAGAAGTGCTGAATTCACTCATGGTCTCATCATATCACCAAGGGTCTGCAGAAGCCACAGACTCGCAAACTATCTTCGCTCGAAACAAAACAACCCAACACCAGAGAACATGACAACCGAGAATTTTAGGTCTGCCCCCTTTATCCAAGCAAGGGACAGGACCGAGAGAGATATGTAGAGCCAAGTGTTTTAGAATTGAAAAACACCGGTATGAAATGCGCTCGAGATTAATCACAACGACAGTGGACAAGAACAAAACACTGATTAGAACGAGCAGCTAAGGCATCTATCTTAGATCAACAGCAAAAAAAAAAAGACCTGTATCACCACCTTTGCCAGAAAAAGAGTTCATCTTCGCTTCTATATTCTCACGAGATCTCGTCGAGTGTGTGTGTGTGTGTGTGTGTGTGTATGCGCGCCACGTCAACATGTGTACACAAAATGATCACAAACAAAATGGAACAGGCAAAAGCGGAAAAGGAAAAATCGCGTTTCTCTATCCTTGATTTTTCCGCCGTCTAGTTGACCGCGACCTTAGAAGGAGGAACACCGATGCGGTTGGTGTTGCGGTAGAACAGGACACCCTGGCTCTCGCCAGTGGCACCCTCGGTGGGCTCAACCCACTGGCAGACACGGGCGCTGGTCCAGATAGCCTTGATGAAGCCGGTCCATCCGGTCTGAGCCTCGGTGCGGTAGTGGTTGCCCATAACGCCCTTGATGGCCTCGCTGGCCTCGTCGGCGTTGTAGAAGGGGATGTTGCTAACATAGTGGTGCAGCACGTGGGTCTCGATGATACCGTGGAAGATGTGGCGGCCGACGAAGCCGAAGTCACGGTCGATGGTAGCGGCGGCACCACGGGCGAAGTTCCAGACCTCGGGCTGGTAGTGAGGGAGGGAAGGGTCGGTGTGCTGCAGGAAGGTGATGGCGACTGGAAAGGGGGTTAGCTTTTGTTCAACTGATATACTGACATTACCCGGTATAGGGAGGAGAAATGCTTACCGAGCCAGTGGTTCACCCACAGGTACGGGATACCGTACCAGACGGCGAGGTTCAACCAGCCATAGGTGGTGCCGATATAGTACAGGACGGAGCCAGTGATGATGAGACCGAGGTCGCTCAGGGCGATCAGCTTAGCGTCCTTGGCCTCGTACAGGGGACTGGAAGGGTCGAAGTGGTTGACACCACCGAACCAGCCGTTGGACTTGCCGACACCACGGCCCTCGGGCTGCTTGGAGTGGTTGTTGTGGCCGGTGACGTTGGAAATCAGGTACAGGGGCCAGCCGAACAGCTGCTGGAGGATCATGTGGGTAGCAGTGGCAATGGGGGTCTCCTCGACAAGCTCGGAAAGCTCGTGCATGGTCTTGCCAACGCGGGTAGCGTACTGCTGACGGGTCTTGGGAACGAAGACCATGTCACGGGCAATGTTACCGGTGGCCTTGTGGTGCTTGCCGTGGGAGATCTTCCAGGAGAAGTAGGGGACAAGCAGAGCCGAGTGGCAGATCCAGCCGACAGTGTCGTTCAGAACCTTGGAGGGCGAGAAAGCCTGGTGACCGCACTCGTGGGCCAGAACCCAGACACCAGTACCGACCATACCCTGGATGACAGTGTACAGAGTCCAGAGGACAACGCGGGCCGGCATGGAGGGCACATACTCGGGGGTGACATAGTGGTTGAAGAGGTAGAAAACGGAGGCGAGAATGGCAATGTCACGGAAGACATAGTACAAGCTGGTGATGGCAGAACGGTGGAAGCAGTGAGCGGGGATGGCATCGCGAATCTGCTTGATGGTGAAATCGGGGATCTTGAACTCGTTGCCGTAGGTATCGAGCATCTTGGTCTTCTCCTGATCGGAGCCCAGGGAGGACAGAGAGGTCGACGAGGGCGACTGGCGCGGGCTATCAAAAGGCGACGCGGAAACCGAGTTGGGAACGGAGTTCTCAGTGGCGGGGTTGCGGTTCAGCGCAACGCGCTTGGGAACTGCGGTGGACGACATGGTATAAATCAGGGAAAGCAGTCGCGCTTAACCACCTTCAATGTTGTATGTTGGACGACGAAAGAAACCCGGAAGAAGATTGGGGTGGAGAGAGGAGTCAAAAAGCAAAGCAATGGTCTCAGCAGGAAGACTCAATGCAGTCTCTATTGGGACGGGGAGTCTCAGGTCAGCATCAATTCAAGTATCGGAGACTCCGAAGCAACTCACAAGAAAGATTCACCAGGAGTAATCGCAAAGATCCTGGGGATTTTTTGAGTTTTGCTTGTGGTTACACAAGTCAGGTATCCCGGCGAAGGAGAGAAGCGGTGGGGAAAGGAAGGAGATAAGCAGAACAAGAAGGTCAAGGACTACGAGAAGAGAGAGAAAAAAAGTAATAATAAAAAGGACCACAAAAAAACCAAAAGACAAACGACGATCAGTTCTTGAGGAGAAAGACCCAAGAGGGAAAAGTTTGGAGGGGGGCAAAAGGCAAAAAAAGAAATGGAAAAATAGACGGCCGCGGTCCATGGAATCGGTGAATTTGCATTACGCGCCACCGTCAGCCGTACCTGAAAAGGGCTGAAAAAGAACCGAAAATGGTTCAAAAAGGGGTTTGCTGGGTGGAATTGAGTTTTGCAAATTACCTTAACCATACAGGGACCCACTTGCAATTTTCGACTTTACGCATGAACTCCTCACGCCGATCTCTCGACCCTCCGACCTCTTCTCTTTCTCTATGGAGTATCAGTATGGAGTACCCTACAACTGTGTACGGAGTAATGTATATACAAGATACCCCTGGTCACATTCACTAATACTCTTCCTCCACTCACCGTCTCAGCAGATTTGATTGCCGCCACCTGAAAAGAGCCAGCCCATTGGACCACATCACATCCCCATTTAAACATGGGCAAAGTTACCACGAGACCCACGGGTGGTTCTTCAGCCCGGGGCAGGTTGCGCCACTCTTTGTATCGCTGCTCAACCACATTGGGCGCTCAACATTTTTCTGCGGGGAATCCAGTCACCGCTTCACTGACTGGAACAGTTGACATGGGTATGATTGATTAGATGGCATGGTCAGAGTCAATGTCATCAATGTATGCATTTATTTTGTTTGCTTGCAGACATGTTGTTTCTGGGTGAGGCGCGATGGACACAACACCGTCCATGTACTAGTGACGGAGTATACCAACCCTATACTCCGTACCTATACAGACTACTCTCTGGTACCCGTCGGACCAGCTTCACATGCGGGTCGGCCATGCAGCCGATCGCGATCGACCTCGGCGGGTCATTTTCGTCGGCGCGCAGGCCTGCTATACCCTCACGCGGATTGGACGAGATCAAGCGAGGCGATTTGTGGCGAGTCGATGGCATGCGCAAGGCATGTGATAACCAATGGCCAGATGGGGGAGAATGCGCCAGTGGTTGGGATGGATGGGATAGGGGAGATGGCATGATAGATTTTCACTTTGTACGGAGTAGTCAGGTATGTGCTTTGAGCGTAGGCGTGTGTACTTGCTTTCTGAATACTTTAATCAAAGCCCGAGTTTTGTATATAGTGTGTGGTACCCTGGGTGTACTCGGAATGTACTCCGTACCCTCTACGGGATACTGTAGGTGCTGAGTACTTCGGGATACCCCGACTGTCACTGGTGATGGCGGGCCGAGTGGGTACCTTTAAGTACCTGCGGGGCCCGCTTGTTGGGCGGGCGGGTCCAGTTTTGTTGAGAAGGTCCCCCGCCAATCACCCACCCGTCTTTTTTTTTGCAAAGCTGTGTATCAAGTATTCATGAATTACATCGGCCGAGTCTTGTCTTGGGAGCAAGGAGTCTAAGGGGGGTTTCTTTGCATGTGGGGTTCCTATATCTATTATGTATACCCATGGTGTTTTGACAGCTCATGGGGGCACTACATACACACTACTTCGTGGTATACGAGTGGTATCTAATTGGCCATTGATTGTCTGGTCATCGAAGTAACTAAAGGATGGTATTATTCCTTGTTGATAAGATAGGTAGATTCATCATTCGTAGATCTATATACACGATCGAGCTTGCTACCATGTGAATGAACAGGTAATACATGGCATCACCCATCAATACACCTCTGCACGTCGCTCTGAGTCGACGAGCCACGATGTCCCGCCTGTGCCAGATGCACTTAGGCTGACCGTCGTCTTACGCAGGTCTGGCAGTACCAGCACTGTCTCTCCATGGTTACGGTAGTCCACCTCACAGGCAATCGCCTGTCGCTGGCCTGGAACGCCGGGGCCTGTCCCCATGCCGGAGTCCGTTGTGGCGGGAGGAGAAGTCGGAGGCTGTGACTGCGACGGCGCATAGGTACGAATCTCAAGACCAGGCAAGAGCAAATGACCCGGCTTTTGGGGCAGCAGCAGGACCGTGAACTTGGAAGTCTCCCCATCACGAGTGAGGAAGTTACCCCGGCGCCGGCCACCCAACAGCCAGAGGTCAGGGTTGGCGTGCAGCTCGTACGAGCATTCGAGCGGCTGCCCAGCCAGTTCCTGCGCTGTTGGGGGGGCACCATCTCCGCGTGTGGCGGAAACAGAGCTCAGCAGTAATCATCTGGCCCACAGCAGCGTGGGTTGACCCGGATTCTATGGCACCCGCGCTGGGTTGGAGCTGCAGCTCGGCCGTATGAACCACTTGGATTTCGGGGATGTCAACGGGGATCACGATACTCCGGATGGGGACGGAGGGTTGCGGGGAAGACGAATGATTGGATTAGTCTGTTGTATCAAAAACCGGTTAATATATTATAAAGGGGGCAGATGGAGCAAATCATCTTACCTCGTGCCACGCCATGAGCCATTGGCGCACTTCTTCGGTGCGTCCCTTTAACGCTCCCAACAGGTCATCCCATCGCACACTGCGGTAGCTGAGCATCTCGATTTCTCGCACGAGGCCTATGACCTCCATGTCCGCTGTAGAGAGCTGGCCACGAATACTTCCCACAAGGTGCGATGTAAGTAAGGTAGCATATTCGGTGAATGGACTCGATTCCAGCGCAGCTGCAAGCTGCTTTTCAACTGCATCTAGACATTCGTCATCTACACAGGTAAAATCCACTTGTAGGCGAAGACTGCGCTTCCCAGTCGGGGAAGTCGTGGCCGACTTTCCAGTAGGGCTGATCTTGTAGAGTAGAGACGCGGGTTGCTTTGGGAATACGTCCAAAGCGACGGAGCCGGTGATACTAGATTGAACCTCATAGGCATCCGAGCTGGGAAGATTGCAGTTTGTGATGCGCAGAGGAATCAACATGGCGGGACTGATTGTAAAACGCGAAAATAGCATCTCATCCTTGAAGATATCCTGCACATTGACCGAGATGGGAAGCGTGGCAACAACGCTATGGATCGTCGAAAAAGCAAATCGGCCCTGGGGCGTGTTATACCCGATCTCTGCTCGCGCAGAGAGCGTGGTAAAAGCTTCTTCCACAGTGTAGGGAATTCTTAGGCGCACGAACGACTGAGTGGACAATCGAGAGAACTCGATGACTCCAGAGTCGTGGTTGGCGACTAGATCCAGCTCTCCGTCCACCACTTCCGTTTCGGCAATTCGCAGACGCAGGCCGGCCGTCGCTGGCCTGACGCGAATTGTGCCGCTTTGAATGTCATTCCGTCCGCTACTGAGTTCCAGCTCGAGTGTACGCATTGCTTCCAGATTAATTAGGTGGGGCGACACCACCTTGGCGTGTAGCCCGTTTGGTGCCGGGTAGCAGAGTATGAATGGTCGTTGATCCGTTTCTTCTGCATCGTCTGTTTCTCGGAAGCCAATCGGAAGACCCGAATGCTGACCACTGTTGAAAGTGAAAAGCAGATTACCAGACTTCATCTCCAGCCGGTCAACGATGTACTTGCCTTGCAGTGTTGTCTGAAGATAAACAAGTGTTAGCCTTGAGAAACGAGTTAGAGAAGAATGAACAAATTTCTTACCGAAGAATCAATTAGAATCTTTGTTGTCGATGACTTGATCGTGAAATTTGCCGAGCCTTCAATCCAATGCTCGACATGTTGAGAACTGCTGGCGCTTACAAGCCGGACCTTAACCGAGTCAATATTGATCTCGGGGCCGAGAAGGAATCGCAGAGATAGCTGGATCTGGAAGCCATCCTTGTCGTCGTATAAGCGAATTGCTGGGTCCACCTGGAGATCTGCGAAGAAATCGGCGAGTGATGCGGTGACGTCCTTTTGCAAGCCCTTTGCCCCTTCGAAGAGATCGGCCACATATCCAGATAGCTGCTCCTGCTGGGCAATAGATGTCGGGATAGATAGAGATTTCTGGCGTGAAGATAACTTGGATTGCGAATATGTAGCGAATTGGGCGAGAAGTTTCAGCATCATGCGGACATAGTCTTCGTTGCGGTTGAGTTCCTTCAAGCACCGAGAGTAGAGTTCCAGCATGATTCCCTCCAAGACCACCCAGAGCTTGCTGCCGTAGAACGGAGCCATTTGGTGGAAATAAGAAGCTGCGGCTTCGTAATCACCCTGTCGGAAGCGGAGTATGGCAATGTCTGCCAAAGCCATCTCGGAGGAATTGGCTCGGTTTGCCACAATATTATGGCGGACGATATGATCCGTGAGCTCTTCATACAATGACAGATAGTTCTCTTTGGATGTCAATCCAGCCTTGAGGGTGGGAAGTTCGACACCCACCAGTGAAGACGTCTCAGCTTTAGATTCGACTTTCTCATCAGTCCCGTCTAATGAGACTTCTGCCATACCATCAGAGCCAGGACTCTCATCAAAGAGCAGGCCAAGATTGTTCCATTTCTCAACCCAACCGTGGCGCTGGGCAATCTCCTCAAGAGATCGTCGAGCCAGAAGAAGCAATTCTCCTCGGCTTGATGCTAATTGTTCCGAGCCAGTCTTTTGAGGAAGAGCAGGAGCCGATTTTGGGTGATCCAAGGTCAAGCGCCGCTGAAGCAGACCAACTGCCTCGGAGATATCCTGGGTCACTGGTCGGGGAGAGCGCCCTCCCGGCCCTTGAATCAATGAACTTGACCGACGAGGTACGTCGCCGCGATTATCCCCCGCAGGTGGCGTGGGATTTGAAGGCTCCTTGGCCTGGTGAACAGCATGAATGGAGGATTCAGGCAGGCTCAGACTTGAGGTAAAAGTTTGATCTAGAATCTGCAATGCCGCGGCATACGCCCAATTGGACACAATGTTGTTGATTGTATCCGACTTAACATTCGCTTCCACGTCCGTTAGTCCAGAGTCGAGACCGTAACGGAGGGTGCGGGCGGCAAGGCTAATGAATTCTGTGGATCTCTGGCAGATCTCAGATAGTAGAATGAGATCTTCTGGCTTTTTCTCCCGTGTAGCAGGGTCATTTCCGACCAAGGATGGAGCTCTTGCTGCCCGAAGCAGCAAAGTGAGCTGACGAGAGAAGATATAGGTGCGGAAATCAAAAATGGAGATATCACTGGCCAGGATCATTTCTCGGTAGGGAAATTTGTTCGAGCTGAGCGGGAAGTCATCCGGTTGAATGGCCAGGGATGGCTCTTCCTTATTGGTTTTATCGACTGACGCGCCAGCCTTGAGTGCCTTTTTAGCAACCTCCACCCAATTCTTGCTTGAATTCAAGATTGTATTGCCCGGTTGTTCTGTACTTCCGTCTAGTTGGTCTCTGATAGCCGCATCCAATCCAACGGATAGCTCGTCATAGCCAACCAGTGCATCATCGAACAGACCCACATTCTCAAACCCCCGCGCGAGGCCCTCTTTGAGGATAAAGAAAGTGCAAAAGTTCCAACCAGGGAGACTTCGCTGCGCATCCTTTTCTTTTATATCTTCCTCGTATTGAGCCACGCGGAGATCGAAAGAAGCCAGTATGCCATTCTTCATCTTGTCAATCAGATCCTCGAGCTGCTCCGCAAATTCAGGGGATTTCGTGGATCCCTCCTTTGGGAGTCGTAACTGTGCCACACGATCAACGGCGGTTTTAGATGACCCATTGAAATCAGCCTTGATCTTCTCTAGAACTGTAGTTGTGCCGCGACCCCATTTCGACGCTGGCGCAGGTGTCTTTTCCGCACCATCCCCATCTTGGACCACGTGTAGGATAAGCCATTCGAACGCATCATGCTTTTCTTGACTGCTGCCAGTCGATTGCGACGAGCTTGATACGCTCTGAGTCTTGATCCACTCGCGCAATGTCTTGCGTGCTGTTGCTTTGTAGGTATCGTTGTCGTCGCAGCGGAGGAGGTAGACTTTCAGGTATGGAGTTTGTCGCAGACCGGGGATCTGATGTCGGCGATGCGTGACATTTCCAGTGCCTTCACTGGAAGATTTCCGTTCGGCGGATTCTGTCTGGGCAGGCGCAAAGCCGATGCGGAGGGATTCGATCGATCGAACAGGGCGAGTGGGCGATTTCCAATGGAGATTCTTGAGGGGAAGCTTCGATTCGACGGTCGGTTGAACCAAAGGAAATAACCCCGATGGATCAGTGTATTCAACTGGGCAGTAGTTAGCACCAGGAGCTAGGAGTCGGGGGGCTCTCGGTCTCGGGCTGCATCTCCGTGTTGTTCTTACCGGTCACATTGCTTGACGCTGCCTTGGAAGGGTCCATGATTTCCCGGGGAAATTCGGGAGGCGTCCAATGGCAGTTATAACATGCCGCTTTAAGCACCAGAAGCTGCTAATTCTGGAAGTTGGTGAGGATGTCCTCGCGGGGTTGGGGAGATGTTTGGGAAACTCCCGTTGGAGGTTCACCTCACCGCACTGGCCGCATCTTGGCGCTCTCCGCCTGGACGGAGACACTTGGTAGCCATGGAAATTGGTGAAATACAAGATTTGAGGATTTGAGATATCGTAAAAGAGAATATACATTGTACAGTAAAAGAGTCACAGGAGGATAGACTTGACCCATGCAGGTAAATCCGAAATAGAGTACTCCGGCATCTGGGGTTGGACCGTACACGTCCAATGCTATGTACATGTACTACACTCTTACTGTGATAAGCCACGACTAGTATTTATTTGATGCTAAAAAATGGGCCAGTGGCTAGACCTCTGAGGACTTTAACTCTCCAGAGTTTCCTTTTTTTTGGAATTCAACGACCATACAGGACCATTAAAACCTTCTTATATTCATGACTGTCAAATCTCTACACTCCACCAATGGGATTGGCCAAGCAATTACCAACCCCTAATCCAATCATGGCCCAATGATTGAGTTTGACAAACATGGATCTGAAACCCTGTACTCCGATTAAAGACATGAGACAGTGCATTCCGATATGGCTGGCAGTGGGCAGCCCTTACTTGACAACGTTTCGTTATCTTAAGACTCAAGCCGTCCTAACTCAGGGGTGTTGAGATCCTCAGCAAGGGAGGTACAACTGGGACCCGACTGAAATCCAGACATTTCAAGATAAAAGTAAACAACGCGTGATTTAAATTATCAGTGGCATCTTGGATGTCTTGGCTGTGGAGGAATGAAGAATGAGGAAACAGTCGCCCCCCTTTCCGAGCAAGCCCGTCTCGCCATACACAAACAATGAGTAATAACAACGACAATTCTCGAACAAACCTGAAGATAACGCCGATCCAGATAAGCTCCTCAAAATTAGGCCGCAACTGCATAGTCTACTCAATATAGACCAGTCTAGTCGATGAAATTAACGCCAAGCCCCGCAATGCAGAATCTAGGTTCAATGATCGACGTTGATCGCCTTGTTCAATAAATTCCACATTCTGTCATCGCGCATCTCCCGCGTTCCACCTGGTGCCCCTGGGGTGAATATACGCGGGGGCCTTGGTCCTACATAGCGTGTGGTCCAGTTCCCAATCTCTCTCATCACAACGATGGCTGTCACTTCAGTCATCGTCGACACGTGAAGCTCAACCGATCCCATCACAGGCCTCATCGCCATGTCTAGTCGCATACAGTTTGCAGAGCCAGTTCTGAAGGAGGAGCCGATACGTGCTGGCAGGGTCGATACTCAGGGAGAAAAGGGGTCGGCACAGAGAACACTTTCTCCAGGAAACGAAATCGTCTATCCGACAGGATGGAGGCTGGTTCTGACCATAATAGGGTAGGAAGGACGATTGTTGATGGAGGATTCCGGGGAAGTTCAGTGCGGACGGCTAATCTGTTTCTTGAATAAAGGCTCCTCATTGGATTCTTCCTCTCGAATCTGGACGTGACGATTGTGAGCTCGTCCCTCACGAATATCACGGATAGCCTTGAAGGCTTTGAGAAGAGAAGTTGGATCATCACTGGCTACCTCGCCACATACACCGGTACGAAGATAAACGGAAATTACCTGTCCGCCTGATGGCCCACCTCCTGACATTCGAATACGCATAGGGTCTATGGCACTATGGACAAAAAGCAGTGATATTCTTGGGAGGAAATACACCACCATAGCCGCTTTTGTTATTCTGCTCGCATTCTCTATTGGATGTGGCTGTGCGACAACGGTTAACCAACTGTGAGATCACATATCACTTGAATGATTGAACTTTCCTAACTCTGGGTTCCAGTATAATATTCAGAGCCTTACAGGGCATCGGTGGCGCCGGTGTCTACGCACTGGCGATATTATGCATCTATGAAATAGCGCCAAAGACAAAGCTTCCAACCTATAGCGGGCTCATGTCATTCTGTCTTGTTCTTGCTTCCTTGATTGGCCCGATTTTTGGAGGCGCTCTTGCAAAAGATGCAGCATGGAGATGGGTTTTCTTCATCAAGTATGTGAACAGGCAGCAAAATTTTCGATATTATACCGATGTCACTAACACTCTCAGTGTCCCCTTGTGTGCGATTGCAATCGTGATCCTCATTATTGCGATGCCGAAAAATTTCGGCCTCGACCAACACACCCCCTCGCTCAGAACACGCGCTTCGTATCGCTCATTCGCTAACCTCGATCTTGTGGGATCACTTCTTCTCGTCTCGGGCACATTTTTGACCATCTCCGTCTTGAACGAGGTCAATTTGGCATTTAAATGGTCTTCGAGAAGTGCAATCGCGCTCCTTGTACTTGCGGGCATTTCATGGGCCGGCTTCTTCGCCTGGGAGTGGCACCTCTCGGATGTTCCCAAGCAAGATCCGATATTCCCAAAGCGTTGGTTTTTTGACCGTGCATGGATGGGAATTCTCATGTGAGTGGCCCATTGCAGTATTCTTATCGAACATCTCCTTCTAACACTGAACTATCAGCTCCTCATTTGTCACCGGGGCAGTCTTTAACGTGGTACTAGTATACGTTCCACAGCAAGCACAACTACTATTGGGTAAATCGCCACTCGATGCTGGTATATATTTGATCGGATATTCAGCCGTTGGAGCAGTCGCCGCTGGTCTTGTGAATATCGCCAGCTCACGTGGTCGTATTCCTTTTATTTATTCCTTGCTCGTCGGCTGCACGCTTCATACTGTGGGAGTGGGTCTTCTCTCAACGATCGCTAGCTCTCGTGGGTTCCACGCAACAGATATTGTTTATGAAGTGATCGCCGGAGCCGGTATGGGTATAACTATGGGTATATTGGTGTTAGCGCCGCCTTACATCGTGGAGGATAGAGACTTGAGTATTTCTCCCCGAGCAAATTATTGATTTTCAAGCAACTAGCAGTACATTGGCTAACTGTAGCAATTCCCCCACAGCTATTGCGACCGGCTTTGTCGTTCAACTCCGGTTTCTAGGTGGAGCCCTTGGTCTGGCCATAGCATCGAATATCCTGAATGGCCGCCTAGCGTATCACTTGGAGGGTATATTAACAAGGCATGAGCTGCACCTATTCCTGGAAAATGTGGAGTCGATAAAAGGCTTGCCTATCTATTTACAAGATGAGGTAAAGAACGTTTTTGCTGGCAGCTACAGCACACAGCTCAGGGTTATGATCGGATTTGCAGCAGCACAACTACCAGCTGTTCTCCTACTCATCAAGCCCGGTCATCAACTTGCTGCGAGAAAGGAACGATCACATAGTGCTTCGGAATAGCAAGTATTCTTTTATTTCAGTGGAGACCTCGGACTGCTGAAGAAAGCTAGTAAACGTTCAATATTTGCAAGATTTATCTCCCGCTTCTATTCCCCTGTGTTCCCCAGTATCAGTTAACCTTGGAAAGTAAAATCAATCTCGCCACGTGCTCCGACAGGTTGGGCACGAATCATAGCGACCTGATGCAAGCCACTGGTCGATGCACTCTCTGTGGTAATTGACACCACATTGTGCTTTGCACCACACCAGTCCATCTTCTTCGTCTGAAGAGTATTCCTGTTCATCCTCTTCATCATAATCATAATCATCTTCTTCTTCAATCTCGTCTTCATCTTCATCATCATCTTCATTATCATCTTCATCTTCTGTGTCGTAAGATTGAGGTTCCTGCAAAGAACACAGGCATATTCCACATTCTCCCTCCGCAGGTCGACGATCAACACCAGTTGCATTGCTAACCGACTCAGTCGAGCGTGATGATCTCTCTATATTCACGGATTGCTGGTCTGAGTCAGAGGTAGGTGGCATCGTAGTAGTAGCCTCGGATCGGTGGCTAGAGGTTTGGCCAGATGTAACCAGTATGCCGCGGGAACTGCCAATGTTTCTTGGGTATTGGGCTCTTGTGCGGTCTGGCGAACTCTGAACAGGGGTTCCAGTAAGTGTTATTGATTCACCCCTTGGTTGTGCAATGTTATTGGTAGTAGTAGTGGTGGTGGTGGTTGTGGTGGTGGTGGTGGTAGAGGTGTTGTTGATGGCTCCATCTATTCTCATCATTTGTCGAGCATCATTAACAACTTGAGAATCCGGGGAAATGGCGGAGAATCCCCCAGAGCTTCTTAGCGTTAAGAACTCATCTATTCTTTCTTTCATTTCACGCACAAGAACCTCCATTCGCTCTTCTGGTGTTTGCCCCCGGGGAACTTGGCGGCGAGTGTCGGTAGTAATTTGGACAGTTCTTTGTATCGGAGGGGGTCGTCGAGATTTGATAAACGAGTCTACTTTTTCTCGCCAGCAACGAGCAAGACCCGATGCTTGGTCTTGATGAAACCTCCGACATAGTACATGTGGAGCTAATTCTTTCAGTTGATCATAGATGGGATATCCGGCTCGGAGGTCTTCGGTTGCCTCGTCGAGAATATCCATCGCACATCTGCGGCCGTTCGCGTTTGTTCTAGCATGGCAGCGACGACCTCGTGAAGGAGCATACCCAGCACACCATGGCTCCTCTTCCGGCTGAAGGTTGATGATAGTAGAAAGGTGGGGCAGAGAGGAATAAGTGGTGGAAGACTGTCTCGAAGGCATTTCAACGATAACTGGTGAATGATTATGTCAAATTTAGTGTAAAGTAAATTTTTGAATTGAGATGTTGGCCTACACTACTCGTGACAATCTTCAGTTCATATACTGTATCACGATGACGGCTACAGAGGCACAAGGTTGGAAGAAACACTGCCACTGCCACAGTGGCGCAGACATGACCCCTACTAGTTCTATGCATCCTGTAATAAATAGCAAGCATATATAGATACAGGATCTTGGACTCCAGACCCTATAATAGACTAAGGGTTGGACGAAAAGCATGAGGAGGGCAAGTATGAGGGGCTGTGTGGAGAGGACGGCAACGGGAGCGGGAGCTTGAAATTGGACTTGGGTTTGATCCAACAGTCTCTGGCAGAGTCTGATAGGCTATAAATTAGCGACAATGCAAGTCGTTCATGCTAAGAATTAGCGTGGCTGGATCACGACTTCTATTGGCCACTAGAGTCCGAAGGGTGTGTGATTGAAGTGCAGCAAAAGCCAAGCCACCCAACAGGATGCACACGCAGACCAAAATAGTCCACACTATCATCCAAAATAGCGCTGCCTGGAACGGTATAGTTAGCTCAAGCCCTACTAGTAATTCATCTCAGCCTCTCGATGAATTGTCTGAAACAAGGTTGTGGCTGGAGCCCACTGGCCAACCATTGCCTATCCCTTCGTTCTAATTCAAAATTTACTAGTATATTATAGGAGTTTTGAGGTTGCGTATCATAGTTCAAAGATCCCTGGTCGAACCGTCCTCCGGGGCTAGCATCATAATCATCGCTGTCTGGTCGTTTCTGGAAAAAGACATGCGACGTGTCTCAAGGAATTCCAAATTACTGGAGGCCATGTTCGCTGTACTCTGGAAGCCATACCGAGATGGTCATTTAGTATCGACCATCTAGTAGTATTAGGCTGATGATTTTCATCGCTTCGAGCTTAGATTCGGTATCCAGGGTGTTCTTGAAACTATCGGAGTAATGGTAACAGTGAAAGTTAAAACTGGATGCCTAAAAAATGGGTTCTCACACGTATTAGAAAAGTAAAACGTCACTTGATGATTAAGAAAATTCCCCATTTATTCAAGGCGATCAAATTCTAAGTTGCAACTAGTAGTAGCCTATTTTGGGTGATGCTGTTCCAGGATTTGCTATTCATACGCCCGCAATGTGGATCATATATGCGACCCGATCTGGATAACGATACGAAAGCGAGCAGCTTTTTCCAATACATGCCTAACTTTCTAAGCCCTTTGAAAATTGTGTAAAACCTGGTTAATGATGCGAATACGATCTTAAAAATGAGAGAATTTGGTTACCTAGGATTTGCATTTATAAGAGTCGATTTTCCCTTTCTGTGCTGTGTGAACTACATAATTCAAGTTTCTTAACGTTGTCTTATTCCGCCCAAAAGCAAGCGAAACCCACCGTGCCAGCCAGGCAGAGAATAAATTCCCTCTGATCAAAAAGAAAAATTGCAAATAAAATGGAGCTTTCAATTCTCGGGCGACCGGTCACCAAACCCAGACTTCACATGATCATTGGCGGACTGGTTTTGCTTGTCTTCATTTTGACAATTTCACGCTTGGCCATCAAAGGAACACCATCAACCAGAGCGAATAGTTGGGGGATCGCAGTGGTAATAATCTCAAACACATTCCATTCCTATTACGGACGCAGCTCATTCGAATCTAATAGTGCCTCAAATCGGGAATATTTCTCGCCTATCAGATGCTGACAGCCCACGTTGAACGATTCAAGAAATGGGCAAGTACAAAAGCAAATATGATATTAAACATTGTCGACACCGTTTTCTGGCTTGCACTGTTTATCATCACAATCATGGCAACGATGGGAGCCACTAGTGAGGCTAGTCGAGCGTTGGGTGGTATCATAGCCACATTGGTTGCTATATTACTGTGAGTTAGAATTGCATTTCACTAACGTTTAATTCTATCTTCTATGGGAACTAATGCTGAAATTTCTTTCATTATAGTAGTCTCGATGGAATGCTTTCTTATATTTCTATTCTTGAGCGTCGCTATCACAAGCATCATTCATCGCCACCATCAGACATGGAAGGGAAATGAAAGGCTGGGGAAATGCTGAGAGCAATGACCAACTATACATATCATCAATGAGAGTGCAATTGATGCTTCAATGGATAACCAGCGGCATCGGGGAGCTTCTCGGGGCTATCCCGGTAGTTGTTGGTGATCAAGCTGCTGAATGAAGGCGACCACTCCACACGTGGAGTCAGAGGATCCAAACCCCAAAGCTCAGACACAAATGATAGAATAGATGTATGCGTATAATCATTTTTGCTTGCCTTGTGCTCAACATGACCCTTCTCAACCCAGGGAGAAATCAACATTGTTGGAACTCGAATGCCCAAGCGGTCGAAATTGAAAGTGTAATTACCAAGACCAGTACCATCCTTCGACGGGGCTTCAGACCAGGTCATATCATCACCTGGGGGAACGCCGGTTGGAGGGGGGACGTGGTCAGCAAAACCTCCGTGCTCATCCCAAGTGACAATGAGAAGAGTCTCGTTCCATTGAGGCGAGTTCCGAATAGCTTCATAGACACCCTTCATAAAGTTCTCGCCCATGTTGATAGGCGACTTGGGATGCATTGACATGAATTCACAACACTCCGGGTTGATCCATGTGAATTGAGGTAGCTTGCCTGCCTTGGCGTCCGAATAGAAGCGATCAATGGGGAAAACGTTGGTTTTGTCCTTTCCGTTTTCTTTGGTCCACTTGTAGAACATCGAATCAGGCGCGAAAGGCGGGTTCGAGGCCGTCGAGTTTTCGTAGTTCATCCAGGTAATATCATTTTCAGACAGCTGCTGAAAGATGGATTTTTGAGGAAGAGTCGAGTCATAGAAGGGATCTGTGTTGCCTCCCTGGCCGTGCGAAGTACCAGAAGTCAAATATGCGCGGTTGGGGTCAGTCGGTCCAGGAATCGAGGCGAACCAGCGGTCGAACAGGACAAAGTTCTCGGCCATCGCGTTGGTTACTGGCACTTGATCTGGAGTATAATAGTTGATGACTTCGGATGCTTCCAACGTGTCTCCTCCCAGACTGTAGTATGTGTCTTGCTCGGTCACAAAACCTTTCATCGTCGACTCATCATCGGAGCTGGGAAGATATTTTCCAAAGACTTGCATGTTTCCACCCCAAATTGTGTGGTCAGGGTCATCTTTGGCGATATTGTTGGCGGTCGGCTTGCCGCAGATCTGTTTGCCATCTGGCTGCGAGATGTTGGCTGGGTTACAGAAGGGGGTATCACGTCCGGCCAATCCATCAATATCGTCGTTGTATGTGAGCCCGCCGACAAGAGTATCAAATGATCGGTTTTCTTGCACCAGAACCACGACATTCTTGATGTTTTGCATGCCCGCTGAGAGCGGACGCGCAGCAGCCTCTAGGCCAAGCCCAAGGGTGAGAAGGGCAAGTGACAACGTCATGGTAGATGGGGGTTCAAAAGTGCGACAACAGTTTTGACACGCGAGATCCTTCTATTTATGATTGTTTGGAATGGACATTCTCCTGCGGGCGGGCTCGGACCCGGAACCCTGGCCTCTTGGAGGGGCTTGCTTGTTTCCGTTTGGCCATCTCCGCAAAAATCGCCGATCTCTCTCCTTCAATTGGTCTTGGAAGGTGCTAGTTCCTGATCGTCGTCGGTCCAGGGCTGCCTTGGAAAGTCCTGCCCCAGCCTTGTAACCTCAATTACCCAATTCCTGAACCGACATGCAACCTCCCCCACTTCAATCGCGTAGCTACTTCGGGCCGACCGTAACATCGCTTGAAAGATTGACTTTCTTTTCTCTGGAGTTAATCGGAATATGGTAATTCATTCCTCGTGAAACAAGGAGTGGAGAAAATAATGCTCATTATTTTCCGTGGCCCTGGGGGCCAATATCGCCCGGCCCCCATTCGGACTTGCCGGTGATCGACATTTGTTATGTACGTTGGATGGCCTATAATTGCAGCGTTCATGGGCGTATGCCAACCAAGATGCGCCCAGATGAGCAAGAAAAGAAATCTGATACTTGAAGGATGCATCGGCGGATGTTGTGATTTAGTAACACAATAAAGCACCGGCAAAGAGTAAACAAAGCAATGTCCTAGTGACTCGTGGACCTGAACAGCATTCTCAAGTTCTTAAAATGAAGTTGAAATAGTGTTTGAACTCGCAATGAAAGCACGCTCGGCGCCTAGGCTTGTTCGAAAAGAAAATCTAGAGGCAGTTCTAAATTTTGGATCGAGACTTCACGTAAAGACATTCGGCCGTTGCAAGAATCTGATCATCCTCATCACATACCCGTCCCTTGATTTTCCACTTCCGGTTCTCCTTGGTCTCCTCCAGTTTTGCGTACACAACAATTGCACCAGGGGTCGGAACCGGACGTAAGAAATTGGTATTCAAGTACGCCGTTACCGTCTTAGAGCCTGGCTCGAGAGCGTCGTCGTCGCCAGCTTTGTACTTGCTGCGAAGGACAAGGAGGAGGCCTGTGCATTCATCCAAAAGAGTTGTCACGATTCCTCCGTGGAGGACGCCAGGGTAGCCATTGAGGTTGCTACCCAGGATGAAAATCATGCGAACTTCGTCTATGCTCCCAGTCTCGCCGGACCCGGAGGTGAGTGTCGGCCGTCGATATTGGGAAAGAAATCCCGATAGTGTAGCATTTGATTTGAGGGTGACTGAAAAAAGACTATCCTCGGTTGAGGACTTGGTGTCTCTGTTGGTAGAAGGGACTGTCACGAAAGCCGTATCTTGCAGCAGTTTTGAAACCCAGGGAATCGAGTGATAACGAGAAGCATCGTCTATATCCATTTTCGCAGAAAGACGCAGATAATCAGTCAGTATGAGGTAAAACAAAGTTGAGGCACTGTGGTCATGGGATAACCTTTGGAATAACCACAACAACCTCGGAAGGGGCGGGGTCAGCTTACTCGGCTAGCTTTAAAGGGGCTGGTGCTGGTGCCTTGCGGGGAAATTCAAGTTGCTGACACCTCGCCTTGGGAGGTATGGACTGCTATATAGTAGCAAAAAAATCTCTTGGACGCATGGTTAAAGGGACTAGTATCTCCTACTCAATAATATTCAAGTTGAAAAATCATTGAAAGATTGTTCGAGTTTAGGTATCAAGGTACTAGTATAAATCCATAAATCTAGCCGAAACAAACATTCTTACTCAATTTGAACTGGCAGCATGACCCCACGAAAAACACAATCTCTCCCTCTAATTCCTTCACTTCAAGCAACCGCAGCTAATGGCTCTTTGCTGACTTGCTCGGTCGCTCCCTCTGACTTTTCATTCGTGATGATTGTCTCATTGGTCACTGAGGACTTCGCGGCTGGGTAGAATTCAACTTTCCCACCACCTTGGATAACCCCCTGTCGGTCCAGGAGGGTTCTGGCCCGTACATAAGGGTCAAGCGACCAGTAATTGTCACTGAGCTGCTTGATGACCTCATCCCGGCGACTCTGTGAAGTTTTGTCCTCTGGGTTGGAGATGAGACTGGCAGTGAGACTAAAGAGCTCATTACCAAGCTCCTCTCTTTCAGCAAGGATTGTACTCCGCGTCTCAGCATCAAGCAGCTTGTCATTTTCGTTGGCCTCCGGCTCAATATACTCATATTCCCAGTCCTCACTTCCTCCAAGTTCTTTGACTATCTGTCCCTCGGGGATGATTTTCTGTAGGTCCTGGGCGCCACTAATGAAGTGAACCTTCGCAGCCACTACCGGGTCCAAGATTCCCTGGATAAGCTTCCAGAACCCTGGATTGATGATGAGAAGTTAGTTCCGACGAAAATTAGGACAAGAAGTTGTGAACCTCACCAGAAAATATCCATGGTGCATTGTAAAAGATCATGGCTCCGAGAGACTCCGGGTAACTTTCTTGGAAAATCTCAATGATGAATTTGACCGGAGGGAAATCCTAGACAGTGGGAATTAGTGGTTGCGCTCATTGAGGAACTTTGACGTGCATGATGGCATACCCAGTTTGATAGGCTGAAGGAAGTGAGATCAAAGACAATGGTCTAAGTGATGGGAGAGTTAGCACGGGTCAATATGATCACAAGGAATCATCCATCAAGCAAATCTTACCATTGTGTCTACAGGATGAACCTGCACCAGTCGGACTGTTTCAATGCATTGGACAATATAGTCGTTGAGACCCTTCTTGGTTGCAGAGTTCGGATCGTGTGTTCGCACTCTGACCACACAGATTGGCCGACCGAATTTATCCTTACCATGGAAATAACCCTTGCCAGTGTGAAGTTGAAGCATGAAGCCTTCTCCATCTTTCTTCTCGGGCGAGTCTTCCTTTGCTCGCGACTTCTCCAGGTTATGCAATTCGCCTTTCATCAGAACTTCCTCATCGACCTTGTATTCGTTGACCCGCCAATCGAGCGCCGACACGAATTTGATCCATGCCTTAGGAACATTCCACTTCTCGGCGCGAAGAAAACGAAGAAGCAGTGCATCCGCATGGTCTTGCTTGAGTACAGTCAGGTAGGCCGACCGAAGACGATCCCCTGACAATTTCAACAAGAGCGAGTTGACTGCCTTGATTTCATTTGGACCAGCTTTCAACTTCTTGAGAGATGAGTGAAACTGCTGTGGAATAGCCGCCGTCTCGTTCTCAGTTGGTTGGGTTGGTGCTCGACCGAGAGAAAACAATCTTCGGCGTGGTTGAGCTGACCCTGAGCCGTTCGAGTGTGTTGACGCGCTTGAGTCTTTGGGGGCCGAAACATCAGCGCCCCAGGATTGCATCAAAATTTCCCAAAAGCTTTGCAGCTTCTCTTCCTGTGAAGATGTCAGACTGCCAATATAGCCAGAAGTCTCTGTGGTGGCCGCCATGATGAGTCGAATAGGGGAGAAGTAAAGCACCTCAAAACAAAAAGAACGTCATCCAAGCCCCAACTAGCGGGGGTTTTGAAAGGCTGAGATTTCTCTATCTATCACTTCCACATGAGATTGCTTTTGTTTTCCCACCCCCTTCTCCTCTTTCATGATCGCCGGCCTCGGCATAGCTAATGGAAGTTAAGTGCAGGAAGAGGGGTAGCTGCAGGTCCCTGGGTCAAATGGTGTTAACGCCAGTCTTAGTAGCTTGAAAAAAGCATAGCGATGAACCAGTAATATTGAGCATCAAAGGCGCTAGACCACAGCCTGAAATGCCATTACACAGCTTTTTTTTTTTAAATACCAAAACCCCGAGAGGAAATTCGAATGGCTGGCGCACTAAGGTCCGTGGCTGTGTGGGCCATGTTCACGAAGTCACACGAACTATCCCGGGGTCCAACCGGCAGTGGTAAGCGCCGATCACTGTGATGCAGCCTCTCAGGGCAATGCCGCATTTCCGCCTCGGACATGTGAGTGACTTGCACTCATGTTGTATGGCGTAGGGGAAACTCATAGGGCGAGATTTAAACAGATTGCGGTCTTGAACATAGGACCCCGCACTTTTAAGGTTGATGGTTTTGTGGGGAATTTCCTTTGGTCAGTGCAAATGTAGTTTATCTTAATTTTGACGAGAAATTTTGTCAGTGTTGGCTTAATTTCCATCTGAAGAGCATAACCCAGCCACTGAATCTCATGTTATTTACGTATTTGCCATTTTGTGAAGATTTGTGTTGGTTTTTTTTTTCACTCTATCAAAGATGATACGCTTTACCTTATTTGGTAATGCCAAAGGCGCGAAGATTAGTCATATCGCGGGCATCTTCACCTAGGCCAATACTAAGAATTTAGCGTCTTTCAATCCCCAAGCATCACGATATGGAAATTGCATGATTCGCCATAGATAAATGTCGTCTATGGAGATGGAGGATAACGTACCGCCTCGCGAAGAAGACTTTATCGACCATTTTCAATGGCCTCCACCGCGGGGGATTGAATCACCCTACTTCGAAACTGGAGCATCTGCATCAGAAGATGAGTAAGTAGTAATGGAGTAGCGGGAATTCCCGGTTTCATGGGAGCGCTAACGGGCTATATAGTTTCTTTGCGCTGCCTTGCATGAACTGGGATGTCTCAAATGATCAAGTGTCCCATCAGCCAGAACTTGAATATTCGCTCGGTGGTAACATAGCCAGCGGCGGGCTGAAAGACATCGAGTCGTTAAACGTCTCACCTGAAAAGACATTCGAAGAATGCACATTTTCAAATATTTCCCAACCATTTGACTTGTTGGAAGATAGTCTCGATCCGATATTTACCTTCTCTGCGACAAGTTCACTTGATTCCTTTGGCACGGACGACATCAACGGACCAGGAAAAGGACTACCAATACCAAGTAGTGGCTTGTCATTTTCATTTCCCGAAAACACAGATTGGGCCAGTGAAGATTTTCTAGAAATTGATAATGCTCATCCCGAAGAACCTCTCTCACTCAGTCCGATGGACCGGTGGAAGAATTCTCCGCCAGAAACAGAGCCGGCACATTTGACAGATATCATGACCTCTGTTGCCCAGTGTATCGGCACAGACGCTGCAGTGCTACAAGAGGCTACTGGAAAGTCAGCGGTTTCAAAGAAACGTTTTCCAGGATCTCGCCCACCTACCCCGTCAATTGCAGCATCCGAGTCAAGTGCCTCCAGCAGCTCAGCTTCATCCGCCCATAGCTTTGGCTCAAGCAACTCAGGATCGTTTGGACGATTTTATATTGGAGAGCCAAAGCGGCGCCGACACCGACGCCAGCGCAAGAAATCTCCGATATCTCAGATTCGTAATAGAAAGCCAGCGCACGAGCGTCCATTCCAGTGTACGTTCTGCACAGACACTTTCAAATCAAAACACGATTGGACAAGACATGAAAAAACACTGCACTTATCATTAGAGAGCTGGGTCTGTGCACCATTTGGGCCTGCATACCGAGATAAGACTTCCGATATCTTGCGATGTGTGTTTTGTGACGTTGAAGCCCCTACCGAGGAGCATATCCAGTCACACCGGTATATGGAGTGTCAAGAGAAACCAACTACTCTTCGAACATTCTATCGAAAGGATCATCTCCTTCAACATCTACGCCTAGTCCACGGCTCGCAAAATGCCGTCATTGGCATTGCCAAATGGAAATCAGAGGTCACTCAAATCAATTCAAGATGCGGGTTTTGCTCAGAAACTTTCACTCTCTGGGCAGACAGAAACGACCATCTTGCAGCACACTACCGTCAGGGAACTCAAATAAAGGAGTGGAAGGGATGTAGAGGTCTTGATCCTGCAGTGGTGCTCGCCGTCGATAATGCCATGCCTCCATATCTTATCGGCACAGAGTCAACTGGCATATACCCTTTCAGTGCTAGTCGCTGTAAAGGCCCTTCTCGGGAAGATGAGTCTCACGGGGTCCATGATACATTTCAAAGTGCAGAAACTACACAGCCAACTCCATTTGAGCAGTTGACAGAACACCTAATTCGATTTGTGCGTGAACAACAGCAGGCCGCATCGCCCATCACAGACGAGTCTATACAACGCGAAGCGCGTCTCTTCATTTATGGAGACGACGATCCCTGGAATCAAACTGCGGCTGATAGCCCGGACTGGTTGAATTTCTTCAAAGATGGAATGGGGTTGGGTCCAGCTTGCGTTATGAATGTGGACGCTGCCCACCATCCAAATCCCGTATTTCACCTTCCATGGGATATCAATGCGCAACAAGCAGTCGATGGGTGTACCTTGAACCCCATTATCTCAACTGGTTCATGGACTCCTTGGTCATGGCAAAGTCCAGAATGTCTTGCCGAATTTCGCAGGTTTAACCGTGATACTAGATCATCATCAATTGCCCTAGAAAATGGAGCATGTGCACTGCCATGATAGCAAGAATAATGAAAGTTATAGTACAAAATCAGTGGGAAATAATATCTCTAAAGTAGGCAACTTCAAGTTTGAATGTTCTTCTGGTAGAATAACGGGGCTTTTTGGCTTCGGGTCCAATAGTAATCTTCACGATAAGCCAATCTCCCCCACATCTCACCTCCCCACAACTAGTCAACTACTACTCACTACCCCACTAGCACTCTCCCCAACAGGCCATCGGCCAATTTCGAGGACTCCTCTGAGTCAGAGTATACATATACCCCTCACACGTGACGATCTGAAGCTGATAGAACCATCCGACGGGGGGTCCCCAATTCCCCGACCCCTCACCTTGTATTTCCTATAATCTCGGCAAATCACCTCACCTGCGAACACCATACAAGCAACCCTCAAGATGACGGAGAAGTACTCCAGTTCAGAAGAGGCCGCGCGAGCCACCAACCTCCTAGAAGCCCAAAACAAAGCCGTCATCCTCTTCGAAGAAATCGAAAAACAACTTCTCCGCCCCGGCATCAGCGAGAAGCAACTGAATAAAGAAATCTACGATCTAGGCGAAACCCTCGGCGTCCGCTCTCACTGGCACAAGCGCGTGATTCGCAGCGGACCAAACACCCTCAGCCCCTTCGCCGAGAACCCTCCCGACCGCATAATCGAAGAAGACGACATTCTCGTCGTAGACCTGGGTCCCGTCTTCGAGGCGTGGGAGGCTGATTTCGGCCGGACATACGTTCTCGGCAACGACCCGCATAAGATTCGGCTTCGGGATGCGCTGGAGCCGATTTGGCTGAAGGTGAAGGCGCTGTATTGGGAGAGGCCCGATATGACGGGCGAGGAGCTGTATGATATTGCGTGCAAGGAGGCTGAGCAGGCTGGGTTCCAGTTCGGTGCTGACCTTGCGGGACATATTGTTGGCTCTTTTCCTCATGAGCGCATTCCTCAGGATAAGATTAAGCTTTATGTTAAGAAGGGGAATTCGGAGAAGATCAGCTCGGTTGGGAAGGATGGTCATAAGCGTCATTGGATCTTGGAGATTCATCTTCATGATCCGGTGCATAAGTTTGGTGGCTTTTATGAGCAACTTATGACTATCGACTAAGAGCTATGATAAAAGACTGAATGGGTTGATGCAACTAGCTGGATGCCTCCGATCAAATGGCTATGGCGAGAAATCGCTCGATGTGTGGAATAAGAAAAGATGCAATTTTGAATCTTCACTCGTAGATCTGGAGACTTTATACGACTAAGAAATACTGGTATTTTCTGCACCGGGGCTCGAAACCGGAGTCTCGATGGAAATTGTGTTGAAGATGATAGTATTTGTCTATGCCTAAGTAAAGAGGCTAATTCGCCTCTGCAAGCTTAAATGTATGTATGGTCGTAGCCTGTCATTAAACGCAGAAACAAAAGAAAACAAAGAGCCAACAGAAAGGGGGGCTAGGGTCACGCTGAGACAAAAAAACTCCGGGTCTGCAAGATGTGGACCAAGAATGACCAAGGGGAAGAAAATAAAAACAGATGAAAGTATCCTAAAATCCCAGTTCCACAGCCCGCTGTGTAGAGCGGGCCTTCACAAATTCAAAGCCGTCCGTAACGCCTTGCCAAATACCAGGCACAAAGTTGCGCATCCAAGCACAGATAACCAAAAGCAGTAGGGGAATCTATAACGAATTAGTAAGATTTCAAGTGGAGGTAGATAAGGTGACTTACCCAAATAAAGTATAGGTTGCGGTCGCTACCCAATCCCTTCATACGTCGGGCTTGGTGCTCGCGCAAATGTTTCTGTTGCTCGCGAGAAATCACCTTGCTCCCAATTGTAATATCCTTGAGATCATCCTTGACGATTTGGACAGGTTCAGCTTGGGCAATTACTGTTGGAGCAGATGCAGAGGCAGAAGATGAGGCGGCGGCATTGCTCTGTGCCTCGAAATGCTGATCCAGGGCTGCCTCTGTGGCGGCCTGAAGAAGTGCAGACTTCTTTATTTCAGATGATTCGTGCTCCTTATTCTGCTGGTGCGGATATAGCTCATCGTACGAAGGCGGAAGATTCTGGGTCGGGGCAGCATTACCCTTCAGATAGTCCCACCAGCCATCTCCACGAGTAGCCGGGCGTTGGGGTACCAGGTTAGTGATGCGACGCATCATTTGATTGGCCTGATAATCGGGAAGAGCGGGCATGGGAGGTAGCGCTGGCATATTAGGGAAGGCGTTGGACACACTCTGTTGGAACTGATGGATTTGTGCAGTCAGATGGTTCTGCCAGGCGACAATGGCTGCAGGTGGAGAGAAGCCACGAGTATCAGGTGCCGCGGGTTGTTCACCAGTATCCACGACCGGAGGAATGGCGTCTTGATGCATGCTTGATCGACGGGATGAACTGAAGAATAATGGGGCTTCGGAATCATCGCTGTCCAGCTCTTCGGAATCATCCAGGTCATCAGAGTCATCAACAGCATGGCCAAGAGAGCCAGAAGCTGAAGAGGCTTCCCAGAGCGAGTTGAGGCTAGCTGAGCTACTGTGTCTGCGGCGAGAAGAAAGTGAACCGACGCTGCGAGACCGGTAGTGTCGGGACGGCAGCAAAGCAGCTTGGTGGGCAGGCAACGTTGTTGCGAGGTCCGCCGGCGTAAATCCACGCACACTGCGGGCATTGGCATTGGCCCCGATGAGTCGCAGTCGATGAACAATGTGAGCATGGCCATGTAGAGCAGCGAAGTGCATGGGAACATTTCCAGTGCTGTCCTGGACATCTGGATTAGCGCCACGGGCTAAAAGTCCCGCAACAAATCGAGTTAGACCCAAAGAAGCTGCAAAGTGCAGAAGAGTCTGGCCAGTGGTGCTGCGGGAGTTGTAGCGAGCTGATCGTGGGCTATCGTCCAAGTCGATGAATTCTAGGTAAGTCAACATCTTAGAATCAAGATCACTGAGCTTCCCTTGAGAATCCATTCCGGGGACCTGGCGTTGATGGCCACCGGAAGAACCGCCACCTTGCATGTCCTTCTGCATGTTGAAGAAAGCATTCGGGTCGCTTCCCATGATTTGCTGGGCAGTTTGGAACGCGTCCGCTTGGCTGCCCAACTTCTGGCCAAGGATGTTCAACGCCAGGCGGTACATTTGAAGTTCACGGTCGTCCACATATCGGAAGAATAATTGTTGCTTGGGCATTAATGGTTGCGCTTGTTGAACCTGCCCGAAAGTCGGGTGTTCATGCTTAAATACGACAGACACCAGCCCAGGTTGAAGAGCTGGGGGAGTCAAGCAATTCAAACATTTGTCGCCCCAGAATGTGGTAGTTGTTGCGAGCGTATCGCCAAAGACAACCTCCATTCCGGGATAAAAGCCACTTCCCAGCAGCGTAACTTCTGTGCCTCCAGTTATTGAGCCCTCTGCAGGCACAAGCTTGTGAATAACCGAGGGCAGTCGGCTTGGAGCTTGGGATATGGAAGGCCAAACTTGGGTTGTAGGCGCACCGCCAAGACCAAGTGCAAGGTTTGGATCCTGGAAACTGTTACGGCCAGAAGCACCGGGCGTCCCAGGACGACTAGGCTGTGCAGAGTTTGGTGCAGACACCAGAGATTGATGGGCAAGACTATCCAGACTTTGTCGTTGAGCCGGTGTGGGGTTAAAAAAGGGATTATTATCGCTATTTTGGTTTGGAGTGGGTGGCCCATTGCCGTACTGTCCAGACATGGACGTTGGGGTAACGAATGGCCGTTCCGTTGGCGAAGCATATCCCCGAGCTGCCGCGAGCTGAGCAGCGGCCATTGCTGAGCTAGATGACTGGGGTGTCTCCATGCGAGTCATGGTCAGCTCCGAAGGCAATCGCCCGGAGCTGCTGTGCTTCCGTCGTTTGGTCTGGGGTCCTGGGAAGTCTGTCGGCGAGGCCTGTCTTGAAAGACTGCGAGGTGTCTGCGAGCTCGAGGGTCCACCATTTGGTTGAGTGGTGGCGAACGAGTTGGTCGTGAGCTGATACTGTGAGCTAAATCGTTGCTGGAGGCCCTGTAGGTCGGTTGGTGACTGGGGAGTAGCAAATGCACCATTTGAAGGTTTGCCCTCGCCGTTCGATCCCGAGGAGAAGACTCCTACACCCGGCAGGCCATCAGGCAAAGCGGGCGAGGGTCCAGCAGGCGCGGGCGCTGAGGGTGCTTGGGTTTTGTGGTCATCGGTAATCATGATCGAGTTAGTTATCGCCTGGGCCACCACGTTGTTTTGATAATCCTTCACAGTGAACATGACCTGGAAACCCAGTTTCTCGTTCTGGTGTCGGCAGTAGCATGCGATGCGCATCGGGAGCTCCACTTGCATTGATCCAGGCGGGGCGGGAGGCATATCACCATAACCAGTTGAAGCGTTCTTTGGTGGTTCTGCCCATTCCTTGATTTCACTTGTGTTGAAAACGATGACCCTCTTTTCCTCATCCTTCTGGAATAGTTCGTCCTCCTCTGGCTTCCGTTGCTTCTTCCGAGAGGCACGTTTCCGTTCTCGTTGAATGCATCCCGTGCAGATTTTCACATCCCCACCGTCTAGAGGTCGCTCCTCGTCAGGACCATTTACCCCCGAATGATATCTGTCGCTTCTTGTGCGCGCAAAGGCTCGTTTTAACTTTTCTCGGTCTTGCATGGCGCTTGTGCAAACTAAACTCGTATATAGTTGAAGGGTGTCGGGAGTAGGTTCGGTGGAGGGAGGGGCGAGAAATTTGAGTTTCGAGATAGTGTGGGATGGAAGGCGCAGCTTCTTGACGCTGGCCGGCAGCGGAGAAAGGGTCAATCGGATCGGAATTTGCGTTTCGACGCGGGACTTGAGGGAAGTCGGGTGGACAGTGAGAACAGGCTGTGGTGAGTTTGCGGGATCGGTCTGGGCCGGGGACGAGGCAAAGTTGACAGGAAATGGGTAGGAGCTCGGCGAGCTGAATCTCATGTTTGGCGACATGGAATTCAATGGAGACCTGCCATTCATATTGATGCCACCAAAGCTTTCTTCCAAAATTGACGAGGGAGACTGGCCATTCCATTGGGAAGCGGACAGCTTCTCGTGATCATTCCGGAAGACCCCTGAAAATGGTGACTGTTCCTTTACTCCAAAAGCGAAAAGTGGAGATGCGGGTGCATGTGCCTAAATTGTATATCCAAATTAGAGTGCTCACCTATAAGATCATGTTGGAATTGACTCACCGGAGGTGCTGCACTGTTCTGAGGGGGAACGGCTGATACGGGCGAAGGGCTCCATATTTGTGATTTTGTAGGTTTCTGGCTGCTGGGCGGTTGAGAATTCTCGATCTTCAGTGGGCTGGGGCTGCTCGCGGCGCTCTCAAAATCAAATGCCGCGTCCATGGCTTGATTACTTGTTTCGAGGTCGGGATCCATGGAATACCCACCATCTATGGGGAAAGACGGTTCGATATTAAACGGAGACTCTTCCTTGACTGACGACAGTTCCGGACGCATCCAGTCCTCTGCTGAGTAGCCCGTGGATGTCAGCGGATTTTCGCTATGCGCTGCGGAGTTTGTAGAAGCGATTGAGGCTTGTCGTAAGTGATTCCTCGGAGACTCGGAGGATGAGCTGCGACTGGACGCATCGGGCGACTCGGCGGGGGAATCTGCAGTCATAACTGGGGGTTGTCTCAGGGGGTGTTGATCTTGGTAGTGCTTGGAGGGCTCCGCGACTCCGTTCGGGCGGGAATTGGTGGCTCGGGCAAACAAGTCGTCAAAATCACCCCCAGCACCTGAGCCGGAAGGCATGTCGAGTTGGGTCGGGTCGAGGAAATCCATGTTGGCATTGACAAAGGCGGACTCCATCTCGTCGTCCATGATGACGGGGTCTAGGGAAGGGAATGCGGGGGAAGAAGGCGCCTCGATCGATCCCATGCTTCGTAATCCCTCGTTTTCGACGGTTTGAGAGCAATGAGAGGCGAAGACTGCCAACTATCCTCACGCCGTGTATAACGTTGACAGATAGATTGTCGCGTGTGTGATTGTTGGGGTTGGTGGGCGCCGGTGGATTGGTGAATGATCTCGCGAGCGGACACAAGACCAAGGGTTCGAAAGGAGATCGAGGAACAGTTAAACGGATATATACCAGGACCGGCCTGCAACGACCATGACTCCTTGACGAAAGGAAGAATGGGGGGGGGCTAAGTGTGGATGGGGGAAAGTGACTGCCTTAGTGGAGTCTGAGGGAGAAAGGAGGCGGGAAAAGTGTGAGTGCCGATCCAGACCGGCAGAAACTCTCAACCTAAGGCTGTCAGCATGGCCTAGGGAATACATACAGAGTATTTCTGATATTTACATTACTGACTTACCTATGAGTTATCTCTATTTTCTAGTCTATTTTCCATAATTTATTATATTATATTCCGCTCTCCTATCATAATTGTACCCTCTGTACTTCCCCTACTCTGTGTACACATATTCAACACAGCGGTGACTAACAACCAATCCCCGGCCGGTTTTTATTTGGTTCGCCTTTCTGATTCGCTCTCATCCCTCGCCTCCACCAGTCAGGATTCTGTGCTCTTCGATTTCCATTCCATATGGCCCTGCGGTGTAGGACGAAAGATCGACCGTCCCACCCCAGTCCTCGTGTTCAACTAGAGCGCCTCTCAACTCGAGACCCACGATGCCGTTGATACTGGGGAGGATCTTCGCTCCCGGTTTCCCCCATCAACCCCCCTCACCCTCCCGACTAGCATGGTCTCGGTATCGGGCGCATGCAAGCCACGACCGATGACGAACGCGGGTTATCGGTTCTAAGATACGAAATCTCTTGCGTGTGTCACTCCAGTCGCGGCTTGTGCCACTATCGCCTACTCCCAAGATCCCCGATTTGGGAGGGGACATCCCCAGTGCCTTGTTCCAGAGTATATCTAGGCCGTCCGTGTCACAGTCTGCCGTTTGGATTAAGATCTTAACATGATACACACATTCCTACAGTAGTACTCCGTTTGTCGGAGTACATACACCCATACCCACACCCGCACTTGCGCACATCATGACCCCGGCTAGCGGCGACTTTTCCAGCAAAGAGTGAAATGCCTCATGTGTCTTGTTGGTACGCGCCAATTGGTCTGGACGATGACCGCCGATGCCGGATGCCGCCACTCAGCTATGAAGACTAATGGGCAATGCCGTGGAATGTCTCATTCAAGCCCTGGAGACTTGTAGTGGGCATCTCGGCCGGCCAGACGCTCACACACATCCACACATATATATCTCTGCACCCGCCTCGTTGATAGAGACCCCTGGAGGCTTGCCGTGGCTGCAGATTTGACTTCCATACATGCAATAGCCTTTGTAGGACGGTCGTCCTCAACAATCCAGAGCGCGCTAGTCCCTTGTTCGACGCAATCTCGAAGGGTCAGTGCCATGCGGCGCCATCTAGCGTAGGATTTCGTTCTTGAGCTCCAGCATGCCAGTGGCGCTTCAGGGCCCTCCAGGGCTCCCATATAAAGATCCCTCTGGCGATATTAAACTACGATGCCTAGCTTAAGCTGGCCTTTTCATTTCGGAGATATTGACAATTGCATATCGCATAGATTGGAAATTTGAAAAGGATTCGCACCATGCAGGGCTAGTTGCCAGCGAAATCAACGGTCTGGGTCGCGGAGTGGAGATGCTGGGCTCCGCTCTGTACGGCGTGCCGAGCCCCCCGAGCGTTTCAAAACAATTCTCCGGGTACGCGCCGGAACCCTTTCGCCCCTCAGTGTCGGTAGATTAAGTGGTTATCATTCAGGGATGAGCGCTTCAAAGGGTTTCCACCTGGGCATGGCCTCGCGATAACATTCAGGCTAAGCTGGCAAATCCTTCCTGGGGGCGAAATGATCCCAAGTCCAAAGTCCAAGTCCGAGCCCCAGACCAAAAAAAAACCAAAATCAGACTAACGGGATCTTCGTAATGGGGCCTGAGCCAACGCTGATCCTGCGCTCGACATGGCCCTAACAGTTCTGACAGCTGGCGAATTGCATTTGGCTTGTCGTTGCTGACATCTCCGAGACATCTTGTTAGCCCCAGAACATGCAAGTGTCAAAAGCACTGGAATACGATCGAGGCTCCATCACGCCACATGGCTCTAGCCAATGCGTATCCATCATTTCAAGTTTGTTCATCGGTCCGGAGCTCTCTCTCAGTACTCCGTACAACCACCAAGCTTTCGCAGTGCCAATGAGCGAAATTACTCCGAATGAGCAGGAGCTTAGACAATGTCTTGGCAGTGAAAAGGTGGATGAGAGGGGGGTGAAGTCGAAAGTGATGATATATCTCATCGCACGCAGGGACGTGCAGCGAGTGGCCAATCCGAAGGGGCCTTGTTAGAGTTATGAAACTCCAGTCGTCACAGACAGCCGCCGAGAGATCGACAGGCACCGTTTAGTGGTTTGACCAGGCCCCGGACGCCTTCCAAGTGGAATACATAGCTTAATTAATTTTCGCTGCCAGGGAACATGACGGTTCGGAGACCAAGGCTATTCATCTATCTCCTACCTCGGGCCATTACCCTTTCGGTCCCCCGGAGATTCTCCACCTATGGCCAGCCAGGCAAGACCGTGGAACTGGTCTTGGGAACTGGTGACACTGACAGAAACACTCATTGAATTAAGGGGTTCCAACTTATACTAATCTGGCGTAAATGTGGAGTCGGTGGCATGGCTTTCGGTTCCTAATGGAGCTATGATGCCGGCTGAGGATAACTAAACATCGAGAAGAACTTGAATATAAAGATGCAAATCCACGACCCTGCTACTCGTTTCTTCTCTTCAACCAGTCTTTCCACATTCCATTCTTTCCAACCTTTCCGTTCTCTTTCACGGGTTGACTTCATTGACTGAAGTCCCCATTTCCATTCTTTTTTTCCACCTCGCTCTTTTTGCGGCCTTCAAAAACAAAACGCTGTGCGTTTCTATATCAAACCAACTGAACAATGTCTCTTACCAAGTTTGTTGGAGCTGTCCTCGGATCGGCCGCCCTTGTGGCTGGTCACGGTTATGTGACTGGTGCTGTCGTTGATGGCACCTACCACGGTGGATTCCTCGTCGACACATACAACTACCAGACCCCATACCCCGACAACATCGGCTGGTTTGAGGACGCCACTGACAACGGCTTCGTCGACGGCTCCTCCTACTCGAGCAGTGATATTATCTGCCACAAGGATGCCAAAAACGGTGCCCTCTCTGCCTCTGTCAAGGCTGGTGGCAAGGTTGAGCTGCAGTGGACCGAGTGGCCCGAGTCTCACCACGGCCCTGTTATCACATACCTCGCTGACTGCGGCGGTGACTGCACTACCGTGGACAAGACCTCTCTGAAGTTCTTCAAGATCGACGAGGCCGGTCTTATCGACGACAGCAACGTTCCCGGCACCTGGGCTTCCGACAACCTCATCAGCAACAACAACAGCTACACTGTTACCATCCCCAGCAGCATCGCCTCTGGCAGCTACGTTCTCCGTCACGAGATCATTGCTCTGCACTCCGCTGGTGAGACCAACGGTGCCCAGAACTACCCCCAGTGTCTTAACCTGAAGGTCACCGGTGGTGGTAGCGACTCTCCCTCTGGCACCCTGGGTACCGCTCTGTACAAGAACACCGACGCCGGTATCAAGGTCAACATCTACCAGTCCCTGAGCAGCTACGACATCCCCGGTCCTGCTCTGTACACCGGTGCTTCTTCTGGCTCTGGCTCCTCGGCCGCAACCACCACCGCTGCCGCCTCTGCCGCTGCTACTACCACCGCCGGTGCCACCATTGCTCCCATCGCTACCAGCAGCGCTACTCCCGTTAGTGCTTCCCCGTCCAGCACCCCTCTCCGCAGCACCCCGTTGCCCCCGTCCTACAGCGCTACCCTTGTGTCCACCGCTTCCAGCCAGCCCCAGCAGACCCAGCCCGCTGGCGAGCAGAACCCCGCTGGTGGTGCTCCTGCTGGCGCTTCCACTGTCACCGAGACTGCCGCTGCTGCCCAGGTTACTAACCAGGCCTCTTACCAGACTACCACCGTCGAGGCTGACTCCGTGACTGTCACTGCCAGCCCCAGCGGCCAATCTCAGCAGAGCGCCACCCCCAGCTCTGAGTCCTCCAGCTCTGGCTCCTCCGACTCTGGCTCTTCCAGCTCTGGTTCTTCCAGCTCCGGCTCCTCCAGCTCCGGCTCCTCCACCACCACCGCCACCACCAGCTCCGGCTCCAGCTCCTACAACTCCAACGACTGGTCCTCCTACCTGGACTCTCTGTCCGCTGAGCAGTTCGTCAGCATGCTCCGCAAGACTGTCAAGTGGCTCGTCACTGACAAGAAGCACGCCCGCTCCCTGACCAACTAAATTCCAATAAGAAACGTCTAGCGCAGATCGACCATCTACCCTATTGAGGGAGTCGATTTGAGCACGTTGGCCATGTTGGATCTTCTTCTTGGCCTGTGTCGGGTATGCAGGTCCTTTCTTTGGATTGTGGGATTATTTACCGGGGCTGTCTGTAACATTTAGCCTGTTACTTTTCTTTACTTCTTTTCTCTTTCCCTATATATTGGGGATGAGGGACTTAGCCTTTTATCTGAGGCTCCCTCTCTTTTACTCTTTTCATGAATGGAATTGTTAGACTGCTCTCACCATTTCTCCCTCTACTTCTTCGTAGTAGTCCTTTTACAAGCGTAGGCAAAAGAATAGTAGTACCTAATAGGGGTAGTACTAAGACAACCCCAGGTGTAACATGGCTCTTGACTACCTAGCCTAGTATTGCTCATCCATGTTCTTATTGCACAGATTGTCCGCATAAACATTTTCCTCTCGCGGAATCCAGACATACTCAACCCTTCCTTCATCTCTCAGTCTGCCATTAAGATCCCAAGCTTCCTCCATGAGATCTCGATTCACAACATCCCTCTTCGCATAATTCTGCCAACCATTGCGGATCCACTTAGGAATCCACCGAGTCATACATTTGACCGCATATTTTGAATCTGAATAGATTGTCACTCGGAGGCGCGGCTCGTTGTTGAGCCCTTCATTCCGCGCCAAGGCTAGCCGGAGTGCGAGGATGATCGCTTCGAGCTCAGCGCGTTGACTTGTTGGTCGAGGAGATGCGTCTAATGCCTTCACAAGGCGTTTGTTGTAGCGCCCCCATTTGTTCCTAAAAACAGCCGCAGCTGCTCCGATCGCGTCCGCTGTTCCGTTACCTCTGCATCCACCATCGGTGTGGATGTTCATGGTGTACACCATTTTTGCAAATGACGGCGCTGAAGAAGCTAGAGTGATGCACAGAAAAGTGATTGACGGGTGCGAATGTGATATGTCTCGTGTACGTGCACGCGTATGTGCATTTGTGAGGTAGAACTGTGTTTATGGTCAGCTCTCTGGAAGAATACATGCAGGAGATCAGATTAAGATTTGACGCACGGTGGAAGCTTCAGAAGTAGGATACACTAGCAGTGTACAGAATGAATAGACAGCTATCTCTCAGCCCTAGTAGAGCTGAATCCAGGCGTATGGAATGGTAGTCGATACAAAGTAAAGCTTGAAACGTTGGAATTTCACACTCAGTATTGAAAATTCGAAACTTTGTCCCGTTGTAAGACTTCAAAAAAGGGTTTCTGGTTGAAGTAAAATAATAGAAGGAAGGAGAAGGCTCGATAGAGCAAGTTCGCCTGACCTGTCGTAAACTTGAATGGCCGTAAAAGGTACGAAGCAAACAGAGCTAACCGTTAGCGCCAATCAAGATCGTTGATGCTCTCCCGTACACAACCTGAACCCACAGAAGACCTATCTGGTACTTTATTCATGAAGCATCAGATACTAGTACAGTAAAAGAAATCTTTAAAATGGCATCGAAACCCATGAATATCTAGGTATCAATTGGCATAGTACCTAGGTATACTATTGATATAAAGTTAAGCCCTAGTGAAACCTTAATGTATACCTAGGTACTATCCAATCACAAACAGGGGACGTCGAGTATCTATTTCTTCTTCTTGGTTTTATCCACAAGATCAATCCATTGTGATTTCAGTCCACGCCGCACAAGAGCAGTCTGCACAACCTGGCGCTGATCACCTTGTACCAGAACCTCCATGACCCCCTTGGCTGCACCAGTAGCCTGGGTAACACTGGTACTGCTAGCACACTTCTTTTGCAGCTCCTCTGCCAAAAGAGCCGGAATGATGCCAAAAACTTCCAAGTTGGTCACCTTTGTCATGGTCTTGGAGCCTGTTCGCTTCTCAATCGTCACGAGAGCCTTGGGCGTTGCGCCGGATTTAGGTTTGACCTCTGCGAGGGTTTGGCCCGGCTTGAGAATCGCGTAGTGTGGCTGGAGAAGGGTGCGGTCATCTTGGATGCGCTTCAGGAGACCGTCGCGAGTAGTCATGCCTCGCTTCAAGGTTCCTTTATCTTCGGGGGAAGATGAGGTGAAGATGGTCTCTGCGAGGAAGGGATTGAGAGTAATGATGCGTCGGTTGTCTTTAGAGATGATAGGCGGGTTTTGTGATTGGAGGTATTGATCCAGGTGGCTGGATACCTCGGCGAATTTGTAGAAGTTCTTCGGGTCGCTTGTAGAGAGAGCTGGGAAGATCGTCGGTGCTAGCTTCCCGGTTGGGCGATAAAGAGTTTGAACGAGGAGAGTTTGTCCAACAGATGGGTCAGAATCGCCAGTTGCGGCAGTCTTCTTGCCATCCGCGGCGGCTGGTTTGTTGGCGCTTTCTAGAGCATTGCGCGAAGGCAGTCTATAAGGCACAAATCGCTCCACACGATGGTCGTTGAAATCAACATCGAGAATGACGGTTTCTTGCCCATTGCGGTCTTTCGACTTCACAAATTTTTGCTTGTCCAATTGCTTGATAAATTTTTTGACGTTCTTCCAGCTTGTCTTTTTGATGTTGTAGAATTGAGCTTCTTGGGGGTTATGTATCGGGAGGTAAGGGGTGATCATGTTTGCTATGAGCATAGATGGGGAGACTGGTAGTGCCAACCCGTGATTATTTGCCGATGGATTGTCCTGCTTGAGCTTGTAGAGAGAATAGATGAATGCATTGATAAACGCATCATCGATTTCTGGGTCTTGTTAGCAAGCTATAAGATCAATTGTGGAGTCTGTATTTTCATACCGTTAGTTGTAGGCTCTTTGAGTGCCACAGCAGGCTCTGTCTCGAGAGCCGGTGATTCATCCACAAAATCATTGCGATTATCATCAACAGTTTTACCTGCGCTCTCATCAAGGGTCAATTCAGCGACACCTTCCTCCAGTTCATCCTCCTCTTCTTCATCCCATCCTTCCAGATATTCGGGAGCTAGACGACCGGGTCTCGATGAAGAGCTCCAGGCCCATAATTCGTCTCCTTGCCAGTGCAGACCTCGGATTGCTTGGCCTTTAGTGCCTTGGACCTCCCCGAGTGCCGAGACATCGATCTCACAGATACCAACAAAGAGAGGAACCGAATGGCTGTCCAGGCTCGCAACCGCAACAGGGGAGCCCTTGACTGCCCGGGGATCGAAGGGCGGGTCATTGGCCAGACCGGGAGTCATGAGATCCGCACCACCCTGCAGTTTCTGCATCACCATTCCCGGGGTGTGTAGCAAAGGCATGATATCGGGGTTATTCCATAGTGTGTAGACGGTCGGATATAGCTTTTTATCGGAGCCAGGGCCATGTTCCACCTTGAACCAGAGCACGCGCTCGTCCTCTCCCGGGTGTGCGCCAACGTAAACGATACCCTGAACCTCGCGCAGGTCTGGGCCGGCTGTCGTCGTGAAGCGCGCGGTTAGCGAGTTTTCTGGGAGGATCGCATTTCGGATGGAGGAGAGAGTCGGGGCCGAAGTAGTGGCTTTATCGGCTGAATCCGAGCTTGTTTCCGCGGGACTTGAAGGGATGGAGATCTTGTAATCGCTAATGATTTGGTCGGCGATTTTCCTGCGATCAGAAGACCGCAAGGGGGAAAGGTTCTTGATCTGCTCAGACGAATAGCAATTCTTGTTTAGCTTTCACTTCATTGGCGGGTTTGCGCTGTCATGAGAAATTGAAGGTGGGATAGCTTCAAGGGAGGGGCAGTGCGGGGAGGTGTTGATCACCCACCGTCGGCTTCTTCTTGAACATTTTTGTTGGTATTTGAGTGGTGTGATTCAGTCGTAGAGCAAGGAAATGGAAAACTTTCTACTCATTCCAAGCCACCGATAGAGGAGCGAATGTTGGCTGGTGGGAAGCAACCTTTGAATGCGAAGAGGTTGTTAGAAGGGACAAAAAGATGCCCGCCTTTCAAAGGTTCCCGAAGGTCTCCACCTCCCGCGACGCATCCTCGACACGCGATGACTGACCATGACTCGAGGTGTGAGTCAGACATGGTCACCACGCTTTTTACCTATATGGGACACCTAGATATAAACTTATATTAAAGAAGATTGTCCGTCAGGTGAGCTACATACACAGTATAATTATTGATAATATTTGGCAGGGCTTTATTCCGAGATTAATGTACCGGGTAGTATGGATACTATCCATAGTGCTAGTACTCTGTAACTGTGAAGATATAGATATAGACTTCCCGGGTGAGATCAGAACCTCTATAGTTCCAAGTTGATATGAATGGCCAAAAGAACTCGAACTTGAAAGTAGATATCCCCTTCAAGTTCCAGCATCGGACCCATCGGACATTTCCCGACCCCCGCTCTCCGCTGATCAGATACTCCGACACCTAACGTATTTCAAGCTGCCGGATTTGTCTTTCTCCTTTTATCTTCTCTCATTTGAAAGAATACTCTCCTACTAGCCATGCCTGTCTATCACATTGGTGAGTGTATCATTGCCCCGTTGATATCCTGGTCTCCAAACCCCACGCAGAGAACCGGCTCTCTATATCGTTTAAAACCTCGGAGAACTGACCGACGTAACAGTCCTCTTCCGCCTCAAGGCCGGAGTCACCCAAGCCCAATTGGCGATCTGGTCGCAGAAATGCAAGGGGATGGTTGGCCAAATTCCTGGTTAGTCATTTCCAAGCATCAGTTTACACAATTGGCAACCTAGGACAGTCTACTGATGTCCACGGAAACTGAATGCAGGCCTCCTATCGATGGAAACTAACCAGCCGCTGCCAATCTCGGTTCCTCGCGCGAAGGGATTCGATATGGGCCTTGTGGCTGTCCTGGAGAAAGCCGATGATGTCGCTACCTATGCCACACACCCGGCACACCTGGAGTAAGAACCTTCGATCTCTCAGTTGCGGTTTTTTGCTAACGTATTATGCACTACAGGGTTCATAAGATGAGAGAAGAGCTTTGCGAAGATACCCTTGCCTATGATCTGGAGTTCTAAGTGGGGGACTTTACTTTCTACTAGTAGTACTAGATATTGATCCATAGACTCAGTGAAAGAAGAATGCCGGCCAGCATTTTATCTAGTAATCAAAGAATTTACATACTTATTTACTGGAAAAGACTTGAATAGTAGTATACAAGCGATTTGTTGAAGAACGAGCTGAACACAAGTATATCGTGATTAATCATTTGTCATAACGCCAGTAGAGCCGTTGGGATCTCCCCTATGTAAAATTGTAGACAGGCACCGTGTCCGTTCCAAGACTTTTGATATTCTGATGGCCAATGAAAATAGAAACGCGAAACAAGGAGTTTAGTAGCTGGCTAGCGGCCTACTCCTTGGAATCAACCTTCTTAGCGGGGTGATCGCCATTGGCTTCATCGCTGCGAGTGCGCTTCTGACCAGCAGAGTCAGAGGAGCTCTTGACAACGGGAACGCCACTAGTTATACTTGTTAGCTGCGATTGTCTCTCAATCGTTATCAGGCAAGTGATTTCTTACCGAGAATCCTTCTGAGCTGCCTCCTTGAATCCACTCTTCTGGTCCTCATCCCGGCGCTCGCGCCAGTCACGGTCATTGCGGGGAGCACCTCCGCGTCCGCCGCGTCCGCGACCACCGCGATCACCACGGCCACCACGGCCGCCACGACCACCACGACCACGGCCGCCACGGCCAGCACGGTGGCGATCCTCGTTGGGGCGAACAGTGCCGTTGTTAATCTCCTCCACCTTCTCGTCGCAGTATTCTTTCTTAGACTTGATGAGTAGCTCACGGTCGTTGAACTTGGGCTTGGGGTCCAGAGCCAGGAACTCCTTCTGCTTGTCCTCAGACTTGAATTCGACGAAAACACTGCCCTTGAAAACCTTCTCAGGGTTGGTGCGGCGCAGACGGACAGAGTTGATAGGACCGTAGGCCTCGAAGAAAGCCTCAATATCGGTCTGGGTGGTAGGACCCTCCTCGCCAAATCGGCAGAAGCCCTTGGCGTAGACGCTGCGGGCCATGGATTCGTCGGCGAAGACCTTGGCGTATTGTTCGCTGTGAACCTTCACATCATCGGGCAGGGCGACCTTGCGCTTGACGGCGGTGTTGTCTTCGACCAGGTCAAGAGTCTCAGAGGTCTTCATGGCCTCAACAATGGCTTCGAAGGGCTGAAAACGGCGCATACGCTTGAAGGAGTGGAGCAGCTCCAGGGGAACGGAGTTGTTCTCGCTGCCGCCGACCTTGGAGAAGAGGAACTTGTCCATGGGGAGGTTAGAGTCGGAGAAATAGAACTCGACCTAAAACCAGCCATATTAGATTAATTGTGAACTTGTAGCTTCCAACGCCCTTCCTGGCGCAACTGTCTTACCTGCTTACGGATCTCGACGGGGTCGTCGGTCTGCTTCTGCTGCGAGGGGTCAAACTTGACGTTGTTGGCGAAGCGGCCACCGCGACCACCACGACCACCCCGGTTGTCGCGCTGCTGTGACTCCTCGGACTGCTCCGACTTCTCTCCCAGCTTGGCGGCCTCAGCGACGATGCGCGCCTCTTCGGCGTCTTCCTTGCTCGCCTCGGCGGGGGCGGCGTTGTCACCCTTCAGCTCGGCGAGGACATCCTGGACATCCTGCTCGGCCTGAGCGTTATTGGTAGGCTTCTGTTCCTCAGACATTGTGGTAGATTGAGTATGCGACAAGGTTTGGGATTCTGATCGCGAGGGCGAAGATTAAGGTGCCAAGATGACTCGGCGGGATGACTCAACGGTCGGCAAAAGAATTGAGTCACAGGTTTGAGACGGAAAGATAATTTATGGAGTGATAGATTGGTTGTGAGATAAAAAATCCAAGGTAAATGGTCGTGGATGATCTATCTTAAGAAGGCAAAGAGCTCGGCGGGGAGTGAATTTTTTTTGGAGCGCGGGAGCTCCACTGACACCTGAGGCTGCAACCACTAAACCGGATTCGGTTACCTCGCCAGGATTCCCATAGTATTGATACTATATCTTTTGAAGATACTATATGTATAGTGTATTCTATCTAAATTTATGCACTACTAGTAGTTTCTGCCGTGGTGCTCAATTTTAAAATAGGTATATCATTGCTGTCTAACATTAAATACCGAGCGGCGGTTGGAATTCCAGAAAGTCAGCATGCCATGTCTCATAGCCAATCATTCCAATGCTCTTCAGGTGATCAATAAAAGTGTTCAGAAGTAGTTTTGGCTTGCGGGTTTTGCCTTCCTCCTCCCACCCCCATTGTGCACTTGTCTTGTAGAGCTCTTCAGCCTCCTTTGATCTCCACTCCATAACCCACGCGAGGCTAGAAACCTCTCCTCCACAACCACCACAACTACCGTTGGTCAATAAAAAAGCTTGGATATTATGATACTATATTTAACCCTCCTATGATCAGTCTCACAATAGAAGCTTTATCATACTACTATTTCAAAAATGAAGCTTTATTTAGCCGGGCGCAAACATAAACCGAAACTTTTGTCAATAATTAGTAGTTATTGAAGGCGGTCGAAGTATGTTTTTGACTACTAGTACTACCTAGGTATACCCAGCTTGGCCTTACTAGTACCTTCAAGTTGGAGAGAAGTAGAGAAACCTTGGAAGAAACCTTGGAATCCGTGTAATCAGCCCTGGAGTACTATTAGTACTAGAAGCAGTACGAGTAACCGTTCAGGGTCGCTCCTGCCCTGAGACATGATCGTGTTCTGGAAATGTTCTTCCCTCGGGTGTTCACAGATAGATGCCTTTGAACCTCCCCGTCATTCGGTTCATCGCATTTCTCTACCAGATCGACTCCCATTTTCTATTCATTCCTCATTGCTTACTCGGTTTGCACACTCGGACACCAACATTCATCCATGCACACAGGCGCAAAAGGCCTTCAAACTTGGCTGATTTCACCTTTCGAAACAACTCAAGAGTCTCTATCCTGCGAAAAGAATCACTTAGAAACGCGCTCCGATCTGTCTCCGAAAAGGCTGGCGCAAACCCTCGTTCTTCAACATTCTAATTCCTATCTCATATTCTGGAGTATGCGACCCTTCAAACACTGGGCTTAGATCGACCCGAACCTATATTTCAACAGCTTTACCCTCAACATGGCAGTCACCAACGATCCCGTGTCTTACTCTACTGAGTGGCCGACTATAGATGTAAGGCTCTACCTCGTCTCTCTCAAGACTCACAGGTTAACTCGGTGAATAGATTGTCTACCTATCCATCGTTGGGCCAGTGGTGCTGGCGGCTGCCTTTGAATGGGTGCTTTGGCTTGCAGCATTTCTTTACTGTCTCGTGAAGGTCTATCAAAAAGCAGATCATTGGAGCATCAAAGTGCTAGCAGTGGTGATGTGCTTTCTCTTCTCTGTGCTGCGGTAAGTCCAAACAGGTGAAGTTTGGAAATACCGGAGAATCACATAGCTAACCGTGAAGATTGTGATTTCAGATTGGCTTTCCTCCCTGTCATGATTGTGACACTGCCTCTGCCACCTCAACTAAGCCACCATATTCCAGAGTACCTGGCCCAAGATCTCCAATGGTTCGCCTTCTGGTCTTTCACAACTCTCCTCGTCGGGCCATGGCTTGCCTGTATCTACCAACTCGTCACAAGCTCCCTGGGACGCAAAAAGAAGATAAAAGAGGCATTGGATGATCGTACTGCACCGAAGACAGTGGTCGTCATGCCTGTCTACAAAGAAGATTCCGATACTTTGATCAAGGCAATTGACTCGGTCGTCGATTGTGACTATCCAGCAGCCTGCATCCACGTATTTCTCTCGTGGGATGGAAATCTAATCGACGAGTCCTATCTCCGTGTCATTCAAAACTTGGGTATTCCGATTTCCCTGAGAAGCTACCCTCAGAGCATTGATGTTATCTACAAGAATGCTCGGATCACTGTTTCTCGTTTCTCGCATGGTGGCAAACGGTATTGTCAGAAGCAGACATTCAAATTGATCGACAAAGTCTATGCAGAGTACCTGAAACGACATGATGATTTGTTTGTGCTTTTCATTGATTCCGATTGCATCCTTGATCGCGTGTGTCTGCAAAACTTCATGTATGACATGGAACTGAAACCGGGAAGCAAGCACAACATGCTGGCCATGACAGGTATCATTACCTCCACCACAGTGAAAAACTCATTCCTCACGGTCCTACAGGATATGGAATACGTCCATGGTCAACTTTTTGAACGTTCAGTGGAGTCTGCATGCGGGGCCGTGACATGTCTCCCCGGTGCATTAACCATCCTTCGTTTCTCGGCATTTCGCAAGATGGCCAAATATTATTTTTCCGACAAGGCTGAGCAATGTGACGACATATTTGACTTCGGGAAATGTCACCTTGGTGAAGACCGATGGCTCACCCACCTCTTCATGATCGGAGCCAAATGCCCCTACCAGATCCAGATGTGCAGCGGTGCCTTCTGCAAAACCGAAGCTGTTCAAACCTTTAGCAGCTTGCTCAAACAGCGGCGCCGCTGGTTTTTGGGCTTTATCACCAACGAGGTGTGCATGATCACTGATGTCAGGCTATGGAAACGGTATCCACTGCTCTGTATTGTTCGATTCTTGCAGAACACTATTCGGACCACCGCCCTGTTGTTTTTTATCATGGCTATTGCCCTTATCACAACTTCTAAAAAGATCAATGATGTCCCCGTGGGCTTTATCGGGGTTTCCCTTGGTCTGAATTATTTACTCATGATTTATTTTGGTCTTCGACTCGGTCGGTACAAAGCATGGCTCTATCCACTGATGTTCATTGTCAATCCGTTCTTCAACTGGGTTTACATGGTATATGGGATTTTTACCGCTGGACAGCGCACTTGGGGTGGGCCACGAGCCGATGCAGCCACTGCGGATGACCATATGACTCCTGAGGAGGCTGCCGAGCTGGCTAAAGCACTGGGCAATGAACTGAACATTGACGTTGATACTTTTCGTGCGAACAGCGTCCGCCGACGATCAGTTCCCGTCCGCCCCTCTGACCACATTGACGGTCGTTTTGCACCTGCGGAACAGCTTCTGGATGGATTTTATATCAGCACCAACGAGATCGATCCTGCTCAAGCACGCATGTCAGCCCCTCTCCCTGGTGTCCCCCGGTTCCATATACCGGGTCACCTTCACGACTCTATGGAGTCCTTCTTTACCGAGTCTTCTGATAGCGGATCCAATTCGGTTTTGTTGCCGCACACGGTGGAAAGCCTCATGAGTGAAGAAGATCAACGCAAGTTGTACTATGCCCGTCAGGCTCGGTCGTCCATCGGCATATATGGAGCCTCAGATAAGGCTACAGTACGGCCGCAGGTCCTCCAACCCATTCCTGACCATGCAGAGGCCTCTCCTTTTCATATTATGTCACCCTTTGCTGAACCACATGATCCAATGCAAGAGGGTCAAATTCTACTAGAAGAGATGACGATGACAGGGCAACGAGAGCCACCGCGGACCGCCGTTGACCACCGTTGGAAATGATTAGTGCCCGGAGGTCCAATGTTTGGGGACGTAGGGAGATAGTCTGAATGACGTCGTGTTTCTCAAGTCAACTGGGCTTGTTCCACTTTTCTCTTGCTTGTGGTGTTTATAGATTTAATGACCAGTATTTTTAGTATTGTTGCATGTGTCCAGAGGAGTAAAATTCGATAAAAGTAGCGCTGTCTGAGTAACCATAACAACAATAACATTGCCCTCAGGGTAAGAGGAAGAATAACATGATACATCATACATCATCGGGTGCGCTGTGATTGGTCATGACTAAACAAATGGAGTCGCCTTCACCGCCGTGGGGCGACGAAAATTCTGCCCCATAGCGGTGAATTCCGGCAGAACCCGGAAAAGCCTGGCAACCACTGGAAGGTTCGATGAGTCCACACAGTCAGTTTGCCAACTCTTGGACTGAAGTCTTTTTACGTTATTATATCATAGGCCAAATTTTCAGTAGTTCAAGTAAATCAAATTCTCTCTTTTTCACCGTATCCTTTCTACTCCTCCTTTTTTTTGTGGCCCAACTTCAAGTCAAAGATCCGTTATACCGTTGTCACTCCCCGCCAATCGCATAGTGGAGTGGCGTGCAAATTGTTCTCCCCTCCAAACTTCTTTTCTCTTTTGACTCTCCCTCCACCCACCCTCCCCCCTTCTCTTCAATATACCCCCATTTCATCCCGCCTACAATGTCTGTTGTCGGTATTGATCTCGGTGCGCAGAGCACCAAGATTGGTGTTGCCCGTAACAAGGGTATTGATATTGTGCGTATTCATTGCCCCGCCACTCCAGCCTCACCCCATTCGGATGTTGCGCATATCTTTCCTGTCGCCCTTTTGAAAAACTTCTCCCCAAAGAAGAGCATTGAGACTGACCAGGATTATTCCTCACCATTTAGATCGCCAATGAAGTTTCCAACCGTCAGACTCCGTAAGTTCCGATCGCTCACTGCGGCCCGACGTCATCCCAATCAGATTTTTGAAAGACTAACTTGAAATTTCCTGCCCGATAGGTCTCTCGTCGCTTTCAACGCCCGCAGCAGACACATCGGTGAAGCCGCCAAGACACAAGAGACTTCCAACCTCAAGAACACTATCGGTTCCCTCAAGCGCTTGATCGGCCGCTCTTTCAACGACCCCGATGTTGAGCTCGAGCAGCGCTACACCACAGCCCCCATCTGCGATGTCAATGGCCAAGCCGGTGTTGAGGTCAACTACCTCGGCAAGAAGGAGAAGTTCACTGCGACTCAGTTGGTCGCTATGTTCCTGACCAAGATCAAGGACACCGCCTCCAAGGAACTCAACCTGCCCGTCTCCGACGTCACTATCAGCGTTCCCGCCTGGTTCACCGATGTTCAGCGTCGTGCCATGATCGATGCGGCTGACATTGCCGGTCTCAATGCCCTCCGCCTCGTCAACGACACCACTGCCACCGCTCTGGGTTACGGTATCACCAAGCTCGACCTGCCCGGCCCCGAGGAGAAGCCCCGCCGCGTCGCTTTCGTCGACATCGGTTACTCCGATTACACTGCCACCATTGTTGAGTTCCGCAAGGGTGAGCTGAACGTCAAGTCCACCGCTTACGACCGTCACTTCGGTGGTCGTGACTTCGACTATGCCCTCACCGAGCACTTCGCCGATGAGTTCAAGGAGAAGTACAAGATCGATATCCGCACTCACCCCAAGGCCTGGTCTCGTACCCTGGCTGCCGCCGAGAAGCTCAAGAAGGTTCTGTCCGCCAACCCCCAGGCTCCCATGAGCATCGAGTCCCTGATGGAGGACACCGATGTTCGCGCTATGGTCAAGCGTGAGGAGATGGAGGATATGGTTCGCCCTCTGCTGAACCGTATCACCGTCCCCATCGAGCAGGCTCTCGCTGAGGCCAAGCTCACGGTTGATGATATTGACCACATTGAGATGGTTGGTGGCTGCACTCGTGTCCCCGCTCTTAAGGAGACCATCAGCAAATTCTTCGGCAAGAACCTGTCCTTCACCCTGAACCAGGATGAGGCCATTGCCCGTGGTTGTGCCTTCTGCTGCGCTACCCTGTCCCCCGTTTTCCGTGTCCGTGACTTCGCTATCCACGATATTGTCAGCTACCCCATCGACTTTACCTGGGAGCAGTCTCCCGATATCCCCGATGAGGACACCAGCCTCACCGTCTTCAGCCGTGGCAACGTTATGCCCTCAACCAAGATCCTTACCTTTTACCGCAAGCAGCCCTTCGACCTGGAGGCCCGCTACTCCAAGCCCGAGATGCTGCCCGGCAAGATCAACCCCTGGATCGGTCGCTTCTCCGTCAAGGGCGTTCAGGCTGACGCCAACGACGACTTCATGATCTGCAAGCTCAAGGCCCGTCTTAACCTGCACGGTATCCTGAACGTCGAGTCTGGTTACTACGTTGAGGATATGGAGGTTGAGGAGCCCGTTCCCGAGGAGGGTGAGAAGGAGGGTGATGTAAGTTTTAATTTTTCCTCCCGAAATTTTTCACTGGTTTCTATTTACTAACAACATTGACAGGCTATGGACACCAACGGTGATGAGCAGCCTAAGAAGACCCGCAAGGTCAAGAAGCAGGTTCGCAAGGGCGACCTGCCCATCAACGCCGGTACCGGTGGTATCGACGAGGCCACCAAGGCCACTCTCCAGGAGCGCGAGAACTCCATGTACATGGAGGACAAGCTGGTCGCCGAGACCGACGAGAAGAAGAACGAGCTCGAGGCCTCCATCTACGAGCTCCGTGACAAGATCGACGGTGCCTACTCCGAGTTCGCCAGCGAGGAGGAGAAGGACAAGCTCCGCTCCAAGCTGACCGATATCGAGGACTGGCTGTACGAGGAGGGCGAGGACACCACCAAGTCCGTCTATGTCTCCAAGCAAGAGGAGATCCGCTCCATCATCGGCCCCATCATCCAGCGCTACCAGGAGAAGCTCGAGGAGGAGCGTGCCGCTGTCCGCAAGGCCGAGGAGGAGGCTGCCGCCAAGAAGGCCGCGGAGCTCGAGGCTATGAAGAAGGCCGCCGAGGACCTGCGCAAGGCCGAGGAGGAGCACAAGAAGAAGCTCGCTGCCGAGGCTGGCGATGCCGAGATGGCCGATGCCCCCGCCGAGGGCCAGGCCGAGGACAAGCAGTAGATTGACAAACGATCTTCGCGTCTTTAAAGGTGTTTAGTCCAGGTGGCGGGAATCCAGAACCGTGCACTACGATTGGAACGGGCGGAGCCCGTGTTATGACGAAAAGGATTAAGAGATGTTTATGCGACTAGACCCGATCAACTTGGTTGGTCATTTTTTGTTCTTAATGCAAACAGTTATGATGTAGACCGCTTTCTATGAATAGATGAATTCAATCATGCTATATATGAGATTGAATTCACTTGCCGTGTCAAAGCACGTTGAGGTTCCCTTTCATGGGTCGTAGTTATTCCATGGGGACCATACTATGTAGTAGCTAGGAGTAGTTCTCATCAACTCCAGGGCTTGAATTTGAAGTAGTTACTATCTGTGGCCAAGGTTGGAGATCACCTGGGCACGCAGCAGGGCGGGGACTTGAAAGAATACAGAGGGTCTTGTGAAATGAACAACAGTAAGAAATTCAACTTGCAAGGTTCTTAAGTATTCTTTGTTGCCTTTGGTGTTGGAGGGGCAATGGTAAAGAGTGAGTTTGGCCTCGAGCTCATGGAATAATGGGCGAAGGAAAATGGTTCATACGTTATTTAGAGGAAGGAAAATTTGGAGGTGGCTTTGTAGAAGAAGCAGTCTTTCACGTACATTGCTCTTGATAGAGGAAGGAACAATGATGAAATCAATACTAGCTGTGTATAACAAAAAGGCTACAAAAACTTAGCTAGCGCAGACCAATCCATATCATCTTAAAGACAATGTCACACTCGAGCTTCTGAGTATACAATTCCAGTGAAAACAATTGAAGCTACTGTCCCTGAAAATAATGGTACCCTTCTCGGGCATGTAATTTATCATGTTTTCCCCAATCTCGCGACATCTGAGCAGCATTGGATACTTGAAGCGTAGCTTTTCCATGTTTCTCTTTTTGTTCGCGGAGGATGGTTCGGCTTCTGCTTTTCCTTGTAACCGGGTTGATGGTTTTCTCCGATTGAAACGTTGTTCTCGCCACCAGAGGGCGAGGGCGAGGAGAAATCGTGGCCATAATCATGCTCATCATCTGGATAATTGTACCAATTGCCTTTGCCACGGTCTGCTCGAAAGCAGTACTCTTTCAGTCCAGATTGACTGGCACAGATGATCATAAGGCCGTCCGCTTCCCCAAGGTAGAACGAAGCTTTGAACCCCCCAGGTGTGAGCGTTTCTTCAATGTCGATTTTCAAGTTTCGTTTCGGCCAGTGAGGTTGCTCGCAATAGACATCATAGCTGCCAACGAGTAAAGGTTGAGTCGACGAGAAGGTGTTGCCTGTCACTCGCATGAACTAATCCAGATGATCGGCATATATCTGCTCTTGCTGGCGATCTTGTCTCCTTTGATTCTCCACCTGCACAAACATCCTTATGTTCTGCTGCAATGTCTGGATGGCTATCGTCTTTCCATCAACGTGGCTCTTGGCGCTTTGTTGCACACTCAAGACATTCCAACCCAAAAAGATCACCTGAGTCATGAGGCCGACGGCTTTTTCGCAGTGCAGGCCTGGGACTTTCCCGGCGGCCTCGACAATTCCATCAGTGCCACAGTCCCCGTAAAGCTCAGAAATGGGGGGCCTTCACGGGATCAGTGGTTCTTTGGGGGTCAGGTCAACCGTGTACCAAGAAATACCGGTTCATCAGCCAGATTGGATGGTTGATCATGACTGACGGATGGCACTGGCCCACCCATCTTCTGTGCACCCTTTCTTCTCGCTGGATGATAGCGGGAGGCACTTGATCGCATTTTCCTTCCTTGAGGAACTTCTGCAGCAGTTGAGTTCCGTTGCCCGAGTATTCTTCCTCTGAAAACTAAATCCCGTAGTGTTTCAACTGGCAACGACAAAATTGTCGATTTTCTTGGAGCGCTCTTTTCACTTCGCGGGATAGCCTTGGTAGAAACATTCTTCGAAGACGGGATCCCTTGATTCGTTCCATGCCACCAGGCCATGTCTTGAAGTGTCCATGGCCAGAGCTGAAACCCTCATCGTGGACGATATCCTCGTGATATTCAAACATGGTGAAGTTGGTTGATTAGCTGTTGAGAGTATTGAATATAGATAGGAATGATAAAGGCTTGGGGACTCGGAAATCGAGAGATATCTTGAAATTGCGAGACGGGAAAAGAAACGTTGGAACGGAGATGACTTACGCCGAGGATAACTATAGAGAAGATAAAATAGTGGGAATTAGAGCTGGCGACAGAAAACATCGTGTTTGTTTGTACACGTTTTCGAAGCATCAGTATGGTGTACTAGTAGTAAGTAACTATGCACTGGCCCGGCATACTTGAAGTTGCATAGTGTACTATGTTTCAAGTAGTACATCGGGAATATGCTTGAGATTCGGAGATCCGCAGTGACACGTTTGCTAGCCTGCTTTAGCTCAATAGTATTTTCTGATGAGTCAAAGAGCAAATGGAGTAGAATGACGCGATGGAAAAAGCAATGAGCCCTGAAGAGCAAAACCGACGTGGTTCACATTTACATGCGTAGGGGGTGTAATCGTCTTACTAGTACGAGTTCTTACTAGTAGTACGACTCGGGGTTCACAGTCGCACAGGCGATCGTGTCTCCTCCCACAACCTTAATTGATCGTGCAAAGATTGATATTGAATGAAAAGTGCAAGCTGATAGGTCATGCCGGAAGATTGACAAACGGTGGGTCGAATGTGCTCGATCAACCTGGGAGATTACCGGATTGGGCGATACGATCGTATTCGTTTGCTATTGTATTTTCTGCGAAAACCTGGCGGGTCTCGTTTACTCGTTTACATATGTACTTGGGCACTATACTTGCAGTGGGTAATCTCGTTTTTAATTTACTTCGTACATTTTACTTTGCAGCCTAAACGAACACTATACGGACGTGGTACCCCGTACTCTGTAGAATCACATCACTGAACTGCCCGGAAATTGACCGGGAGATCTCACTAGCTAGGGACTCTTAGTACGAGAGTACGAGTCCACCTATCTCCCACTATTCCCTTCCCTTTCTCCATCCTCGCCAACCGGTTCTCAACGGCAAGGCGTCCTGAATCCACCGTGGGGCGTCCCAAGTCTTGGCAGCGCTTGCCAAGCTGCGCATTCGCTTCCAAAAGGGCCCTGTATTCCTCCTCCAGGCTGGGGCAAAGAGACGAGATGGGGGAGATCTCTCTCCTGAGCTTTGAGTCCCCCCCCTTTATTTGCTACTACTACTCCACTCCACTTCAACCTTCGAAAATACAACATCAGGAGTCAGAAGTGAAAGATGAGAGACGCGATGGCTGACATCACTACTTCCCCAACTCCGATCAGGAAAGTGGGCACGCGGACATTCGGTGGCTGCAGGATTTCTTGGTCACTTCGTTCATTGTCCATTTGCAGGATGCCACCCTCGCCAAGTTGCATTCTCCTTTGAGCCTTGTAAATCTGTCCAATTGGCGGGCTTGACATACCTCGCCCGATTACTCCGTACATCCTCCCTCCCCCTTGGTCCTCCAAGTCCAGGGGACTCCTTTTCAATGGGGGTGTGCTCCATTCCCCTTCGGTGGGGGTGAAAAGGCCCCGGGGCCACACTATCCGGTCTAATCCGCCCCGCTGATGTCCATAAACGCCGGCGTATCCATTCGGATTGGCCCATTCTCTGCTGGTTCTGTTAGCTCTGTTGGTTCTACCGGCTCTGCCGAGTCAGAAAGGGCCTTTTTTCTTTACCGGCTTCCCCTCTCCCCAGTCTCACTAAGACATCTTTGAGCTGACTTATCCTTTCCTTTCCTCTCCTCTCCTCTCCGCCGCATTCGCATTCTCTCTTCGTATTCCTACTATTCTTCTCCCGATCTTCAACTTGAAGTTGACTCGACCATCTCCCTCCCTCTCCTCCCAACCCTGTATATATTCCCGCCACGCTCCTCGTCGCGCCACTCAATCGGCATCAAGCTGAACTTTATAAACGATATACCTTCCGGACTGCAATCCATCCCTGGGCACTTGGATCTTGAACAAATTCCAGCATGAGAACTGGGTCGATTTCCCGTATAAAGTTTGTCTCCTAAGCAAATCGACCCTCAAGATGCGGCGGGTGCTCGCAGCTGGCTTCGCCTTGTGGTCCGCCGCCACAGCTCTGCCCAATCCAGTTGAGAGCCCGGCCCCAGCCATCATCGACTCCAATACCTTGAGGGCTGAGCCCGAACCCGAGCCCAAGCCCGATCCTACCCTCACCGATCCCCTCTGGCTGAACTACGGTCTCAATGCTTCTGCCGAATACAAATACTTCCATGAACCGGGCCGCGACGATATCCTTGGCCATTATGACTCGCGCTTCTTCAAGGAGCCCGTGGGCGACTCTGAACGCGCGGAGACCCTCACCCATATGATTCGCGCCTATCTCAATTTCTTCAACGAGAATAAACTCGACACTTGGATTGCGCACGGAACGTTGCTTGGCTGGTGGTGGAATGGAAAGGTGCGTTCCCATTGTATCACTCTGGAGGCCAGAATACTGGACTATCCTTTCGTATTATGGCCTAGTCAAGAAACTAATCTGGCCACATAGATTCTCCCTTGGGATTGGGATATGGATACCCAAGTCGCGGATACCACTCTCGCATATCTTGGAGACCACTTCAATCAGACCATCGTCGCATATACCGTTCCCGAAAGCCCTATCATCCGCGAATACCTCCTCGACATTAATCCCTGGTCGCGCCAGCGCGAGCGCGGGAAGGGCCACAACATTATTGACGCTCGCTGGATCGACATTCATACTGGCCTGTACATCGACATCACTGGTCTCAGCAGGCTGGAGCTGGAGCACCACCCAGATATCTGGCAGTGTAAAAACTTCCACAAATACCGCTTAATCGATTTATATCCGATGCGCCATACTTTCTTTGAGGGTGTTCCTGCCAAGGTCCCGTTTGCATATGATCAGGTGCTGAGGGAGGAGTACTCCGAAAAGGCGATGATTACGACCGAATTTCACAAGTAAGTCTCTTATGTACCACGGCATAAGCATAATTACCGAATACTAACTATACGCAGTCACACTTGGTTCCCCGAAATAGGCGAGTGGGTGTCGGACAAGAACGTGGCCGACTTGACCGTCAAGTTGGAGGTGGATTACGAGTGATTGAGGTCCCTCTCCATCGACATGCATTTCACTGTGCATATTTATTTCTGGCCCTTGGGTCTACTATCTATTCTTTTATCACCGGGTTGAGCGTGGTTCTCCCTCGGCCTTGATATTTTGAATATTGGTTATCTCCTGTTTATATCTCATGCATTTTCAAAGGGGCTAGGTGTCTTGGATCATGACTTTTCTGTTGGAAAATTTGCATATATCATTTGGAAATAGGCGTTTGGATGTGTACTTACCTTTTGGGGCGTCTGTTTTCTTTGGTTCGAATGGAAATCATCGTATTCATTCTTGACAAGTCATGGATCCTAGCTGTAGAATACATCGCCACTGACCTCGGTCTTCAATGTTTCAAGGCTGTTAGTTGCCACCGTTTGCTTTTTCTTCCAAGGTTATTATTATTCAAGCATTCCAAGGTTTGCCACGATTCCTTTTGTCATCTTTGTCCGCGCTGACAAATCAAATGCTGTCATCCAGCGGTCTTGCACGTCCAGTCTGATGTAAATCTTAGCTTATGGCGGAAGGGTCTAAACATAGATAGAGACTACAAATAGCTATGTTACCAGATTCCTCTATTCCAGTTCCCGTGCCCTAACTGATCTCGTGAGTAATACGGAGTATACAGTACCCTACCTTAGGGTAGCTTAAGGGTATACTTTTGTTATCTCCGTGCTGACAAAGCTATCGCCGTGGAACCCGTTCGAATTCGCACCTCGGCGCCTGCCTATTTGGGTTCCTCTGCTTTGCTCTACAACTCTACTTTGCTATCTCTGCTATCTCACTCACCATTTGATTCCCCCGATACCACCTCCTCCACCATGGCTTCCCCCATGGAGCTCACCGTGCATCACCAAGGCACCGCGCACAACTTTTCCCTCTCCGCCTCCGCAACCCTCCAAGACCTCTCAGCAACAATAGAAGCATCTCTGAACATCCCCACAGCAAACCAGAAGCTCCTCATTGCCCCAAAGCCAGGAATGCAAAAGGCGCCATTCCCACCAACACGCCTAGACACAATTCTCCAACTCTCCTCCCCAAAGTTCAAAATCACCCTCCTCGGCACCCCAGCCCAAGCCATCGCCGACCTAAACACCCAAGCCGAGACAAATCGCCGCCACGAAGAAGCCCGAGCCTCCGCCCTCGCATCCGCACGCCGGAACAAAAAAACACCCACGCGATCAAACAACACCATCGCCACACTCTCCTCCTCCAGCAAATCCTACACCTTCCACAAACTCCTCCCACTATCCTACCTCCCCCGCCCAGAGCGCTCCCTCGATTTCCTCAAACGTCTCCGCGACGACCCCGGCATCCGCGCTGCAATGGCAAACACGAGTTCTCCGTCCCACTGCTCACGGAAATGAACCCGGCCGAACACACCTCGGGCGATCACCAGGGTGTATCGCGCACGCCGGGCCTAAATCGTAATCGCGGCGAGGTAATCGAGCTCCGTCTCCGCACAGATGCATACGACGGATACCGCGATTACCGAACGATTCGCAAAACGCTCTGCCACGAGCTGGCGCATAACGTTTTTGGGGATCATGATCGCGATTTCTGGAATTTAACGGCTCAGATTGAGCGGGAGGTTGAGGCCGCTGATACCAGTGCTGGTGGGAGGAGATTGACGCAGCAGGAGTTTTATAATCCGGGGGATTGGGAGCAGGCGCAGGGTGAGGAGGAGGTTGATGAGTGTGGGTGGACGGGTGGGGAGTTTGTTCTTGGTGGCTCGTCGGGCTCTTCTGCTTCTGCTTCTGGGGAGTCGAGGAGGGAGGCTATTGCGCGTGCGGCGGAAGAGAGGTTGAAGAAGGAGAGGCGGGATGAGGAGGCTTCTTGATTTCAAGTTGTTGGATGATTTTTGTTACGACCTGTATACACCCATAATCTACTAAATAATGAGTTACGATTGCATCGCGCTGAATTGCATTTACTTTGAATGAGATGCCTACTTTTTGGAACAAATGTTGATAGAGCTGCTACTGAAAACAACTCCACTTTACGTAGATTTTATAGAAATAGTTGTAATATGCATTCAATTTGGTTGTTTTATCAAATAGACATGTCGTAGTCATTTACAGTTGCTCGTTAACAAACAGACCAGCCATTCCTTGGCCGGTACCAATGCACATGCTCGTAACGAGGACCTTCTTCTTAGTCCGGCGAGCCTCACTCAGAACAGTAGCAATTTGGCGGGCACCAGTAGCACCCAGAGGGTGACCAATGGCAATAGCACCACCACGAGGGTTTACCTTGGCGTGGTCCAGACCAAGGGTGTTGACACAGTAAACCGCCATGGAGGCAAATGCCTCATTAATCTCAAAGATGTCAACATCGTTCTTATCAAGTTGGAACTTGGTCAGCAGCTTGGGGATAGCAGCAGTAGGGCCAATGCCCATGACACGGGGTGGGACACCAGCCACGGTGGCACCGCAGAACTTGGCCAGAATAGGCTGGTTCAGCTCAATAGCCTTGGAGCGGCGCATGAGTAGGACGGAAGCAGCTGTGTTTGATTAGAAACCGGCCGAAATTGTCTTAATAAAAGAGGGGTGGGAATCGTGCTTACCGCCATCAGTAACCTGGCTGGAGTTACCACCAGTCGACTTATCACCGAATTGAGGGAAAGCAGGGCGGATTTTAGCCAGCGACTCATAGGTAGTTCCGTAACGAACACCGTCATCCTTGTTCAGAGTTACTTGGTGGACCTCGCCAGTCTTGGGATCCTTAACCTTAACCGAGATGGGAGCAATCTCATCATCGAACCAGCCTGACTTCTGCGCAGTCTCGGCACGACGGAAAGACTCCGCCGCATAACGATCTTGCTGCTCACGCGAGATTCCAAAGTCATTACCCACGTTCTCAGAGGTCTGACCCATGGGCTGCATGCAGTCCGCAGCCTCCTGGTTGCTCAGGACCTCTTCGTTGAAGGGCTTCTCCAGACGGTCGCCAGCGGCGGACATCAGCTCCGCACCAAGGGCGATACCGACATCAATGGCACCAAGGGAGATCTGGTTGGCAATGTCTTGCACAGCCTTCAGGCCGGAAGAGCAGAAGCGGTTGACCGAGGAGGCACCTGCAGTGTGCGGGATACCAGCGGCCAGGGCGGCAGCGCGGACCATATAAGCGGCTTTACCTTCACCAACCTGTGAATCTTGTTAGACATATTATTTCACCCATGGCAAACGCAGTAAGCACAAGGTGTACTTACATTTCCCAGGCAAACATCCTCGACCAGGGCGGGATCAATCTTAGATCGAGCCAGAGTTTCCTTCAGCAGAGCGTAGACCATGTAGTCCAGCTCGGTATCCTTGAACCCACCCTTGCGGGCCTTAGTCAGGGGTGTGCGCAGAGACAGGGTGATGACCACATCGTCGGGGTTCTTCTGGGTGCTTTTTGACCGTTTGTCAGCTTGGTCGAAATGTAGGAGCCGACTGCCGCGGAACTTACATGGCATTGAGTCCACTGCCGCCACCGGGCTTCAAGTGGTTCAGAAGTGAGCTGAGACGGTCTGCGGCCATTGTGAAATGTGAGGTATGAGGGCTAATAATTTTTTATTGTCAGCATGACAATATTTGTGTTCAATCCGTTTAATATTCCTGGGGTTGGGGGGTTTCGGAGTTATTGCGGGGAAGCTCCATAGTGGCGGGCAAGGGAGGGAAGATGGTTCCAAAGAGTGTTTCGGAGGATGAACATAATGGAACAGAGATTCACTTACTGAATGATAAAATTACAGCTGTATTTCTGGAGAGAAGAAGGGAAGGATGGAGGAAGAAGGGAGGAGAGAGAAGAGGAAAGAAGTAGGGACTCCGCTTTAAGCTTCCCCGAGACTGCCGAGGCTCTTTTGTCTGCTCAACACCCGCCAGCCGGAGAAGTAACCAAGAAGTATCTGGTACTTCTCCAACACATAATGTAACCTGCCACGGAAAAGTACCCACTACTTGTGTCGGGTGTTTCATACGTATTCGGGGTATACTCCCAAGTAAATAAACCTAGGTTTAATCTGGTGCAACATGCTTATTTCGGGTAATCATACTATTGGACACGTTGATTAAATCAATCCGAAATCTTGTTTATTGATTACTATCTGCTTTACAATCCCCTCCAGAGCTTCAGCGCGCCTACCAAGGAACAGCACCATTCTCATCACTGTACGTCCCCGTGTCCCCATCACTTGACAGAGTAGCCAGCCTGACAATATTGACCGCTGACTCAGAAGCAGGGCGTCCATTGCCACGCGAGAAGTTGGTCGCGGTCAAATTTGGAGATGCAGCATTCACCTTCCACCCCTTCTCGTTGAATTTTGCTGCAAAGTGGAGGGTAAGAAAGTTCAACGCCGCTTTGCTACTCCGGTAAATAGGAAAAGAGGGCTGTGACCACTTTTCCCATTCAGGACCATTTTTGTCTACTCGAAGACCCATTGAGCCTGTGTGAGAGGAGACAAATACAATCCGGGCAGGGCTGGCAACTGCTTTTTCAAGTAGAGGCGTGCAAGCCTCAGTGACGATGGCAGCACCGAATAGGTTAACCTCGTAGGCATCGCGATAAAGTTGACGTAGTGTGGCCAGTTTTGGTTTGATCTGTGTTAGCTTCTGAGCCTGTGCACGAAGGGTAGCAAGATCTGGCTTTTTCTCCTCATCTTTTCCCTTGGTCGCTTCTTCAGCCTGTTTGAAAAATAGCTCTAACTCGTTGTTGATGCCTGCGTTGTTGACCAGCACGTCCAGCCGGCCATGTCTCGAGGTAATCTGTCGAACTGCTTCCTCAATAGAGTCATCATCGGTCACATCGATGGTGATAGCCTCCGCGCGTTGGCCGGTAGGGTCGAGTTCAGCTGCTGCCTTAGACCCGCGCTCCGCATCGCGAGACCCGAGAAGAATGTGATAATTCTCATATTCAAGGAGCTGTTTGGCAGTGGCAAATCCAATGCCTTGGTTGGCACCGGTGATCAACACAATTGTTTGAGGTACGTTGGATGCCATCGTCAATTGTTCAAATCGGCTGAAGATTGGAAGCGGGCGAAGCGAACAAAGACCGTAGAAGAACTTGAAGCGAAAGTGTTGGAAAGAAACAGATAGATAGTTTTATCTTGCCTGGGAATACTAGATCTTCCATGGCGACCGATCTATGTATTTGTAGTAAAAATGTCAAGTGTAAGGTTGCGCCGGGGATAGTAGTTAAGTCCGGCTCAAATTTCCTTGAATGGAGCTGGCGATCCCATGGAGGAAATTTTGCTGGAGATAAAGGATGAATAAAATCCAGGGATAAAACACTTGCGCATTTAGTACAGCACGGCTGATCGAAGGGTCGGACTTACACTAAGTATGCTGCATCACCATTACCCTTGGCTAGATTGTCTGCTATTTGTTGGACCCATTACACATAACACTCGCTCTATCGGGGAGCTGGAGTCGGAATTGGCAGCGTCCCTTTTAAGAAATACCAAATTCTTTCGGTTCTATTTGATTTGAATCTCGGGCCAAGGATTATTGAGATACAATTTCGTCTGCTTCGATTCTTCACCAAGGTCCCGGTCAACTCGTCTCAAGCTCGCTTTCGTTTCAACCTCGAACTGGAGGCATCTAATATGGAAAGAAGGGTCAAGTTTCCGTTCGATATCGCGTTATCGCGTATACTCCCATCGATGCTAGCACCCTTGTCCAATTGTATTTTGACCAGCTCCTCGCATGAGTGGATATGGGGGTCATTTGGCGGTCCTGGATCCACACCTACAGTATGCCACAGTGCAGTCCGTCCGTCCTCATCTCGAATGCTCATGTTGATTTCCTCGCTCCTCAAGAGCTCTCTTGCGAAGACGTAATAGTCACAGATCACCGAATACATCAGGATCGTCCTGCCTTTTCGGAAGAGTTGACTGTCAAGGGTGCGATTGCATCTTTCTAAAATCATCTTCACGATACGCAATTGGCGTATTTCTTGCTCGACCGAGCGTTCTTGATCAAAAAAAACACGGCCTACTATCGCATCCTGAATAGCATCTTGAATCCTATCAGGATTTGTCTGTGGGCTCCATTCCAAAGACTCCAATAAAGTCTTCACGGTCTCTTCGCTACCATTTGCACACGCATAATTGAGAGGCCTCTTCTTTCCCTGACGATCAAAAACATCATAATTGGGATGAAACTCTTTGACGAGTTCCGACAGATTATACCAAGCGCAGAGATGAAGTCCATTGTCAACATTGGAAAGCCAGGAGGAGGGAGCAGGGTATTCTGAATACCGCTCGCTGGCCTGTCGCCCTATTTCACGGGCTTTCTCGGGTTTCTTCAAGAACTTGATAGCACTGTATTTGATTTCCCTTTCAAAGCAAGCTTCTTCGGAGACCTCACGAACGTGGTCTGCCCAATGATCCAGGACATAAGACAGGAACGGATATTTCACGAGATCCATGGAATGTTGTGAATAGTCTTTGTGTTCGAGGTATTTTAAACAGAGACGGGCCATCTTTTCATGCAGATTTTGAAAGGATGTATACGGATTAGTATTGACTTTGATGGCCCTTATGGAGTCGTGGGTCAAGTATACAAAGGAATTTGCATCGTCGGCTTTCTCAATTCTTAGTAACCCACTTGTTGCCATCGAGATGACTTCTCTGTCGGTCAAATCTTCCTCGAGTATTATATCGTGACTATCGAGGGCCAAAGCATGCTGTAGAGCCAAGACATTTATTGGACGGAAAGCTGAAATTATCATCGAGATTGTCTCCAAGGCTAGGGAAAAATCATCAGGCGACTTGTAATGCTTCATGTTCTCAACTTTTTCCATGAAGTAGTGACTGAGCCTTGTTTGGGGTACTTGATCAAGCTCATGGATCAGATCGTCGAGTTTGTCTGGCACTGTTCTTTTGCGCACAAAATTTTCGAGCCAGATATTTGCGATTTGAAAGTTTTTTTGCGCATGCTGCGCTATTCTTTTGGCAATTGGGGCTATCGAGGCTTGGTTTCTCCGGAGATAACGAACAAAGGCTGAATCATGATATTGTTGACCATGTTGGCGGTCATCTGATTGACGAGGCTTGATCGAGAACTGCTTTAGCTTCTCGAGGCAAAAGTTTTCAATGTCACCCTCTCGGGGGAACGCCTCTATGTAGACTGTCTCGTAGGTCTCATTGCTGTCATGTTCATTTGAACAAGAAAAATTGTTGAACTTGCATTCATAACAGATGTCAAAGTCATCGCCGTTACAACTGCAATTGAAGTGGAAAAACATGCTGAGATTTTCCTCTGGACACCTCAAGTTATCGCAATTGATTTCTTTGTGTACCTTGAGATAATTATGTGATGTGGTCAAAAGGCTTAGGGAAAAATCCCCTCCTGATAAGATCAAGAGGGTAGTCCTCCAGAAAATTACGAACATCGCTTTTGAACTGAGAAATTCCGTCAATGATAAGATATGTTCGGGCGTGCCTTCTCAACAATTCTTCAAACGCTGCCTTTATCGTAGATTCACGGGGAGGGTTCCCCTCCGATGCATTCTCGAGTGCAGTCGGTATAGTGTGGCCTTCATCGAGCAGAACCAGCTGTTTCACAAGGCTTTTTAACAAATTTTCTCTAGTTTGCTCCTGTAGTTGATCCTTTTCTTCACTTAAATAGATATGAATAACAGCCGGTGGTCGTAGCTGTGAATCTTGGGAAGTACCGGAGTATCGGTCTTTGAGATACTTCCCCACAAAAGCGCAAAGAAAGGTCTAATAACGTCATTTAAATTAGTACATTCATCTCAAAGTATGCTTTTGTAATGCTACTTTTCGGGACTTTGAATATCTCACTTTTCCAATACCTGCTTCTCCATAAAGCCGAAGATCCCATTTAACACCATCAATCCATCTTTTGAATACATCATGTTCCGCAAGCCAGGTTCCCGTGACCAGGCGGCTTTCTAAGAGCTTTTCCTGCTTGGACGCGAAATCAAGATTGCCAAGTAATTGCAAAATTTCATTACGTTGCCTATCATCCATCTTTTTGTTTATCTCTCGTACGCCTGGGCCAGGTCAGCAGCATTCTGCATATCATGACTCTGATTGTCCAAGAGCAGTTGTTGAGGCCGATTATCCAGCATATTGCCATCTTGAACATGGAAATCCAACGTACCTACCTCTACAATGGACCCAGCTGCCATAGCCCTATCAATGCTTCTTGCCGGAATGATATCTAAAAGATTCTTCGCATAAGCCGCTGCGGACAGCGCAGCGTAGTCCTGCCAGTGATCGTTCTTGTGGCTGTCGGCGTAATCGGAAATTCCCCTGATGACAATACATGGAAAATTATCCATCAAGGATGCTGCCTCCATTTCAAAGCACAGCACATTCTGGTTCTGGCGCATGAAATCTCGCTTCTCTGCGTTTTTCATGACTGTATTGGCAGATCCGATTAAGCCAGAGTAGATATGAGGGCGATCTGAAGTACGCCTCTCTCGCGACACCACAAACGTCTCTGAGCAGTTACTGCAGACGCCACTCTCTTCGGTTTCACAAGCATAATCCGGCTTAAAGAGTCGATCTGCCTCACGGCCAGGGAATCTAAACCTAGAAACGGTGTCGGTCGCTTTTCGCATGAATTTTTGCATTTTATTTTTCCCAGCTTCGTGCTCTGTCCAAAGCGTGTGTACCGCATCGGTAAGGAGGCCATAAGGCTTGTTCAAGTGACACTTGATCATTTCAAATCCTTCATCAGTCTGTTTTCCCATGTCATACTGCAATACACCACCTATTCACAGTACTATGTTAGTAATCTTGTCTATCGGTATAACACCAGCGCTTCAAGCTGTAAATTGATATCTGTCCACTTACCGTCAGTGCTGCCTGACATACTGACGACTACGTCCCCTAGCAATATATCATCCAATTTACCCCCGCCAGACTCCGCTGGAGCATTTGTGGCACCGCCGCCAGTTCCGACCATCAAGACGAAGCGGATATTTTTGAAATTGGCCACCATTTTTGTGGCAGCAGAAACGGCAGCAGATTGCCCCATTCTGCTCGACTTGGCGATGACAATCTTATGCTTGTATTTTCCCATCCGACCAACCACATACAGATTGTCAAACGAGGGGACAATTGGATGTTCATACTCTTCATCGAGAAGAACCTTGGAAGCCAGATATTCTGAGCGTGTGACGCATACCCACCCAACTGTGTACGCATCACAAGGGTATTCCTCCTTGAAATCCGTGTCCGACATTTTAGTTGCTTAGCACACACTGCAAGATTGAGTACTGGTACCTTAAGGTGGTAGGAATTGCCAAACTTCAAGATATGCAATGGGTGGGAAAGGCCGGCATATTTGGAATTTCAGCCGGGCTCGGTTTAACCCGGGTTAAGAGGCTCAACTAGGCTACTATTACTCTTTTCATGAATTGGCGTCGGGCTAGGTCTCGTGTATGCGCGTGTATGCACGCATGGTATGCAGGGGTGAAGGGGAAAAAAGCAAAGATAGGATTTGGGCATTCGTCTCAGGCTCGAAATCAGTGAACACCGAGCGGGGGATAACATGGTAGCGGTCAGCCTTGTCCACCATTTCAGGTGATTGGTGGGTAGTTTCTAGGATCGGCAGCATGTTTGAGTGTTAATGAGATGCTGTATGGGCGAGCGGTGCATCAAAAAAGGTGGGTATATGCGCCAAGAGAATGGGTTGCATCCATGTATGAAGACAAACATCCGCAAAGGGAAGCAGTATCTTGGTCTCCTGTACATCCATCACTAAATTCATGACTCCCAATACATGGGTCAAGTAAACGAGCCACATGTTTCGAGGATTTTATGACGCTAAAGTTTCGGCAAATGATGCATCAAATCATGCATCCCAGGCCCCCTACCTCAGTACTCCGTATGTACTCCGCCCTGCTGGCTTTAATGTAGCCCTACTATTCAAATCAAATGATAAGAGCGGAATTTTCGTTTCAAAGTTATCCGTACTCCATACTCATCAATTTCAACAAGGGACTTTGATTGCCCGGGCACGCCGAGGGGCGTAAAACCCTGTCACCTGCTCAGGGGAAATTTGGCCAAAGCAACGTGCCGATCACGCCGCCGCATTATTAAATGTATGTATGGGGTACGGAGTATTTTGGCATTTATACAGGAACCAGATCGTTGGGCTCTTACGCTCGCATTTTGTCCCGCTTTCATACATTTCTTCGCCTGAAAAGGGCCTAAAAAGCATGCGGACGAATACAACTGGAACCAATTGGGCAGGCAAAACCCTAATCCTGGCCCTTTCCTCGCTCCTGGCACCAAATTTCACCAAAGCGCCATCGGAGTTATCCTATGTCTCCACACCATCGCTGTCATCCTCGAATGCTCTGGCAATCAGCGCCTCTGTCAATTCAACTCTCTGCGGTAGTCTTATCAGGGAATGTTAGTATTGCACATTTTTATTCTAAAGATATTCGCTAACTTAGCTTTGTTGTACAGCACACAATGTTGTCAAGGCTACGGAAGCCTACGATTGCTTGAGAACTGTTCCTTTTCATGCGGGTGTCGCTCGGGAACTTATTCACTACCTCAACGAGACGATTCAATTCCAAAGCACCCTTGCCTACCTAGCGAGTCCTCCTCCTGAATACCAGCAACCAGCAGTAGATCTGGTGGCTGGACTTGCTAGTATTGCGCGCCGGATTGACGGGGGTAACTTCACCAGCGAGTACGATTTCGAGACGACTCTACAGAGACTGCTTAATGACGCCCATGATGATCATCTCACACTCGAGGGCGGAATACTCTCTTCGTTCATTTATGGAGCACCCTATGATATTGTGTCTTTGTCTTTGGACGGAGTTGAACTTCCAAAGCTCTATCTCGCTAGTGAGTCAGCCGGCATTCCGATAATTTATGATACAATATTCATGGATTGGGGTACTGATGCTGAAATCTTTCATTTCACAGATGAGCTACGTACTGCCAAACCGAAGGAACTTTCTGAAATGCCATCGCCTATTGCGACAATAAATGGCGAGGACGCTGTGTCATACATAACTCGGTTTGCCGCTGTGAATTCTCTTGGTAAACTTGAGCCACATGCAGATTGGAACATGTTGATGCGGAGTGGGGCCTTGGATAGCCAGGGGTTGATGGAAGTCTTTTTCGGGGGTACAACCACATATCCAGGGGATACCATCACTATAGGCTTCGAAGATGGACATCAGCTAGGCCCGGAAAAGTGGTTGGCACTTTACCTCGGTCCTCCGAACACTGGGCCCCTGCAGACTGCTGGAGACTTTTACAATTTCTTTACGTTAGGCCTTAGCCCTGCATCATACAACGACACAGCGGATCCTGCATCGACTACGTCTGCCAGTGCCACGTCCGACTCGTCGCCAACTGCAACTTCATCCTCGAAACCGTGGTGGGACGAAGCTTATCCTACCCCCGAAGCTCTACCGGCAAGCAACTCAGACGAGCAAGGGCTGCCACGAATATTTTTTCTGAATAAGTCATCAGTGGCGGTTCTTAGTATCCCCGAGTTCACGATGAGTTATGATCTCCCTGACCTGTTCATCAGTACTGTCAAGGCTTTCCTTCGGCATAGTAAGAGCGCAGGCCTCAAGAAAATCGTGATTGATGTACAACAGAATCACGGTGGATCACCTCTTCTGGCGATCGAGGTTTTCAAGCTTGTACGTTCCTCAACGATACCCTCTAAATTTTCTTTTCTTGACTTTCCCACTGACTCAATTTGAAAGTTTTTTCCTCGCAACGATGTATTTGCAGGGAGCCGTAGGCGCATGCACCCAATGGCAGATGTTCTGGGCTATACCCTAACAAATTACTGGAATAATCTGACTAGAGACGAGGAAGCATACCTGCGATACTTTCCAAATGAGTGGGTGATCTCTACGAGAATGAATCCGGATACCGAGGCGGATTATACCTCGTGGGATGAGTACTCCGAATCTCCTTATTCGTATAACAAGGACCATTTCACGAATGTGGAGCGCTACGATCTTGCAAACACAACCTTCACTGAGGAAGCAGCCGCTATTGAAATAGACAATGTTCATGGGTCCCAGGCGGCACCCTATGCCGCTGCTGATATCATCATCCTCAGCGATGGGCTTTGCTCATCGGCATGTGCATTGTTCATGGAACTGATGCGCCACGAGGCCAACGTCAAGACCGTTGTGGTGGGCGGAAGACCCGACTATACCCCAATGCAAGCTCCTAGTGGAACTCGCGGTGCAGCGAGCTACGACATTGAACGAATGGATTATGACATCACGGCCGCCTTGTCAATTGGTGATTCCGTGGCTGAGCAATTTCCAACAGAACGGGAGCATGCTTTCTTCATCGCTGGAGCCAGTGTTAATCTTCGAGACCAGATACTGCGGAACGACAACTCAAAAACACCGCTCCAGTTCAAATTTGAAAGGGCCGATTGCAGAATATTCTATACCCCTGATACCTGGTACAATTTCACCAACCTCTGGAATTATGCTGCAAAAGCGGCTTGGAAAAACTCAACTCTCTGTATTGAGAAGTCACCAGATCATCCAACTCAACCAAGTGCCTCATCAACAATCTACGAAGTTGAGGCTACTGAGAGCACTTTTGTCACTTCTGACCTGCTGGATGATAAGGGTGAATTCTCGGCATCGATTCATCTCGACGATCCCTCCAATGATATTTCCGATTCTGGAAAAGACATAGAAAATCTTAAGGATTTAGGTAAGCGTTGCAAAGGAAACCATAATTGTGGTGGTCGTCTTCAATGCATATCAGTCCCGGTTTGGGATTCTGAGCTGAAGCCGACGATGCAACGCCAATGTGTTCGTTCGTGCGGCCAAACAAGCAACACAAACCGCAACCCTTGCCCTTTTGGCTTTTATTGCCCGGAAAATCACGTTTCTCAAGACTCGACTAAAAGCAACCGTCCGACTCGGTTTAGGTCTGGATTCTGTTTTCCCAAGAAGCAGCAGGGGTGCCCCAACGGCGAAGATACGAATACAAGGTCTTGTCTTCAAGACCTAGACGGGGCCGATCTTCACTGCTTTCCTCATTCGAACTGTTACACTAAGTGTCATGTTGTTCATTACAACAACGAGTACCCTCACCTTTCAACTCTTGCAAGTAAAATTCGTTGGTGTCTGATTTCACAGCTTGAATTTTGGCAAAAAAATTATGCAAAGGAACCGTTGCAGTACGCTGGCTCTCAGGTGTACCTGAATGATCAATGGGAAGAGAATCCAAATCCATATTTCATTGCCCATCATAGTTCAAGTTACTCCACAGAGTATGATTTCGCGAGAAGTGAAGGCAAAGTTTATGGCGATGATGATTGGTCCTCGTTCTTTCCATAGTCTGGAGCAATCAGGGTCCATGGCTTAACCCCGGAAGGGCGCATGGCAGATCAGCCTTCTAGTTATGAATCCCCATGTTAAAAGCAGAAAATTAATTCCCTACTTTATTTCCTTTCGAACAGACCAAATAGTAGGTTCTGATCAGAGAGCAAAGGTGGTAGCTCTTCCGTTTGTTGTCTTAATATGTTTGCCCTATATTACCCTTGAAATTGAACAACCTCCAGGGCACAAGGAAGATCTTCAATGATCTACGAAGGTCATTATCAGTCACTGTAAACCTAATCTAGCCGACCAAAAACAAAGTACTAGATAGCAGAAAGATCAGGCACTGGACTCTACATCGAGCTCGTTTACGTAGAGCCATTTAATAGCAAGGATTAAATTGTCAATGCCTTCCATGAAGAGCGTGAAGAAAATCAAAAAGCTTGAATTCAGATCGCTGAACGCCCGTGTCTCCAGTCAAAAAGATCCTCCTATCCATGCCCAATCCTAATACTTGCGCCTTGTTGTCCTTCCAGTGAGCAAATCCCACAAACAAGATGGTTGGCATCGATTGAATTACAGCTGCTGATGATGAGCAGCATCGTCATTGCTGATTACACTACCCACTTCAGACCAGCTGGCTGGGGTATCGATCCCTCCCACAGAATGTGCGCCCAAATCACTTAGCGTTCCATCAGAAGAGTCATCAAAATCACCAACATGGCTGTAGCTTCCAGCAATAGATGGCGTAGACGAGACGGGGTGTTGAAACTGGTTACCTTGTCGAATTTCTTCCAGTTCTGTGAGGAGGTCTTGCTGATGGCTAGAGTTGGATGGTGAGCTAGGATGAGCATAGTAAACTTGTTGATGATCTTCCGTGTGGCTTGAAGCTGTGGCAGACACGGGAGTCTGCACTCTCGACGGAGAGTCAGTGAATGGGTCAAATAGAATCTCTCCCGGCGTCTCGGAGGTCGGTGTAAATTGCACATTCTGTTCCGAAGGATGGTTCGATATGGCATCTGAGAAGACATCGAGATGCAATCGATCCTTGTCCAAGGCCGAGGTCCCGCCGGACTTGTCTCCACGGTGAAGAGGCTGTGCAGATCCCATATCAATACCCGTCGAAGCACCGACTGGGTTAACGTCAAGATTGGCCTGTTTCTCATCGACCGCACGCAAGTTCCCATCATTGTCTACAAGAGTATCGAAGCTGTCGTGTGGTTTAATAGAATCCTTTGACTTTCGACGTGATTCCAGCAAGGCCGCTCGTTGCATGATTTCGGCACGAGCAATTCGCCTGCGTTCCTCGGCGGCCAATCCTACCTCCTCAGACATAGAGATGTCCTCTTCGAGCGCAACCAAATCGCGTGGTTGGATTTCATCTCCGAGATTATGAAGCGCCAATGCGATCTTTCGTCGAGAAGTGGCGATCCATTCCTGAAACTGTGGTGACTGGTATACTGCAAGGCCAGCAGCAACCAGAACCGAAAAGGTTACGATGAGGCCTGGTAAATCGTCAGATGCCATTCGAGTGGACTTAGGCGGGTGACTGATAAGATCCAGACCGCCCGGATGATCGGAGAGCTGCATTCCAAGATCTTTGCATGGGAAGTGGACTGACCTTTGGCAAGCGGGGCAGGCATGATAGTGACAACAACAAGCCTAGTACTGGTTCTCTGTCTCCCCCGATAAGTTTGAGCTGGAACGCTTTTCTCTAGGCAGAACAAGAACAAGAACAAGAACAAGAAGAGCTGATAGTTGGAAACCGGGAAACGCGTTGGATGATGCCTAGTTAATCTTACATAACCCCCCCCACGCACCTGACTGCGGTCAGCCCTTATCCCCGGCCCTAAAAACAGCTTACACCGCTTTGGGGCGCGTTCCTCCCCCGCGCGTCTTCAAGTTTGAGTTGAAGCCCAACCTGTTGAAGTGACAATCATAGCAACCCTTTCAACTAGTGCTAGCGGACTGAGGCCTTGTCATGTCTCGCCAATCGACCCAGCCCCAGCGGCCGCTATCCCTCACGGAGGAGCTGGAGAAGCTGGAGCAATCCATCACATTGACCCTCCAAGGTATGTCCATGTCTATGGGTAAACAGATTGCCGGATATGATACTGACCTCCGTCTGCCTGTAGAGATTGACCACAATTTTAGCCAAGCCCATCGAATTGTGACGACAAGTATCCTGCCGCTGGTCGAACAGTATACGGAGCATTCCCAGGATGTTTGGCAGGGCGCTAAGGTGAGACCAATCGATTGGGGAAATTATAGATATACACTAACCAAACATTCACATCCAGTTTTGGAAACAATTCTTTGAGGCCAGCGCCAATGTATCTCTCTCTGGCTATGAGGAACGACCCAACGAGGATGAGACCCTACAAGAGACCACCGCCACGGAAGAAGATATCTCTGCCGATATCACCGAGACCACTAGCATGGACGAGCCAGATCAATCCTACGCAACGCCTTCATCACGTCGCCCGGACGCGCAACATGGCCAGGGAGATGATATCGACCTGACAGCGCTTAACATTTCTTCCCACAGCACGCCGCGTGCACCAACTCACCAAGGAGATGATGATTTCACCATCTCTTCCCTTGACCATTCATCTTCGTACGAGAACCTGAGAAAGCAGATCAACCAGGATGAGGCACCGTTTGATATGCCCGACTCGTCGACTTTACCCTCTACGCCCGGTCGGCAACCTTTCTTCCCACCAGATGTTGGTTCCGTGACCCCGATGTCTTCTCCATTCATTCCGCCAGCCTCATCAGTACGGTACCCATCTTCCTCGCGAGACAATCGCTATCAGAAACCCTCCGACCCTGTCATGCACCAAGTTCTCGACAAGACCTATCGGGTCCAAGCGACACCGCTGGGCAAGGGATTCCGCAATGCAGGCGCAGGCGCAGGTGCCAATGCCCGCTCCAAGTTCACCGTCACGCCAAATGCCGCTTCTTCGCGTAATGCCCGTGATGATTCACCTATGTCTAGCCCCGAACCTGAAGCCCCGCAACTACACGCCGAGCTCTTTGACTCGCCTGTCAAGGGTGTGAACGCAACCCCTGGCACGAACCGCAAGCGTCGAACCAGCAGCAATCGCCTTCGTGGCACCCCGAAGCCAGGTACCAGTGTTTTGACACCTGCGAAGAACCAAGGTCGCCATACTCCGGTGTGGGATAGTGAAGATGACTTGGACGATGAGGACTTCGGTCCTAGTCCACCTAAGACAATGCAATTCCATATCCCTCAGAGCCGGTTAATGAAAACACCAGGTGAGTTAGGTTTTATGTTTCTCTGCAATCATGTGCTAATGTTCTTTTCTTCACAGCCAAGGAAGCGTCAAAACGCATTGTCACTGATCTCCTGGCTACTGCAGGTGCGGATGATTTTACCGATGACATCGACGACGGCCCTAGCCCCAGTATAATCCGGCGATCTGGGCGAATGGAAGATGACACTTTCTGAAAATACAATTCCTTGTGATATCCCTTTGACAATATTTTTGACGTCATGCCATTGGTGCATCCTCTTGTATGTCATCGCCTTGCATATAGAACAATCAAGTACCACTATCTCGCAAATATAGTGCAAATCCTGTTTTTTTTTTTTAATTCGGGAGGCATTTCAATTTACTCCGTATAAGCTCTCCTGAGTACCTAAAGTGCATTATTTTCTCAGCCTGGACATCATCAAATATGCTACCACTAGTACTAGTACCCAATAGTACTGCCCGAACTAGAGAGCCCTTGACAATATGATCTGCTGCGTCAGAGATCAGTCAAGCTTGGTAGACTATTGGCAGTTGAAGCGGAAATTTATCTCACGATATTGAGCACATTTTGCTGGTTTTTGATCTGGTAAAGCCTGTGACATAACGTCCACACAGGCGTCTCGGTCACGAAAGCATACTTCGGTCCCGAGTCTCGTTGGTCGGTCCCGAAGATCGGCTTTGATCGGGCCCCCAAGCCTGCACTTAGGGTAGTATATAACGTCAACATGCCTCGACAAGTTTCCATCATCAATTCTTATATTCCAAGGTTCTCAATATCGCAATAGCAAAAATATATTGCGGGCTTCTTATCTATACTCTACCGAAACGCGGCGATCCCAGGGTCTTTATGTATGAGTGGCATTAATAGTGTGCATACTATAGGAGGAGAAAAGGCCTGATTAGACCGCTCGTTTCTTCGAACTTACTTTGCTCTTCGAACTGCGGCGCTACTTGTTGTTCGACAATACTGAACTTGAGTGTATTGGTTGGCTTGCAACACTATCTTTTTATCCCACCGAATATGTCACTTCCAGTTCTGATCAACGGTGCTGGCTTGGGCGGAGTATGCCTTGCTCAGGCCCTCAAGAAAAACAACATCCCTTTCAAATTATTCGAGCGAAACGGCCAAAGCAATGTTCGCGCTCAAGGCTATCGTCTAAGAATTACCTCTTCCGGCGTCGAAGCTTTGGACAAAGCTCTCACGCCCGAAGTTTTCACGCTATTTGAGAAGACATGTGCCGACGCGCCAAAGCTCGGCGTGAGGGTCAAGCCCGATGGATCGACTGCACCATTCGCGGCTCCACCAGGAGGACCTGGAGGGAGAGCTTATACGGTTGATCGCAGTGTATTTCGCGACACACTACTCACAGGGCTCGAAGGAAATGTCTTTTTCGACAAGAACCTTGAGCAATACACTGTCCACGAGGACAAAGTCACAGTCTCGTTTTCCGACGGAACTACAGAAGACGGCGCACTCTTGGTTGGTGCAGACGGTGTCAGATCGAGTGTACGCAGACAACATATCCCCAATTTCAGGGGCCTTGACACCGGCATGCGCATAATATTCGGAAAGACGCCCCTTACTCCAGAGTTCTTAGCGAAGTTGCCAGAGGAATATCGCGATGGAATGAGTCTGGTCACAAACGAAGATGACAATTCTCAGCCCGTTCTGATGTTCGAATCGATCCAATTTCCCCACGCCGAGGAAGTTTCAACCGTTAATATCCCGGCTCCATATATGTATTGGGTTCTGGTCGTGCATCGCTCAAAGATCTCATCCTCCGACCAAGATTCGTGGCATCTCTCTGCTTCCGAAGCAGCCAATCTTGTCGACCAGCTGACAAGCTCTTGGAATCCACATATTCGCACTATATTCGGAATGTCAGATATAAATCAAACATCCATTCACTCTATTTTGTCTGCAGGACCGGAAATTGACGGATGGAGACCATCTGCCCGAGTTACCCTACTGGGTGACGCGGCTCATGTGATGCCACCCACCGGAGCGATGGGTGCTAATACGGCATTGCGAGATGCGGCAGATCTAGCGCAGCGGATAGTTGCGGTTGGAGGTGTGCAGAGCGTGGATGAGGCAATGATCGGATCTTATGAAGCGGACTTGAGAGACTTTGCCAAAACGGCTATAGAATTGAGTTGGAGAGGCGGTTTGAAGAGCTTTGGCCTGAAACCTGTGGAGGAATGTGAACCAATTTCTATGTGACCATCTCCTTTATCCTCGATACAAACATCCCTAGGAGGGCAAAAATCAAAGACTATATATCACTCATTAGTATAGGCAGCTTAGACGCAGGCGAACTACCAAATTCCTTTTGCAATCCATCGCCATGTAAGGCTGAACAAACGCACACTTCCTACAACTATTAGCATAGATCATATAAGAAAACCGCAGGGCACTAGTAGACATCGAAACATTACAAATAGTAAATCATTCATTAGAGTAAAGAGAGTAGAGAGAGTTTCCAACCCACCTCAAAGTATCATACACGAACGACCCTGTAGACCAGACTTTTGAATGGCACCAATTCTTTCAACAAAAGAGAAACAGAAAAAAAGATAAAAAAAATAAACGCCATGCAGTATGTACGAGGAATGGACGATGTGAAAGAAACCAAATGGTCCGGCCCCTTGGAAAGAAACCCCTGTCCCGTCTCGCGGGCTATGGTGACTGTGAGCTTCCCAGCCCAGGGGAAATAACAAGTCGAGAATTGGCGTGAGTATGGCAGAGGTGATGGAATAAGTCGAGATAAATTTGATCGGATGGAGGGTCGCAAGCAGCATCATGAGAATGCGACTTAAGTGTGCTTCTTAGTGCCCTTGGCCTTGGACTCCGGGGCCTTTTCTTGCTCCTTGCTTTCCTCCTCAGGCTTGGATTCAGAATCGGACTCAGGCTCAGACTCAGACTCTTTCTTTTCGCCGGCTTCCTTGCTGGCCTTAGCATGGGCCTCTTCGTGCTTCTGGTACAAGGATTGGTGCTTCGACTGCAGGCGTTGCTCCTCGGCAGCAACCATTTCCTTCCACAGGTCACCCTCTTCCTGGTTCTTGTTGTGCACGGGTTGAGGCTCAGCAGCATCACTCTTTGCCTGCTCCTTGTTCTTCTTAGCAGCCTCAATCAGGCCCTGACCACGACGGCGATCGGACATCTCAAAGGCAGCCGATGCGCAGAAGACACCGAGTGTCAGACCCTGCGCATACACACGGGCCTGAACAATCTTCTGCTGACCAGAGAGATAAGGATTGCGACCGACGAGGGCGAATGAGCCAACCATGGAGGCAATCCAGGTAGCAGTGACGATCTTGTACTTTTCGCGACGGGCGAAGGCGACGATGCGGTCGGTCATGCTCAGGGTGCGAGATTCCTCAGCGCGCAGGCGCTCTTCGCGGTTCTCATACCATTGCTTCGTGGCGTTGTGCTGGGCTTCGAAGTCGCGCGAGGCGTGGTCGGCCGCGATGATTCCGATGAAGGTTCCGGATGATGTAACCAAGAAGGCCTTCATCGGAACTGTCAGATTGCGGATGGTGTGGAATCGTCGGGCAGCGAGGAGGACACCAGCTGCACCACCTACTAGACCGACCAGGCAGCCGAAAGTGCCGCCGCGGACGACAGAGCTGTATCGTGGAATTTTGTTAGCATGGCATGATGCAATACTGGGGCGAAGCTCTGGACAGCTCTTCGGGGGGTGTTGGAGGGGCAGTGTCTAGCATACCTGTAGTGAGCAGCCTCTTCTTCCTTAGTCAGAAGCTTCATTGTGAATTTGGGGAATTCTGGTATGAATTTTGGAGGGTGGTAAGTGAGTTGGAGTGGTATGAGAGGATGGGATGGCGCGGTTTTATCTAAAGCAAAGGCCGAGAAGCCGAAAGCATGACGTGCACTGCGGGATCTGCTCGGTTTTCAAGGCGGGCGAAACTCGGCAGCCACTCGGGAGATCTCGCAGAAAGGCACGAAATCCCGGGGAAATACGACAATCACTGTCTTAAAATAGCTGGAAAATTAATGCAAGCCCGCTGACTGGCTTCTACATTTTTTTCAAACGGTTTGGTCAATGCTTATTCACTTTCTGCGGCCAGAATCTACCGAATGCGACTGATGTTACACGCCCAAGCCCAATATCAATGATCCCGATCAATCCCGAACGCCAGACGCATCATGTAAGAAAAAAAATGACTCAAGAAGAAAATGACTGGGGGGGCTTCTCCGAGGAGAAAAAAATAAAACAAAAGAAGGAACTGGATCAGCCAGGAAAAAAAAACCCTGCTGCATCACTGACGGGATGCCTTCCGTGCGGCATTTTGTCTGGCTTGCATCTTGCGGAAACGATCCTCACCACTCGCTCCCAGGGGTCGCGCGAATCGGCTTTCCTGGACACCGATCTGTCGAGGAACAACCTCGTAACTAACTTGGGTACGATCAACACGCGCACGGTTGGCCAGACGCGGTGGAAGCATTTCGCGAGCGCGCGCTTCCGCAGCAACAGCCGCGGCGCTGGGCTGGACAGCCTTGGTCATTTTTCTATACCAGGGTCAGTAAGAATCCATATATATGCCCTTCTAAGAAGAGTAAAACATACGTGGGGTCGAAAACGGCTTCCCGGAAGACACGCTTCGAGTAATCATCGCTGCGCTGCAAGATGGGACGAGTCCATTCGGCAAGCAGCTTCTCTGCCATATCTTTGATCGGTCGCTCAACACGCTTGCTCTTGGTGTAGAAAACCACCACCTTTCCTATCCCGCTGGCAATCAAAGCATCTTTTTGAATGGGGAGCTTTGCCATGGCGGTAAGCAAATCACGCTGGATGTTGTAGGCAGGCATCGAGCCATCATCGAGAGGTTCGAGGAAGAATCGGACGGCCTCGAGCAGGTTGATTTCAGGGTCGACCAAGCTGTTAGTATATTGGTTGCGGTTGAGAAGCAAAATGACTTCGGGGAGAAGCTTCAGCTTGTGCATGGCGGGCTTGCCCTCTTGGCGGTCGATGGCATCCATCTGTGCAGCGTGGGTCATGCGCTTCCGCATGTGTTCGATCTCGGCATCAGCCATGGCTTCCAAATCCTATGAATCCGTATTAGTAACTGTATATAGCCCCGTGGCGACCCAATATCGACATACAATTCCATCCTGCTTGCGAGCTCTTCGCTTAGTGGGTTTCTTCATGGCCTCGTCCATAGCCCGATCAAGAGCCCTGCGACGACGGGTTTCAGGATCCAGTGTCTCTTCATCGGTATCCGGCTCTGCTGGCTTCTTCTCCTTCTTCTTCTTTTCCTTGCGACGAGATGAGGCTTCGTCGCCATCCTCATCATCTTGTCCGCGACGCTTCTTCTCTCGACGACCTTCCTTGCGACGTGGGCGACTCTCACCCTCCTCGCGCTTGCGCTTGTGGCGACCAATTAGTTTCAGGTTGTCCTCGTCGATCGCGAGCTGTGGGCGGTCCTCGACGTCGACATTTTCTGGATCGAAGTTCTCGAATTGGGCCTCGTCGACTTCCGACAGAATCGATTCATCATCTGAAATGCCACCCTCATCATCGTCATCATCCCCACTAGCTTCGGCTTTCTCTTGGTTGTCATCACCGGCATTTGGGGTCGCGACATTTTCCTCGGCGCGGTCGGGGGATGCGGCTGGGGAGCCAAGGGCGTGTTCTGGGGAGGCAGACATTTTGGTGATAAAAAAAAACTGGCCGGGGGGTATCAAAAGGGTGTCGAAGATCAGATATTAAGTGATAGGGTAGTGATCAAAGAAATCGTAAGGCGCGCGAGTTGAACGGTGGCTGGTGCAGGTCGTCGTCCGAGACCTATCGGCAGGATTCAATGGCGCGCAAGGCCAGTGGTGAAAAGTAAGTAAAGCACCTGCACTAGCTGTGCTCTAGGAAGTTAAGACAGAAATGAGCCTTCGGGACGGGAAGAAAGAAACAATGGAGGGAGGTCAAGGTAAAGACGAGAGGCAGAACCCAGAGAAGGAGAGAGCGGTGGTCTGTGCTCCCGTGATTTCTTCCCCGTCGTCCGCTCTCGACGCCTTCCTTTTAATACAACCATCCTTCAACTCATTCACATCTCTCAATCCACCTACTACACATCAACATGTTCGCTCCAGGTATGTGTAATTTGAAGTGCTTTTGATATTGCCTTTCAAATGATCCGCAGGCTAACCCATGACTCTCAACAGGCCAAGAACAGCTTTCGAAGGAGGAGATCAAGGTATTATCCGCCACCACACTCGCCCTGGCTCCGGATGGTTATTAATTTGATTTTTAACAGGCTGGTGAGGTTGAGGCCTGCCAGACCATCAAGATGACCGTTCTCGGCGGCATCGCCCTCTACCTTTGTAAGTCGGCTCCCTGGTGATGACGTCTGTCGGCCGGTCAGCAAACACGACACGACGAGGCAGGACCAAGCATCAATTGTACCCTGTGTTCAAGCTAACAAGACGACTGATTAGCCCCCTTCGCCATCGACTTCGCCCGCAAGTTCCTTTAAATCAAGCGGATATTCCCGGTCTTTCCTTGGGCGTTATGATAATCTGTTCAAACTGGATAATGGGATAAATCGACTTTTCACATTCAGTTATGGGACTGGACAGTCCCTATTTCTCAACTGGATGGTGTATTATTACTGTACATGTTTGCTTTTCTACGATCTTATTCGAATATAGAGAGGTCAATGAGAAACAAGATAGTGGCTGGAGCCACTTGAATCATTTAAAAAGAATTACAGGTTTTGCTTTGGATGTAGATGGAGAGAATTAGATCGTATTCCAATATGCATTGCAAGCAAGTCTACTCCCCGGAAACGCCAATGCTCCCATGCCCTTGGACACTAGTCCCCAGAATTGATCAGATACAAAGCCCCCAGAGGCACGCATAAGGAAACCTTAGTTTCCGTTCAGCTTCTGAGCGTCGTCGAATTCCTTCTTCACAGACTCGAGCTCCTTCTGCAAATGCTGGATCTGGGTGTGGTAGTCGTCGAGGATCTAGTAGGGATGTTAGTATGTATACAAAACAGAGAACGGAGTATCGATGGCGACGAACCTTCTTAGCCGTCTTCATAGTGTGTTCATCAATCTCATCTTCGCCGTTCGAGCCCACAGTTGCCCCAACGCGCTCCATCTCACCTTGCAGGCGCTTGCCGTGCTCATGAATGGCCAGCATGCGAGCCCAGATTTCCTCGGCCCGGCCACTCAGGGATGGGTCGAAAACGGAGCGCTCTAGTTGGGCCAACTTCTTCTTCAGTTCCTCCTCAGCATCATCCATGGCATAACCCCGGTTGCGCAGGATCTGCGTCTTGGCTGCAAGAGCAAGGCAGCGCTTGCTCAGAACCATGTGCTTGCGACGGCAGTCGGCGATTTTCACCGAGATCTTCAGGTCGTGTCGTGATAGCATATCCGTGAGGCAATTGTTGATTTCGTGGAGGCGTGTTTGCATCATGGAAAGGAAGTCCTTCTGACGCTGAGCTCGCTTTCCCAGCTCCCAGAAGCCTTTCACGAGGACGGGTACGTTTCCAGGGCTAGTTCGCTTGCGCAAAGCCTCTTCCCATTTCGTTTCGTCGTCTTCGGGGGTAGGTTGGTAGAAAGGCGCGTTTTCTTCGCCGACATTATTGTAAAGATAGGCCCGGAATGGAGATGTACGACTCGAGGCGTTCCACTTTTCGGTGACAATTTCAAGTTGCATAGGGACAGTTCGGTGTACTGCAAATTTAGTAAGTTAAATGTTCGGAAGGAATCCATTCGGCCGGATCTGCAGGGCTACTTACCTCCGGTGATAGCGCGGCCTGGTGACCAAAGACTCGAGGACAGAGATTGCTGTTGTTGATTTTGTGGCGTGGCCATGGTTGTTTGGCCGAATTGCGACTGCTGGGGCTGTTGTGCCTGCTGAGATTGCTGGGGCTGTTGGCCCAGCCCACCGAAAAGTCCACCAGTCTGCTGCTGCTGAGGCTGTTGCTGTTGGGTGGATTGTCCTAGACCAAAGAGGCCTCCTGCTGCGGGCTTCTGTGCAGTACTCGATCCGAAAAGCCCTCCAGTTTGTTGTTGCTGGGGTTGTTGCTGTTGTGTGGATTGCCCTAAACCGAACAAGCCTCCACCCGCAGGCTTTTGCGCGGTGCTTGATCCGAATAGTCCACCTGATTGCTGGGGCTGTTGAGTCTGGTTTGCTGTAGAGGACCCGAAGAGGCCACCGCCAGCTGCGGGAGTGCTCTGTTGCTGGTTCGGTGTCGCGCCAAACAATCCTCCGCCGGTTTGGGTGCCTGTTCCTGCGCTGGCACCGAACAAGCCGCCTGCTGGCTTCTGCGCCGTATTGTTTGCTGCACCACCAAACAGACCGCCACCTGTCTGGGCAGGCTGGGGTGTACCGAAAAGAGACATTTTGGATGTCGCGTATGCCGTGAAAAAGTAGGTTCAGCTCCGATTTAGGAGTGTGCCGGCGGAATTGATAGAAGGGGTTGTGGAAGGTGTTGATATTCGAATCCTAGTGGTGTTCAAATTATCGTCGCATCGTTCGCAAGCTAAAGGGATGGTGGTTGGGAGTGGGTGACCTGGGAGGTGGGAGCTCGCGAGCAGAGCAGTCCGGGAGCTGTGATTTGTTTAGGTCACGTGATGGAGATTTACTGTAGATTGCCAGAATACGTCCATTATACACCATTGTAGCCCAATAAAGGCGCTGAAAACAATCAATTTACTGATAATAAATCTTAAAGTCCTTTCTAGCTAAAATAACCACTTTGTTATACTTCTTTCTATAATTTTCGACTATATATCGACGTTGCAACCTATTTCGCCCGATACTGTACAGATTGGCTTACCTCATCAGGATCACTTTAGCCAATCAGCGTGAGGCCAAAGAAACCGACCTTTCCATCCACCGCAACCCGCAGCTCCAAGTCCCTCTCGTTCCCCAATTGACAACCTAACCCTCCGTCTTTCCGCTCATCAACCGTCACAATGGCCGCCAGAGAACCTCGGTATGCACTGAATACTCCCTCAGATACGAACCCGACGAAGGAACCGTTCCGCCGCAGAGAGAACCTCACTAACCCATCCCTCGGCGCACAGTTTCAACCAAGAAGTCCTCGTGGACACCACGCCCATGCCGGACCACATCCCTAAGGTCCAAGAGCTCGGCGCCACATCTGCACCCCTTTTCAGTGCGGCCTACTTCATCGGCGAGCGCTGCAAGGCCTACAACGATGACTTCATGAAGTGCAAGGACGAGGGCAACGGCCGCGGGGAGCTCGATTGCTTGAAGGAAGGTCGCAAGGTCACACGTTGTGCTGCTAGCGTGTACGTTGTTTCTCCCATACTTGTGGTGCCTAGTGTTTTGGAGACAAGGGACATCATTGAAGATAAAGCGCCGGGCTGACTCTATCACAGGATCAAGGATATCAACACCCACTGCCTGTCGCAGTTCAAGGCTCACTGGGAGTGCCTCGAGAACAACAACCACTACCTTTTCGAGTGCCGTCGGCCTGAGATGGACTTGAACAAGTGTGTCTTTGACAAGCTGGTAGGTCGCCAAACGCCCATCCGTATCTCAGCCGAGGCAGACGTGAATTCGACATACGCAGTTGATAACCTGGCTATTTCTGGAATGAATTTCGATCTAACACATGTCTTCTTAACAGGGCTTGAAGAAGGAGATCCCCGGCTCCCCCGAGGGCCAGGTCCCCGTCCACCTGCGTCCCAAGCAGAAGTACGCCATCTACCCGGGCCCCCAGTACTAAAAGGAAGAAGCGCAGTACCATGCGCCTTTTTCACTCTCGTCAACTCAATTTTCTCAAATCGCGCTCCCCTTATTTTTATGTGCCGTCCAGGGCCGCGGCTTTTTACTCCCCTCCCGTTTTTGGATGCGCAACTGGGCCCTGTGTCTCATCTATCTCTTGTGTCTGTCTGGTGTATGTTTTGTGTAAATATCTATTGGCATCAGGAATGGTTACATGATTTCTGCTTAATTCGGTCTTTTCTTTCCAATTGTTTGTTTTCTCTTACTTAGGCAGTTGGCATGTTCTCTGGCTGCTCTGGACTTGACCTGCCTTGAATAACCTAAAGATGGAAACTACTGGGCGAATAGGGCTGCAAGAAGACGCTCTTCATTGTAAATGTGCGATAATATTGATAGCACCGTGGAGCAACACGTACATGGTTTACCAAACACATGAGGTTGCCATCGAAGGTGATTTAAACATGGAATTAGTTACACCTCGAGCAATGGAACATACTAGTATTACATGGATGATGTAGATATCATCAATAACTCTAGAAACAAAATCTACCGCACTCATCTCCGCACATTGGTACCTACCTAGGTATTTAGTCACCAAGTCGCCCGAATCCACCGTCTAGCACAGTCCGAGTCATATCATACACCCCATTAAGAAAGAAGAAAACCAAAGAAAAATCCAAGGAAAGAACTCCCGAAACCTCAATTGTGAAACCCATATGTACTTCAAGTTGACAAAAGAAAAATATGTAATAAAAAAGAAGCTCCAATATAGACATGAGGAGCAGAGTCAATAAGAAAAGATAGAGATGCGGCCGGCCAAAACAAAAGAGAAAGTATCAAAAATGCAATATCAAACGATGGCTGATGTATACATCCAAAGGTCAAAACGTCAAGTCAAGGCAAAGATACCTCTACCTCTACGGAAGAAGGGGAGCCTTGCTAAACCGGCTAAGAAGCTTAAATCGGCCCAGCCGCGTCTTAAGCTCCAACCAGCCAGTCCGTAATCGATCCTCGACACGACGATCACCACGAATACGCATCCAGATCAGGAGCGCAGCTAACAAAGCAAGATCCCAGATGATCTGGCGCGTGACGGTCCACAGGATCCATTTCAGCCATGCCCAGAGACCCGAGCGTCGGCGATTAGCCAGCGTCCGCGTCTCCATCTGTTCGCGGACGGCGGCGATCTCAGCGGTCATTTTGGTCAAGGCTTGTTCGACGCGGCGGCGCCAACGGCTATTTTTTGGATTCGAGGGGTCGTGTGAGTCTCTGCGGTGACCGGGGGAATTGCTTTCTAGGTCCACCGTACCACTGGCTGCCATGGAGTCTCGGTGGCGGTGATGTCGATGCTGCGAGCGGTCGTCGCCGTGGGAAGCGGTGGCCTCCGTGCCGGTATTTGTGTCGGCGGTTGTGTCGGCAGTTGTGCTGGCATTATCTTGGTGTTCGTACAGACTGTCGCGAGCTTCTTCGTATTCTTCGTCTTCGTCGTCCTCGTCATCATCGTCTATTGCTCGCTCGTCCATGTCGTCTGTTAAGCGTCGCCTTCGGCGGCGGTAATATTCGTCTTCTTCCGGTTGGCTGACGGGACTGAGTACGCGAAGTCGAGAATCATGGCCATCGTTGGCTCTTATATTTGGTCGATCGTAATGCTCTGGTGATTGTGAGAGTAGTCGGCCATTAATGCTGCCGTATGAACTGCCCTGGTGTCGTGATAAGGGCGGGACGCCGACGGCATTCAACGGACCTGACCCGGAGGATGAAGAGGCATTGTATTTAATTTGATCCCAAACAAACTCCAGTTCGGAGACTAGTTCGCGCGCTTCGGGTGTTTGTGAGGCGTAAGTGTGCATTGTATCAATTAGAGTGCCGATGTAGCGGCGTTTGGCTTCGGTGCGCGAAATGCCGCGCTGCTCGTACCAGGCATCCCTGTATCATTCATAAGAAGTATGACATTAGCCCTTGTTGACATGTCTCGGATTGCGGCGCTTCGAAAGGCATGCGTGCCTTGCGATTGGGATGGGGGAGAGTTACCACTTCTCGCACTCCGCGTGCACCTCCGGGGTATTCCCAATCGGCCGATCCATAACACCTTCAACATCTCCCTCTAATAATGCCGTATAAGCCGACTATTCTCTCCGGATGTACTTTGTACAGTCGATGGGATTCACTCACCCATGCTCTGTTTATATAAGCCATATAGCTTCAACCGCTCAGCTGCCGGAGGGCGCGCGGTCCCCGTCCGGGGAATCCTCTTGACGGTATTCAGGGCATGGACGAAGACACGATCTGTGCAAGATAATAATCAATACTTGAGATAAAAAGGTTTAAGATCGGTATAATGAGGGCGAGACCCGTCGAGTACACGCACCTACAGAGTCCGCCATGTTGACGCGAGAGGAAGCAGTGCGATAGTCTGCCCTGTCTTCATGGAAGCGGGGTTGGGCATCGGCTGCGGTGGATGAACCGCATGGAGAGCGAAAGGGAGACCGGTCTGGATAGTCGAATCGAAAGGGGGCGATCACGATGAAAGGGGGGAAATTCGGGAGGAGGGAGGTCGTTTGGCGTGAAGTCCGAGATTAGTCTCTTGTCTCCCCTTTGGTGCCTTCGGGAAAGGAATGGTTTCCGATCTCGCACGCGACAACTCTTCCCAGCGTCGGAGGGAGTAGATAAGGGTCGGAAGAGGGCGATAATGAATCAGTCCAAACGCGGAGAAAGAATTAATGCCCTTGAAATTCCGGGGGAGCGAGAAGGTGTGATTGAGTTGTAGTAGTTGACCGAGTCCGATAGCCGCGGTCCAGCGAGCAGAGGAGATCGTCAGGGCACTTGTGATTCCGCCCGTTGCTGCCGCTTTGGTTACCTTGAAGTTTACTTTTACTTGACCATAACTTATATACAAGGATACTGTTGAATATATGGAGAAATAAATTGTACATTAGATGGTTATTTACAACAGACACCAATCATTTACATCAGAGAGGCGCCTTCTTCACCTCCGTCTCCGACAGCTTGCGCTCCGGATCCACTTCAGCGCCCGTCATGATTCCGGTAGCTGCAGCTGCTTCCTCCTTGCTGACGGGGGGTCCCGTGAAGTGCTTCCGAGCATAGGCAAAGTACCAGATAATACTGATCAACGCAAATCCGGCAAACACCACGCTGGCGTAGTTCATGGACGTAGGAGTCACAGGTAAAGTGTAAGGCATACAGAACAATGCAACCGCCAGCACAATCCAGCAAATGGTAATCGCGTTGATGATCCAGCCGAAGGGTCCCAGCGAGAAACCGGACCGCTTGACGTCCTGACGACCCCGAATGAGGGAGATAAAGATGGGCAGACCGTACGATGTGGAAAGGCAAATGGTAGCCACACCTGTGAAGGAATTGAAGGCCGCTGTGGAACCAAAGTAAATCAGTCCCAGCAGCGCATCAACACCAGCGGACAGAATAATGGCCCATACGGGGACATCTAGCTTCTTGTTGACTTTGCGCCACAGCTTGAATCCGGGGATGGCGCCATCGCGTGCGAAGGCGTAAGTGCAGCGACTAGCCGCAGTCAACGATCCGATACCTGCGAACATCATAATACCCAGGATCAAAAAGAGCAAAGCAAAGCCACCGCCTGCGGAGCCTGTTGCCATCTTGAAGACTGTTCCAATGGGCTGTCCGTTCGCAACATTGCGCAGGATGTCGATCTTGTCTGGCATCACGAACAGGACGGGGATCAGGTAGAGCAGACCTGTGATACCAGCCGCAACAACGGACAACACAATAGCCTTGGGAACCTCGCGATGCGGGTTTTGAACTTCCTCGCACATGGCAGCCACCATCCCGTATCCGGTGAGCGTGTATGCTGCCTGCAGCAAACCCACGAAGAACGCCCAACCATCGGGCCATCCGCTATGCGAGGCATCATACTCCGCGAAGACAAACTCGCCGCTCTGGAGGTTATCGGCCATGGTCAACAGAGTGACGAGAATAATGATGACACTCGCGGCGGTCCAGAAGATGCAGACTTTGTTGATCAGGTCGAGGTAGCGCGAGAAGAAAATATTGACCAGGACGCAGACCAAAAGGACGGCCCAGAACATGAGGACAGTCTGCCATGCATTGGCGACGAAATCCTCGTTCCAAAGACTAATTGCACTGAGGATCAACTGGCCGCCACCGAAGATGATGCTAAGGGTGACAGTCCAATTGCCAACGAGGGTCAACCACCCATCGATAAAAGACATCAACGGCGCCCAGCGACGAGTCGACAACATGGCGCTCCAATAATAGACACCGCCGGCGGTGGGATAGACAGCGCAGATCTCGGCCAGGGAGGCAGCAATGGCGATGGAGATAAGGGTGACAAAGACCCAGCCCCAGATTATGGTGACGGAGAGGCCGTCATTGAGAGTGATGTATAGGGTGGTACTGAGACCATATGGCGCAGCCATAATGGCAAAGGATAGGCCAAGAATACTGAGCATGCTGAGGTTTCGAGGCAGCTCGCTCTTGTAGCCCATGGCCGCCAGCGCCTCGTCGGCGTTGGCGTCGACGGAATTGCGCATGATGGGGAGAGTGAGTTGTTGGAGACGAGGAGTAGGAGGAGAGGCGAGAGATCAAGTTGATCTGGGGTCGAGAAGCAACATGGAAGCTCTGGGGTTATTTAAGATAAGAAGAACAAGGGGAGAAGGAGAAGAAGAGTTAAACCCCGCATGATAAACGTGGACGCATCGCGGTCCGAGACCGCGGAAACTTTCACGTCTCCAATCGGGGGCAAAGACGGCCGACTTGAGACATAGGCTTATCAGCTGCGCGCCAGGTTGCTTTGGGAACCCTTGAAAGGTCTTTTCCAAGGTTCCATCGGTTCCATCGGTTCCATTATCCAGTAAGCCTTTGGCCACTTTGGCTTAACCGGCGCTTTAGCTGGGTGCCTGGGCTAGTGGGCGAGTGCTAACTCCATCTTGGCTCCATCTTGGATCCATTTGAGGGCTGTGACTAACACCCATGGGTGATAAGCTATGAGCCAGGGTCTGATAGTTCGATGGGGCCCGGAGGCTTGGTGATTGAATGGATGAAACAGGAAAAGGCTCGTGTGGTTGTGGACCCTTTTCGGAAGAGTTGTTATTTGGACCACACCATTTTGCTATTTGCACGATGGATGTTGAAATTACCATACAAGGTTGAATATCTGCTACAAGTACTTTAAGTATTACTATCCAAGTTATCTGTATCTTTGAGGCTTAGAAAATTGGAAGGTAAAGCATGTCCAGTTTCAAATTGTTTACTACGATTCAATACTAGCTAGGTACCTGGGTAGAATACTAGTACGATATACAACTTGAATCTTGAACAATTTTCTGCCATGGAAGATATTCTACCTACTAGTAGCTACGAGTACTACCAGAAGGACTCTGTTTACAACATACCTAGGTAGCTGATAACTACCTAGGTACTAGTACTAGGTGTTGTGGGTGTAAGCATTCTAGTAGTTCTAGTACTAATCTGGGATTGGAAAGTGCCAGGGTCCAAATAACAAAAACGGGTAGTCCTTCTAACAATTTCCCCTTTCGGGCCCGGATTTCCGTTGGCTCCATTTATGCAGTCCACAGAAAAACTCGTGCAAGGCTGACCACAATACTGTTACTAATTTAAAGTAAATAGAGGGTCATTTCATGTTGTGTTGTTGTGTTTTATTTTTTTTTAAATTGCTCCATAATAGTAAGTGTAAATTCACATCGAGTCACTCGGTGGTGACGGCTGCCACGCCGTTTCTGTCATAAGGACAGATCGGTGAGCGCCAGGGGGAGCAGTCGGAAAGAAAAGAGTGAGAAAAAAAAGGAAAAAGGGGGCGCCGGGCGACGAGCTCGGACCAAAATGGAAATCAAGCGACACTCGCGCCCGTGCGGGAGATGAGGGGGTATCAAAAATTCGAGGCAAGGGGAAGAAGGGGCAAACATCCAGTCTTTGAGAAGAATTTTTTTCTTGTTTGGAGTATCTAGTCGGACATGGGGAAAGGGGAGGACAATGGGGGAAGAGAAGTGGAGAAAGGGCGAAAGTAGGCCCTGGTGGAAGGGAGGGGGAGAAAGACGGGGATGGATGGAGAAATGGGGAGACGGGTGAAAAGGTCAAGGTCGGACTTTTGGAGGGAGATGCACAAAAATCAGTCGAACGCCTGTCTATACGGCCAGTCCGGTAGGGAAAGCGTTCTGATCGAGATTCGCAAAGAGGAGGACCAAGGGGGAAGGGAGTTTTGAAGAGAGGTCAAGGTAGTAGGGGGAGCGAAAACAAAAAAAGAATAACAAAAAAGAAAACGCTGAGTCGTAACCAGCCAGCTAGCGTGAACTCCAAAAATCATAACACAATGAGAAACATGACCCGTGATGGAAGAACGATCGTGAATCGAGGTCGGAAAAAGGGGAACAGGAAAAACGCCCATTCATGCAGTCGTCAGGCCGGTGAAGTCGTTACATGAGAGAGATGCAGTACAGTCGGAAGCCAAATCGCGGAAGGGATACAGAGAACGGTCGAGAAAAGAGGAGATGGAGATCAGTTCAAGACCGTTATGGACTCAGGCCAGCACAAAGGTCCTCGGCGGCATCGAATCCAAAGCCGGCCATGTCGACGGAATGCAAGGACCCGGGTCCTCCTTTACCGAGGGAAATATCGGAGGAGGCATAGTCATGCTTCAAACGTTCATGCGGGCCAAAAAACGGTCGATTCTCGTCGTTGGGCGTATTGCCGTCGCCGGCGGTCCACGGCCCATTTTGCCAGAAGCGGGTATTAGCTTGCTGATCGCCAAACAGATCGTGGTGATCAGGGTGGGGATCGGGGCCATGTATGGGGAAATCTCCCGGAGACTGCAAGCGCAAATGTGATCGGCCAAAGCTGGAACATGGAGAGTCGGCGTGCAAAGGAAGATCGAGGCCTGATATGGGTTGATCTTCAACGGTGGTGATATCGATGGTCGGATTTTCCGTCTGTTGGGCCAACGCCGAGGAGAGTCGAAGATTAGATGCCGTAGAGCTATGTCGGCTATGACTGGCCGACCGCTCAATGGCACGTTGCACGAAGCTACCACACGTCTTCATGATTTTCTCCTTGTCGGTCTGGGAGAGACTGGCGAAAAAGTCATTGGCCAAGGACGCCTTGGGCGGCTCGTCTGGAGCTGGAACCAGTTCATACGTCGTCTTGGCGTACTCGGAGAGACCAGATGGCATGTTGTATGGAGACTGATACACATTGGGTGCCATGGCCCGTTGCTGATCGAGAAAGGCATATTTGCCCGGCATCTTTGCCGCAGCAATGCTCCCTCGGTCGACAGTCTCCATCTTAATACCCTCTGATTCCTTCTTCTGGATCACATCCAGGCGCTCGCGGTGACTCACCAGTGAGAACCGGAGCATCTGGAGCAAACGGGTCACCTCCTCCGACCTCATGTTGAGGGTCTGGGGTGGTAATAAAGTACCATCGGCAGCCCGGGGCTGCACCCGCTGCTGGGCCATCGCGAGCTCGAGCTTTTCCAGACCATTGGCCGGAGGGATCGAGCCCATGGGACCCAGCAGGGTCTCTACCACCAATTCCGGACTAACGATCGTGTACCCGGCAAAGACATTGGCATGATCGGTGATCTGAGCCAGGCGGCGCCGGGCAATAAGTTCACGGACGTTGGCAAAGGTATTGGTGGAAGGGAGGTGGTGCTGCTGCTGAACATGCGATTTGATGACCGATGGATAAGGGGTATGGCGGGCGGATGTATTCGGCAGAGTTCGAAAGGCCGACGGCATCGCAGGACCAGCAGCAGCAGCACCGGCAGCAAGGACAGGGGGAGGGGGAGGGGCAAGATGCGTCAAAGAGGCGGAAGAGGAGGGCGGTCGGGATGGCAGGTGAGGGGTGTTGGCGTTCACAAAGGCGTGTTTATGTTGTAGCAGCGCTGGGTGTTGGGCGTAAAGAATTTGCTGGTAAGGAGGGGCAGGGGCGGTGGGAGCATGTTGGAAGAGATGGTGGGGTGAGATCTTCGATGCACGAGCAGCACCGGCACCGGCACCAGCCACGCCAAGCGACTTAACGCTGTCCAGGAAATTGGCCCGCGGGTTGTGGATAGGCACGGTAGGGTTGTGCGTATACTGTGCCCTACTCTCGGTGGACTGCACGCCCAAGTAATACCACAGATGCTCCGGTCTGTCGATGGTAACCGTAACCGGTGGGGCAAATTGGTTTCTAGCTGCATCCACCGTCTCGAATTCGGCCCACTGATAGGGAGATCGGCCGTCGCCAAACGCACTACCTGCAAGTGGTACGGCGGCTTCGAAGTCCTTTCGCTGTTCAGGCTTTCGCACCAAGTGGGCCGGGAGGGGTTGGATTCCCGGCGCAAGGGGCGCGAAATTGCTCTTGCGGACGACCAGCATCCAGCGGTATGGCATCTCAATCACATCTCTGTTGACATTTATCAGTATTCGGTTATCACGGGAACGGCTTTTCTCTCCATGGCGTTCCAGAGTTGAGGATAATTTGGGTCGGGAGGCTCGGGGAGGAGGAATGGGCAAAAAGGCAAAAATAAGAATTTAACGGAAACCCCCGCGGCGGGGCGGGGATCACAATTCAGAACGGTTCACTTACCCTCGTGGAAGAACCTTCAGCAGAAGCGCCCGCTCTTGGGGTCGGTTTTGGAGCACAATAGCGCCATTGATCTCCTTGTCGACTTGGAATTGAATCAGATCACCCTGTGTCAGGCGGCGAGCGGCCTCAATCACACGACGGTCCAAATCGGAGGACTCGCCCAACAATCCAGCCGGTCGTTTCTGACGGTGGAATTTACACTTCAAATCCACGCTCGGTAGTGTATAATGCACACCATCATCGGCGATCACGGCAATGGCACCATGCTCGACCTGGACGCCAGCTAGAAGGGCACAAGTGGCATGGTAGGCCCGAGTACACTTGCCAAAGTTGCATTGGAAGCAGGCACCGCGAACTTCTCGGCAGAATAGGCATTTCAGACCCAGGCGCGCTTTAGGGATCAGCTCAATATCACAAACCACCTCGTTGCCCGACTCATCCCGCAAGATGCTGGTTTCTTCGATAAACAAGGCACATCGACGATGGACATGACCTTTTCCATTCTCAGTCGGCAGCAGGTCCTCATAGTCAAGATTGTTGGGACACAACAAGCACGGAAGCTTACGAGGGCCTTCCATCTGAAGCTTCGATCGTTTGGTGCTCGGGCCGTCACCCGTGATCTTCCGCTTTCGACCACGGGTGGAGGTCTTTTCAGGTACACTGCGTGGTGGCGTGAGGAGATCTGAAGCACCCTCGAATCCGTCAAACTCGCTTTCGAAATCACCATAGTATTCGGGTGTGGTTTCCCCGCGGAGCTTGCGCTCAATCTCGTCAACATCGATCCAGACACTGTCAGCCTCGCAGTGGCATTTTTTAGCAATTCGGCCATAATCCAGCCATCTCTCAGTTGCAAAATTCACTGATTCGGCACAGTTATATCCGATATTGTACCCAGAGTGGTATCCGTAGGGGAATGTAATCACAAACTCCCCTTCGTAGTGAACCAAGCGATTCACAGTGATTCCATACTGGGATTTCAGCAAGCTGGGAGATACCAGATATGTCTTGTGGCGGAGGAATTGATCGCAGTTTTTGGCATCGCTAGACCAAATGCTGCGCATCGCAGCTTCAAATTTTGGCGCGTCCTCTTGCGAGATGCTATACCATTGCTTGGGGGCTCCAAAGTGAATGTAGTTGATGCTATAGAGATCCACATCCTCGAGATGCCAGGCAAAAGTAGCCTTCCACATTCCCAAGTAGAGATATGCCGTGTTGACTCCCGGTACTTTCTGACCAAGAACATCAAGCAGATTGGGCAATTTCGCAACATTCCAAGACTCGACAGAATCGTCAAAGAGCGACCCCGGCATGTCTGCGCCATACATGGGATTGTTGAACATGAGAGATTTCCAATATGCAGTCTCCAGTTCCTCGCATCGCTCAGCGGTGTAATCTTCATGGTCGTGGATGCGGTAATCGAATTGTTTGAATGCTTCTTCATCGAAGTTTTCCACTGTGTCACCACGGTTGTTCTTGCGTCGAGACGTAACAGATTTGGGTTGTCTACCCTTGGGCTTAGCAGCAGGGAGCGATTCGCCCTCGCTCAGATCCTCGCTTTTCGGCTCAATGGGGTTCGATTCTGGTGACACTGGAGTCGGGGGACCCTCGGATTTGGATTTCTCGACGTCGTCCGCAGGTGGTTCTTCTTTCACTTTCACTTGGTTTCCGCGCTTGGCAGGTCGTCCAGGGCGGCGCTTTTGACTCTCCGGGCGACTGGACTGGGCCGGGGGGTAGGAGCAGCGCGGTTCACTCGTTCCTGGTTTCGACGCCTCTCGCCCCGACGAGCAGGAGGCTGGTGGCTGCTTTCATCGCATAGGCCCTTCCATTGAGGAAGGTTATAACTTCGTTGGCGTTCAATGTTGGCCTGTGTGTAGGTGCCGTGCGATCCGTGGAACTCTTGCATGATTGGATTCTTCACGCGGATAGACTTAATAGTTTCATCCAGAGGCGACAGTGATTCAGTCCTTTATGATAATAAGCATGGCTGTCACTATCATCTCGCAATATTCTTGCACTCACCATTCCTTGGGTGGAACCACTTTGACAATTCCTGCTTTCATTCCGTACTTATCGATCTTGTTGATAAATTTCTGGAAGTCTCGGAACTGGTCCATTGTCTTTGCTCACAACGTCAGCCTTCTTGCTAATGAAGGGGAGACACATCGACTTCGCCGAATTGATACACTAGCAGTGCATGCTTCGGAAAAGTGACAATCTTATAGTTCAAGGGGCATATTGTGACCTACCGGTTTGAATACTGGAATTTTTCCACCACCATAGTAATGGTCAGGTTCAATGTCCTCCTCTTCCACAACCGGTTCCTCTTGTTCTTCTTGTTTAATCACCGGCTCTTCGGGCGCAACTGCAGATCTAGCGTCCAACTCGAGGTCCGATAGCTCAGAGGGTACTCCTTCGGGTGCATCCTTCTTTCCGTTGGCGCTGTGAGGGGGAGTTATCGAAGCCGAGTCAACAACGGGGCCGCCCCCGAGTGGATCAAGGTGCGGCTGGTCCAGTGTTGCTGCCATCTTGAGTGACAGGGGGAGTAGGTTGTTGCGGAATGCGGTTTGATACTCGGGTGCCGTCGTCGGATGGAGCGACCGCTGATCGACGGCGAAGAGTGATTCCCAGCGGTCGGGGAAAGAATAAAGGTTTCGGCAGTCGGAGCAAAGGGTTCCGATCTAGGTGAGAGGACGAAGGAGGGTGTTGATCAGGTGTCGGGATGTAGATGTGGTAGTGTGTTGGGGGTAGGTACACTCGGCGAGATGTAGAATGAAGGATGGCGCGATAAGATCTTTGATCGGAAATAGTTTGTCACCCCTGGAAACGGAGAAACAAGCACGAGTTTTAGCAAATGAACCGATGGGAAGTGACGTAGGAAACGTTTTGATAGAAGGTCGTAAGTATCAAGGGGAGAAGGGAGTCGTAGGAAGTTGCAAGGAACGAGTCAAGCAACGCAATCGTACGCTAAACCAAGTTCGCCCCATGGAAAAAGGATGAGGAAGAAGGAGGGTGGGCCAATCATGCAGGTGACGTTCCGGAAAGCTAGTGGAGCGAGCGCGGACGATGGCCTGACTTTGGGACCTCTGGAAGGGCAGGATATGGGTAGGGGGCAGGTGGGATCAGGACTCAGGGCAACGCCTGGAATCTGTTTGGGCTAATCACAGTGTCTGCTGGGCAGCACTGAGTGGGAATGCGTCCGATCAGAGCGGGAAAAGGTGGACTGGCCGTCGTAGCGCCTTGGGGGAGCCGCGAAGTGGACTTGGCCGTAAGATACTTGTAAACTCATCCGGTGTCGGACGAAGTAATGATTTTGCAGTTCACCCAGCAAGTCCAAGAAAGGGCAGCATTGGATCGGATCAAAGGAATTCAGGGAAATTTCATCAAAACAAAAGCTACTCACCGGTTTCACGAGAGTTGCGGCTCGTCACAAAGCTTTGCGACCATCAAAAGGCCCAAAAGTCACGGAGCTCGCCAAGGCCGTCGTTGGCCCAGGCTTGATCACGTGGTGCACGTGACTGGGTCCTGTACCGTAATAATATTACCTGTAATTACTGTAATTATCAGTCACTCTTGGTAATTTTGTCAAGAATGGTGCCCTCGTGAAGAGTTTGCATTGGCCAGATGTTTCATTCTTCTGTAAACAATACAAGGGGGCTGTGCACGAGCTTTCGGATAGCGCCGGACCCGGGCGTATCTTAATACAGTACGGAGTACGGAGAACATGGCACTCTCGCCTTATCCATGCTTAGATACTGTAACTAGATTGGAGTTCACATCAGGGGATGATCTCGCCCACGCACGGACTCTCTTAATCAGTAGGGTGATGTCAAGAGCATACTTCAAGTTCCTAGTACTGTGTACTTATATTTCCTATCTACAGAGTACTAGCAGCATTTATAACTTCAAGTTGTGGTAATGCAATAATGCCCATGGTAATATTCCAAGGTTAACATTTACCCGGCTCCGCGGAGGTTCTACTGAAACAGGACCGTCAAGATGATTTGCTGGTAAAGTTAAGTGGTTTCAAGGGGGGGTCCCGAAGTCGCACGCCGCCTAAATTTTGTCGATCTCGTCGGTGGGGAGGGCCCCCCGGCGATCTATAGATCAATCCCATGCACGAGGGTCTCGGCGCTAACTGCATATGTACATGTAATAAATCACGGCTCTCTGCATGTATCTGCTTCATTTTTGATGCCTTCTATACGAGCCTCGCGCAATGACGAGGCTTGACTCTACTAGTATTGTCTATATGAAAATCAAACTTATTACATCCACTCCTGGTGTAATTGATCATCCAGGTTAATATACCCGTCCACAACACCCAGTCCCCGCAGTCTCTCTTGTTCGATGCGTTCCCAGGGCCATTCTTCGGGGCTCCATGTGTCGGAGTTGGCATTTTTCTGCTCATCAAGGTCCTTGCGGTCGGGAATCTGATCATCGTTCATCTTCAGCACCTCACGCACCAGGGTTCCATCGACACCTCCGGTGGCTGTAATACCCTCGCCGCTGGCAGGCGTCCCGATTGCTGAAACATCCGCGGATGAGACGGTCGGAGCATCCTTTGTCTCACTCTCTATCGGCGGCGTGGGAAGGAATCCTCCGAGGCGGAGAATCCGCTCCGGCGCAATGGTCAGCCGGCCCTTCTTCACGACATACTTGCTCAGGGCAGTTGCCAATAGTGTCTTCTCGCCACCTGTACGGCTGGCAGGACGCATGAAACACGTGAGGATATACATCCACTTCTTATCCCAGGAAATCACCTTGGAGTGCATTTCGTACAGCTCAAAAGGCTTGATTTCGCGTTTGAAGCTGCAGTAGACAGAGCCGAGCACAATAATGATAGGCTTCTTCTTGGGAGCACGCTTCCCTTCTTTCTGCGCTGCAGCAAGAAATTCCTTGTCCAGCTCTTTACTGACAAGGCCAACGCCAGGGCTATAAAGGCGGCTCACCAGTGCCGTACGAGACACATCCAGGTCGGTGAAGTATGTGCTATTGGACTTGTGCATATTATAGTCTGTCTCTAGCAAAGGTGTTCGTGAGGTAACCCGCACCGGCACGAAGACCGGATGTGTCGGCTTGCCTTGAGCATCCACAATGGCCTTCCCCTTCGGAAAAAAAGGGGCACTTGGCTTCAACCGAAGGTTGGTCGCAAAGTGGTACAGCAGACGGAACTGAAACACTAGTCAGCACAGATACACAACGTCCAACGGTTAATAGACCCTACATGCTCGCCAAAGTCAAATTTGACGAGCAGTTTGAGGGTGGGATGCGAAAAATACATACGTGCCAAACGAATGGGAGGTTTTTCAGATTAATGAATGCGAGTATTAAGGCCAACGTTCTCCACGATGCTAGCGAGCCCATCGCTGATAATAAGTCGCGCATGTTTTCGACGCGAAGCGCTGCCGAGATGGCGAGCATGGTGCTGTCGAGGCGTTTATATGAGATGAACAGTGGGCTTGGCGGTCAGGGTTGATTGAGGACAGCGACGGGGAAGCTAGGTCCAATGTGGTTCAAAGTGTCTTGCAGGGGCGAAACAGATAGATAGAAGGAAAGATAGTATAGTCCCGCTCAGTCACGAGTCTTCCAGGGGAATTGACAGAAAAGCCGCGCTTGGTATGTACTCCCTAGTAAGGTCTGGCTGATATTATGTGAAATAAAGAGTGAAGTGGCAGGCGATGAGGTCAGGATAGATCTCAAGGGAACTTCTTCAGCCGTGCCGATCACGAATAGTAATCTCAGCGTCACGATCTGTTTCTGTTGGGATGCGTGCGGACCGAGGTTACCAATACCTTGCATATGATGTTTAGTCATGTGACCACTTATTCAGACTCCAGTAGTTCAAACAAGTTCGGGAGCCATATCATGACGTACTAGGTATACTTATATACTCTGTGAATCAAAGGGCGCTCATTGTGAAAAGTGTAGAAAGGTTGAATACCAAGGTTAACTCAGAAATACAGTAGTCAACTTTCTTCTGTTGATACCGGGACTCAACATAGTGGTGTTATCACGTGACTCGATCCAGGATATAGTTGACCAGGAGTAACCTAGTTAATATGGTTTGTATACCTACCAGATAGATACTACTAATGGTACGGATCTTGGTTAATTAAGTGTTAAATCGAGGGTTAGTCCATGGATGCTTCAAGTTTACTTGGGTGGGTGACTACTACTAGTATCTAGGACAAATTACCAGAGTATCTCTGGCTCGACACTGAGGTTACCTAAGTATGCTTATCATCGATATGAAAAGTTGGTCAATACTAGTTACCACCTGGACTAGCGCATTCTGGGAAGAACGCAAGTTTCTCGAATGTTACCAAATTTCCCGATAAAGTTAGTCTCATCCAAACGCTCCATCGATTGATCTATACACGACCACGGACCATTCCGAGGATCTTGCACCCCGAGCGATCGATTGCCTTGAGATAGCCTCTCAATAATCTATGAAATAACAAATAAGATACCAAATAGAGAAATAATGAAGCGATTGGACCATTTCTCACTAAATCACCTGACTGCGTTTTGGCCCCATTTTGGGGGCCTGGAGGCGCGGCTTCGCCTCGCCGGTGCAATCTGTCTTTTCACATACACAGCAAACGAATCTCAAATTGCAAGTCATTATTACGATTCAGGGGATTCGGTTTCGATATATCCGACCAAGTACTTCTTGTCGAACACGCGACTGTGCATATTGGTTTTAATTTTCCGAAACCTCTCAGCCGCAAAGCGTGGGGGCTGAAATCAATTGAGAAGATCGCGCCCAATTTTCCGTCCCATTTTGATTTCCCGCACTTGAATTCATTATGGCTGTCCAACCCGGTGGCAAAGATACGCTCATTTTGCCTTCAGGGCGCACGCTTGCATGGACCGTATATGGCGGTGATCTTCAAGCAAATGAAGATCAAGAGCCTCCTGCTGTTGTCTTCTACTTCCACGGATTCCCTGGCTGTTCGAGTGAAGCCAGCCAAATTGAACCCGAAATTCTTGAGCAGCGCAATACTCGCATAATCAGTGTTGACCGGCCTGGTTTTGGCAACTCGACACACTATGCTGAGCGTCGCATACTGGACTGGCCAAATGACGTCTTAGCCATCGCCGATCATCTGCATATCCCGCATTTCTACGTTTTGGGCTTATCGGGCGGAGGCCCCTACGCTCTTGCATGCGCGCACGCTATTCCTCGCATAACCGGTGATGATTTCGATGAAACGTCAAATGGACGTCTCCTTGGTGTTTCAATCGTGTGCGGCGCCTACCCTTCCACACTTAATGCAAATGGGATGATGACTGAATTGCGGATGCTACTTGCTGCCGGCGCATGGCTACCGAGATTTGCTACAGGGAGTCTGTTTGATTGGGTTATTGGTCGTGCTGCGCGAGACCCCGACCCGAAAGTTCTTGAGAAGGCAATGGATGCCGCAATTATGAAGAGGCCCGGGACAGAAAAGACCGCTTGGACGAAGCCGAGAATCAAGGCCGCGGGTTTGGATTCCACGCGCGGTGCCTTTCAGAATGGGGGAGCCGGATCGGCGACGGAGCTCATGCTTTTGAACGATTGGGGATTTGAGCTTGATGATGTCGACGGAAGAGGTATTCGCTTATGGCATGGCAAGCTTGACCGGAATGTTCCAATTGGAATGGCGGAGCAGGCTGCAGAATTATTACCCGGCGCCGAAACACACTTCTGTGATGAAACTGGTCATCTAGATATGATTTTCCATGCAGAGGAAATTTTGGATAACCTCTTAGGCAGGGAAAGCCATGATGATGAGTGAGCAGCAGCAAATATGTGCTACCTTTTGTGTATTAATGAATATATTCCCGCATAATGACTTATTTGAAGCATTTCATCTATATGATCCATGGATATCACTTCAGATTCAAGTTCAAGCACAACTTCCAACTTGAAGGTTGTTGACCTGGTGTGACATACTCACACTTAAGCGCACCTTTCGTTTGATCCATTGATGCTTCGGCTACTTCCGTGTATTCCTCGAGCGGGCTTCAATGGTCTCAAGCTAAAGCTCGATTATTTGCGCTACCAAGAGAAAGCGAACTTTAGTACCGATCGCGCCTGATGTGGGTAAATTTCGAGGATCTCCACCACCCGTTTGCGCAGATCGTCCCTTTGACATTTCCAACAGCCGAAGAGTGGAACATCGATGTCCATTTCTAGGACTGAGAAGGGACGAAACTCATTGACCAAAATTTGCAATATACTGCGACAGCTACTAGTAGGTAGCTATTTCACGTTGAGCCGCCGAGGTCAGCTAGCCTTCCTGGGTCTCGAGAATGCATGAGTAAATCAGTATCACTCATCCTACTACTTATAGTATCCGAGAAGTTCTCGAATTCAGCTCTTGGGATATTCATGGCTCCCGTGACTCGTTTGGTGGATTGAATCCCACGTTTTGCCTGACAGCTCATCGGCTCACCTAGCGTGCTTTAGCTCGGCAACGGCTTGAGCGTCGCGTCAAATTGGTCCACTTAATTAGAATTGGCCACTTTTAGATTGGTTACTGATACTCGCATGATTCAGGTAGTTAGACTGCTTTCATGGGCTTTCGAGCCTCACTGGCCGACCCCTTTCTTTAGAAATGTGATCTGACATTGACTTGCTTCTGGGAATAACCATCCGAAACATTCTCCTCCACGACAACGCCCATTATGGCTGCTAACTTTCCAACCGCAGTAGTTGTTGCCATAGGCATTTTGACACTGTTATACATCAGCACGAGGCGTGTAAGAAAGGCTAGCAAAGACGTCAAATCTCGACCCCTCCTCAAACTTCCCCTCATCGGAGACCTGCATCGCTCCCCCATAGAAAAGCCACTACTTGAATGGGACTCATGGGCGAAAGAAAATGGTCCGATTGCGGTTCCCAAGCTATTTGGTATAATTCCCATTGTTGTTCTCAACTCGTTCGAGGCCGTGACGGAATTGTTCAGTCGTCGCAGCCAGTGGTATAGTAACCGCCCAGCTTCGGTGAGCATGGAGATGATTACAGGGGCATCACCAGGACAGTCAAAATTCACTTTGATGCATGACTACGATGATCACCTCAAATTACACCACCGCGTCCTCGCGCCTAGTCTCGGTGCCCCTGCTGCCCCAAATTACCAGCCATTGATTGAACTGGAATCAAAGCAGCTGTTGTTTGACATTTGCAATCATTTATCAGAAGGCACTAGCTTGACCAGTACAGACAAGATATACCCGATGTTAGAGCGAGCGCAGTCCAGCATTATCCTAGCGCTTCATTATGGCCTTCGGATCCCACGCTTCGAGGAGGACATTCTCCATGAAGTGATCGATATTCAGTCCAAGGTGACCCATCTGGCTGCCAATCCTGCCCTGCCGGATATTATCCCGCCTCTACGACTCTTACCGACTTTCTTGTCTCCCTGGAAACGTGCCGCAGACGAGCTATATTCCACCCAGGTTGATTTATACATGCGCTTGTTTCGCCATGGCAGAGATGCTGATGGCTGGAATGCCACTAAACAGGCTATCTTGACGGCGGAAAAGCACGCACCCAGTGGCATCCCGGATCTTGATCTTGCTTTCACTCTTGCAACTTCGATTCAAGGCGGGATGGAGACATCACCACGTCAAATATTATGGCTATTCATTGCAGCACTGCACCAGCCCTTGTTTATGGCTAAAGCCCATGATATTCTCGACAAAGTTGTCGGCCGCAACCGTTTGCCTGGGTTTTCCGACCGCTCAAATCTTGCTTACATTGATGCTGTTGCCCACGAGTTGTTTCGCTGGCGTCCTATCTCACCGGGATCCATTCCTCGTAGGGCAGATCGTGATGATGAATTTCAAGGCGTGAAAATAAAGAAAGACGTCACGATTATGGCCAATGCATGGGCTATCGGTCGTGACGAACAGGTATTTGATCCCGAGCTTGGAGATACTCAGGAATTTATCCCGGAGCGATGGCTTCTAGAAGATGGCAATGGGACAGCACGGCTGCGAGCAGATCTCCCATTGCCTGTATTTGGTCAGGGTAGACGTATGTGCCAAGGCAAAAGGGTTGCCACGGATGGGACCTTTCTGCAAATTGCTTCTCTTCTTTGGGCATTTGATATCGAGCCAGTTGAGGGAGAAGAAGTTGATCCATGGGCGATGGTCGTGGCGGGGTTCATGACAATGCCGAGAGAACTGGAATTCAAACTCAAACCGAGAGGCGACTGGGTGGTGGACACTATCAAAAAGGAATGGGCTGCCGCAGAGAAAGGTATTGGAAAGGTCATGAGTGTCAAGCGAGATGTCGAAAATTGAACATGTTTTCAACAAAGATCAAAATCTACTTGGTGTTTCTTGTATAGTTCCTTTTGCGGATCAAAATGATATTGTTTCTAATCATAATTTCCGGGCTAGTACATCGTGCTGAGTGATATATGCCATACTAGTATGTTGAGAACTTCAGGTTTGAACTCATTAACCTCTTCCCCGAAGACGAATCCACTCATGGGAGCATTGTTTGTGGCAATTTGAAGGCCTGAGTTTTGACTGCCGAAAGTGACATTGACTACGGGTGTAGCCTGTGACTTTGCTGCTTCTTGAATTTTGGCCAAAAGTTCCCCCAAGAGCTTTTGTGATGCTTCTAGGTATCTTTGCTCTTCCTGGAGATTTTTGGCTGTCTCCTTAGGCTCGGGGTCTTGTATACTCAGATCTTCCAGCTGGAGCTCCACTTGTCTTTGCTGCTGAACTGCATTTCGATTTGCGGCTCTCAGCTCATCTTCCTTTGAAGATAGTGCTCTTCGAATTTCTTGCGTCATCTGAGTATGATGGAATGAGCTGTATCTGTATTGTCATGTCGTAAATTAGCATATCCGCTTATGAACTTGAACGAGATCATTTTATGAATGGATGTCTCACAGTGTCGCTGTACTAACAACCGAGGTTATATTAACCTGGCAGTTATGGAGTTTGCCCTGTATGGATTTGATATGGTCTTGTTTCCAAAATCCAATAGTCGATCTATCTCTCCATGAAAGCTTTGTGTCTTGAGAATGTCGGGTCCATCGCTGGAGGTCTGATCGAAATTCGTCACAGGCTGTGGAGCAGACTTTAACCGTCGATCTAATGTTGTCTTCCACATTTGAACCAAGAGCCTCCAGGTCTTCGGGCTCGATATCCTGAAGAGACGAAAGAGCTCCGTCGACCAAAAAAAGATCATTCTTGAGATCCTCCAAATTCTCCGGGGCGTCCTTTATATCCTGCAAATCCCGGAGAAGTAATCTCATACCGTGTAGAGCAGGTATAACGACACCAGCAATACTGGCAGTCAGACTCAGGGGGTCGGTCATGATATTAAATCGTGATTCGTGAGGAATCTATTAGAGAAGAGGTGTTGCGAAAGAATACGAGTTTGGATGCGCGTCAGCCCCGTTAGCGCGGGGCACAGCCAGCGAGCGCATGGTTGGCCAGCTGCGTAGTCTCACCTAGTCTGCCGTCGCAGCCTGCGCAGCCGCCCAGGTGAATGAATCAACATCGCAAAAATGGCTTCCACGATTAATTTTGGTCAACTAAATGCCGGAATCCAGATCGGGGTCAGTAATGCTCTCATCAATAATATCCAGTTGCTATCCGGTAAGTCAACTCCCAGGTATCTTGTAGTGCCTGTAGATGATGATGACGGGGCGAGGCTAATTCCCCACATCGCGGCTCCAGAGCGCCCTGAAACACCTTCCGAGCCTCTTTCCACAGTTCTTTTTCTTCTTGACACAGATTTTGTCGATCGCGGAACTCTTCTCGAGAAAGTCGAGGAGAAATGTATTGTGCGACCATCGAGGCTGGCTCTCGTTGGGATCGGCGGTGTTGGGTGGAATAGCCACGAAACGTTACTTAAATGAACAATGCTGACAGCAACGTAGAAAGTCTCAACTAGCCATCGAATACTCCTATCGCGTCCGTGAGCGGTCACCGAATACCTTGGTATTATGGGTTCACGCGAGTAGCGTAGCCCGGCTCGAACAAAGTTACGGGGCGATCGTCTATCAAGCCAAAATCCCTGGCTATCAGAACCCAACAGTCAGCGTTGTATCATTAGTCACGGACTGGCTACAAGCCGAAAAGCGAGAATGGATTTTGATTCTCGATAATGTTGACGACGATCAGCTTTTTCACGAGCCGGAAAAGAACCAGACAGCGCATCAACAAAAGCCTCTTGGCTTTCTTCCTTGCAGCTCAAATGGCCCAATAATCATGACAACTCGAAGTAGAGGAATGTCTCTCAGCTTTGTCGACGAACGCGATTTATTCGAGGTGAATCCCATGGATAGTCACGATGCTTCAGCTTTGATGAACCTCAAACTCGAGCACCAAACAGGGCAGGGCATTGCCACCCAGGACGATATCATGAAATTGACGGAGGCTCTTGAAATTATGCCGCTGGCCATTGTACAAGCAGCAGCCTATATAAGACACCCAGCTTCCCGTTGTTCCATCGCTCAATATCTCGAAGATTTTCAAAGTAGCGATGCTCAAAAATTGGAACTTCTTGATTACGACGTATGTAATATCCATCGAGATATGGATGCCAAAAACTCGATTTTAGTAACCTGGTCATTGTCATTTGAGCGTATTCGGCAAACGCGGCAATCTGCTGCAGATCTGCTCTCTCTGATGAGTCTCTTTGATCGACAGGGAATTCCAGAGTCAGTCCTCCAGAAACAAATACCCCAGGAACAGACACTACGCAAAAGAGAAAGCGGAAAATCGGAGAATGGCCCAAATCAAAGTTTTACAGTGGAAAGTCACCCTCCATAGTCCAGATGGGCTCCCTTGGAGGTGTCAAGGGAGTGGCGCCACCGACGCTGTTTTTGATATTCAGCGCGACATCATGATGCCGAGAGACTATTGCTTGGTTTCAGTAAGCAAAGACTCAACGACCTTTGAGATGCATTGACTGGTACAACTATCACTACATAAATGGCTCTCAGTCAAGGGTGAAATTAAAAAATGGAAAATTGTGCTTGTGGAGAAGTTAAACAGCCTTTTTCCTCGGGTGTATAGAGGTGATAATTCAAGTCGGCCCTTGTGTCGGGATGTACTCCCTCATGTTCAATCCGCCTTGTCACAAATACCTCTGTCAAAGCTTTGCTTTATCCAGTTGGGCTTCACTTCTTCATAAAGCGATTCGATATGGACTTTATTCCGACGAACTTTCTCGTCTAGGCGATATGGCTATGGAAGCCATGAAAGCCGAGGAAGAATTTCTTGGAGAGTTGGATTATGAAGCTGCGTTTCTGCTAACTGCGATTCACCAGAACATGGCAAAAAGTCATAGACATGATCGAGAGACTGTATAAAGACATGAAGAAAAGATATGGAAGAGAGCACATTGATACACTTTCTCTTATGAAGGCTCTGGCCGATGCATACCTACAAAAGGGCCGATTCCAGGAAGCCGAAGCATTGCATCTCAAGGTGCTTCGGATCGGAAAAAGAAAATTCGGTCACGATAATCTTTCTGTTGCTGAAAGTGTGGAGGGGTTAGCAGGGACCTATCGTCATTCACGCTATCAAGAAGCCGTCGCCCTTGCGATGAATGTCATTGAGATTTTCAAGAAACAACTTGGCCCGGAGGATCCAGACACTCTTGCTACCGCAAGGCGCATGGTGGATCACTTCCCTGATTCTCGTCTATTAGAAGTAGCCAAGTCTCTCGGAATGAGGCATTTGAGGTTTGCAAAAAGACCCTAGGACCTCAACATCCTAAAACTCTCAATAGTGCAGAATACCTGTCCATGACACACCATATGATGGGAAAATATGAAGAGGCGGAAACGCTTGCCTGTCAAGTGCTCGAGACGCATCGAAGAATATACGGGTCTGACCATCCGGAGACTACCAGATATGCCGAAAACCTATCCTTGATTAATCTTCACATTAGGAAATATCAAGAGACTGAAGACCTAACTCGTAAATTACTCGATAAAAAAACGAAAAATTTGGGGAACTGCGCACCTCAACGTTCTGAAATGCAGAGCAAGCTTATCTGACATTTTGGCCAAAATGGGTCGGTATCAAGAATCCGAAGCCATTAAATGCCAGGTTATTGAGGGCTTCACATAAATCGTGGGGCCTTTAGGCCAAGTCACAATCGGTTCTATTTTGGGGCTGTCAATTCTATACATTGAGATGAAAGAGTTTCAAAAACCTTGTCGCTCTTGTATCAAATACACGAGGCGACGAGCATCAGCTCTAGTGCAGAACATCTAATAGCACTAATCTCTCTGTTACTTTTATCTCTGAGCTTAAAAAAAATGAGCAAGATCCAGAAGCTTTGGACAGGATGATAGAGTATCGAGATAGAAATGCCAAAGTTTTGGGTGTTGACCATCCCGATACCAAGGAAGCATCCAGAAAAATACAGATGTGGCAAACTCAGGTCTTGGATAACTAGGTATTGGGGTTGCACCGGCGGAGAACGATGCTACATAATCAGAGAAATGGTTTACCAGGCAATGCTGTCACGGTGAGAACAAACCCCAGTCCAATTTTGTCACATGTAGTATACAAACGCAAGTGAAACTAAATTTACGCCTTCAAGTTGCGACGGCACATCATTATCCTCGAAAGCTCAGAATCCATCAAGAGCCGCACTATCCGTCACATTTCATCAATTTCAGGTTCATGTTCAGACTCGAGGGCCTCATCTCGAGCTGTTGCCTCCTTCTTTTGCTTTGTCTCCTTCGCCACGCCACCTGCTTCCTTCCCCCACAGACTGTCATAAATATCGGCCTTATGCTGCTCGGTAGTACCCTGAAAGCCGAATGTTATCACTTGCTGATAATAATCAACGTAATTGAACGCAGACGAACCTGGTCACTTGTGGCAGCTTGTTTTTTGTCGAGATCTGGCTTCAAAGGAGATCCTTCGTAGTCATCGGGGAATGTAGTATTAATGAAAACTAATCAGGCATTAGTCTTATATGTGATATCGAGGGTTGGTTTCTGAGCATACATTCTTCGTTGCCCTTGACGTTGGGAAAGTGTTTCTCATGGATAGATGCCTGTGCCAATCTGCTGATGCGGACGGCTGATGGCCGTGTGAGTTGACGTTTGATTAGAGTAGAGTACATGATGGAAGTATTGCTATCAAGTAGTAGATGAAATTATCGTGGGCTGCCAGTGGTTAAAATGTACTAGTTCTAGGTGAGAGATTCATACTAGTAGTAGACCCCGGGGTCTAGAGATCATTTTAATAAAGCTTAGCTCTTAAGCTGCGGGGTCATGATGATGTCAATCATCTGACAATCGAGGGCAAAATAGACATCCTAATGAAACCCAGACAAATCGTCGGGTCCTGAAAGTCATTGAAGCCACGAAACAGGGCATTGGTTGGCTGTATCAACCTGGAAGCACGCTGTGGAGGTGGCGATAGCCGCGCAGTTATTCCATGGTACCTCCCAGAGAGCTCATAGGTCGTGTGACTTTTCCCGAGATCTAGAACACCAATCTTTGTACAGTAAATACTTTATATTATATTTCCAAGCATCTTGATCGGCGATCGGCGATGATCTATATATACAAAACTCCGGCATTGCATGGCCCATGAAGCGAGTGTGTCGTTAAAATCCCCCATAATTCCTTGAAATGCGCCGTGGGAAAGAGAAATCAAAATTTACAGCCCAAGTCAATGCTAAGACTCCCAATCCATAGCTCGCATCAGCAAGAAGGTCTCCGCGCTCAATCCCCTTTGGACCTTCTTGCCATTCTCTTCCGTGAAGAACTCCGGCTCGAAGTCGCTCGCCTTGGCCCATTCCTGAATTAAACGGCGCCAATAGCAGACCTCGGCTGCTTGGGTGAGGTAGCGCTCGCGGAACGTTTCCACGCTATTATCGGCTATGCGCTGGGCGTCTTTGTCGTGCTTGCGCAGCCATTTCATCCTCTTCTCAAGGTTGGACCAGTCGCGGTCGACCTCGACAAAGTTCTGCTGGGAACCGGAAGATCGCAAAAGGTGTGAGTGATGTTGGATCCAGTCTAGCTTGTGCGAGACGATCACACTGCGGCACATTTGGAGATATTTGAGATGACCGGAGTTAGTGTTTTCTTCCGTTTGGGCGAGGTATTTGTAGTCGCAGAATTCCGGCATGGTTCGGTATTCGTCTTGCATGGTTTGCTGACCGTCCTGGTCGAGAGATTTGACGTCCGCCCAGGGTTTCTTCTGAGTCACGCTGATGAGCTTGTTACGGATCTCATGGCCTAGGCTCAATGTGCCCCGCCATAATAATTTGTCGTTTTTCTTCGACCAGGTCATTCCTTCTTTCTCGGCGTCCTCGACGTCCATGAGGATTTCCTTGATCGAACCAGCTTTGATCTCTGGCCAGGACCAGAACCCGAAATCAGGGACCAGCCATACCAGTTCGTCCTCGGGGCGGCGGGTGTACCCCCATTGGGCGGCGTTGTCAATATGATCGTCGGTGTTGAAAGCGAATTCGATATTGGGGAGAGGTTCGGGCGAGGTGAGGATTGCCCGGTTGATGGCGGAAAGCGTCGCAATCTCACGCGACCAGACGGCGCCTTCTTTAGCGATTACATATAGCTGTCGGAAGAACCGGTTAGATCTGGGAGGAGGTTATTTCGAAGTGTGTCAGCCCAGTCACTCACCTGCTGGTCATAAATCATAGCACGGATGTATCCATTCCGCGGGGGGACCGAGTCGATTTCTCCGAGGGTAATCGGACGGTCGGCGCGCGCAGCACCGGCACGCTCGAGATCGGCAAAGAGATCGGGGAAGGCCAAGTCACACTGACCCTGGGTCAGGAGCAGGTTATCCCGATCGCGCTCATACCGCCAAGCACCATCGAAGCTGTGTTGGCTTTGTGGTTGGGTGAGGGGAGTTCTGGTAGGTTGGACGGTGGATCGGGGGCGCGGTCTGATGTAGAGAAAAAAGCCCAGGACTAGCAAGAGACACGGTATGGTCACCAGCAATTGACGTTTAACAAGCAGCATACTTCCATCTGTGCCCTAACCGATAAGGGATGGGAGGCAGGGACATGGTGGTAAGAGGAAAAGGGAAAGGGAAAAGGGAGGGAAGAAAAAGGCCGGGCGGACTGGGGTTGCCCTGAGGGTGCACTGCCTGGTGTAGTTTAGTGAGGAACTAGCACTTTCTGGTTTATTACTCCGCACTCTCCGGTAGAACCAGGAAATTTAATGGAGGTGGGGGCTGAATTCTTTTAGGACCATTCCCGCATTTTGATGACCTTTGTGGCGCAGGGTGTGATTACGAGAGAGTACGAAGTATGCGGAGTGTGGAGAAGAGTGTAGAGTGTGAGGGTATCAAATAGTTTCTGTCTATATTGGTAGGATAATGCTATTAGTTAGTCTATGGGACTAGAGTACCAATAATGCAATAGCTGATACGATATACTAGTAATTAAGTTATTAAATAACTAAGTAACTAAGTAACCAAGTAACTAAAAATAGCTGAGCCGCATCTTCTTAGCACGTGCATCAAAGTTCAGGGTTCACGTATCAACTACATTCAGCCTCTTCTCTTACTCCACATAACCCTGCTTAAATGGCTCCTGCATTCATGGGTTATCGACCAATTTACTAGAAAATCGCCATGCAATTCGGCGGACTCGACACTCCCCGCGAGCAATTCAACGGACTACTCGAGATGAAGAAACTCCATCGTCCCAACCGCCGACACGTCGCCGCCAACTCCTCCAAATCAAACATCTCCCCGATAGGCACCCCCCCACCCAGCTAGCAGATAATGGTGCAGATCGAACTCCGGCGCCCGAGCCGGAAACACTTCAAAACTAACCGCATCCGACGCAACAGCCGCAAAATGATTATCCCATATAAACCGAAGCACCCGCTCGCTCTGCTCAATGCCCGCATGCTGCGGCATCGACTGCTCACTATACGCCTGTCGCTCATGAGCTGACATGGCCGCCCACGTCCCCGGCAGTCCGACGCGCAGGAAGAAGATATCGCCATGCTGGAAGGTGATATTGGACTCGGCCGCGATCTCGAGGACTTCGTCTAGGGAAATCGTCTGGCGGGTGAGTGCATTCAGAGGGATTCCTTTCTTCTCTGCGTATGAGACGTAGTCGATTAGTACTCCACGACCTGCGATGCCTCGCTTGGCCCAGAATCCGATTCCGATGCGGGGGGGAGTCGGTGTCTTTGATTTCCTCGGCCGTCGTGCCGCCGTGGAAGACTCGACGTTCGGGATTTTCGGGCGTGGGCGCCGGCTGATTGTGGTGACGGAATCCGTCCCATTGGGACGATTGTTGCGGGTTGAAGTGATACTCGTCGTCGAAGGCGACGCCCTCGGCTACCCACTTGATGCGGTGCTCAAAGGGCTTGCGACCGAATCCTATATTCATTGTATCGGCCATCAGCATGCATTCGTTCATTCTCCAGGGCTTCTAACACGCGCTTAATTTATCTCTAAAGCAGTTCATTGTAGCCCTATATATGACTGGTAGTTATTAGGTTGGGAATGTACCTGGCGGGGTCAAGTTCTCAATGTCCCAATTCAAGCACACCCGTTCACCTGTCTGGATCTGCGTACGCGCTGCGTCGGCTACAACATCGGGCGTGAGTAGACGCAGCATTCCTAGTCCTTCCTCCTCTGATCCCGCAGGCGCAGGCCAATAACGGCGCTTGTCAGGAAGGTCATCGAATTTGGGAAGACCAGCCATAGTGATGGTGATAGATCGATGCGAGGAAATGAATGCGGGGAAGTTGTGATTGGTACAACTAGCAGTATCCCAACTTGGGCTTAGGGGCTAAGCTATGGGAGACGTAGGAAGTGGTCAATTATCAAGAATTGATTTTAGCTACACTTCTAGCAATTCTAGGGATGGGGCACGGCTAAATACAACGGTTCCCCCACGTCGGAGCAAGTCCGTTGACGTGGACATGACCCTCCCCCGCAGCCCGCTTCGTAGGTCCAGCCACGTCACTGGGATTTAAGATATGTGGGCACAGCTCAGTTACGGGATCTTAAAGGGGCAAGTAAGCGATAGCCCTGCATGAGGTGTGTATCCACTGTGCGACCAGTTCAAGACCAAGCATTTCTGGCTACCCAATCTATAGTAAGCGGACGATAGCGTCCACATCAAGCATATGCTTGTAAATCAACGGCGCTCTATAGTCGCAATCCTACCATTGTTTCAGCCTCCCAAACTTACCAATATTCCATACACAATTTGGACAGAGGCACAGGAAAAGATAGACATGAACTCTTTTATTACATCTTAGCAGTCATGATGAGAAGTCAATGCCGACGCTATAACATAATCTACCCCGGGGGAAAAAATAACAAGCGGCATGTTCCCTATGAGGGAACAGCCTAGCAACCAATTAGAAATTTACAAGTCATCCAGGTCGTCGTCGTTCGTCTTCGAGCCACGGCTGGGCAGGTCAGACATCTCATACTCTTCCTTGCGGCCTGAAGAACCAGCCCGGTCCGAGGCTGACATGGCCATCGCCTGCCGACCGGTGTCAGAAGACTCGAGGAAATCGCGCAGGCGACGTTTGCCTTCTTCGAGAGCTTGCTGCGATGCTGCCTCGGTCATCTTCAAGATAGGACCCCACAGATTGAGTTGGTAGGTGACATAGGCACCAACGGCGCACACAAAGAGCAAGAAGAAATAGGCGGGGTTACGGAGAACTAGAGCGAAAGAGGGTCAGTATGGGTAAAAGGATACATGGGACGAATCCAACTTACCAGCAATAATCTCGTTCCATCCCAATGCCAGCAGAATACCATAAAAGTACAACGGCACTTGAGTCATGCCACCGATGGCACTCCGCTTGGCTTCGACGTATACTCCATCGGCGGCTTTCTTGAAGCGAACGGTGAGTTCCTGACGCTTGGAATCACCCACAATCGTCATCTCTTCCTCCAGACTCTTGCCTTCATCCTCATCCACACCGCCAATAGGAGCCAGGTCCTCTTCATCAGCAGGAGATGCCGTGCTTGGGGTGTGGCCAATCCAGCGATCCAGTGGCGGGACAGCAGAGGTCTCGGCAAGGCGGAAACGCGAGAGAAGAGGAATCAAGGTAAGGGTGGACTCGCGGGCACGAGTATAGATACCCTCAATGTCGTCTGTCGGACGCCAGATGCGTGGCACGCCGTCATCATCATATCGGAACTTGTCCTCAAAGTTCTCTCGCAGCTTGAGAAGCAAGTTACCCTCGATCATCTCCTCGTCAATCTTTGCACGCAGTACGCCCCAAGACTTACGGCGCAGACGCCACAGGCCAACATCGACCTCTTCCAGACTGGCGTCGAAGCTGCTGGCGCGATCCGTGAATCTTCGCTCCGCATCCAGGACAGTTTCCACGAACACATTCCAGATACGATCCCAGAATGCTTTCTCGGTGGGCTTCTCCCCATCTTCGGGAGCGCCACCGCCGGCGCGACCAGAGCCAAGTCCATTGAATTCGACTCCCACGGATTCACCCAGGCGAGACTGCACCCAGCGCTCGACACGGCTAGCGAGGCGTCGCATCTCATCGCGTCGAAGACGAGCGCTGACTTCGGAAAGTTCCTTCTCATAGAGTTTCAGCTCTTGCTTGTAGTTGCTCCACGAGGTATTCTCCACCACAGTTGAACGGGCAACAGCCTCAAATTTCTCGAGGGAAACCTTGGTCTCCTCGTTGACAATCTCCGCAAAGTCATAGTTGCCGCCCTTCTTCTGACCAGACTTGACAGCGTTCGTCACGGCATCGCTGAAATCACGAATACCAGACTTGTGCGCAGCGGAAATCTGGCCGTGGAAAAGGGCCTTCAGACGGGTATCAACCTTGCCCTCCAGTTCGGCCTTCTTGCGCTGGTAGACACCCTTGTGGTACCGGCTAGCTTCAGTCTCAAATCCCTTGACTGTCTTGGATCGTGCTGTCCGCATCGCCACACCCAGACCGCCAAGCACTTCTGGGGCTCCCAGGCGCACTGCCTCGTTTTGCTTGTCCTCAAAAGCGATGATAGCCTCATCGAATCCAATCATAACCTCGCGCAATATCTCGTCGCAGCGGAATTGAGCAAGCAGCTCCTGCTGGGTGGGTAGATCAAGATCCTTGTTATTGACAATCTGGTCCCAAACGCCCTCCGCGTAGTGCGAGAAGCCATCTGCCGGGATGCGCCGGTGATATTCAGGCAAGAAGACACCCCCTTCCGAGAATTCGCCCTTGAGCGCATCCCTCTTGGGATCACGGTGCCCTTCGCGGAAACGCAGTCCTAGCTTCTTGGCCTCTGATACGAACTGGTCCGGTTGGTAGCCTTTGTGCGGGAGCCCGTAGAATTGGAAATCAAAGTAATCGTGGATTGTGGACCTTTCCAATCCAGCGGGTTTGGAAATAGTGTCCCAGAGTCGTGAGAGGTCTTCCAGTAATGTCTTTTGGAGGTTCTTGAGCGGGGTGGTACCGATGAAATCACGAATAACGAAGAATAGTAGGGATCGGTGGGTGGTGCTATGGATCCATTAGTACGCAGCGCACATCGAGAGGGGTCAAGGTTATCCGCATACTGTTTATCCTTTAAGAACAATTGCAGGTTCACCTCAAAGACGGTCTTCAGCAGGCCCATGTTGGCACCCTGGTACAACCCCACCTGGTGCTCCCAAATATTCACAATGAGAACCTCACTCGTCGCAAGCGCGAAGAGAGCACTCTTGCGCTCAAAATCCTGGTCCTCGCCTCTCTCGCGACCATCAGTACCTTCCACGTCCATCACCAGAATATTATCCGCCATCCGCGGGCCATCGGCTGTTGCGGACTTGGCCTGCATCTTGTTCTTTGACAGCCAGATACCCTTGGTTGTTTGCCTGCGCTCTGTCTCGGACATGACGGAGAATTGCGTGCCGAAAAGCTGGTTGAGAAGAGTGGACTTTCCGGTGGACTGCGATCCAAACACGGAGATGAGGTGATAGTTGAAGCCGGCGGCGGTTACATCTTCGAGGGCGAGGTACTTGGATAAGTTGGGACTATAGGATAGGCGGTTAGCAAGAAGAGTCGCAAGCCGCGAGCTCTTTGAGCTTGCAATGGATATGTCGGAAGACGGGTGTCGCCATACTTGAACTCCTTATCCCCGTCAATCGCTTGCACGCCATGCTCATAGGAGGCGGCATCGCCCTGGTCGGCAACAGTCGCAAAGTGGCCGTTTGCCATTATAGGGGGCGCAGTTGGTGTCCTACCCAGTCCCGAGGGGCGTTCAGTCATTGTGATGGTTATCGCACTCTGAGGTAGTGGTGGGGACAGATCACCGTAGGAAGGTGGCGAGAGGAGAGAGTGCGGGAACTAGGAGGTTGGGGAAGATGTGGAGCATGCACGGAATACTCGCGGGTCCGATGCAAATGAAAGTATGTACTCCTTAAAAAAAAGCAGCACAAGACAATTTGAACGATCACAAGGCCGTTGCACGAGGATCGAAAGGTCCGAGGTCTGATGGGTTGCTGGGGGAAAACAAGTCTTACATAACCCCTGCATGATCGCCGGCGTTTCCACTGTTGACAGCGTATAGACTACTACCTAAACGACTCCATCTACCTAGGTATATCACGAAGAATTCTCATTATCTATGCTTTATAATATGTAACATCTACATGGCTTCAGTTCATTCAGTGAGAAAAAATTACACAAATTCTATACTATACAGACCATGGGTAGAAGCATGCCCAGCCGCTCTAACTAAACCAATCCAGATTCCATCCATGGTCCAATCCCAAATCAACATTAGGAGCTGGCCACGAGATTTGACCAAGATCATCGAATAGCCCAGTGAATGCATTGAGCTCTGGGCCTGGGAAATCCGACGTTACGACACCGTCTCCTGGTAGAGCCTCGGGCGGACAGTCTATCCCCAGAGCGCTTGGGACTGGCATATTGACACCAAACGTGTCCGACTGACACGTAGACATCCCCTCTGGATCAGATAGTGGCGGAGTGTACAGCTGGTCCGGCGGTGGTTTGGTTGCTAGGCTCTCTGGTGATGGACCGCTCACGACATCACCCTGAAGCCCGTCAACATGCCGAGGGAACTTGGTTCCAGCACCCACGGTGATGGTTCCAAAGTAAGGCACTGTAATCTTGCAGGTTATAGGGGAGAATTCTCGCACTTGCGACCTTGTACGGTAGATCTCCCCCAGGATATTGGAGGATTCTGCTGCCACGGAGCCACCCTTTTCTTGCCTCGCTTGGTGAAGAATATCGACCACTTCCCCTACTAATTTCCAGTCGGATTCATCTTCTTCTTTATTGTGTTCCGGATATTCATCAGAATCACCATACAAATGTACAATGAGCAGCATTCCCATCGTGAATGCAAGGAAATCAATCATTTTGCATAGATATGATCGAGTCATCGCTCGCAGCACCTTGTAGAGCGCCAGTGCCTCGCGCGCGGATTCGATTGCCATTCGTTGGGAGAAGGCAAATCGTGGTTCATATGGGTATTTCAGCATGAGGGGCAAATGCAAAAGCGCTCGTAATACCTTTGGCATGAACTGCAAGGGAATTCGCGCATGGAACTGTTCTTGTCGCTCATCGGGCCCAAGCTCGACGCCAAAGAAACTGCTAGGCATCGATTTCCATGCGTTATCAAGCTCAGAATCCAGTTTGAGAGTAGTCTCAAGGCACATATCGGCTGGGTTCTGGTTGCGGTCAACCATGTGTCCGCAGATTACACCGATCCGAAATAGGTACTCTTCAGCCGGCGCATTAGGTCCATCCTTCAGGCGTTGCTCAATTTGGGGTAAGAAATTCGCTTCAGCCACTCCGTAAGGTAGTCCAAGAATCAGACTGAGCGACCTATCTGAACAATTTAAGGAACACCATATCTTCTGTCGTCTCGCGAAGAGGGTGTCTCGCGGGCTGCGAGTTCGAGTTGACAGATGCATACCAGCCAAGTGGGCAAATTCAATAGCCCTACGAGTAACCAGCCACGCCTTTCGAAGACGACCTTCGTTCAAATGAAATTTGGCCACAAGCATTTGACACTCGATTCCCGGTAGCGTTGCTGCGAAGTCATCATCACGGACGACTAAGCGATCCACAGCTCCTGTCAAACGAGTTGAGAATTCTTCTGGTTCAATCGGTACAAGCAGACTATCAAAGTCAAAACTTTTCGGAGATTGAAGAGCACTCATGCAGAGGCAGACAATTGCCTTCCCTATGTCGGCAGGGGCCACGAGACTTCCGCAGGAGTCCCATTTGTGATCAAAAATGCTTTGTATTTCGGGGAAGCTTTCCTCCCAGACACACCAGAGTTTCGAACCCTCATTGATTATCTTCCATATGTCCTTCTGGGGCGGCAGCAAGGATAAGAGTTCAGCCCGCACGGCGCGGGCCTTTGGTGACATGTCCTTGATTCCGGCGAACTGATCATTGCTAGATAGGTCTTCCTGTCGACTGACAAGATAATTGTCGAAAAGCTGCATGACCGGGGCATTTTGTATCTGAATGCTCGACGGACCAAGTTTGTCCGACTCGACCGAAGCGGGAGACGTATTACCGATTGTGGGGTTATCAGCTATATTGTATAAAGTCAGCGTGAGTTCCCTTAGGAATGTACTTCAGCTTATGCAATGGACTTCTTATCTGCTGCTTACCCGGTGAACTAACAGCAGGGCTTTGCTGATCCAATCGTTTAACCAGGCCCTGCACTACATTCTCCAACTGAGCCACCCGCTCCCGGAGACTATAACGCTGCTCTCCCCGTTCAGACCCTGGTGCTTTACTCCGGTCATCTTCATCATGTTCCTGGTCGACACATTTGGACCCCCGAAAACGACATTCGTTGCAGACATTAGGGTGATCGGCAATGTAAGTACAGCGGATCTTCCGACGTCGACCTACGTTAGAAATCAATATAGGAAAAGCAAGCAAGCGCCACGAGAACACTCCGAACATACATTCAATGCAGCTTTTCGTTCCCTTTCGCATTCTCTTCCGAGGCGGACCGTATGTATCTGACCAAGAGCTCATGACAGCTGTTCTTATTCTGACAAAGAGTGGTTAACCAAATCGTCTGTCTATGCCAGGCCTAGAAGCAACAAATGAACACTATGCTAGTCCACACGATGAGGGGTATGAGTGGGCCACTCGGGTCATCGGACAAATGGATTTAAAGACTTGAAGGGTTATGTGAGAGGAGACGAAGCGAACGGGGAACTTTTTTTCGGAGGATAATTGACAAGGCAGCAAGTCTTACGAAGCCATAGTCCTAGGGGCGACCCCATGCGGATTTACCACTTGAGGTGCGTGTTGATAAGGTGGCATGATAACGTACAGAGTATACAAGCCCAGCTCTTCCCAATGACTACTAACCGCGAATACTAGGTATGATTTGCGAAAATAACATTGGATTAAAGTGAGCTGAGAATATTGCCCAATCAGAAATAAATTGACCTAAATTTCAACCACTAGAATCGCTATAAACTTGAACTTTAGATGCTCTAAATGAAATGAGATGCCAGGGTGATAAGGTATCTAGTAGTTTGTACATGCCTAGCTACAGGCTGCTAACAAAAGCTTCACTCCTTATGATCCAGATTCACCCTGACCAGCTCAATATTTTGTCTTCGGATATGTAAATGACATTTTGGTTGGGCAAATTCCTGTTCGGTTCTCCCAATTGTCGGCGTAGATATACATGGCTGTCAAATAGGCGCACGAGCTTTCTCACACTAACACCACGCCCGGACGAGCCGGCTGGTCCGGACTCCACACATTTCGTCCGCCTATTTCGTCCGAACGGCCGAACTCCATGTACGTGTGGACAGTTCACATACAATCACGGGAAAGACATCATGTAATTACTAATTAGTCACCTCCACTAATTACTGATAAACTTTGACATGTTCGAAGGTGGGAGTTAAATTTTATTTTGAATACATTTCCACAGGGTGAGGGGAGAAGATACAACAGGCGACATCTCCAATAGAGAAGTACATGAACAAGATTCAAACGAAAAACTCCGGATTACCCCTGGAACCCTTGTGGCTGATCGATGATCCCGCGCTGTGAATAATAGGTGGCAGACAAACAAGAAAGAAAAAGGGGTGTCATAATACAGGTCGGACAGAGGTTTTCTGGCCGATTATTATTGCGAGCCATCGGGCTCCTTACTCCTCGATCACACGGGTGATCAGACCAGTGGCAACGGTACGGCCACCCTCACGGATGTTGAAGCGCTGACCGGCCTCGGCGGCGACGGGACGGTGAGTCGAGAGAACCATCTCGACGTTGTCACCGGGCTGGACACGGGTAGACTGGTCCTCACCGGGGAAGGTAAGGTCACCGGGCTCATCGGCGGTACGGAGGTAGACCTGGGGGCGGTAGTTGCTGCCGAAACCAGTGCGGCGACCACCCTCAGCCTCAGTCAGAACGTACATGGAGACCAGGAACTTCTGGGCGGCCTTGGTGCTGCCGGGAACGGCAACAACCATACCGCGGCGAATGTCCTCGCGCTTGATACCACGGAGGAGCAGGCCAGAGTTGTCACCGGCACGGGACTCATCGCAAGACTTCTTGAAGGTCTCGATATCGGTGACCTTGGTCTTGATGGGGGCCTCGCCACCACCGACAATCTCAACCTCGGTATCCTTCTTCAGGAGACCACGCTCAACACGACCAGAGACAACGGTACCACGGCCGGGAATGGAGAAGACTTCCTCAATGGACATGAGGAAGGGCTTGTCCATGTCACGCTCGGGGGTGGGAATCCAGGTATCAACAGCCTTCATCAGGTCATCAATACGCTCGGTACCAATGTCAGGGCGGCGGTCCTCGAGGGCGCAGAGGGCAGAGCCGAAGACAATAGGGGTCTCCTCACCCTCGAAGCCGTAGGTGGAGAGCAGCTCGCGCATCTCAAGCTCGACGAGCTCCAGCATCTCAGGGTCATCGACGGCATCAACCTTGTTAACGAAAACAACGAGCTTCTGGACACCGACCTGACGGGCAAGCAGCAAGTGCTCACGGGTCTGGGGCCTAATGAGAAGAAAAGGATGTTAGTGTGCAGTTCCACTGGAAGAATTGATCAATGGTCATCCATACATCTGACCGTCGGAGGCAGCGACGACAACGATAGCGCCGTCCATGTTGGCAGCACCAGTAATCATGTTCTTAATGTAATCGGCGTGACCGGGGCAGTCGACGTGAGCATAGTGGCGATCCTCGGTCTGAAACTCGATGTGGGCGGAGGAGATGGTGATACCACGCTTGCGCTCCTCGGGGGCCTTGTCAATGGCATTGTAATCGAGGAAGCTGGCCAGGCCCTTGGAGGCTTGGTGCTTGGTGATAGCGGCAGTCAGGGTGGTCTATGGATGAGGGAGGTCATTGTCAGATGGTATACATGGGATCACGATGGAATTGCATCTTACCTTGCCGTGATCGACGTGACCGATGGTACCAATGTTAACATGGGGCTTAGTACGCTCGAAAGCAGTAGCCAGTCCACGAGCAGCCAGCTTGTCGCTGGTGAAGACGTGGTGAACCGGGTTGGCGGCGCGCGGGCGCAGCAGGGAGGAGCGGCTGGTGCGCGCCAGGAGGTTAATGGAACGGGAAAACGACATCTTTGCGATATGGGAAGCCACAAGAACAACCAAATGAAAAAGCGCGGATGGAATCAAGAAACACGATGGTCAAACTTCGGGGGAGAATCAACACCCAATTTTCCGGTCAAAACCGGAAAAACCTTAGTCACCCGCTGGTCACTCGTGGCCAATCAGAAGTCACGAATTGCGGAGGTCCGCTGTCAGGAGTACTACTCGTGTTGGCTACCTATACTATATAGTAATGGTAATAGTAATAGTAATGGATTGGTCATGGTAGATGATCCAATGCACTGCCAACGGCCATGTATCTACACAGTTGTTAGCTTCTAGACTGATATTGTTTGATGAGTCTACACAACAGCTCCCGAAGCACTGGTGACCTTATTGGAAGTACTATCAGTAGTATGGGTATGTCGACCAAGTTTGGATCATAAAGGTCTCCTGCTAGTGGCTCAAGCCGAGACTTCTAAGCTGGATAATATGCCATAATGCAGTTATACAACGATCGCTATGTACAGAAGGCGCCTGAATCATCACCAATTGAAAAGACCCCATACTTTCTTCTCTTAAAGATGATGGAGAAGATTCTTTCAAATTCATTTTTCCTTGGTCACAGTGAGGATGACATGCTTTCCCGGCTCTCCCTCCATTGGCTTGATCTGGGTACCCCCCGCCTCTCGAATGGTATCCATCACAGACTGCATGACGTTTTTGATTTCGTCCACCGTCGCCGATCGCTTGTGCTTCTTGCGGGTGAGGATGACTTCCACCTTCCGTCCTTTGTCCAAAAAGGTTGCCAATTGCTTTAAACGATGCTGCAAATCGTGTGCATCAATAGCCCAGTTCAGTTCGACCTGTTTCGTAGACTGAGCTGCCGATTTGGCGGCCTTGATTTTGGCCTTCTCGCTTTCCCTATACTCTTTCTTATTCAAGATCTTGCAAATAGGCGGTTTGCTCGGTCCAGCAGCAGCGGCTACTTGAATACAGAAGAACTTGTTGCGATCGAATGAGGCAAGGACGTCGAGGAGCTTTTGAGGTTCATCAAGGTTTCCTTCCTCGTTGACCACTTGCACCCATGCAGATCTAATTGATTCGTCTTTGATCAAGGTCGAAGCTGGTGTAGTAACTTTGGGACCGGCGAGGTTTCGAGATAACTGAAAGTTTCGAAGTTGCAGACTATTCTTATACAGTCTAGGCTGCTGCAAAATCCCCGTTCTCGACGTGCGGAGAGGTGTGAAGAAGGTATGGCGCAACGCCTGCGCAGTCGACGCGAGGCCGCGAGTGTGGTTCATGTTGACGGGAGCAGAGGAGGACGAAGGATCAACCGTATAAGAAAGTCTCCGGTTGTCGTTAAAGGAGGGATCGGATGGGAGGGAATGCAGTGGTGGGTTGACCAAAGAGCAGAGGTGAGGAGAAGCTCCAACGGGGTCCAGGGTTTATGGGGAAGACCGGATCGAGTAAGAGCGACGCCACACTTGCGCCACACCAAACATTTGGTCTCCTTTCCTCCTGCAGCATCTAATTTCCGGCTTCTCCTGATTCTTTTCTTTTCTTTTCTTCCCTTCAACTTCCCCATCGTGCCTTATTGGAGTCGGTTTGTTCGGTTCAATGTCGTTGGTTCCTTTGATTTCGTTTACTTAACCCTTCCGATCGTTAAATCCTGACCCGCCCGGCCACTTCGCCACCTGTCGTTTCTTCCGCTTATCTCTCCGAGATTGCTCGTATGTCGACTGGAGTTGACAGCCAACAACCCTCTAATATCCCAATTCAGAATCTGGGTGCCCGTCAACGTTCCGTCTCGCAGAGCCACGGTTCTCTGCTCCCGCAATCCGTCCAACACCTCGATCAAAAATCCGGCAACATGGTTTCTCAAAGCCAAAGATCCCGGTGGTTGAAAACCGGTGCCATTGTCGGCTTCATTTTCATGGTGCTCTTGTGGCTCTCGCCATCTAAGCCATCCAGTTATGCCAGTCACGCCGGAGGTATACGAACTCCCATCACCAATAATTTACACGCACTGTGACTAATCCCAACTTTCTCTCGATCTATAGGCAAATCCGCCTCCGGTGTGGAGACCAAGTGTACAAAGCCTCACGATTCTTCCAAGCCTCTGATTCAGTATGCCCTCATGATCGACGCTGGCAGCACTGGTTCCCGCATCCACGTCTATCGTTTCAACAACTGCGGACCCACTCCCGAACTTGAGAACGAGATCTTTGAGCAAACCGCAAAGAAGGAGGGCGGTAGCTCCGGTCTGAGCTCTTATAACGAGGATGCCGAGGGTGCTGCCAAGAGTCTGGATCCTCTTATGGAAGTCGCAATGACCAATGTCCCTGCCGAGTACAAGTCGTGTACCCCCGTCGCCGTCAAGGCCACCGCTGGTCTGCGTCTCTTGGGTGCCGATAAGAGCAAGAACATTCTGGAGGCTGTGCGCAACCGTCTGGAGACGGTCTATCCGTTCCCAGTTGTTTCTCGGGAGAAGGGTGGTGTTGAGATCATGGATGGCTCCGACGAGGGTGTCTATGCCTGGATCACTACCAACTATCTTCTTGGTAAGATCGGTGGCCCTGACGAGAACCCAACTGCTGCTGTCTTCGATCTTGGCGGTGGTTCCACTCAGATCGTTTTCCAGCCCACTTTTGAGAAGAGCAAGGCTGGTGGTATGCCCGAGCACTTGGCAGAGGGCGACCACAAGTACGAGTTGAAGTTTGGTGGTCACGAGTTTGATCTCTACCAGCACTCCCACCTTGGCTACGGTCTGATGTCTGCTCGCAATTCCATTAACCTTCTGGTTTTGGAGGCTATGATTGCTAAGAACCCCAAGGACCTGTCCTGGCTGAAGAGCCCCATCTCCAACCCTTGCATTCAACCTAACATGGAGAAGGAGGTTGAAATCAAGTTGCCCGCGGATCACTCTCTGGGCAAGTCGATCAAAGTTATCATGGCTGGCCCGAAGGAGACGACCGCTGCTCCCCAGTGCCGTGCCCTTACTGAGAAGATCTTGAAGAAGGACGCCGATTGTACTTTGGCTCCCTGCTCCTTCAACGGTGTTCACCAACCTTCCCTAGAAAAGACATTTGCCCGCGAGGATGTGTACATCTTCTCTTACTTCTTCGACCGCACCGATCCCTTGGGAATGCCCTCGTCTTTCACTCTTGACGAGCTCCACAAGCTCACTGCCAACGTTTGTGGTGGCGAGGAGCACTGGAGTGTCTTTGCCGGTGTCGAGAACGCCCTGTCCGAGCTCCGTGGTCGTCCGGATTGGTGCATGGACCTCAACTTCATGTTGAGTCTGCTGCACACTGGTTACGAGATGCCCATGTCCCGCGAAGTCAAGATTGCGAAGAAGATCAAGGGTAACGAGCTGGGCTGGTGCCTTGGAGCTAGGTAAGCCGAGAACGTTTCGTCTTGTCATGAATAAAATGCTAATTTTTCCTTTTCTTATAGCTTGCCTCTTCTGAGCCAGGAGTCCGGCTGGACTTGCCGCATCAAGGAGGTTTCCTAGATCCTGGATCGACATCAGGGTCCCTTTTTTACCAAATTTTAATCATATGGCTCAGCCATAGTATGTGATGGGTCCATGCATATAAATAGATACTCGATACGTTTGTTTTTCGTTTAATTCTTTATTGTTGTCAAGGTTTAACTAGAATTTTTGGAGGCTTTGGCGGATGCATCAAAATGTACGAATCTTCATGTCTTTTCCATTAATGTCTTCGAGTTTGTAGAGGTCTGCAATAATATAACCCCGGTATATGCATAGGTAGATGCAATTTGAATGCAATGTAGATCGTTAGACAACATATACCCTACTCCTTCATTTCCTCGATAGATGGCTTCTCTGTCTCTGCCTTCTTGCCTCCCATGAGCATATCCAGAATATCAGGTTTTTCCTTATGTTGCTTTGTTTCCGCGGAAACATCGGAGTTCTCATCGTCACTCTCATCTTCACTCGACGAATCCTGACCATCCGCGCGCTTCTCCTTCAGCACTCCTAATCCAAGATTCTAAGAGCAGTTAGTAATCATTCTCAATTCAGATCCAAGAGGTCCAAAAAAAAGAAAAGATCCAACATACCATCTCTATGTAGTCCTTCTCATCATCTACAGAATCCAATACCATGGCATCACCCCTTCCGGCAGCAATTTCCTTCTCAAGCTCTTCATTCGCATTCTTCATTTGCGGCAAAAATGATGATAGGCGCGATAATAGGTCCGAACGACCCTCCATGCGGTGTATTTGCGGCTTCGGGCGTCCGGGGATACTGGGTATTGAGGTTCCGTTGGCGGTTGTGGTCTTGATAGAACTGGGCTTCGAGTCGATCGTCATCTCGTTGGTGTCATCGTCGGATTCCTCGTCCTCGCTCTCCTCTGAGGACGAGCCGGAGGATGAGGTGTAATCGTCATCGTTCACGGGAACAGCTGTCCGCACAGGGAGCTCTTGCTGGGGAAATTGATGTGTTGCGCTCATATTGTTTGGTTTCCAGTCTTTTTTGGTGACTGGTTATTCTGGTAGATCGTAATTTGCTTGGATCGTTGCGATTTAAGAGGACTGCGATGTGATGCGGATTTTATTCTGCGATCACAGGAGCTGCGGTCTGTTGTTGAGTGGCGGACGTTGTAGTGGTTCAAGGGTTCCCACAATAATCCAAGAATTTTTGAGGGTATATTGATAGCTTCGATTGCCTATTTTTGTTGCAGTGGTTCTCAAAAAAAAGAAAAAGTTGAGCACAGTCTGGATTATTGGAACTTTTTGGGCGGGTGGAGCAAGCCGATAACGATAAGGCGCGCGCTAAATTCCCAAGGGTTCCTAAAAGGTTCCAATTCCATGGGACGGGCCAACGTACTACTAGTAGTTTATAGTAACCTTTATGGAATGGTAAATGCAAAGGGCAAAAAATATCTCGGTATCACTTGGCTAGATTGCCATTCAAATAGTGTAGTAGTACATATTAAAAATTACAGAGCAAGTGTCTCACCCTCATCGGTGGCTTCGTCTGCGGCTTGGGCTTCTTCTTCGACTTCGGCTCCGGCTCCGACTCCTGCGCCGACTACGACTCCTTCGTCGTTCAGGACTTCGCCGACGACTGCGGCTTCTTCGCCGAATGGGACTCGGGCTTCGACGACGAGTTCGTCGTTCCTCGGGTTCTTTGGTATGAGTGACAGTGGCTTCGGGCTCTTTTTCTTTGCCCGCTTCTCGAGTAGAATCATTTTCTCTTTCGGATGGAGGCATGTATCGGTCAATATCACCGAATCTGGCCGCCGCTTGTCTTGGTTCACGTTCTGAAGACCGGACTCGGCGTCGGGGAGACTTGCTGCGGTTGCTAGTTGAAGGAACGTAGCGATCGATATCAAGGCAGCTGGGAGAGGCACGGCGGGCAGGGGAAGGCCGCCTAGTTCGTGATGCGCGACGGGATCGCGATCGTCTGCGTCCTCCGGAACGCGAGCGTCTTCTTACTTCCGATCGGGATCGAGATCGCGATTTCACTCGTTCTCGATCCCGGGTTTCTCGAACGCGGGAGCGTGATCGACGACGACTAAGTGAGCGTCGATGAGTCGGAGAGCGAGCGCGACGGCGAGGCTCATCACGGTCACGATCCCGACTCCTGTCTCGGCTCCGATCATGCCGCCGGCGGTCGTAATCACGTTCACGAGACCTTGAGCGGGGACGATCTCGCTCTCGTTTACTATCCCTGTCCCATCCTCGGCCGACAGATCGACTGCGGCTGCGGCTGCGACGAGTTGGCCGCCAGCTTCGCTCATCGCGGGCACGTTCACGGAAGTCGCGGAGTCCGGGACGGTCATCCACATCACGGTCTCGCGGTCTGGTCGAAGCATCCCGAGACCGGTCTCGACGGCGGTTCGGGTCATAATGAGATGCATACCGCCGGTGAGATCGGCTGCGGCTTCGACTTCGCCCCCTGTCCGGATTCCGGGTTCGATCTGGCATCGGTTCCTGTCGTCGAGATGGTGTAGCTGCTCTGGTTGATGCGGGTTTCGTTTCATTTGAAGTCTTGGCCGGTGCTGTGGCTGTAGACCCCGGCTTGAGTCCATTTTCGATAGCTTCCGCTTCTTCGAAGTCAAACTCCGGCTTTTGTCGTGCCTTTGCTGCAAGTTCCTCACCCTCTTTCAAGAGCATCTGCAAAGCTGCCTCCTCCAGCGATTTCTCGTCCACCGGTGGCGCTGGTGCTGGCGTTGGAATGGCCGAAGTATTTGATCTTTCTGTTTTCGTGTCTCGGCCGCGTGGGGATCCTCCGCGATCCGATCGATATGCCGGCGAACGATCACGAAGACGGTCACGGTCACGGTCTCTGGTCCGGCTACGATCACGATCCCAACCGCGATAACGATCCCGGTCATCTCTGCCGCGCCACCTCTCATCTCGTTCGCGATCTCGCTGCTCATCAAGAGCGCGTTGTTCATCACGCAGGCGCTCACGCTCGGCTCGCCGTTGGTCATCGATCTCTTTCCTCCGGGCTCGCTCTTCATCCTCCTTTTTGCGTTCGATCTCTCGTTTCTTTCGTAATTCTTCGGCTCGAATACGTTTCTGTTCGTCTTCGATTTCCTTTTGTTTGCGCATCTCCTCGCGATAAACTTCCTCCCGTGCATCCCGTTTTTCCTTGACATGGGCGTTGTAATCATCGTCTGTTTTGCTGCCAGCCTGCTCTTCTTTGGTAGCCGCCTCTTCGCCAATATCTTGACGGCGGATGGCGCGCACTGTGTCCATAATTGCATCAAGATGCTTCGAAGCGAGTCGGTCGATGGAGTTCTCCACATTTTTGTAAACGTCACCACGGTCGACAGCTCCCTCAATAAGTGTCGCGGCCTTGCCTCTCTCCCGTGAGAGGTGTGCCGGTTCGCGTTCGATCTCCGACTCGGCGAGCGCGATCAATTGGTCGGTGAACATCGTCTTTGATTCCTGCATTCAATGTCAGCGGCCAGTAAGATAGAAAAGAATTCTGGTAATGTCCCAAGGCTCGGCGGTAAAATACATACGCCCTCATTGAAATCAGCCCATAATTGTTTCCGTATACTGTCGAAACCGCCCTTCTTCTTGAACGAGTGCAGGAGTTTGTCAATGGCACCGTGTTGCGCCGCGGACAAAGGGAGGTCCTCAGCCTTGAACTTCTTGCGCTTCAGGCTCTCGATGTCAAGCGCAGGTCTCTTGTCCCCTGGCTGTACATCCTCCATGGCCTCTGAAGCCATCACGGAAGGCGAAATGAAATATTAATTCCTAAAGGAACCAGGTTATTCGAGCTAGGTCGCGTGAAAGCCAAACCCGTTATCGTTTATCGGAGGGCCCCGCGGAACAACCATTTTGCGGTTGTTCCGAGGGGTGACAACTGCCTCCACATGATTTGACCTTCGCTCCTGGCCCGGTGCGACCTCTCCCCCAGTCTCGACTCCATCGATTGCGACCCGCGGACTTGCAACGACCACTCCGCTGCCTCTTTCAATTCCTACGTCTAGTCGGAATTCGTCGGTCTACTTCAATCCCTCCTATCCGCCCCCGACCGGCCTGCAATCATGGTCCACAAAGTACTCTTCTGGAGCGGCTTCGGTGCGTACCACACCCCATTCCTGAGCGACATAACCCTCTGCTATATTACTTTCAGAGGATGAGATGCCCTTCCGAATAATTTTGAGCTAATTTTGATTCTTCTCCCGCGCAGGCATTGCCGTCCGCCTCTGGCAGCTCGGAATCGAGATGCGTCCCATGTTCTGCAGGGACTCTCTCTGGGCCTACCCTCTTTTCGCCAGTGTCGGTGGTAGCTTTGGCTACTGGCTACAGGGTGTTGAGCAACGCCAATTGAAGATGCTCGCACAGCGCCGCGAGGCTATTCTCGAGAAGCGCCGACGAAGGGACGAGCGCGAGGGCATCTCCAAGACCGAGGAGGGTGCTGTTCTGGCTGTTGCTTCATAATTTCTTCTTTCTTTTGCACAATTGGTGATGAGCGGAAGCTGAGCATTTTGTATTTTCCTTGCTTCCTTTTCTTTTTTTTACATGTACCAAAATTCGGTGGTTTGATATATCGACATCCCAAGTTCTCTCGTGGAGAAGGTCTGCAGCGATATATGCCGTGGAATATGAACAACTCTTTCTCTTATCATGACTGTGCCCGAGCATTCTTAAGTTCAATACTGGCGGCGCATTGAAGATTACGTACTACCAGTAGTCCTTCCAACCTTGGAAGTTCTGATACTTCAAGTGGTGACCAGACATCAGGATGACTAGTACAGTAGTAGTACATGCCCAGGTGAAAGGCTTCAACTCAAACAAATCATGAACAAGACGATGCCTGCATTGCTACTATGGTACAAGAGTATTCTAAATGTATTGGCACATAGTTCACCAAAAAGAACTATTGGTCCTCACCACCAAACACATTCCTAGGTTCGTTCGATGGTAAATTGGAGAGAAACCTCCCACTTCTGTCCTCCTGTGCCATAGCCTCCACCCAATCGGTTCCTCACCAAGCTGGAAATCTTCTCTCTCAATCTCCCAACATTGTCATCGGCTCCAGACACGCGAAGTTTCAAATTCGCCATGCACAGCCCATAGTGGACTTGCCAGAACCGAGCATCATCAATACCAAACACCGAGGGATCCGACTCGATATCCTTGATCACATCGGCCACGCCCTGGCCTGAGTATGACATAAGAAGCATGGAGCCCAATGTCTTCACAAGGCGGACTCCAAGAACACACATTGAAATGGCGATGGTGCCAGACAGCAACTTGTCCAGCCAGTCGTAAATTCGAATCGACACCAGCGGCAAAAGTAGAAGAAGAGTAGAACATGACAAGGTCAAAAAGTGGGAAGGGTTGCTCAAGACGGACGGCAACGACTCAATGTATGCAAATCGCATCGCCTTGCCAATACGGGCATGGTTCTTGAGACCAATCGCCGAGACCAAGGTTGAAGATATGGCAAGAGCCGCCGTGACATCCACACTACCCAATGAAACCCGATCGTGATCATGAGTATGATGGGGTTCATGACCCGATTTCTCCAGAAAGTGCTGCAGATTGTGGGAGATCAAGTCGAGGCCCATGAACAAGAGTAGTACACACATTGCAAATCCGGCCAGCACCTCGGCCCGCTCCAGGCCAAATGGGTGGCGAATACTTGACCTTTTCCAGACCTCAAAATTGCTGAGAACATCCACGGCAACACATACAAGGGCACCCAGTGAGTCAAATAGAATCAAATGGGATAATGCTGTCATGGCTAATGACCCATGTGCCGTCCAAAGTGTATAAGCCGCCACGAACATGTGGCAGAGACTCCACCAAAAGCGTGTCTTTTGGTCTTTCGACATACTAGCGCGGCACTCTTTCAATGTCGGGATGGGGAGGGAATTGGGCAAAGCCAACGGCGCACGTGGAGGGGGCTCGAGGAAGATCTGGTGCGAGATACTACTGTGCTTGTACTTGTGACCACGACGCTGTCCGATGTTCTGGAAATAACGACAAATATATCAGCATTGAACCGGGATAGAATTGTGTCAATATTTCCACAAGACTCACCGATTTGACCACCGGGCCCTTGGACATAACAGTCGTATTGAAATTGAAGGGCGCTGCGGGGACCGAGTCGTTCGAGCCATTCTGCGCCGAGATAAGCGTATCAGCAGCCCTGGGGCTCAGATTGAACGAGGATTTCGTAGGACTGAGAAGATCTGAGTTCATTGGATCGAGCGTCGCGCTCCGAGGGAATGATTCCTTCAACGGCGACAAGGAATCACGATCGATCGATACTCCTGGGGTCGTTCGGGGACATGTTGATCGCGACCATCGTCGGACGGCGGTGTTGGAGTACGCGGTGGGATTGGCAATGGTAGGTTTGAGGTCATCATAATAGCTAGATAGAAGTAAAGCGACTTCAGTTCCGAGACCAGGAACAGAGTCGATAGTGTCGTGTCTCGTGAGGGGGGGGGGTTTCAAGCCCCGGGGGGCAAAGGGAAATCAATCAGGAGATAGTGGATACTTTATTTATGCCTGATGAATCAGGCGCTGAACTCGGCGGAGGCGGAAGGGGCGGGGGCGGCACCGGAGACCAGGAGGGCCTCGACCGCATGTCGAGTACATCATCCACTTCTTACTTCCTCTAATACTACCACCCTCGTCATTCACTGTTGTCGGTTCTTGTGGTTGCGCGCGGTACTTGAACTCGCGCACTGTACTATCTTGTGCTTGTCTTGCGATGATCCCCGTTGCGTTCTAAGGAGGCTGATGCCCACCCCCCGGCATCGATGGATAACCGTGGCTCATTCTTCTTCTTCCTGCTCGTTTTCTACTTTCTCCTCAGTTCACAATCGCGACCTCCGCTGGTCGATGAAGGACGATTGCGTCAGCGGGAGCTTGATCGAGAGCAGCGTGCGATCCGACTGTTAAACGAGACACATTATGGCGACTTCGATCCGGTCACCGATCACTGGCTTCCTATCCCAGGGTTACGAAAGAACGATACATATGCCTGGGAACTGTTCCCAAAGGTCCAAAGCCGTGCTCGCGATCAACTTCAATCTGTATTGTCAACTTACGGCATCAACCCCCCCACTTGGCCTAGACGGTTCCAACGCGTCATCCCCGTTGAATCTGACCAAGCTGTCCCTTCCAGTCTACCGCAATGCCACTGGTAAAGTACGTGGAGACTGGGTTTGTCGGTCGGATGTACAGCGCGCCATGCCATTGAACATAACTGCCATCGCGGAGGAACATGAATACTTCACTCATGATTTCGGCTTGAACATAACAGGTAGCGATGGTACATTCTTTTTCGATTTGGAAGAAGGGCCAGGGCAAGAATTGCGTGTTGGAGATGGACTTGCGCGTGAAATCAGAGCGAGTTGGACGATAGAGAGCGACGACTTCTGGGGAAGTGTCTGGCGTGCCGAACTATTCGGCATCCACTTCCCCGAGAATGGTGCCATTATCCTAAGCACATCAAGTGAAAAGTTTGGCGGTATATTCTCTTTGCCACACTTTGCACTCTCAGCCGACGGTTATGAGTTGTCCCATCGTCTCCTGCTGAAATCGCTCTCCGAAACCATGCTCGAAAAGCCAAACCGACCTCCAACCCTATTTCCTTGGGCATCTTTGGCAGGCACTGAACAAATGGAATTTGCTGCGCCAAAATGCGAACATGTAATATTTCTGCAACAACATCCCCTCGTTGTTGACGGTAATTTGGCGGATCGAATGACGGTCGATTGGATAGAAAGGGAATTGAGATACCCCATGGGAGCACCTATTCCACACCCACCTCTCATGACCATGTCTGCCGTGGTTTTCTCCCCGGATTGCGGATATATTCTTGAATCCAAAGGGGACCCCCGAATATCCACCTTCAGAGGCTTTATATCTGTCAGGGCCAAAGCATGAAGAGTACAGTAAAGCTGCCTCTTTCCTCATATTCGTCATTTTTGGGGTTTTTGTCGCCCAGATCAGTCTTCTGCTACGTCAGGTTAAAGAGGCGTCGACACCTTCCACCCGAAGTCGAGTCAGCTTTTATACCATTGCATTAATGGCGTTTGGGGATTCTTTCGTCATGCTTTTCATTATTGCGCAACTCTTTGAAGCTATCTCCTACTTGGTCATTGCAACTGCCTCGTTCTTAGTCTTCCTTTCTGTCAGTTATATTGGCATGAAATTCATGATGGAGATTTGGGCTGTTCAGGAACCGGAACGGCGTGAAGAACGACCAGTCAATCCACCGACCTCTGTCACCCGTCCTGGAACACTCCCCCTACCCGCAACTGCTGCAGTGCGAGACTCCGGCGCTACGCCTATTATTTTGCCTCCAGACCAAGATGCACCTGATGATGAAATGGAGCCAGAGCCGGCACCGGCTAACCGAACAACTCCTGCTACACCAAGACAGGTGCGTGCCGATGTGGGCGCCATGTATGGGCGCTTTTATTTCGCACTTTTTGGTATGCTCATTCTATCGGTCTGGGTCTTCCTCCTTCCCACACGCATGGGTGCTATGTATTGTCGTCTCTTGGCAACCGTTTACCTGTCATTCTGGGTCCCCCAAATCTACCGTAATGTGATGCGCAACTGTCGCAAGGCACTCCGGTGGGAATTCGTTGTTGGTCAGAGCATTCTACGACTGGTCCCTTTCCTGTACTTCCTCACGGCTCGCGGCAATGTGCTATTCATCCAAACCGAGTGGACCACCGCATTTGCGTTGGCTGGATGGGTGTGGGTCCAAGCCTGGATATTGGCCAGCCAGGACATATTGGGCCCGCGCTTCTTTGTCCCACGGGGCTGGGCGCCACCCGCTTATGATTATCACCCCACGTTGCGGGAGCACGCCGGGCCCGATGATGACCTCGAGGCAGGCGGCAATCTCTCGATTGAATCTCTCCGAGCCGACAAGCAAGATGTGGTCGACTCTAAGGATGACGACAAACAATGGTCTAAAGATCGAAAGCGAGTGATGTTTGACTGTGCAATTTGCATGCAAGATATCGAGGTTCCTATTCTTCCTGGGCCCACTTCTGCAGGCGGAAGTAGTGTGACTGATGGGGCTGCGAACATCTTGAGTCGTCGCCAATACATGGTGACTCCTTGTCGGCATATCTTCCACACTGCTTGCCTCGAGAGTTGGATGAGACTTCGTCTGCAGTGTCCGATCTGTCGTGACACCATCCCCCCCCGTGTAAAGCTAGCATGTTGGTATTCTTGTTTTGTATATACATTTTTTGAAGAAAGGCAAACTTTGCATATTGATTTTGAAGCCTGTCTCTTTTCTTTCCCGGCACAATTTCACTAAAGCTGAACCAAGCCCATGGCTTACAAGAAGGAAATCGTTACTAGTAGCCCTGCCCCTTCTATCTGCACCATCTAGTGGCGAATTGAGAATGATAGTCAAGGTGAGACATGGGGAAATTCCTATTCAAGTTAGGGCTAGCTACTTGTAGTTTGGCGTACCTTATGCACAGGCCAAACTGCAGCCAAACCCATCGGTCTCTCGGTGATACCGCAGCTAAAAATCCCGATGATCGGCTTTCGCCTGCACCAGTGGAAGGGGTCTGTGCACCGACCAAGGCTTGTCACCTGCCTTGAGAAGTTCGCCCCAATTGGCCTCAACTTCGCTTCGGAAATTCTGCAGTTCCCCATGTTTTGCCACATAATTCTTAGAACTAGTATCCATAATTGTTTTCTTTAGCTGCACTTCTCGTGGCTACTCGGCCCTCAAAGGATCTTGGACTAGCTGCGCCACAGCAGTGTTATTTTTATGCGAGAATTACTAACTTTACCCATGGAATCTCGGGGAATGGGTACTCCCAGTTAAGCTAAACTGACGATCAGACCAATTTTTGATGCTGGTCGATGACGCTAAAGCACGCATGTCTCAGGGTCCTTCTTTGCATGAACCTGGAAACCGGATGTTTCTTCAAGTATAAGACGCACGATGTTACCTGCTCCAACTCTCCATAACCATCAAACATTCCCCCTGCCAGCCTCCATTGATAAGAACATTCCATTCTCCCCCCTCCTCTCGCTTCATCAAATTATTACTTCAACAAACACTCGATTACCACACCTCTTTACCAATAATGAAGTCCATCACCGCCCTGGCTTCCCTGCTCCTCCTTGGAGCGGCCACCGCCCAAGATATTCAGTCCAAGCCCTTCAACTTGGTTATTCAAGCAGACAAGAAGCCCATCAATGGCCAAAAGCTCGCCGCCTGCCACACTGGTGCTGCTATTGAATCGCTTTGCCTGGCCGGTGGATCCGGCTCCGAGTTCTATCTGAACACCACCGAGGGATCACAAGGCCCCATTCCGGGCTACAAGCCCTCCGGGGCTCTCATCTGGAATCTCCCCTATAATGGAAATGGTGAGTACACATCCCAATATATCGCCCCATATTTTTCAAGTATCGCTAACAGACCACACAGCCGTGGAATCCGAGCCCATGAGCTTCTACGTTGACCCTTCCACCAACGTCGCCATGCCCCTGTTCCAACCATCCTACGATCAACAGCAAGTTATGTTCGACAAGGATGGACTCATGGGTATCTACAGTTACCTCAATGACGCCGTCACCCCTCCCACGGATGAAAAGGTCACGGTCCTGAAGAACTGGTATGTCTGCGAGACCAACTACTCCGGCTATCAGTACCGCACTTTGAACTGGGTTGTCGGCAATGGCAAGGCCAAGCCTCAGAATCCAAGCTGCGTCAAGGTTCAAGTTCACCGCAAATTCCTTTGAGTTGCGATTATGCTGCATTGGGGCAATTTTGTTAGTGGAATAGAAGATGAGCGAGCTATTCCCGTTGAAGTAATGTGTTAATTCAAGTTCATGATGAGTTTGTATAAGATTTATGACAACCCTAATCTACTACGATACTACCTCCACTCTACATACTGTCGATATTTGAGAACTACCACAACTACAAGTACTAGTAACAAGCACTACGAAGCACCGGGTCTAGCAACAGAGAAATTCTAGTCCTACTAGAAGTAGTAGTAGTCTACCTGGGGCTCGAAAAGTCGCAAGTCTTCAACTTCCCTTTTCTAAATCGAACAGTGGTTTCGAGAATCTGGGAAAGGTAGGCACTCGGGTTCTATGTGGTCTGGAGGACTCTGAACTGTTGAACGATAGGTTGAGCCCGGAGAGGGTCCATCCCATCTATATGTATTGTGTTGAAAAAAACGTGTCTTCGTGAAAGACGAGTATAATATGACATCATAAGGAAACGCATAAGAAATCCCACAAGGGACGAGAGAACACCAACAACCGTTTCTCGGGACAAACAACCTTGCCTCTAAAATCCAATATATTCTCTACAAGCTCAAATTTAAGCATCAATGGTTGCCTTGTAGGCAGCCTCGTCCAACAGAGCATCGAGCTCAGCGGCATCGGCGACCTCAATCTCGGCAATCCAGCCCTCACCCTCGGGGCTGGCGTTGATGGTCTTAGCGTTGTCCTCCAGGATCTCGTTACCGCGGATCACCTTGCCGGCGACGGGGGAGAGCACATCAGAGGCAGACTTGACAGACTCGACGGCACCGACGGGCTCACCAGCACCGACCTCAAGTTCAGCCTCGGGGAGCTCAACGAAGACGACATCGCCCAGGGAGTGAGCGGCGTACTCGGTGATGCCGATCTTGGCTGTAGGAGCGGGGCATGTCAGTGATGGTCTTGAGCTATGTGTAGCTTGCGAATGGAGATTGATTCGGTTGAGGGGGATATGCTTGGAGATTATTGCGTGACTCACCAGTGTTGCTGCCGTCAGCGAGCTCAATCCATTCGTGCGACTCGGTGTACTTCTTCAACTGAGCTGTGGGATCCAATTGATGACGTCGTTAGCTATCGAACACAACCAAGAACTCAATTGAGGAGTCGGAACATGTCTTCCATAGCCAATTCGACGGTAGAAGATCTCTGAAGACCCCTTTGGCCATTTGAGGCAGTTTGGACAGCGAAATCACTTACACAGAGGGCTCTGGGAGAAGGTCCGGGTTCCCCGCGGGAAGCGGAAAGCAGGCGCAGCGCGGCAGGTAGAGGCCAGAGGCTTCTGGGCAAGGACCCGAGAGGCAAAGGGGCGAACGGTGCGAGCAACGGAGGACATTTTGGAGAGGAAGTGAAGTGAATTGAGGAGTTGAAAAGAAGAGGAGAGAGAAGGGGAGAGTTTAAGAAGGGAAGAGCACGGCCGGTGGTGGTTCCCCGGCGGAGATCCAAATGCTAGGAAATGGGCTCCGATAAGAAGTCCGCGCCAAGACCCGCGATAAGCCCCGACCTCAAGATTTGATTTGGCGTTGGTTTTTGCCCGGCCTCTCAAATCCCCGTCTAGTCACTTTTATCCGGGCCTTACAACCCACCATTCGATGAAATGTTGTACGAGCTAATTGCTATTGTATGTGCCCGTCTATTTCTGATCGATTTACCCCGAATTGAGAACGATTTACTGATGTGTGCGCTTCTCCCTGCAGGTCCGCCCGGGCAGCCTCAACGAGGTTCGCGAGTACGTCACATCACAAAACCACCTCCCGGCCCATTGCCCATCATTTATCGCCCTTTCTAACATACTCCCTTGACAGAATTGCCCGTAACGCTGGTGCTCAGGTCATCCGCTCCGGCGGTGTCGTCCGCGGCTACACCAACTGGGGCGTCTTCCGCCTGCCCAAGGTCACCACCAAGCACCAGGCCCGTTACAGCGAAGGCCACCATTTCATCATGCGATTCGATTCCTCTGGTCCCGTCCAAACCTCCATTCGCCGTACCCTCGGTCTCGATCCCCGAATGATCAACTTCTCCGTTGTCAAGCTGGGCGACAAGCTCGAGGAGATCAAGGACATCGAGGGCAAGGTCCAATGGAACAAGACTCGCAGCATCACCAACTCTCTCTAGACGAAACCGGATGTCAAGAAGGGGAGTTTCTGATTGAACTATTGTTTTGATAAGCCTTTGGGATTCTGGGGCAGTGATCTTTGGCCACTTTTATATCCTTCTCTATTTTTCTTTCTTTTCTTGTATCATTAAGGCATGGGAAATTTTTTTTGGCATAACCACCCAGCACTGTCAGCACGACCGGCGCAACTTTGTATTAAACTGCAATACCAATCGATTTTCATCCACCTCATCCATTTCCGCGCTATTGATAATATCTCGCCTTTGACTTGTCCACCAGGGGCAACTAAGCCACGTGACTGTGGCTCGCCCCGCGCCGAGGCAATTTCCCCGGACACCCCCCAAGCTGTCAACCAAATGCAATAATTTCTCCATTGATGATGCTTTCGATCCTTCGTTTCTGCGACTGATATCTCAAATTGAAAATTCTTGGGTCTCCCTGAAATCATGTCGTCCGCGCGCGAGCAGTCGGATCAAAATCCGGATGAGTTGACATCTCCCTCCTCGTTCGCGCAATTGATGGCCTTGGAACGACTAGAGGACACAGAGGTATCACATGCGAGTACACTTGGCCCTGAAAAGGTTGAAATATTTCGTTCTCTGGCTGCGCCTTACCCTCCTGGTGCTGGGACACGCTCATTTGGAGGACATGTCTATGCCCAGTCCGCTTATGCGGCTTCAAAAACCGTCGGGAAGGGATTTGTAGTTCATGTCAGTATTACTATTGCTATGGGTTATCAAACTTTGAAATTCTTTTTTATTAGGAAACTTGCAAGACTAATGCTAGCCTGTAGGATATGACGGGTACATTCATATTGCCCGGTCGACTAGATGTCCCCTATTTCTACACTGTTCGACATGTGCGAGATGGGTTCATGTACTGTACAAGAGCAGTTGATGCTCGACAGGACGGCAAAATCATGTTCTCGTGCCTTTGCTCATTCAAGCGCGATGAAAAGCAACGCATTTTCCGCCATCAGCCTTCGCCGGTTCAAGAGCGATACCAATCCGTATTGACCGGAAAACGGCCAGAGGATCAACCTGTCAGTCCCAGTATCGATGCCGACTGGTGGATTGAAAGCGTGCGAGAAGGAAATATCTCTGAGCGCGAATTCCCAGGACTTGATGTCCGGAAAATCGACATGAAAGACTACAACAAGACCAAAGCCATCCAAGAACGGCCTGAAAAATATCGACAATTGACACAATACCGCTTAAAGGGTCTGCCTGACGCAGACCCGAGTGTGTCGATTTCCGATATGAAGGAGAAAGACCAGGCGGGGGAGTATGACAATCTATATGCCTGCGCGCATATGTACTCTAGCGACAAAAACTCTCTCCTGTTGATTCCGCGGTCACTTGGAATCAAGCACTGGGCTGAAATGGCCAGTCTTACTTTAACCGTCATTGTTCACCAACATGGTGAAGCCCTACGCATGGTTGACTGGGATACATCAACGACCGGTGACTCTGATTTGGCTTTGAAATGGTTTATCCAGGAGGGTTGGACACCTCAGTCGGCGGAGAACAGGGCTGTTCATGAGAGTTATCTTTGGAGTCCAGATGGCACATTGATTGCGACCTCGTTACAAGACAGCTTGCTTCGATTGCGAAAACTGGGGCGGGAGAATCTGTGAGTCACTGGCAGGTTGTTTATTGTACATGGAAGCGGCACCCCCTAGAGCTAGATTCGAATAGATCATTCAAGTTGGAATAGACTCTGGCATTAAGATCAGCCATGCCCGGGTAGACGTGAAATATTCAAGGTATCTGAAAACGTAAATCCCACTACGGGTGGATGGATAATCTCCACTGGCAGCCCTACGAGAGATGCGAAACCTTGGAATATCCTTCCTCTCAAGGGTTAGACGTTCTTCTGTGTGGTATAAAAGATCGATTAAATTGTAAAGGCAACCCAATGCCAAATAAGAGTATAAAAATAGTTGAATCTGTTAACAAGCTCCAGCCTTGCTTCTAAAAAGTACCAAGAGTACCCAAAATAATTATGGACCAGAAAAAAGTAGCAGGAAAGCAAAAAATGACAAGAGTGGGATTCGAACCCACGCCCCCTTGCGGAGATCAGGAAATTGGAGTTAAGGTTGACCTTAACCTGACGCCTTGGACCAACTCGGCCATCTTGCCAATTGGATATTATGAGGCTGCCATCTATTGATATATGAAGCTGTATCTCATAAACTCAAGATAGGGGATAACATTCCAGTAGTTCGTAGATAACACTCAACAAATACGAATCATGGGAATGAAAATTTCCCACAAACCCGAGAGCATGGGCAGAATAATTGACCCACAAAATTTTTCAGTCTATCATTGACCCAACCTATTACCAGATAATATTTGGCAATGTCTTGCTTTTGATGGGCTTTTTACTAGAGCAACAAATAACCCCGCTGGCGGGTGCTTTTCCAATTCCAGTCACAGTTGTACGTGACTTTATGTCGAGCTTTAGCTTAAAAGGTTCTGGGCTGGTGTAGCCATATACCTGGTTCTATTGGCGACCCCGGGATGCAAGGTGCTTTACTAGTATTAAAGTTTCAAGGTTGAAAAAAAAAAATTCGTGACTGATACTACCGCTACCTAGTAGATAGGTAGTAGCAATATATTCAAGTTGTTGAGGCAGGCATATGCCGTTATCATCCATGGATGATGCCTACCGAGGTCAGGCATGTCCAGATCGCCTATATTAGCCTCCCTCCTTTGTCTCAAAATCCACACCTTTCATCATTCTTCCATCTTCCGTAGTAGTAGCTGTCCTTATCATATATACTGGCTGCCAGGGGGTGGATCCACCCGAGGCGCAGAACAGAATGCGGGGAGAAGGGCTCAACCTTATGGTTGAACTTGAAGCAGCGAAACCCTTCTCTGCCTTTTCGGGGTTTGGATGCTTACTTCAAAGTTGAAAGTCTAGCTCTCCAGGGCTGTATATCATACCAGTATCATTTAATTCTGATCCATTGATTGCCTAAGTACATCCTTTATCGTCGTTACTGATCCCATAAAAGCAAAGTTCTTAACCAAGCAACCCACAGACAATCCACATCGCATTCAACGCTCTCCAATACTGCACATGGGCAGTTGTCCCTAAATTTAGGTGATAAGTATCGATTAGAATACTGTAACATAGTAACCCGATAATTGAATTATCTTTTCTTAAGCCCTGAATCTACTACTAAACTGGACGGTATGCGGGTGATCACGTGTCGACATGACGTTGGGGGGCCGATAAACGCCTAGGCTCGTGTTTTCAATTCGGACCTCAACTCTCACATCACATTCCTGGCTGCCCGCCTTTGTCGCACATACAGAGGTACCAAAGCTTGCTTCTCTTAAGGCGCCCGTGCCTTGCACCGCATTCATGGTCAATCATGGTCGGCAATAACTCTCAAAAGCGCAAGACGCTCCTATTCGTCTTCATTCACGGCTTCAAGGTATGATTGTTATAGAGCGCACCCGCTTTGACAAAGCTGGAACTCTTCGAGATGTTCAATAGTAACTTGAAAGAATATAGGGTGATGATGATACATTCGCTAGATTCCCTGGAGATATTCGCACGCTTCTCAGCTCACATCTCTCTGCTTTGAATATCAAAGTGGCCATCTACCCGAAGTATGAAACGAAAGGCGACCTGAAGGAATCTGTTGCAAAATTGAGAGAATGGTTGGTAACTTTCCGTTGTACTGAAAATAGTGTTCCCGGGCTCATGTTCCCTACAGGTTACAGAACACTGTGATCGACTTGGAGGTCGAGAACGAGACACCATCCCCGACGGTGGACCCTTCTGTTCACGTTTTCCTCGTTGGACACTCCATGGGTGGAATTCTTGCTGCCGAAACACTACTACTACTAGCCAATGAGCAACCCATTCGTTCGAAAACCGACGAGACGGCTCAACCAGGGGAAGAGCCTATCATCGAGCCTGACACCTTCATGTTTCCGCATATACAAGGCGTACTCGCCTTTGATACCCCGTTCCTAGGTATCGCACCAGGAGTTGTATCATATGGAGCCGAGGGACATTATCACAACGCAACCACGGCATACAACACCTTCAACGAAGTTGCAGGCATCTTCGGCTATGGCAAAAAGGGTGCAGCTGCCGGCTCATCCGCTTCTCCGGCTGCCACTGCCCCCGCAGTCGATGCTGTAAAGTCCCTTCCTCCTTCGACAGATGCCGCTGCAACCCCGTCCTGGCAAAGATGGGGACGTTATGCGATGTATGCTGGTGCCGCTGGCGCCGTTGCAGCTGGTGGTGCGGCTGCTCTGTACTCTCAAAGACAGAATTTATCCGCAGGCGTGAACTGGGTTTCGTCGCATCTCGAGTTCATCGGCTGTCTGGGACGGTCATCTGATCTGCGGCAGCGTCTTGATAGCTTGTCTGACGTGGAAAATGAACGCAATATTCGATGCGTGAACTTTTTTACCTGTCTCGGAGACGGGGCCTCGTCCCTCGTGCAGAATAAAGAGGTGGCGACGACATCCTTCAGTCAGAAGATTATTCGATCTAACCACAGAACTTTCTGTACACTGCCTCCTAACGTTGAGAATGGCGAGCAGAATGAACTTGCCCGCCAACCGGGATTGTACTGGTACAAAGCCACCAACAACAGGGCTTCGGACGAGGTCAAGGCACACGTTAGCATGTTTTTGCCCAAAGAGAACCCCGCTTATATGACACTAGTCGGAGAGGCTGGCAGGCTCATCATCGGAATGATCGATCGGGGCTGGCGATGCACCGGGGCGGAACCGGATCGAGAAGGGACCGGCCAGAGTTCGGCGGGCGATGAATCCACAGATAGCGACCTTGTGCTCATCGAGTGAATTAAAATCCTACTCCACATCTGACATGTCAAAGCGATTGCAAAGATTTCACTTTCCAGTCTCCGCATTTAGAATTTTTAGCCTCGATAGAAGTTTCCGAGGGAAAGAATCTAACGTTCTTCTCCACCCCGGCCAAACCCCCCCTGATCGGCAGTCTGGTCTTCTTTAACTTTCGTCCGCCGGTGCCGCAGTCTCAATGACAGCCAGAGAGGTCTTGTTACGAGACCCAAAGAATTACCGCAAAGCATCAAGAAAAAAATCTGTTGGTCGGGCGTTTTTGCCAACTTTAGTTCGCAGGATGCAGATTCGTTCACGACCTGGCCCCCTTCCTATCAAGGCAGTCATGCCCGGAAGCTAAATCCACTGGCAGGTCACCCAAATGAAGGTGGACCATGGAAGCGTCGATCTTTGCACTTGTCTCAGCCGCTGGTTATGGCGATCTTTCATACTTGCGGATCCGATCTCTTGGCTTTCTAGTGTCGTGATGCGAGATAACGTCAAGCGTCGGCGGCACCACTTTCACACATGGAACGGAAATTGCAAGCGTATCCCTTTTGGCGGTGTCTCACTTCTCTCTTGATGACTGCAGCTTGGAGGACGGCACAGCCCCGAAGAAGCCCCGAAGAAGTTTAAGAGAAACTTGGCCGAGCTGCAGTTGATGGGCTTTCTTAACCCTGTCTACGTACCACCACCGGAGACAACGACAATATGGGAAGGAGTTCGGTCTCCACATTGGAAACTGATCACCAATGGGGTGGTATCGGATCAGCAATGAAGTAAATCGGAAGGATAAATGTACTCCAATTGAATAAGTTACATATAATATAAAATCCAAAACCACACTATGTATTAATGACGGAGAGGCCTAATCGAACATCGACAGCAATATCGGGATTTGCCTGCCGTAGTAGGTTTCCCTAGCTAGATCCTTCGGTAGATGAGAAAGTACCGCCCAAAATGGCGAAATTTTCATACCATGCCCTCTCACATGCAAACAAGCCCATCTGATGCAGCGCTAACACCTAAAGGCTGAAACTGAATGTAACGAAGAAATCAAGATATCGTCATATCAATGGTCGCATAAACCATACCCCAAACGCGAAATAGCTAGTAATTGTGATGTCCGTAATTTGACTGCCTGTGGTGGTACACACTGCCTGCATATTCAGAATTGTTGTCATGGTAGACAGTCTGTCGGCGATCCTCCTCCGGTAGAAGTTCTTTGACCTCCCACGTGTTGGGTTTCACACCAACGGAGAATTCCAGGTCTTCCTTGGTGATCGAGTCCCAGAACTAGATATTGTTAGTATTTCCAGTTTAATCATTGTGCGGATACACTGCCATACCTTGTAAACCATCATAACCGCAAGCAGGTTACAAAATGTGGCAAAGAAGAGGCCATCAAGGTAATGCTGCACATTGTTGCAGATGGTGTCACTAAATTCGTAGAGAAGCACCTGGCCGATAATGAAGACCAAGATACCGAAGCAGATGTGGCCCAGGGGCCAGCGGTCGTCCAGGGTATTCACAACTAGCAGTAGCTGCATGACAACATAGATGGCTACCGCGATAGCATTGAGAAGATAGAGAACCACAAACAAGCCAACGGTATTCTCGGGGCCAAGGCCACCCCATGACTTGAAGGTCAGCAGAGAGATCACGAAAGTCATAGCAAACATAACCACTGAGCTCAGCCGGATCAGCCACACTGAAAGTGCCGTGCCATCCTCGTACAGCTGAAAGCCAACGAAACCATTTACTAGCAGACAGGCACATAGAGCCGATATCAAACCACTCTGTACTGCCACGAAGTAGGGGAACGGACCGCTTCTTGGCGGAACAACCCCCGCATCAATGATGAGTGAGCAGATAGTCAGTGCGAGAAAGATGTAGAAAAATGTAATGATTTCCTTGCGACCTATATGTACCGAAAGGTTAGAATAATTTAATTTTTGCACCCACAGCAGACCTCAAAGTGAAACGAACCAACAGCGGTAAACTTGGACCTGATATGCAGGATCATGATTACGGTCATAGAAAGCGCAATGATGTGCATAAACGAGGCGGCACCCTCGAAGATGATAGTATTCGCAACCTCAATGTTTCGCGCATAACAGTTCGAGATGATGCCGGTGGCCCCGGAGATTGACGACGCCGGGCCCACGAGGGAGCACAAAGGCAGCGGCACCTTCTCGCATATTGTGTCGAATTGACCGAACCCCATGATGTCTGGTGGTGATGTCGTCGAGCGGTGCGACAACAAACAGAAGATTTTCCCTTTGCGGTTGGCGGTCACAGTGTCGCTGGCCGGGCGGCTGTCTCCACAACGACGGAGGGTGGAACAGTGGAGAGAGCGAGAGACGATGGGGAGAGGCTCGAACTGTAGGGTCTGATAAGCTTTCTCCCCCAACTGAGTGGATGCGATCAAATCTCGGTGGGGAAAAAAACGAGTGTGCGGACCGGACCTGGACGTCTGACGGTTACCAAGAACTTCGCTCTCAATGGGCTTTGCCGCGCGAGGGGGCAAATAGTCACGGGGTCATGGGGCTGCAACAAAATACGGCACTGAAGTTATTCCGAGCCCCGATCTTATTTGAGACTAGCTCTTCCCCGGGTGGCACGTGATATCGGCTCCGAGCTTGGCCCATGGTAGCCTACCACGAGGTACCCATACCCATACTGGCACTATGAGATATGTGTACACTATCAATCATAAGGTCTACATCACTCCGGGCCCTAAAATCGGAATGCAGCTACCTCGGATGCTCGCTACCTCGGCGCAATCTCCATTTGTTCTTACTCAAATACTTGTGACCTGAAACCCGTACCCGAGGCGGAGTCACCGGCAAGCCTACATGAGACTATCCTTTCTGCTGGATCCACAGTCCGATAAACTTGGAGCTTTCAATGGGACAAGAACCATGCTCGTCTTGTGTGGCCCCAGTGAGGCGCGATGTAGAAGGCACTAAACAGCCCGCACCACAGCACCACTCGAGACAGGGCAATGGGACCACCCTGTGAAATCCTGGCTCCTTTCTTCCTGTCACCTTCAAAACATACTTAAATAAATTGAGAAAAAAAAAAACTTCGGCATGTGGGTATCCCGTCCTTGAGACGTCACTTATGTCGCACCATCTTGTGCTACTCGTTTGCTTGAACTTCCAATGCTCCATCCAATGCCCTTGGCGCGTTCCTAGCGCGTGATTTGACTTGCGTGAAGATCCCCCCCCTGGGCTATCGAAAATCCACTTCGGCTCCAACCTCCGCAACGCAACCCCAATGGTTGATGGGCCGATTCCGAACGAACACAGAAACCCTTTGAAGCACTGGGACTATTTCGTCACGCAGTGGACCTCCCCCGACGAAACGGCCTGGTGACCAACCCATCAAGGAAGGAGGCGGACCAAACATTCCAACGGCATGATGAGCCTATAGTGGAGAAAAAAAAATTGGAACACGTTGTTTTTATTCCGATCTGGAGCCTGGAGAGTGCCGAGCAAAGCTCAAACCTCGCAAACCTTGTTTTGATTCGTGGAGTCGCAGACGCGGCACAGACAAGACTTTGCCGTACTCGCAGAGATCGCAAACCGAATTTGGTTTGCATCCATCGGCGCTACCACCCTGAACGACCCTGATTTGTTCTTGGAGAGGGCAGTCGGCACCCTTTCCGGTCCAATGCTTTTACGTACCGTTGGTATCGTTCAATGACTCTTTCCGGACGATCAAGACTTGAAGTTATCACGTACATAGTACTTTTTGTTACCCACCAATCGTTTAAAGGGGGGTTTTTTTTTCTTTTCCTAATATATTGTTTCCGCTACTCCGGGGCCGCTCGCCTCATATTGAAAAGATACCATCACAGCAGCGATGGGGCCAGCCATCGGATAGTGTACCTTCGGAAGGGGTTTCAAATGTGGGACAGAGGCTGAGGTTGAAGCTCCATAATTTCTTTTTCTTTCGCCCTGGTTCTTTCAACTCAGAGCGATGTTTGATGGCGGCCTATCGCTTTCCCCGACTGCCCAACGCGTGGTGAACCCAGCCATGTTGCCCAACCCTCAGGGCCATTGTTACAATTTATTGTCACAGGACGACCCAAACGAGCAACCCATGCTCGCCTGACGTCTCTTTATTATGGTGAACCAAAGGAAGCTGAGTTGTGCAGAAAACCTTTGATGAACACACTTTTCAAGGCGAGCCTTTCCCGACAGTGTCGTGACTCCTGCATAAGCACCCTGACTAGCGCCACGTGTGAGTGGAAGAAGCATCAACGGCTGCGAGGAACCGATGTCGATCTCCCATCTACCCGATCAACAACATGCCGCAGTGATGGGGTTAGGTCATCGGATGGGGGCCATTGAGCATGAGATGGGGCAAGGAAGGGGCTGATCCCTGATAATTTTGGAATAATCTCCGTTGAGTATTCTCGGGCAGACTTCTAAACCACCATCTACAAATCAAAGCCATTAATCATTTATTTATTTATTTAATAATTTTAAATCTTCATTTTCTGCACGCAGGACCCGCTTGGCGACTAGGGTTGTTCAAGGGGGGTAGACAGGGATTGGTGGTGGGTCGGGGCAAGGAAAAAGCTACTGCAGAATTACTGTAGATACTGCTCTCTTACCAACAAGCTCAGGTGTGGAATTATGGAGTAAATTTCGTCTCCGTCTCGGAAAATAGTCTGTGATTGACGACATAATGTGTGCCCAGTCCCTTTTTCTTCCCTTGTTTTCCCACCTTGTTAGCATCTTCAGTTTCAGTACTCTTTATTCCATCCTTCGGAGCTTCCGGACTTTCCTCTACCTCCAGCAGCCACTCTCTTCCTCATAAAATCGCTCTTCTCCCAGATCGTGGCTCTTTTAAGATCTGACTGTGTTGTGTCTCTTTTCAGCCCTCTGCAAAGATCTACCACCATCTAATACTACAGCTACCTTTTATCGAGCTCGAGCTGGTCCCGCTGCTCGTTATTGTTCGCTTCCAACCTTATCCCCATCGTCACCCCCGATGGGATCATACCAAAATGTGCAACTATTTCAAAAATTACTACATCTATAGCGGCTGCCAAAATCCCGCTGCTCATTTTATCCGAACATCTTTGGATGGCTGCAAAGATGGTCACTGTTCCGACAGTCCACACGACCGATTCATCGTTGTTGTCGGCAAATGTCTACTTTGTTGCACAACAAGGTGACGAAGGCCAAAGAAGCAGCACCACAGATAAAGAGAAAAAAAGAAACTTTTCCCGCTCCCTCTTTTTTGCGTTTATCAATCGGCCGTTGACTTCACCCGCTTCCCACCCTCCTCCTGTTCAGTGCCCGGTCCGCCATACCTTTTAACGACACAATCACCACGAGGAACTATGATTCGGCTCTAGCCGACCCTCTCTCGGGAAGCTATCCACTTGACAATCCGCATTCTGGAACCGACGATGACGAGGGGCTGGTACAATTTGAATGCGATGATTCGTCACCAGGGCTCTGATCGACACTTCATTTTTCTGGTGTTTTTCTTTTCTGTTCTGCTTCTTTTGTGTGTCTGGGGGCCCACACCCATTTAAACTTTGTGCCCTGGGGTCATCTAACTACGTTTTTCGATACTCCGGTAGTATTGAGTTTACAGACATCTCCCCTGTCTTTGATCTTTGATTGTGATTTTGTCTTTTGGTCCATAGTTCTTTTGAGCGTCCTATCTGTGTCCTTGAATGCTGGCTTCCGATTGGTTTTCTTTCTTTCTTTCTTTCTTTTTTTTTTTTCATTTCTCACTATATGTTGTGCCTTTACCCTGTCATAAGCCTGCTTTTACGGGGAGTTTCGCGGGATTTCAAGTTTTTTTTTGCCTCGGTGCCATGTTAGACATACTTTGCTGATTTTCAGGTCCATTACCGCAGATAGGTCGATGCTTATACTTTTATCTTCTCGGTAAAACTATGCCCTGCATGTGTATTGCTTTTATTTTTCTTTCTTTATATTTTCGTGGAAGCTTCGCACGCCCTGTACGATTACGAGAAAATTTGCAAGATGTCCTTTGTTGATGCTTTTATTGTTCTCACCATTTTTTTTAAAGAGCCCCGAGGCCGTCACATGTTATCTAAACTTGCAAACCACACCATCTAAGAGCTTCCTTTGTCAATGGGCTCGGACCTTAATCCAGAACACCAGGAAGGAAAGTGCGGGTTTACTCCGTACAAATTGTCGACTGAAGCCGGGGGCCAGGGGGGAGGGTCCCGCACGGGCAACGTGGTTGTACCCTCCCCCTATGGAATCCCGAAGTGCATAGGCCAAGGGGTGGGAAGGGGCCCCAGCCCAGTCCAACAGACATAACGACCACAGATGCCGCTTTCGGCAACATCTTCGGTACTTTACGGTCTGCAGAAATGAACATCTAACCCGGTTCGACGAGGGTTCCCCCCAGTAAACACCGGTGCTTTTGTAGCGATGTCGCACGCATCGTAGTTGTGCAGTTGTGCACTTATGCAGTTCTGGAGTTTAAGGGCGGGGGGAAAGAAGGTGCAGTGTATCTTGGTGGCTGGTTTTATTGTTATTTAATTTTGGTTTAAAAAAGGATAAGTCTGGCCACGGTGGTACATACGGTAGTCGTAGAATAACCGATAACCAAAATCTAAATTAAATTAAAGGAGTGGAAAGATTAAATAATTGGGCCAAGCCCTGAGTCGCTGGGAATCCACGCAATCTTCCGTGCACCCTGGGACGCCGTTAAGTAGCAAGTACCAGTCTGTGGGGTTTCTCGAAGTCTTCTTTTTTTTTTCCCAGTACGGAGTACTGCCAGGCAGAACTTAATACTGTGTCAGGCTTCATCTAGAAACACTCCACATCGGTTATAATGTTTATCAATCCACGGCAAGCCCCTTAAAAGACCCGGTCGGCTGAACTTTCTGTCAGTGATTAATCTGTAGATGTTCGATTGAAACATGCAATACAAAGATCGACGGAATTTGTATGTAACTTCAATCCACCGGCCCGGGAAGCAGGGCAAAATCCCTCGACAGCCGAAACCTTGCTCATGATGCAATCAGTGGTTGTAGCGGCCGCTAGGGTTTGGGGGGATGTCCGGGGAGCACATGGGACGGGCATTTTAGGGCTTTGTTTTCCCGGTGGGGGTGGGAAGGGGAAGAAAGTCCGGGGAGTGGATAATACAAACAATATTGAATGGCCAAAGGGCGAAAAAAAAGGTGATACATACGAGTATTCAGATGGGGCTTATTGCTAAAAGGGAAAATAGGGCTACCATAAAGGCACTTAAAAAACTTTGCTCGGTAGGTACTCCGAAGCTTCCAGGGCTGGAGTAATTCCAATGCCGGATAGTGCGATACCTAGATTCATTCAATGTTTGGAACGCTAAATCCCTCCAGATGGCGCTAGTACATAGTCGCTAGAATTGGCCTCTGTCGCCGCGTTCCGTTTGGGCCAAGCCTTCATGGATGGACTTATCTAGCTTCTGGTTCTGCACTAGGGGATAGACAGATACTCCATCCTCGAGCATGGACACTGTACCTCAGCGGGCCATGGCGCAGTCGCGTCTCCGCTTGATAGTAATGACGCAGACGACTACTATAATTTTCTACTAGTACATGTCTCGCAAGCCTCGGGGTTGGTCGGACCCGGTGGGAAAATAAGATTGCGTGCCGTGTCGGGCGCTCATTGGGCCCGAAGTCAAAGAATACATTTTTGATATTTATGCAAAACTGTGTCAGGCCCCACAAATTGAAAGTTCAAGTTCAAGTCCCACCGGCAATCCTTCAGGCTGCTTGGTTAGGGATTATTAGATGATGAACAGGCAATGAAATGCCGCTGTCTAGATCGGGCAATCTCTCTGCACTCCGATCTGTCGTTGACCAGCCGCCGACAGTTGACAATGCATGCCGGTTTAAATCCGATCACGAGTGCATTGAGCACGTCGGCGCTTTGTAGTTCCACAGCCCCTCCTTTATGCTGACAAAAGTTCTTGCATCGACTCACGATCTCGACCCGCAACGGTCGTCGTTTGGCGTTCATATCTTAGCCCCAACGGATTTCAGACCTCTTTCACATGCGCCCACCATTATCTATCATCAACCCTGTCACTGGCAAGGTGAATTTTGATTGACCTTGGTGGCGCAATATCCTAACGTCGCAATACTGCTTTGGAGGGAGCTAGAGCCTTGCCTAGCATGTGGCCCCTCTAATTTCAACAGCCTGAGCCACCGACAAGGGGGGTCCGGCCCTTCACGTCTATTGTCTAGACTCTATAGACGGAGTCTAGAAGTTGATCCGAGCCCGACTGCGATAAGCGGATTAAATGTAAGTATAAACGTGTTCATTCCGTGCCACATCTGGCCTCGTTCGTTCGTTCGTTCGTTCGTCCGTGGCCCAACAAGGCGGGGCCTAGGTCTTTCGACAGGAATCTTCCGATTTCTCCCTTGTCTGAAACGATATGATTGCTTCCTTCTGATCGGTACAAACTCTATCGCATAAAAAGGAAAAGTAAAAGCCAAGACAAAACCCAAGCTTTAAGCCTCGCGATCTGGCCACAATGATTTGCAATAATCAAAAGTTTGGCTTGTGGTCTGAATTGTCGTAAGCCAGTCGTCTCGGTACTTTGCTGTTTTTTTTATCTGTAATTCGTCATGAAAAAGTAGCAAACACCAGGTCAAATTGTTTCCCCAATGGAGAAGAGAGCCAATCGTATCCACTGGATCACAACATAGCTAGCCTTTGACGTGGACCTTCCCCGGCTTATAACGGTTACTATTTCCCGTTGCATGATAACTGGTGGGTTCCAGCGATTCTGAAAATACTCCGGAACAATACTTCCACTAGCAATTGACAATCTTCCCTCTTGAAGGAATGATCAAACCATGGTCCCATTGATCCTCCGCACACGGTCTGTGCGGAAATTGAGCTTTCGGGTGGAGTACCGAAGCCACTTCCGCCAACCCACCACCGCAACCCACCAGAAGGGGTGGCATGCATGGGTGGGAATCAAGCGAGGGGGTGAAAAGAACGAAGGAAGCCACAAAGAAGCAAACGAAACACAAAGTAATTACAGAACGATCGGCACAGGCCTCAGCCGAAACACCGGGAAGGCCCTGCAGATCAAGTGATTCTGGCGTTAGCAATTATCCGAGACCAAAGGAGGCTGTTCAGCCGATGGATCCACTGGCGGTAGTGATTTGGAATTGATCAATAGATCGGCTTAAGGGCCTTTAGACGAGTGACAATACGAATACTAATATTAATATTAATATTAATGCGAATACGATATACCCTCGGCACAAGAAAGAGAATTGTATCTGTCTGATAAAAGAAAATCGAGAAATTCCAGGTCAAAACTGGACTCGGACTCGGAGGTGTACCCTCAACTAGTCAAGCCTATCGCTCCTTGTCTATGATAGAAATGACCTGCAATCGGCTGCAGAACAGCGCTAGAAATAACAAGGAGTTCCCGTCCCTGGAAGCCACCCTATTCGACAGCATAAATGAAAAATAAAGGTCGAGGACCCAACGGGATGAGGAAACTCGTCACCCCCCCCAAAGCCGGCATTTCTTGCCAGGTATGCCCTATCAAAGAAGGGAAGTCAAACGTCATTGGGGTTGGCAATGCATTGCCGAGTGAGGTGCATTGCCGATCTGTTTCGGGTGTTGGGCCCATGCAGAGTTCTTACCTAGCCTTTTCACGTGAACAGATTGTATTTGGGACGGGATCTAATTGCATGAAAGCTACGTAGTCCCAGTTGCTCTGAACAGAGTCTGTGGGAATGTGCCTATGTGCGATACTGACAGATATCACACGCAGGGTTTACGGTAAGCGATAATGGGGAAGTTGGGGGCCGTTGCTAGGCTGAATGATTATTATTCATCGGTTGATGTTGTCTATATACGGGTGACTGGGCCGACTAATTGTCGAAGGGATATTTTGATTGATCACTGTTGAGACTCAGCTCAAAATCGTACTTCTGGTCGAGTGGTGATGCGCTTGGGCGAGTATATTGGTGGTAGAGTTGTGTAGCGAGGACCAGGCTTTCGAGATGTCTTGGTCGGGAAAGAAAGTCCCGGAAGGTCGCCTAGGCGAATGCTTAGTCTCGAAGTCGCCCGTTTCCGACTGAGTGACGATGGTTCAATCTCTTGAGTGGTTGATGACACTGACAGCTGACTAGAAGTTTGCTGGGATATGGTGATCAAACTTCGCAAATAGTGGAAGGATTCCTCTTCTGCAAAGTGATCCTCCTTGGTACTGTCAGTGGCAATGGATTGCGTGGTTGCGGTAGTCACGAGTGATGGCGTGGACGATCTTTGGGATCTTGGCGTCGTACTTGCAGATGATTGACTGACACTTGCAGCCAACACGGCGAGCTGGTTAACAATCATCTCAGTGTCGCTGCAACATGGTGCGTCCCTCTTTGTTGTTGGTGTGACGTGGATATCAGGGGACCGTGGTGTTCGTGTGATTCGAGTATTGGCCGCGTCATTCTCATTTATTTCATCATTTATTTCATCATTTATTTCATCATTAATTTCTGATGTTTCAATGGTTGATGCTGCATCTCTCTTGAATTGGCAACGTCGGGTGATCAAGGCCCAAACAGCGGACCAGGGAGCCCGGCAGTTGTGCAATATCAAGAGTCTCATATTGCTAAAGTGATACACTAAAGCTGTAACCGAATGAGCGATGAAGCAAAGTAATGTGATTTGTCGAAGTTCTTACGTCTCAGGTGATCAAATGCAAGGTCAAATACACCTGACAATGTTTATTTGGATCTTGATCTGGATCTGGATCTGGATCTGGCTGAGTCTGGTTGAATCTGTGCAGGCGAGAATCTGAAATTCAGAGTTATAGCTAAGCGTACCTAGGTACTCCGATCTCAAATATAAAGACTTCCAAAGATTACCCGGAAACACAGTAGCCCACCTTGAAAGACCATATAATCAAAATAGAGCTCTATCCAGTCTGCCATCGCCCGGCAATCCCAGCGCAAATCCGAAAGTCCACATTTAAATCGAACCAGACCCGCAACACCGGGAGATTTCCAGGGACCAAGAGCCACCAACACGGTACCATCAAAAGAGCCCCCCCTAATACATATACACTTCAATCCAATCTAATCTAACCCACCCGGCAACCCACCTATCTCACTTCCGAATAACGAACCTCGTCGTTCGCTGGTCATCTGTGCTGCTGACTGCGGCCGCATATGCAGGTGTCCCACCCATCCACCCCCATCCGCACAGACGCGAAGCTTATCCATTGCGACATGTCATATGCAACATGTATGATCGCCCGGCGAGGGGGGGGACAAACGCGATGAGTGTGGCGGCGGAGCTTTCTTCCCTGGCCGCGCTTGCGGCGATAAAGTTTTCACCATGATCTGCCCATTTGTGGGTCACGATAGGGTCGTTCGACAATCGGGATGGCGGATGGGTCAGAGCGTTTTTTTCTAAGGCGGGTTTGGAATTTGGCGGGGGCTGGAGATTGAGCTTCTGTCGAGGTCCGGGCTTGGGGTTGGGTTGATGCATTCGTTCTATTTGCCTTTCTTTCTCGTCGGTGGTAAACAAACGGTTTTCAAGGCGGTGACATCTGCATTGGGATAGTGTGAAGTGGTATGTTAACTAGTGAGTGATAGATAAACAGTTGCGTTTCTACTGGGATGAGAAGGGTGTATTGAATGGCATTTGATGCTGAATGCGTTGCTGTAATTATCAGGTCATAGCGCTTGCGTTGAGTTACGCAAATTTCCGAATCCCAACCGCGAGCATCACTTGGTTTGGGGATTTCTCGTCATACAATAGAGCTGTAGGAACAGCCGCGCGGAGGAAATTAGTAAAGTCCAACTAACGACGAACTTTTATAAAAGAGCATCAATCAACACGTACCATGCAAGCATCATCTCCGTCACGACACTCCATCTCCCGACTCATCTCAAACCCCATCCCCTCATAGATCTGCACATTAGGCACATTTTTCGAGCTCTCCAAGTAACACTTAATGCCCTCCTGATCCGCTTGCTTCGTAACCGTCTCAAATAGAAGTTTCCCAATCCCCTTCCCTTGCGCCTCGGGACTAACAGCCACGATATTACAGAAATAGTATCCCCGCGGGTCGTCCCAGATTTGGGCCTGGGCCTTCTGCTGATTCTCTTTCCAGATCCAATAGCGGTTCGTGCGCAGACCCCCGTGTCCGAGATATCGTATGTTGGTGAGGAATTGGTTGAACGAAAGGACCCACCCTTGGTACCAGGTGTACCAACTTTCAGGCTGGGCAGCTGGCTGAGGAGCCATCCAACAGGAGACTCCAAGGACCGGGAAAGATTGTGAGTCCTTCGCGGTGGCTGTGTCCTTGGCTACTTGGAAGATTGCATTGTTGATACCCCAGCGGCAGCGTGCTGCAAGCGAGTCATAATTTCGTTTTTTGCTGAACTTTATGTATCGCTTTCCCCGTTAGGGTAACGGTAGGTCGGTGGCCGACCGCGTTACGAGGAGAATGATCTTAGTATGGAAACCTCCAGCATTGAGCATGTCTATATCTAGTGGAGCGGGATTGCATACCGTGGACGCATCAAACACCCATTTGTAGTATGGGTCATCTTCGAAAGCTCTTTGAATCACTTGGATTGCACCGGGGATATCATCCTCGGTTAGGGGACAACTTCAATCGTCATGGTGAATATTCAAGTTGTTGAAGATTTCCTAACACGAATGAAGGTTTGTCTTTTGAAGGCGGCAAATCGGGTTCTTGGATGAGCCCTGGAGTGCTCAGGCGTTGACCCCGCCAAATCAGCAAGGGCCCGAGAGGCTTGATGTCGGTCAAGCTCTCAGCTCTTTCACCACGTAGGAATATACCCGTATGCGAGATTTCAACTGGGCAAGCGTGGCTTATAGCTGATAGAATGCCGAGATGTGGTAGTTAGATGAGCTCTAGGATGAGGTGAAGTCGACGATGAATGATAGAGTAGCTGTGGTCCATCGATGTGGGGAGGTTCCAGAGTTTAGATGCCTAGGCATCTTAATCAGGGAAGGCAGCTGGAAGCGGGCACGCTTATCGCTATCTGCGGGGATCCCATCCGACCCTCAGTGGGGTGCCTATGTGCCAAATCTGAAATACTTGAAACCTGGTCAAAGATATAGTATTTAGACATATACTGTTAGAACTTGAATGCAGGGTGCTATGGAATAGTACTGTATCGATTCAAAAAGTATTGTTGTGACCACCGCAGTTAAGGCTCCAACGAATGCCATCATTGGATTCCAAGGTTCTGATACTAGTTTCGTCTAGAGCAGCTCATCTTATTAAGAGAGATATAACTCTAAACAGGAAGGCGTGGCGCGAGAGAGAAAATGATGTTATGGAATCGACGGTCCTTAGGAAACTTTGAACGATGGGAGTTACACTTGAGTTTGTGTGATCTCAAAGATGAAGAGATAGTAAATGAGATAGAAGACCATGCACGCAAGGAAACACCTCCACGCCTTTTGCCCAATGATATGAACAGAGAGACATCTGAACCGGACCCGATATGCCAACAAACCCCGAATCCGAATCCGAATCCAACCTAACCCAACCCAACCCCAAACAGAACGCATTTGTAAACAATCTGAGAAACAGAAGATGAATTCCAAAACCAAAAAAAAAAATCTATAAGAAAAAAGAACAAAATAAGGAAACGCTTTGAAAGGAATGGACCTCCGTACACCGTTTCCGGTATGAAATTTCGTTGCTTCATGGCTAGGATAATCGTAAAAGGGTGAATCAATACACCGTACTGAGTTGGAGAATTGAAATAGGAATCCGAACCGATCACGTCCTGGCGAGATCCTCAATTCGAATCCACTCCCTGGGTACATCCATACTGCGGTTGACCCGGCCACCTGGGGTGAGGGGGACATCAACACGGCCCCGTCCCCGATCGTCGTCATCTTGGTCCTCGTAGAACGATAGCCGCGAGAAATAATCTTCCAAGATAGCCTCGCGATCCGCATTCCCAACAATTGTCGTATACTCTGGAGGAGGAGTGACAAGTGGAGGCGGAGGAAGTAGGTCTTCAAAGGCAGGAGGGGCAAATGAAGGGGCCCGCAGTAGATGCATTGGGCGAGGTACCTCCGAAGGTCCAGGTGCCGCGGCGGGGTTGTGCTCTCGTTCGTTGTTGGGCTCGTGGGCCAAATGTGCTTGAGGTGGGCGGGCCAGGCCGCCAGAGCCGTTCGTGAAGCTTCGAGAAACTGGGCCGATGGAGCCGCGACGGTTGAGGCTGAGATTCGTGCTGGACTCTTCGCGGTCAGAACTGGACTGCGCCGCTGAGTTATCTCTTGGTGTCATGGGTGCTCCGGGGCAGCCGCATTCGAACTCCTGGGCGGGTGGTTCTGGTTCGGCTGCAGGTCTCGTGTAGGCCGGGAGATAGATGTTTGCTTGTGTGGCTTTACAGGACAGAATGTGGAAGGGTGAATCGATGGAAATCTCGAAATGTCTGCGTTTGGTAGGATCCCTTTCGTCGACCTTGGAAAGACGAAGGACAATCTAAACATGTGTAAGTATTCATGTTCAATTTAGAAGCTCAATTTAAAAGCGAGGAGATAAAAATGTCAAGACCACTTACCTTGATCCAATGGTTGATTTGAATGTTTTCGTAGGTTGTGTCAAAATGGAGGCGTTGTGCTTCGTCGCGACCTCTCATCTCATGGCAGCTCGGGAGTTGTACATTGAATTCCATTTCTGTTGGTCCAACACCGTTTTCAGTCGAGAGGTTGCCTAGTAAGTTGGTCCGGGATCGATCCACGATCTCCTCGCCCCTTGCAGCAGCCGCACGATGGTCCCAGTCGATGCCTCCACCTGCAGTTACACGCATGGAACTGCCGGGGTATGTGCTCGTACTGGCGGACTCCGCTCGCTTCTCAAACAACAAGACCTTTTTGGCGGGTTGCAGTCGATGGACACTCTTGTCGGCGGTCCAGTGCTGGATGTTCTCGGTTACATAGACCTTGATTCGATGGCATTCGACCTTGGCAAGTGGTGTCAACTTAAATGCGATAGGAATCTGAGAGCCCATGGGGAAGGATTTTCCAGAAATCACAATGTCGTAGTGGAGCTGATCCTCCCAATTTCGAGAAATCGCAATTGGTTCGACCTGTTCTAACGATCCCTCAGCGGGGGTGCGAATGACGGGAATCTCCATTGTGCCGAGCAGGTTGGGGCGGAAAGCGCCGGATCGTTCGACAATAGCTTCCAGGTCATATCTCACAGATCCCAGGTCTGTTTTGATTGTTTCTGGCAAAGACCCATCGATTGGGAACTCAAAACTATACAAATAGTCACCAACCGGAAACATCCGGTAGTTGCGCTGTTGCTGAGTCGGAAGACCTTGAGGTGTGTCATTGCGACTGAAGCTTCGAGAGTGGCCGCGGGTGGTCTGTACGGAAAGACGCTTGGGGTCTCGTACGTTGGTCGGGCCAAGGTTGGTGGTTGATCCGCTCTTAGAGAAGAGCTCCCGAGTTGTCGCAGAGACACCCTCCTTGCCAGGTACTGGGGAGGTGGGTTTGGCGTGTTGGTAGTAGTGTGCGCCATAGTCATTCTGCATCAAAGCCGTATCGCCATGGTTGAAATAAACTACACCGTGGGTAAAAAGATCTTTCTTATCGTGGAAATGAATCTTCTTGGGCGGAATACCATCCGGCCAATCGGTTTGGGCATGTCCGCGGAATTGAATGGAGATCTTTTTGATCTTGACACTCTTAGTGATCTTGAGATGGATCTGACCTCGCAAGATCGCTGATTTTTTAGAACTTGGATCCTGCTGATCGTAGCCTTGAAGATAAAGCACTGGTTCTGTCAGGGCAATACCAACAGTGAGTCCGCTACCCGTCGCAACGATCTTCTCATTGCGCAACGGGGGGAACGGAGTGCTCAGCTGGGGTACAGCACTAGCCGCTTCGGCCACTGGCCGGGGGAAAACCTCTGTCGCCATCATTGAATCTGTGGGTATCGCACCTATTTCCGATTGTGTTGAGAAGAACGAGGTCGAGTCTCTCGGGGAGAGGATGATTTCGGATACCGGCCGAGTGCCACGGGCGCCACTACAGCGCGGGTTGGTTTGGTGTGGGGGCGCGGGCGACTGGACACCCGACGACCGCAGGCGAAGGAATCGCTTCGCGTTTTCGCGTGGCCCCGCCAGCTTTCTGAGTAGAGAGCCCCGCCGGGTTTGTTTTGGGAACTGTTCTTCGACGTTCAAGCACACCGAACGGCGGCGGATGGACCGGGTTCGGATAAGGTTGGAGAGCGATAACGAAGGGACAGCGAAGTATTCGGACGGAGCAAGATCGCTGATAGAACCCGACCGCGATGAAATCTGCGGGGGGGATAATGTGAGCAGCCATCATTGTGGAGTTTGGCGCATAGTGTGTGAGATGGGGAAAATCTGGGACAGAGGTATGTCTTTTTTTCTTCTTTCTTTTGTTTACTTCTTCCTCTCTTCACCGGAGAAAGGAGGAATCCTCTTTTCCTTTCTCCTGCGACGGATTGCGAACCACAGGCGCGTGTTTCGCAAAAGGCCGTCGTAGGAATGCGGGGGGGGGGGGAGGTGGTCCAGGAAGGCCAGATGGTTCTTCACGGGGAATTCCAGACCCAACGAGAGGAGGCCACGAGTGAAAGGGAGGGAGTCAAGAGGCAAGAAGGGGGAACACAAGAATTAAGACGACTTACAGATGAGGATATTAATGGGGTGTGTGGTTGCTTCTTTGCAATCCCTTGTGCACCCCCCTTCGATTCAGATCAACCACGCAAGGAGCACACCGATCTTTGTGCAGGAAGAGATGGAATTCTTGGGGGCGCTGACTTCATAAGCACGGGTCCTCGACTCCGGTGATCATCGCCGCGCAGATCTCTTGGAGGGCGTATTGGATTGGCTGTGGGGCAATGAATTGTGGTTCCCGACTTTTCTGCGTGTTGGCGCTCCGTAATGTGGCGCAAATGATTAAAGTGGCCGAGAGTTGGGCAGTCACAAATGGAAAATGGTGAAGAAAAAAGAGGAAAAAGAAAAAAAGAATTGGGAGGTCATTCATGAATAATGAAACAGGGGGCAATGGGTAGAAGTAGAAACGGGGATCCACTGAGAGGAGTGGAGTTGGTGAGAGAGCCAGACCCGATCGATGATGACATGATACTCTCAGCTAGCGAACGAGTTCAAATCCGGCTTGACTTTGCAGTGTATTCTACCGTGTACTCTGGTTTACAGAGTATACACAGACTAGATGTAGATCAGATCAGATCCCTTGCAATCTCAAGTTCGGCATTTTTATCAATGTCTCAGAGGTACAGTATACCGTCTATACTACAGTATACTACTGTTCAGTATGCTGCCAGTACTTACGAAATCACCGAGTCACCATATCACCGAGGCGGACTAAACGAACTACCCTCCGCATGACCTGACTACATAACCCAGACCGTGGTCCATGGTCCATAGTCTATTCCCATTTACCCAAGCCAATTCAATCAACCTAATTCAACAGCAAATACATTTCCGCCTGGATGACTCAAACAGGCAACACGGATGCTCGGCATCGCATCCCTGTTCGCCCCCCGCACTGCCAGAGGCTCACTTCCGGACTACAAAGTACAGTGCATGCAAATCGATGGATTGTCAGTTCCGAGGTTCATACCGACACCCTCCTGACCCAAGGGACCAGTGCTTAAATGCGGGCCCTGATTTTCAGAGTTTGCTTTTGCTGCACGAGCTCTGACCTCCAGCCCTCACGTCGAGGAACGAGCATAGGACAATCTTCTGTGAATGGTCGGAGGTACTACCCCGCGGAGAAAGAATATACTCAAGAAGAATATAGTCTCCTGGCGTGGGACAATGTACTGTAAATCGACTATGTGAGTGCCCAGGTGGATATGGAAGATTTTACGGGGATAGTTGTGGTGGCAGGGCAGTGGCAGGGCAATGACAGGATGCTTGGCCCGAAGCAGAGACATTGCTATCTGCGCCTTCTTGAGACTTTGGGTCAGATGCTCATGCGAGTCTAGAAGGTCCGAGTCTGGATACATAGACTAAATGCCAGTCACTCCACAGATTTCAAGTCAAAATCAAGACGGTAGTTCTTGCGGGTCCGTGGCTGTGATGACCTCATCGCGGCCGGACAAGCCCCGATGTCAACGCGGCCTCCGCCTTGACGTGGTGTTTTGCTGTCGGAATCCCTGCCCGCGCGGGGAGAGGAGGGTGAGCTAACTATAGTCTATAGTAAAGAGGACAGGGCATGGAGGTGATGAACGGACCTCGCTAAACCTGCCTCGTTCCTGGAATCAACGACCGTGACCGGATTTAATCCTAGCCTCCGATGGAGATGGAGATGGAGATGGAGATGGGGTTGTTCAGCCCTATTCTATACGTCACTTTTGATATCGTAGCCCCGCCCTGATCGCCGAGGCTTTTCTCTTGGGTCTATCATCCTGGGTGATGTGGTCGCACATACTATTCCCATACCACTGATGGATACGGAGTTACGGAATACTAGCCTCCCCACGGAAAGTGACAGGTCGAGAAGAGAGCTGGGAATCTCTGTTCAGTTCGACCAGCGGTCAAGAATTATTCCAGAGAGCGCTTGACCGTAGACAGAGCTACTAGTGCTTTGTTGGAGATCAAAAATACATCATCTTGATCTTGCCCGTCTCCGCCTACCACATGTTGAACTTGGAAAAGCAAATGATCCAGCGGGGAAAAGGGTCCCATAGACTTAGCCAATTACCAAGCAACGATCATCTTTGCGATGCATCGATTGGCCTAGTGACACAAACATGGCACTATCCTCAGTAGATCTAATTAGTGCTACTAGTGCAGAGTGCATGCGCATGTAGATCATAGGGGAACGACTTCGGATGTGTCTTCCCCTCCCCCGATCAGGTACTAGTACTATACAATTTCTTTGGCAGACGGGCAATTTCTTATTTGTTTTTTTTTCCGTGATCCGCAATCTATCATGCTCTCGATCCTCAAGAGAACCAGTTGTCATCCAGCTCGCTAATATTCATCAAACTGTCCCCTTCCAAATGGTTCAGATCTCCACCTTCTCCAAAATTCTCTGTTTCCATGAACAAATCGTCGAAGCTGGATTCCCCAGGACCCATCATGTCGTCTGTTCCGCCTTGCTCGGTGAATAGATTGGCGTCTCCATCTGTCCTGTCTAATTCCATATCGAATGCACCCCCGCCAGCAGGCGTGGGGATTGTATTCTCGATCGAATTCTCCACCGGCATCGAGGCGTTAGGCTTTTCGGCACTGCCAAAGGTCGTTCCAGAAAGGAAGGCTTGATTGCCTGTGTCGTCGTTTCCAAAGTCAAGATTGAGGTCAAAGGTGTTTGCGCCTCCAGTGTCATTCAGAACGGAATCAAAGTTGATCTCTTGGGTCCCTGCCAATCCTTGATCGGTCGGCACACTAGTAGCTTGTTCATTTTCCACTTTCACCGGTACATCCTCCTTCAGCTGAGGCTCCGGTATGGTGGTGGGGGGCTGCTTGCGGCTCTGGCACTGTCGGTTCTTCCTCCTTCAGGTCCGCTTTTTCGGGACTTGGGGATTTGGCGACAGGTTGTGATGGTGGTTGAACCTGTGCTGGAATATTCAGATCCGCATCGCTCATTGCCACATCTTCTGTAAGCTGCGGTGCGGACTCCCGGGCCTTGATAGCTTCATAGTCCTTTTCCAAAAAGGCCTTGGCGATAAACTGCGATACGTCAGGAGAATGTCGGAAGTTGAAAAAAAAGGATGAAAAGTAAAAAAAAAAGTAAAAAAGTCAAAATGAAATACAACATCAATGAGTAGAAAGAACAAAAAGAAACTTGAATCAATCAAATCAAGGCTTTTGATGTGTCTCTCAGCGACTACGTAATCGCTCCGAGCATCCAATCGGACTCACAATTTGCTCTGAGAGATTATCCAGGGCCGACTGGAAGCTCTCATAGTAGGAAGGGATGGATCGTTGCAGATGTGTGCTTGATGGGACTGAACCATTTTTTCTAAACAGTCGTCCAGTATCCAGTAGCTTGTATGTAGTCAGTTAGCAAATGGTTCAAGTAAATCTCTGAGGAGGGAAGTAATACGGTGCGCTCGACCAGCATGGACAGCTCGCCCAGGGAGTCGGGATTAGAATAATTGGTGGTCATGGGGACGATAAAATAAAAGTTCTTTCTTATTCTCAAGGTAGAGTGGGAGTAAAGTCAAGTAAATAGGTGAATGAAACAAGGGGAAGCACAGAAGCGGGAGTTGGGCGATGGTTGTACACGGTGAACTAGACCCGTTGAAGTTAGTTCAGCTTCTCTTTCTCTGGTCTCTTTCCCTCTCCCCCCCCACCCCTGCTTAACTCTCCCTTACAACTTCTTCCTTTTCCCCTGCTTCTCGTTTTTTTCCTTGTTGTTCGCGGATCGAAGCGACTCTAGTGCGTGTGTGCGTGTGTGCTTTTGCCATTTCTTGCATTTTCTCGCCTTGGTCTCCTTGGATCTTGAATCTCCCGGCCTCAGCGCTACTTCACTTTCCTCTTCGTCCATCACACCCCCCCAAATCCATCTCGACACGAAACAAATCGAACGATCGAATCCAATCAACGTACCCCTCCCTCGTCTACCCCTCGGTACCTTTCATCATACTTCGTCCTTTCTCTTGTCGAGATTCGAGCTTCGATAGCCATTACCTGTCTCTGTCCTCTCTTAGTCTTCCCTTTCTGGTGATTGCTTTGTTTGGATCGTGCAAGCTTGGCCTTTGATTGGACTTGGCTACCTGACACCCCGCGGGCCCCCTTTGACAACAAAAATATTATCAGACATATAATTTTATCAGCTGCATTTCCACGATCGTGACTTTTCTGTGACGAACGTTGCTCTACATCTTCGCATCGCTCGAATTCCCTCGATTCCCATTCATCTCCTGGCCACGCCTTCGAGGTATTTTTGCATCAGTCAACTGCTATATCATCGCTCTTTCTCCCCGATCGCTTTCATCCAAAATATATCAACACCTATACACGATGGCCGAGAACGCTTCCGCTACCACTCCCTCCACCCTGCCATCGGCTCCTCAGCCTGCTGCCGCCGCTCAGAATCAGCAGTATGATGCTGCCCAGGGCAATGGCCAGGCCAACCCCTCCCACATGCCTCCCCCGCCACGGCCCCCGGTGATCATTCCCCAGAATAACAACCCCATTCCCACCGCGATGGGTTCCCCCCATGTCTGGCAACATGATGTCCCCCACAAGCGCTGGTGGCTATGTCCGCCGCGCTGCCCCCGAGCCTAACAAGAGAGCCCTCTATGTTGGGGGTTTGGATCCTCGCGTGACCGAAGATATTCTCAAGCAGATCTTTGAGACTACCGGTCACGTTGTGAGCGTGAAGATCATCCCTGACAAGAATGTGAGTACACAGGGAGATGGTCGACCCACTGCTACTCCAATGAGAGACCAACAAGGCATATCGATGAATATGCAAGATGTAGGGTTTCTGCACCGGATAGCTCGGTCTCCATCAACGCTCGAATTGGGCTAACGTTTCCCAGCAATTCAACACCAAGGGTTACAACTACGGCTTCGTCGAGTTTGACGACCCCGGTGCGGCTGAGAGGGCTATGCAGACTCTGAATGGCCGCAGAATTCACCAGTCGGTTAGTTGATTACCCGATTTAAACTCTTGACCCCATCTGACATCGCATTTCTTGCAGGAAATCCGTGTGAACTGGGCGTACCAATCCAACAACACCAATAAGGAGGACACCTCCAATCACTTTCACATCTTCGTCGGCGACTTGAGCAATGAGGTCAATGACGATGTTCTGACTCAGGCTTTCTCTGCCTTCGGCTCTGTCTCTGAGGCTCGTGTGATGTGGGATATGAAGACTGGACGCTCTCGTGGATACGGCTTTGTCGCTTTCCGTGATCGCACCGATGCCGATAAGGCGCTTAACGCAATGGATGGCGAGTGGCTGGGCTCTCGTGCTATCCGCTGCAACTGGGCCAACCAAAAGGGCCAGCCTTCCATCTCCCAACAGCAGGCCATGGCCGCCATGGGCATGACCCCTACCACCCCATTCGGTCACCACCACTTCCCCACCCAGGGCATCCAGAGCTACGACATGGTCGTTCAGCAAACCCCGCAGTGGCAGACTACCTGCTACGTCGGTAACCTGACCCCTTACACCTCCCAGAACGACTTGGTCCCCCTGTTTCAGAACTTTGGATATGTTCTTGAGACGCGTCTCCAGGCCGATCGTGGATTTGCTTTCGTCAAGATGGATTCCCATGAGAACGCTGCGATGGCCATCTGCCAGCTGAACGCGTACAACGTCAATGGTCGCCCCCTAAAGTGCAGCGTAAGTCTTTAAGCCAATTATTATTTTGAACGCCCGATTTGCTGACCTTATACTCTGGACAGTGGGGTAAGGATCGTCCTCCTACCGGACAGTTCGACAACTTTTCTCCGCAGCAGGCGAATGCCACTTTCCCCAACAGCCCCGGCTTCTTCCCCCAGTATGGTGGTCCTGCAAACCCCATGAACCAAGGTATGTCTCCGAATTTGAATGTCTCAAAAACATCATGTGCTAACTGAAAGATGTAGGTCCTGCCCCTGCTGGTCGAGGCTGGGACCAGGGTGCAAACAACTTTGGTGGCCCTGGCATGCCCGCTCAAGGCTTCCCCCAGGGAAATGCTGCAGGTTTCGGCCGTGGCCAACCCATGTCCCCGTCTGGAAACTGGGACCAGGGCAACAACAACTTCAACGGAGGCTACCAGGCGTAGATCTTCATTGACTATTCTTGATTGTTATTGACATCTTGCCGCAAATTACACTGGCTATGATTAATATAGCACGTGTGAGACTCGGTACAATGTCCTGGCACTGGCTGTCAACCGGCCGAACTTTTTTCTTTTGACTTTTTGCCAGTCATCCTCTCATCACCCACCTCCTTCGACCTACTCCCCTCCCCTCTCACTTCTGTCGTTCTAATTGTTGAAATTGTCTTTCAAGTGGATTTCCCGAGCGATCATTTGCTTTCTTCTGAATGGAATTTGTGTGTTGTCCACCGAATACCCCCAAGTCCACTTTGTTGGTTCGATCTTTCTTTTACCCTTTTGAGTGTGCAAGCCCTTGGATGTTTGATTGGAGTGCTGTGCCCCCCAAAATAAAAGCGATCTTCCCTACTCTCTTTCTATACTCATTTGCCCTTCGACATGTTCTTGTGAATTTTTTTGTTTAGTTGTTATTGCATCGCTTCTCCAGTACGTGTATTATTGTGCTGTGCTGAACCTGCTTCTTGTCCTTTCTTTTCTACTTTTCTTTTTCTTAGGCCCATATTTTTTCATTGTTTGATACTGCTTCTTCGTTACTCAAAACCATGCTTCTTTACCCCCCGCTTCCTTTTTCCTCCCCCCTTTCCCACAGGCTGCTCGGTTCACAATTTGTCCTGGTGGGAAGTTCTCAATTTTCTTTTTCTTTCCTCTGAAGTATTCGTATATGCCCGTTATGAGTTCCTTTGTCGTGCTTGACACCATCGGTCGTTGTGATTCTTTCCTATCTCATGCCTGCTGGCGTTCTAGCCGATATACCAATTTGCCTTTTTATCTATACTTATGTCCCTCTTCTACCTTGTTATTCTTCCCCCACCCTGGTCTAGAGTTTTTGACCGCTGGCTCTGTTGTCCCACCCACTTTGCGTTCGTGCACGGTGCCCGATTATTGCAGTTGGTGCTACCAGGTATCTGTATGTAGTCAAATCTATTAAGCTCACATAGGACAATGCTACGGCTTGCTAAGAAATGCCGGCGAGGAATGGAAAAAATACCCATCTAGATTAATGTATTCTAAATAGTCCCTTTCTAGTCTCCTGATTCCCCGTAAGCAAATAGCTAGTTACTACTACTAGTTCTATGATCATCATGCTGACTGTAAACAATAACTGTGTGCCTGAGGCCACTGATTCAGTTCCCGCCAATCCGCTACCTCTACCCCGTACCCACCTCGTCAACGCGGCCTATGATGGAACACGTCCCCGGGCAACCATCTTTCACCCAGAGCGAAACCCACCAATGCTGGGTGACTGAATCACGGAGAGCTGACGGTTCAGCTCACCGTTCCCCCCCACACCACACCAATGGACAATGGCGGAAGCAACAAGGCGGAACTCGCAGCGGTCGACGAACTATCCAATCGCACACGATCCGGCAGCGCAAGCAGCGGCCATAAACGAAGTCTCTCTGGCTCCCTCCTCTCCCGACTATCCTTCCTCCGCATGAGCCAAGCCACCCAATCGGAATCGAGTCCGCACGCCATGGAACAACATGGCGAAGGCAACGCCGACGACCACCTCAACTCCAACATCCCCCCAATGAACAGCGAGAAGTCATCCAGCGCCAAGGCAATGTCAGCAGCGATACAGCAACAGCGCCGAACACGGAGGCGGCGGGGCTCACTGCGCAAGACGGCACTGCTGGGCACAAGGCTGGAATCAAGAGATAAACGCGCAGCGGCGAGGGGGGCATCTGCGGAGACCATTCGAGGAGGCGGGGAGCCAACTCGACCGCAGGCAGAGGATGTGCCGCGCTCACTACGAGAACAAACCTCCCCTCCCCTCCCAGGCGATTTCAATACCACGAGACGCGGCTTCGGCGAGGAAGATGGCGCCGATGCGCAGCCGAGCTGGTTCAGCACGAATACAGCGCGAAAGATTCTCCGATCCTCCGGTGTGCGCCAGAGGCAGGGATTACCGCCGCAGAACAACGGCGCAAACAATAATACCAAGAATCATATGCTGGGCGATGAGATCGGCACGGACGATGAGGAGCTTGTTTCTTTCCCGCGGATTGGCGCGAATATTGGGTCTAATGGCAATGCTTCGAGTAAAAATCCTGTTGCGGGTTCTCTTCACATTCCGACTCAATCGTCTGGGTCTGATGGCTATGGATATCCCCCTCTCTCGGTGGATGCCGCGTACCGACCTGTTCATCGCAAAGCATCGCCGTTATCGACGCACTCGGCGGAGATGAAGAGTAATTCTGGCGATATAACGTGGGATTATTCGGAGACGGAGTGGTGGGGGTGGATTATTTTGGTTGTGACTTGGTTGGTCTTTGTCGTGGGGATTGGGAGCTGTTTTGAAGTTTGGAGCTGGGCTTGGGATGTTGGTGAGACGCCGTATGCGCCGCCGGAGTTGGAGGATGATCCTACATTGCCGATTGTTGGGTATTATCCTGCGCTGATCATTCTTACGGCTGTCATGTCATGGGTTTGGGTCATTGTTGCTTGGGTGGGCATGAAGTATTTTAAGCATGCTAATATTTCTGGGGATGATAGTTGATTGGGTTGGGTGTACTTGAGGTTTCAAGCTTTTTGTACGATTTACATTGATACCAGGCATTTTTTATCTTCTAATTAGACTTTTCTTTCTTTCTTTCCTACGACCCATTCAAGTTGGGGCACTACTAAGTAGACACCCCATTTGGCTATCTGAACACCCTAACTTTTACATTTAGAAACGGTGCTGTATGCCCAGGTATGTATTACCACGGGTTCGGTCCTAATTAGAATATAAAATTAGTTTATACACACTTTCAAGGTTTTTGGCGACAAGGTGTGGTGCGGTAGATATGGCTAGTATAGGGTTATAGGTAGCTTCTGCTAGTAGGATCTACCCGATTAGATACCTAGGTACCTACTCAGCTGCCTACCCGAAGGTGAGAAAGTAGAAATCTGGCCTCCTACTGTAGTTTGTGGTAATACACATATAGCACCTTTTCTAAACAGACAGATAGGGTGTTCAGATGACTAAATGGGGTGTCCACTTAGTAGTGCCCTCAAGTTGGTTGCACTCCCTGATTAGGATCAAATCCTGCAGCCACAAATACTTTACTAGTAGTGTAGGGAATTCCAAAGCATTTTCAATAGTATTTAACCCGAAATCCTAGACTCCATTCGCTATTTTGGTATCAATCTAGTTTAGTAATGCTCCCACTCGCTTCCGCAAATATCCACAAATGCTGATGCGATTCATGTACTAGACACCAAAAAATGCTCCTCAATCATCAATCAATGCGACGCGCAGGCTGTGACATGTCCTTGTATGGGCACCTCTCGGCCAACTCCTTGGCTATCTTTGGCGACACTGGGTCCACATGGCTCTGTTTCTGATGGGATTGCAGTCGTAGCTGGTGCTGTAGTGACCAGTCCCTTCGAGCTGGCGAAGCAAGACGAACGATCATGGTTGAGATCTTCTCCATAAAACTCGTCCAGAATGGGGTGCAGCATCACGGTCTGCTTGTGAATTGTGACCACCGAGTTTGCAGGTACTGCGACCCAGTTGTCTATGATGAGTGTTAGTATTGGATGTCATTGAGCTTCACAGGTTGGAAAACCAAGGGAGAGACTTACGTCGTTCGAAAGTGATAGGCTCACTGGCGACTAACACGATGTCAGCGCCCTTATCATGACGCTCCATCTTAAAGTGCCCCTTCGTGTTCCCCTCCTTCCACTTCGTACCAGACGAGAAGTACAGGCTAGCAGGCTCATCCGTCTTACTGCTGATGTACCGCGTGCAGATGACAGTATGACCATCCGTCACAGCAAAGTTGAGCAGACTCCTGGTCTCCAAATTGGTAACATTGTGCTTCTGAGGAATCTCGCGCACAAGCTCATTTATCTTGGCAATTGTCTTCATCATGACCCGGCGCAAAAGGGCCTGCCCGAATCCCTCCGGACCTGGATCCGAACTCGGATCCACACCCTCCTTCTCAAGGAGGTCGAGGAAAAGTGCAAAAGACCACTCACTATCGGTACCTCCCTTGACGCCCAAGTACCACTTGTCAGCCAGGGAGTCGGCGAGAGGCCGCTTGATGTATTGGAATCCGCCGACGCCGCCGTTGTGCATCCACATTAGGGTCTGGTGCTGGAAGGGGTGGCAGTTGTTATCGGCCAGGGCGCCCTCTGTGGTTGCGCGCACGTGGGCGAAGATCAGATTGGAGCAGGTCTTAGAAGCGAGACGTTCTAGGTTCTCACAGTTCCACGCTGGGAGCGTGGATGTGAAAATGCATGGCTCTGGGCCTAGCTTAGGGTCGGTGTAGAACCCGACGCCGAAGCCATCGCCATTTACTGGCCGGCGGTTATCCTGGAATTCATAGTTAGTTTGATGTATGGAAGGTGATGATTTTCTCCCACGAGTTTCTACGCCGTAGAGAGCTCGATTGTTTTGAGTGGCGGAGACCTACTAATCGTAACCTGGAGTCATATGATTGTGTGAGGATAGAATGACTTGGCTCTGTGACCAGTTTACTGAGACGAATCTCGTCTAGTCCTTTGTAGATCTGCGAGTTGATTGTTAGAGGTTGGTCCCAACACATTTACGCATTTGAAGTTGACTCACCAGAAATCGACACATGTCGGGGGTATATTCAAGCCCGTTGGTGTCTATATACGAGTGAATATAGATCAAAGATGTTAAGTAGTATGGGCTGTATCTTGGACGCGATTTGTGAAGGACCGAGAGAGAATCTGGAACAGCAGTTCTCAAATCGGGAGTTGGTGGTTTGGTTAGGCGTTGACGGGTAGAAGTGTCACCGACTATCTGAGAGAGAGAGAAGACCAATGAACCAACCACAGTTGAGCAGTTCCACGCCAAGTTCAACTACGGATAGATAGAGAGAGAAGAAAAATATGAAAGAATGATTCACAAAAATAAAAACAAACAGAATCCCCTTAGACACACACCGCACTCACTTCCCTTGCACAGCACGTCATTTCGTGACACGTGACCCTTCATGACTACGGCGGGCGAAGCGGCCACATCGCGCGGGTCAGGTTGATGTCAGCGGTGGATCTGCAAGTTCCAACACCTTAACTTACTCTTGAAATCCCATCTTGCATGAGATTCGACAACAACCATGAGCGGGAGAATCCTCTCCCATAGACTCGCCCCGCTAGTGCGGAACGGGGTGGCCCGCAACTTCCATCATGCTGGCTCAAGAACAGGAGGCCTGTTGCGCGCCGATGGAGGTGCCGCTTTGAGGGGACGCGCATGGCCGATTGGTGCAAGTGCTATTCATAATGTCCCAGCTGTTCGAGAATTCTCCTTCAAATATGCCCGTTTTCTCCCCAAGCTGGCTCTCAAGTTTGCTCGCATACCGGCTATGTTCGGAGGAGCTACGGTCGCCGGTCTAGCTTACGTCCAGTATCAAGCCACCCGTACGTACTTTTTTTTCTCTGTGGTTCCGGAAACGTATCATTTACTAATACATACTTCTATAGAGGCTGGGAATTATGCAATCGATATTTTCAAGACCGCCGGAGAGACAGCAAGCAACACGGCATCGGGCCTATTCCAGGGCCTTCAGGATATCGCGGATCAAACACAACGGGGATGGAACAATACAACAGGAGATATCGAAACCCCTGAGTGGCTTCAAAAGATTCTCCGACAAGATGAGGAATCCCAATCTGGTGGCTCGGGTGGCGATAAAGAGCCAAAGGAGGGCCGGGCTGTAGTCGGAGCAGCCGCTGCTTCTGGCGCGGCGTTTGGTTACGATCAATCAAACGAGGACGACTCCCGACCCGAGCAACAGGTTGCCGAAGATGACCAGATGATGCTTCTTACCCGCAAAATGATTGAAATTCGAAACATCCTCCAAACCGTCGGTCAATCAGGAACCCTGACTCTTCCCTCCATTGTCGTTATCGGGTCGCAGTCGTCTGGTAAAAGCTCGGTCCTGGAAGCTATTGTGGGCCATGAGTTTCTACCCAAGGGTTCCAATATGGTCACTCGGCGACCTATCGAACTGACTCTGGTCAACACCCCCAATGCACAAGCAGAGTATGGTGAATTTCCAGCCTTGGGACTTGGCAAAATCACCGACTTCTCCTCGATCCAACGAACCCTGACAGACCTCAACCTCGCGGTCCCGGAAAAGGATTGTGTCTCCGATGACCCCATCCAGTTGACAATCTATTCACCCAATGTTCCAGACCTATCCATGATCGATCTTCCTGGTTACATTCAGGTCGCTGGACACGACCAACCCCCAGAGTTGAAGCAGAAGATCGCAGACCTTTGTGACAAATATATCCAAGCACCCAACGTCATTCTAGCGATTTCAGCAGCTGATGTCGATCTTGCGAACTCAACAGCGCTGCGATCTAGTCGTCGCGTGGACCCCCGCGGAGAGCGTACAATTGGTGTTATTACCAAGATGGATCTCGTCGACCCTGAACGAGGCCATGATGTTCTATGCGACAAGAAGTATCCTCTCAGACTGGGCTACGTGGGCGTCATCAGTCGGAACCCCCAAACATCAGCTCTCTTCTCTCGAGGATCCGGAAACATCACGAGCGCTATCTTGAAGAACGAAAATGCTTTCTTCTCGGCACACCCAGCCGAGTTTGGCGCTCACTCAGAGACCTCGGTCGGTGTATCAACACTGCGTAAGAAGTTGATGCATGTTCTCGAACAGACAATGGCCTCCAGCTTAGCGGGCACGAGAGATGCCATCAGCCAGGAGCTTGAAGAGGCAACATATGAATTCAAGGTGCAATACAATGACCGACCATTGAGTGCGGAATCATACCTCGCCGAGAGCCTGGACAGCTTCAAGCATTCGTTCAAAGCATTCGCCGAGAGCTTCGGTCGACCGCAGGTTCGGGAGATGCTGAAGGCAGAACTCGACCAACGCGTTATGGATATCTTGGCGCAGCGCTACTGGAACAAGCCAGTAGAGGACTTAGAAGCCGTCATGACTGAGCTCGATCCATTGAAAGATTTACCCAAGGCCGACCCGGAGTCCTTGTTCTGGCACCGCAAGCTAGATGCATCTAGCTCTTCTTTGACAAAACTCGGAATCGGCCGCCTCGCCACCACAGTCGTCGCCAATGCCCTCCAAAACCATGTCGACCAGCTTCTGGCGTCTTCTACCTTTGCCTCCCACCCCTGGGCTCACAAGCAGATTACCGACGCCTGCAATAGTATCCTGAATGATCGATTCTTCAGTACTAGTGATCAGGTGGAGAACTGCATCAAGCCTTATAAATTCGAAATCGAGGTTGAGGACTCGGAATGGTCCAAGGGGAGGGAAAACGTGAGTAGGGTGTTGAAGGATGAGCTCCGGGCTTGCGAGTCAGCCATGAAGCATGCCGAAGATCTCGTTGGAAAGAGAAAGCTCAAGGATGTAATGGCATTCATCGACAAAGTGCGGAAGGGTGATGTGGTACTGGAGGGCAATGGCGCTGGGGGTGCCGGTGGCTTCAGTTCTGCCCTGCTCGAGAGAGGTAAGTTACATAATTACTCTGATTAAGGATCAAAACCCCCATCTCAGAGCTCGAGACTAACTTACCATTTAGGCCGAGATGGCATCTTCCTCAGGGACCGAGCTGACCTCATCAAAATGCGAATGATGGCTGTGCGATCCAAGCAGTGCGCATCTCAAAAGAACAAATACCATTGTCCAGAGGTCTTCTTGGATGTGGTAGCGGATAAGCTCACGTCAACGGCAGTGCTGTTCCTCAACGTTGAGCTTCTCTCTGAATTCTACTACAACTTCCCCCGAGAACTGGACCTGCGTCTCGGCAGACACCTTTCGGACGAAGAGGTTGAGCGGTTTGCCCGCGAAGACCCTCGGGTCCGCCGTCACCTAGACATCATCCGCAAGAAAGAACTACTGGAACTGGCACTACAGAAGATCGAGGGTATCCGACAGCTGGACGGTCGAAGCATGCACCGCAGTTCTGACCGTGCGCAGGCCGCGAAAGAAACTCGCAGCCGCTGGAATATCTTCTAAGGATGGCCTGTTCCGATCTACGAATCTGTGCTTTTCATTCCTCTTTCAAACCCCCCTCTCCCCCTTCCCGGTTAGACACACTCGCACCACAGTTGTAATTTTGATACCTTTCACTCGTCCCATATTCCCCTCTTTCTGTTTCTGGAGAATTTTACGGTCTCTTTCTATCTTGAGATAACTTGTCACTTGTACATACAGTTGAAATCAAAACAAATCACCTCATATATCCACGCGCGCATCACAGTGTCGAAAATTAGATGTCAGATCGGCTCGCATGTTTTGTACTCTGCTATGCGCCCTCCTAGTAGGGATTGATACACACTAGTACCTAGATAGTAATTACTTAGTACTTATCTGGTTAGGCTCCGAGAGACGAGTACTCCTAGTAACTCGAAGCTCCAGTCGCATTCTAAGTTGTAACCTAGGTACCTAGGTAGGTATGGTCAACCTTCGAACCTGATTATTTGCGGACTGTTGTGGACGTAATTAAAGGAGAACCTAGATGCATTCCAAATTGAACAAAGCTCAGGCATTCATTTGATGTAGCTGTAAGTAAATAATCAAGAATTCTCAAAATGACGAGAGACAACCTTCAACATAAAAAGAGTAACACCGTATCCTCTTGTCCCTAGATTGATAAACATGAAATAATTAAATGGCACACAAGTACATAAAGCACTGGTCACTTGGCGGCCATTGCAGCAAAATGTGCAGTGGCAGCTCATCCCATGACTGGCGAAGCAAGACGGCGATTTTCAGCCACTACCCATCTCATGAATGGTATTGTGAACCTCGTGGTTCGCTGTTGAGCCTCCATCTCTTGAATAGTGACGAGAATGGCGGCTTTCCTTGGGTTTAGGGGAGAAAGGGCCGGCGATGACTGATTGATCTGACATCGGATGTGAGTTGAGATTCGTAGATTGAAATTAGTAGTGGCTGTTCATACCTGGTAGCTCGTAATGTGTCTGATTCTCCGACTCGTCCTGAGACTGCGGATGATAATAGTTTCCTGGAAGCTCCGCCACAAAGTTTTTCTTTTCTTTTCCAGACTGCGACGATAATTGGCTCGACTGTCGCCGCCGCCTAGATGTCGACCCCCATCGTGGGTGTTCAGTTAGAGATTGAGCACCGGATCGGCTCGATGAAGACTCTGACATGCCGTCTGTCTCTAGTCGTGGAGACTGCAATGGGGACGAAGGCTGGAACAGGTTTGAACGATTGGCAGGATTGATGGTCTTGAGTTTACCATCTTCCATGAAGGCCTCCAAAACGCCCGCATCGAGAAGTTCGGCTTTCTTCATTAGTCTTTCAACGAGCACTTTTGATGCTGCCTTCATTTGACTCTTAACAAATGAAACCAACGTTAGATTGCACTCGATTGTGATGTCCTCCCGTAGATAGAGTCCATTTTCCGGCTCGCCGTCAACTCGAAACTCCTTCGGGTGACGCGGTTCATTAGGTTGATTTCCAGAGATGCGCCACTTGCTCCGAATATCGATGCCCAGTGGAACGAACGTGTGGGTTTGTAAACCCCATGGAGTATTGTGGAAACTGCCCTTGAAACTTATCTTGCCGGCTCCCAGCCTCCCTAAGCCGGGAAGATATTGAACTCGCTCGATAATCTCATACCAGGTAGAATAATATTCATCTGCGGCGGCATCTCTGGGCGCTGTGATCGGATGATAGGACAGCACAAGTGGATTAAGTGTGATGATTTCACCGTGGCTGTGCAGTATATCCAGCGCTAGCTGACGAGGGACAGACGAGGGGATCGGAGTGATGCTGATATAGGATTCCTTTTTCCGCAGCATTTTGCACTATTTTCTTGATACTCAGGATATAGTTAGGTGCAGATCTGCTTCAGGTGTGCGCAGATGAGCCGTTAAAGTAGCGCGCAAGAGCATTGAAGTTGACATTTTGGCCCCTCGTATTCTGTGCTTACGCAGGCGCCCACATAATCAAGTCCACACGGTCTTCATGGGTCTGACTACGCGCTAGTACTATTTTGGCGAGTGCAATGCATCTCTCTTAACCTTCACTTTTCAGCTATCATCATCAGCAGTTGGAATGTTGATTTTGTGCAGATATCACGGCCAGTGGTAGAACTGTCAGAATCTGCTCACTCTGCGAAAGTTTTTTTTTACAGCAGAATGTAGTATATCGTCCTCAAAGATCGCATCTGGATTTGACACCATTTGCTCGATTATACTATCCTCCCAATTGCAGTACTAAATATCGCGAAAAAAAAAATCATATTTCTCCACAAATTTAATAGAGTGTTCACTTTATTCCACCGGCACCTTCATCCATTTTATTCAACCAATACAAGGGGTCATTGAAACAAGTACCGCAGTCTTTGTAAGCGTGGTTATCACGAAAACGACCTAATAGGTAGAGGTTTGATATTGCCACTGTGAATAAGAAGTACAATCCAGAAAGGCAAAAAGGACAAATAGAAAATACAGGCCAATGATACCGAGAACAAAGCACCCGATCTTCCAGACCCAGGAGCCTACCCATTCGAAGGGCAATTTTCCATCTACTAGGTGCGATCTGTCATCAGCTAGTAAGGTAATCGCAGATTCTGCGGCGGAAATAGTTAGCTTCTTGATTTCGCGATTTTTTGGTGGCGCAATGTTTATCCTGAACCCTGGGATTTTTAGGTCTGAGACTAGTGAGACCCACCTGGATGGGGAACAATTGCTAGTCTTTATAGCAATTATCTTGAAACTCCAATGAGCCTTTTACATCGGAATACTATATTTTACACCCTGATACCTAGGTAATACGTACCAATGGCAGTATTAGTAGTATTTCTAGAATTCGGGATTGAATATCTTCAAGTTTCTGGTAACCTTGGAATGAACTACCTAGTCGGGAGAAATACGGATCTGAAAATTGTGAGCCGTGGACCAAGGCAAAAAGACATCAAGAATTAGGAATGGCCACCTCTCTGTTGAATTACTAGATTGACGAAATCTTATGAGCCCTAAAAGTAAGAACTGCAGAAACTTCAAGCTGAATCTACGCTTCAGCCTCGACGCCTCAGCCTCACTCTAGGGTTAGCTTACAAACCAGATCGGTCAGAATTCACCTTTGTACATTTTCAATAAGCGCACATACTTATCTCGAAAAATTCACGTGCCATGATTGAACTTGAAAATTGACTCTATAGTATTTGTGGGATAGAAGCTGGGCAGCGAGATGGGCAGCGAGATGGGCAGCGGTCTGGGTCACGGTTTATGACTACGTCAGCCTCCGAGTCCTTCCCTCGTCTCTATAATCTACTCCCATCATCCTTTGTCCCCAATCCACCGTAATTCTCCTCAACTTGCTCCATTGAAATAATTTCACCTACTTTCACCTTGAAACATGCGATTTTGGCAAAATGGGACGACTGCGACATTTATTCGTCGACTACCGCCTATGGTATTCGTATACTCCTTGGTGATCCTGCTGGAGCTGGAGGAAAGTGTGCAGAGAGTACCTACCATTTGTCTTCTTGAAAACACCATCTGTCAAAGACTCCATCGATCAACATATATAACTACCCTTGTAGATGAGAAGATGTGCAAGGAAAACCCGGTCCAAGTGCAGTTGGCGTACTATCGAGGTCTGTTGAGCTTTTTTGATAGTCTACCATGTGAGTCATCCGCGCTCTGAAATTATCTTTCAAGAAAGGATGTAGTGCGAGCCCAACATAGTGATACTGTTTAGTTCTGTCATCGGCAACATTGCCGATTATTATGAGCGTCGTATAAGCTTCGCCCTGGCCGTCTTTGGTACACTCTGTAGCATGTGTTGGATTTATATGACATGGGAGTTCCGCTATTCATTTTAAAAGCAAATATATTTACACTGCAACAAAAGCTTACTCCAAAGCCATGCAGGCTCGTTGTGGGATATCTTTCCTATCGAGGTTGTTTGGCTATCCTCCTTTTTTAGATTTGTTGGCGGCGGTCCAGCCATCGCGATTGCAATTTGTCTTACTATGGTATCGGATCTTTCGGAAGAATCAAATAGGTATATCTGAATTATGCAATTATATCACTTGATACCTAACGGGAAACTAGGAGCAACGGCTTTTATCGCGTGTACTCAGCCGTATCAATAACAGATATCATTGGACCTCTCATCACATACAGAAGCCTTCAAAATTCGCTTTGGCTGCCATATGTGCCAGTGCGCTTCGAGATAGAGCTTGGAAAGTCAAGTCAGCGGACAGATCACTTAAGACAGACCTTCTAACAGGAACCAGGTTGCAACTCTGCTGTCCTTGTATCGGCTGTGAATATTATAGCATTCTTGATTGTGTTGCCCATTATCTCTTCGGCGCTAGAGAAACGAGCGGGCTGGTCTATCACCGACATCAACATTTGTGTTGCCCGGGCCAGCAGCTTCCTGCTCGGTCTTGGGGCAGCAACAGTGGCAGTTGCCCCTACGCTAAGCTTGGTCTTTATCGGTAATTCCAAGCGAGAAAGCCGATAGTTTGGCCAGTGCTAACATAATTCACAGCACTTATGGTATATGCGCTAGGATTCGGCGTGCTGCTTTCAATTCTGGCTGCTCTGACATCATATATCCCCATATCGAGCGATACAGCAAAATTATACACACTGGTGGCAACTACCGATGCCATCGCTCATCTGATTGCGAGCCCCATGTTATAGTATACGTGGAGCAGGGCTTTGAAAATTAGTGGTCGATGTCTTACTCTACATTTCATGCGTTTGACGGTACACGGTTTTCTGTCATCTTTAGAACTAACAGCTGACATCTGATCTAGGTCATTTTCTTCTCCGCATTTGTAATGGCTTGTTTCATGAGGGGAGAATCAAAGCAAACGGTGGATGAGAGTCATTCGGATGAAGAGCGGGAGCCGCTACTTGTAGCTAGTGAAGAAGCAGATAATCAGACTCAGGGCCTGACAAACGAAAGACTAGGCTGACTCAGAATCTATAGATACCAGCAGTGAGCTCAAACAGCTTTTATAGAAGAAACAAACGAGATCCATGATATCTTCAAAATTCCAGTGTCCAGGTGGGCATATCGATCGGTATTACTACTAGTACATAATCCGCCAAGGATTAACCAGTTTTGATCACCATGATAGTATGTAGTCCACATATACAGAAAATTACAGGCACCTGGGCACTACCTAGTACCTAGGTATGATATACTAGTAGTAATGTTGTGGTAGTCTCTACTAGTAGGCTTGACTTGTAGGTTTGACTGTAGGCTATCATGAGACTACTACTAGTATGTCCATGTATCATATTCAACCAGCTGCTAATAGTCAAAGTTCGAAAAGAGATAAAGCAATGTAGTATTAATCAAACTTAGAAGGCTATAGTATTCAAAATGTGGCTTTCCACGAACATCATACCTCACCCTGTTGATAGCAGTCCATCTTCCACAAAATTTAGTATTCGCCTTGGGAGCCGGAGTCTGAATATTCCGAGTCATAGTCTGTAAAGTCGTCCTCAAATTCCCCCGAAAAGCCATTTGGAAAATCATCAGGCGGAGGATATGTGAGACCAGCACTATCAAGTCGAGATCGGCCCCACATCATATAGGCCTGTCGCCGTGATTTATCATTGAAGGCACAGTATACAAGAGATGATGACATCGTGTACTGCTCTTCCCAAATATTCCTCCACTGGACCCATGACCATATCTCTTCTGAGTCACGGTCTGTATCATGATAGAATGGCGGGAAACTTTTGCTTGCCTGATTATCCAATGGAAGATCCATGAGTAATCGTTTCAACTCGCGCTTGGACTTTCTATCGTAATCATTGAATGTATCGCTGATAAATCCGAGGCTATTGTTCCAACTTTTGCTCGAAATAATAGGAAGATATGTAATCCCACTACTTTCATCGGTATATGTGAGATCGTAACCACTGGCATTGTATGCATCCACCATTTCTTTGATATTGGCCAACCCTGAACTCATTGATACTGCGTTCTTTTTTTGGTTTGGTTATAATTATCACTGTCCCTTGTCCGAGGGTACCGCATTCCTACGATTACTATATTTTAAGTTCCAGAAATAGTGGGGAGAAGATTGGATTAAGAGTATACAAACCTCGCTTCATGATTTTCTTGAAGTATTCATATACATAAGCCAATTGCTCGTTTTCCCAAGGAGCAAAGTGTTTGAAAAAATCATCTCCCCATCGAAGGGGCTCCAAGGCCCGCGATCGACAAACTGGTCGGCAGACTCGCGGCGAGCAACCCAACTGTGACGACGCGTTCGGAATAACTGGCAGCACATTTCATACCTATAAAAACTGCGGTAAACCCGGACTTTCTCCATTTTTGATAAGAGATTCGATATCCTCAGCCGTCACACTTCCAGGTTTGCACGCGTAGAGAAAACGTAGGCCCTCTCTTACAAAAGTCTCGAACAAATGCTCGACTAGCTCGTGAATCTTAGCCGATGAAGAAGGAAAATTACCTTGCAGTGGCTTCAACCTTGGTATGGCCGGTCTAATCATAATATCAAGGTTCACTTTGCTTTGAGCGAGAAATGGACGAATTGGCTATGCTCAGTTAAACTGGTGACTCGGTTCCTGGAAATGGGCGTTTTGTATTTCCTCACCTTCTCCTGAAGTGTTGGAGTGGTTTCACTGCTTTGCTTTCAACATAGACTTTTTCGCAATCCAAGAATAACAGTTTTTGCTACATGTTTTATGCTTTCGTTATGTAATTCTAGAGTACTCCCACGGTTCAGAGTCAAGTAATTCTTTCACTACGGTCGAATCGATTTCTACAGGCATCATGAAAGGAAATTTGGAAGAAAATCATTGGCTCAAATAGGTCACACAATGATCCCAGACCCAGTCTATCGATATACCATAGCGTACAACCCAAAGAGAAAAAGAAAAGAAGCTGAAACGAACAAAGATAAAAAGGAGAGCGGATTAATGCTTTTTCCTCTCTGATTACCCGCACAGAGGGCGCTTGTCGAGCGGATAGATATCCTCAGCCCACATCAATGCGATGAGGAAAAGTATACATGGGAGAGATGAAAGAGATGGACCGAAAAACATCAAACTAACAGCGCCCCCAGGAGCGGGTTATCGGAAACTGAGAATCGGGTGGTGGATGGATATGTCTATCACAGAAAAGGACGGAACGGAGAAAATAAAAGGAAACCCAAAATGGTTGACAAAGGTGGTGGCGTGGAGGTGGTATTGCGTTTCAAACGTGGCCCTCAGGGGGGGGGGGGGTTCAACGGACATGGAGGTGAAGGTTGTCCGGGAATTTAACAGAAAGGAAATTGATGGCCGTGTAACGGAATTGTTACAGACGGCTTTTGACATGGCTTGCATGTGGGATGTTTACTCGCGGGAGACGTCACGGCCGAAGAGGCGGGCCTTGATCCAGTCAACGGCGACCAGAACACGGTTGCGGGCTGTTGTAAAAGTTAGTGGTATGTCAAAAGAGGTGAAAGGTGGTATTGAATGCGATGAAACTTACAGCTGAAGCACATGCTCAGGTAGGCACTGCGCCAGAAGAGGTAGGTCAGGGTACCACCGCTAGCAATGTTTCCGGAGAGCCAGGAGATGTCGGCAACGGCACGCTCCTTGCCAATGTAGGCCAAGCTACCCTGGTGGGAGTACTGGAAGGGACCCATCTGCTTGGTGCGGCGCAGCTGCTTCTGGCGCTCGCGGATCTCATTGAGGATCTCGTTGCGCTCATCGTTGGACTTGGCCTGAGACTGGGTGTCGGACAGGTGCTGGAGCTCCTTCTCGATGGTATCAGTCTTAGCCATGGTGTTGAAGAGGCGGGCCAGGAAAGCACCCTCCTGACCAGCGACCTGAGCAGTAGGAGCATAGTTGGTAATGGCACAGTCGCCAACGGCCCAGACGTTCTCAGCACCGTTCACGACAAGGTACTCGTTGACAGCAAGACCGCGGCGGGAGTCCTTCTGGGCGGGGATCTGGCCCATCAAATCGCGGACAACAGGGCGAACAGCGTTACCAGTAGCCCAGACCAGGAGACCGTAGGGGATTTTCTCGATAGACTTGGATCCATCGGGGTTGGTAACCTGGGCCTCAATGTACTTGTCGGTGACATTCTTAACCATAGTCTTAGTGCGGATGGTAATCTCTTCCTCCTTGAAGGTCGATTCGGTGTAGTCAATCAGTTGCTTGGAGAACATGGGCAGAACGTTGGGCAGGGCCTCGACCAGGGTAACGTGGAAGTTGTGCTGAATCTCGGGAATCCACTTCTTCAGATCATCGTTGAAGAAGTCCTGGAGCTCACCGGCGAACTCGACACCAGTGGGGCCACCGCCGACGACGACCATGTGCAGCAGGCGCTTGACCTCGTCATCGGTTTGATCCTTGAACATAGCAGTTTCGACACAATCCATGACGCGCTTACGGATGTTCTGAGCATCGTTGACCTCCTTCAGGAAGCACGAGTTCTCACGAACACCAGGGATACCTAGAAAGTCTTTGTTAGTTCAGTGTTCATCGGGGTAAAAGCTCGCATGGAAGGTGTTGTCGTACCAAAAGTAGCGTTCTCGGCACCAACACCGATGACCAGCATATCGAAGGGAACCTCAGTGTGAGAAATGTCACCCTTGATTTCAGAGTCATCACTGATGTGGACAACACGCTTCTCGTAGTCGATCTTGGTAGCCTCGGCTTCGAAAAACTTGACGGTGGCCTTCTTCTGGCGGAGAATGTTGCGGATGGGCTCCATGATCGAGCGGTGCTCGATCAAACCGGTGGTACATGAGGGCAATAGGGGAGTGAACAGGAAGTAGTTACGGGGGGGAGACGACGATGACGTTGTAGTTCTCGGTATCGAGTTTCTTCAGGAGGGAGACTGCACCCCAACCGGTTCCTACAGGAGCGAGGGTATTAGCAAAGCTCCAGATGGAACCAACAGATTAGAAATTGGGTGCGACGATAGCATACCGAGAATGACCAGGGTCTTCTTCTCTGGGTCGGGCTCAATCTGCTCCTCGGGGTGACGAAGGGAGTAGATGCTGAAGGACAGGGCACCGGTGAGACCGAGGGCGGACAGCCAGGTCAGACGCCATGCCCAGCGCAGGACGCGGAAGCGCTTCTTGGGCTTGGGAGCGGGCGAGGGCGAAGGAGTAGCAGGCGAAGGAGACGGGGCGGCATCAGCGTAGCCGCGGCGAGCAATACGCGAGATGGACTGGAAGTTAGGGCGGAGCGGCTCTGCGCGGAGGGCCTGCGAGGTCGCGATGGAGCGGCGCGACAGCGAGGACAGCTGCACAGTAGACCGGGAGGCCATTAAGCGCATTGCTAGCGAAGTGCCAGCCATGATGGTGGAAGTCCCAGGTGAAGCTGGGGGGGGAAGATAATTGGAGATGGACAGGAGTGAAGGTCGAAGAGTCACAAGCTCAAGGAGAGAAGTACCCTAAAGGTAAAGTGCAATGGGAAAATCCCAAAAAAAACTGTGATAAGGCGATTGCGTTGCTGTTTCGGGCGAATCGGTGTAATCGGTGTGTGCGGAGGGTCCACTTAAGCCTGTAAGTATGTAATCCACCTACGGAGTACTCACTAAGTAATACTGTCGGGTACTTGCTTTGCCATATGTTTTACTATGGCCCACCATGTACCTTTCGCTCCGGTTTAACGGAGCTCTCTCACCCTGCTCCGCATCCACTACTGTCTACTAATTAGCGTAATAGGAATTGTCATTCCCTTCAATTGTCTCCCGCAAGTCCGATACCTCTTATTGTTAATCCATTGTTGATTTTTTTTTTTTGAGGGCTCGAGTCGAGGAGTCATTTGAGGCGGGTAAGCCCAGCTCCGAACTAGCTCCGAGCTGCCATTGCAGGACCCAGTTTTATTTCATTTTATTATTATTACTTTTCTCTGCTGCGGCAAAAAGGGCAATCAATGAGCTGGAAAGGGTAAAAAAAAAAGGGAAGTGAAAAATAAAATTGGAGATGTGAGGGGAGCTCCTTCACAATCTCAAGCCCGGTGAGGAGAAATTAACCGCTGAGGAGAATTGACCCTTTCCCCCCATTTTATGCCCATATCTACAGTACTGTACTACTTGTGTGCTCCATCGATTATTGTTCTTTTGAAATATCCAAATAATTTCCACGTGAAAGCCTCTCTACTCAACCCCCTCTCTAGCCCTATTTCTCCCTTCCCCCATTCCTCTTCCCCCAATCCATCCGATATCACCCGCCATGCGGCCCCGGGAAATATCGTCGAACTCGCAGGGTTTACAACCTAGCCCTATCCATGGGGGAAATCTAGAATCTGGGGAAAGTCTCACTGGTCCACCCCATTCCGTCCCAATTTCACCCCCCGTATCTAGCTCATCCCCTACCCGAGCTATTTTCGGTAGGAGTCGGCGCTCAGTCAAATGACTCGAAAAGCTGAGGGACTCTTTCAGCTCCCGGTCACCCTTGAAATATGACGTAGTTTGACCGCGGAAAGACTCGCCATTGGCCTGCCATGCGGATGGGACGGCCCTAGATAATTTCTAGAACAGTTCACCGAATTAATGTCCGCCTCCTTAGCTGTTCTAGATGGCAACTCCTGACCGAATCTAAAGGGTTTCCGTGGGGTCGTGCCCTTGGCGACTGGTGTTCACATTGAAAACGCGATCATCTTTTTCTTTTCTTGTCTTTTTTGCCATAGACACTCACGTGGATATTTTCAAGTTCAAGCAAGGCAAATAATTCCCCTAATTGTGGTGATCTATCTGATGTAAGAACTTGAACCCCCCCCTGATTCGCGAAAGCTCCATCGACACTTGGAAGCAATATAGCAAATTTCCTGTTTCAAGTTCTAGTCCACAATACAGATCATTCAGCTCCGTTGTCAAAGATCCATCCCCGTCAGAGGTTAAATATGGGTAAAGAATATAAGCATGGAGAAAATAAGAGCGAAAAATACGGTAAATATCGCGAATGCATACATAGACCCACCAATAAAGAGACCACAAAAGTTACCAATAGCTTGAGCAGAGCAGAAATTCATTAAATACAAGAAGAAAATCCGAACAGAATTTGGAAGTGATGAAATGGTTGAACAAAGAAGCGAAGTCGAAACCGGAGCTTGACTTGGGACTGGCCCGGGCCTTAGAGTCGGACTTGACGTTCAACCCATCAAGGTATAGCTCCAGGAAGTACTGACTACTCCCATTTAAATGCAAATCCAAAAAGTACCATAGTACAACTCGCGATTTAATAGCTACAGCAATCCAGAATAATACGAGAAGCAGAGGTAGGACGGCAAAGGCAAGAGTCCATGCTCAGAGCATCAATTTTCAAGGTGCGTGGTCGATTTCGTGGAGGAAGGTGAGGATGAAACTGGTGTCGGCTTCGGAGAAAGAGCGGATTGGAATGCTCGCAGTGGTGGCTTGCATTTTGGGTGAGTTCTGATACCAAGTCAAAAGGCTATAACAAGACTTGATTTCTTGAAGGTTGAGGATCCTGAGGTGGTGCAGAAAGTATGGAGTCTTAAGAGTGTGGGTTCGGGCCGCTCCAAAATGATGATAAAGTGACAGTTGTGACCTTGGAACGAGCGACATTCAGGAGACAAATAGTACTAGTGTATTGATCAATGACCTTGGTTCACGTAAAGAGTCTTATCATATTTGGGGGTATGGGTCTATGGATCTTCGCTTCTCCCATATTCGGTCATGTCATCGCATGATTGAAACACATTTCATCATCTAGATGATCTATCGCGAAAATCAAGTATATCGGGGACATCTCCTTCAGTAAGATGAACGGGATAGCTCCAGCCTTTCCAGTATAAGAAATATGAATCTATATGAATCAAGTCACTCTGGCTGACCGACTGAGATGGTTGCCACTCTGGAACACCGCACATTAGAACGCAGTTTTTTAGCCATCCGATTACTTACTCTGATTCGAAATTTTACTCCTCGATATCCCGTATCTGCCCAGGTGCCCCAATCGACCTACAGCGCTCCATGGCACTATTCGTTTCTCGAACATCCAGGGTCTGTGGATGTTATCAAATACGCCCGGCCTGGCACCGACGCTGCCGAATATCCCACCATTCGTTGCAAAGCGATTCTCGAGCGACTGAGGTGTTTTGTGACCGATTGCTCAGGGAAAATTATCCAAAGTTTACACCTAGCAAAGCTTTCACTTTCACTAGGCCGTTGAATATCACCATCCCAGCAAGCGCCGGTGGCAGGAAGAGGTTCCTTTCTAGACAATGAGGAGGAGTATCAGGAAATTTCTCCTCGGCTTTGGGCCACTGCCTGTCCACTCTGGTTCGAAGCGGTGAAGTTGGGACCCGGCATTTGCGAAGACATTCATGATATTTTTAATCGAGTTCTAGTAATTATCATGGCCAACACCTCGAATAACTCAACTCCAGTTTGGGCTATAAACGACCCAGCAAGGACTATCCCGCAGAGCGCTGTCGGTAATCTCCTATTATTTGGGTGTCTTGCGTTGCTCATGCTATCTAGATAATTCCTACGGATTTGCTTAGCAAGATAAAGGCAACTCTGAAAAACGACATCGTCGAAATACCCCCCCGTGGCAGTTAAGGTCTTTCCTAACACTTTTATTATGGTAGATCCTACAGGGAGGATCGAAGTCAGTTTCACCCCTTTATTCTGTTCAATTCCAATATCGGACGATGGACCGAAAGTTCGATCTTTTTCAGCGTCCGACCAGAGAGTCTATATGGTGAAGATACCCGAGGATCTTCCATTGCCACTGGCAGAATTCAAGTCAAAATTGCCCTGACATGCTTTAATTCCACCAGACATTACCTCTAGTAGTGTAAGCCATTTACAGATAGTGCCAGAATACCAGAAGGTAAATGATTTTGTTTGAAAAAAACACATCCAAAGCTTGACTATTTATACATGTACACTGCTCAAAGTAGAGCACAAAGGAAGAAGCCCACACTAACAGTCTCTGTCCAAAAACCCCGTCTACCAGAGTCTGTTCTCAGGCAGAACCTTCTCCTTCTTAACACCAGCAGTCGACTTACGCTCCTCAGGCGAGCGGAAGAACAACGAAGGACCCTCCATGGGCTTCAGCAGGTGACTCAAGTAGCCACGGTGGGCAGGGTCACGGTAGTACTCGACATCACGACGGCGGGTAGGATCAGGCAAACGATAGCGGAGACCAAAAGCCTTCATGATATTCGACTCGGACAGATCCTCCGGCGCCTTCTCAGCCTTGAGCAGCTCCTTGGACCCGCTCTCAGCGGACCAGGCCATGGAGATAAAAGTGTGCGACTCCATGCGGAGAATGTGTCGGATGGACTGGCGGGTGTAGAAGCGAGTTGCAACGGAGCCGCCGGCGGCCTCGATGGCGGAGATGGCGGATGCTGAGGCGCGCGAGACGACGAGGTGGATTGGTTGTTTCAGGGCCGAGTCAGGGCCGCCGAGGATCTTGACGCCGTCTTTGGATTGGTGGATGCAGCGCGAGTGTGTCAGTTCGCGGATTGTAATTGGGCGCGCTGGGTCGATGCGGCCTTGGTCGATCCATTCTTGTATGCGTGAGAGGTTGACAGGGGCGTACTCGGTGTGAAGCCTGTTGCGGGGGTGTTAGAGAGGAAATTCAACACCAGTTTGGTTTCTGTTGGCTGGATTGGTTGATGACCGTGTGGTTGGGGGCGCGAGAGGAAAGGATATGATGGTTGGTGAAAAACATACTCGGTAGTGCCTCCGCGTTCACCGTGAACGATGATATCCTTTGTCTGACCACCATTGAAGCCCGCAGGGACCTTTCCGTGCTGACCCTGACCCTTGTGACCACGACCAGAGGTCTTACCCTTGCCGGAAGCGGGACCACGGCCTCGTCGGATGCGTTTGTTGTATGCTGAGGGATTGTCGGAGATGGAGGAGAGGATGTGGGCGCTGCGAGATTGGAACTGGGGCGCAAGGAAGGCCAGTGGTGAGGATTGGGCAATTGGCTTCGCAATGAATTGTCGAAGCTGCATAGGCAGCCCCATCAGTCGAGGAGTCATGATGTCGATGTGTAGGTGAGGTTGTTCGTCGAGTGCGCGGCTCACATCAAAGATCTCGAGCGGTCGGGAAAAAGTCGGGCCGGGTGAGAAGTACGCCAATCAGGGGACATGCATATACTTGGCCAACCAACGAAAATATCATTCGACTAGTTTTATTTGATCTTAATTTTTATTACTATTTACCTAATGGTACTATTTGTTCAAATGAGTAATGAAGTTTTGCGATGAGTAAAAATCTAAAAAAAAATCATGTTTGCTAGACTAGTACTGTCTGCTTGAATAAACGCCCTTGATGTGTGTATGCGATTTGAACTGCCGAGATAACGCAGTCGTCCATGGCAATAAAAAAGCAAAGACCACATTAAGGGATCAATTAACGCCGTGTGCGCTTTCCTTGCCGCTGATAGTGCAAGGCAGCTGCAGATATCCCTTCTAGTTTAGTGAAACGCCGGACAAAATGCGAAGACCATATTCTGTACATGATGGAGCAGAAAAGAGGAAAAAAAAAATGGATGTACAGCGAATGGGAAGGGGGTTCGTGAAGATTGGTCGTAGCGCGATGAGGTCGTCAAGATGAAATGTGAGAGATTTAGCCTGCGTAAGGCTGCGAGGGAGGGAAGTAGGGTTGGAAGGATCCTTGATTCCAGGCATCAGGCTGGATGTAGGGCAATAGACCTGTCTTGCGATCGGCCGATGTCTTTCCCAGAGGTTGATAGTGCATGTGATCAAACGGGACACTGCGTTGTGGCTGAAGAGAAGAGGTGGGGGGTGGGATCAACAAGGTGTTGACGGAGCGAACAGGGCGATAAGGAGAATTGCGGTTGGCAAGGAAGAAAGATGGAGAGAGATGAGTTTGAGGGGTGTGAACGGAGTAGGCAGAGACAGCAGGAGAGACAGTGCCGGATGAAACACCGTAGGGGACCTGGTGGTGGCGGCCAATATCGGGGAGCGATGGGGCGCTGTATACTCCAGACGGTACTGCAGAGAGGTGGCCGGATGGAATTTGCTGAGCCCAGGTCTGAGAACGATTGTAGACGGGAGGTACGAGAGCGGGGAGTTGGGACATGGCGGAAGGAAGAGGTTGCGCCATCGGGTTGGAAGAAGGTGGAAGGTTGGGAGGTGGAAGTCGTGAAACTGGACCAGGCATCTGGCTATGGGCAGTGGGAGCGGAAGTAGGTGTCATTGGCGGCAAAGTGGGAATCCCGGCCATGGAGGTGGGAACAGTCAAGGCCGGGGTAGGAAGGGCCGTCGATCGAGCAATCCGTTTGGTTGGGTGCAGCTCGCTGTCTTCGTCCCGACTCCGCTTATGAGAGTTGCTCTGGGGCGTATCCCCAAGATACGAAGGCGTAGGGTAAGGAAGTCCAGAAGCCGAAGGAAACCAATTGGGCTGCGAGTGCGGTCGAAGCACATCGGATTGGGGTGAAGGCAACTTGGATGCCGGCGACTGGGGCTGTAGACGCGGCGGCGAGAGCTGCAGCACGGGGGCATCGTTCTCGAGCGGCAACTGGGAAGCCTTGTTGAAGAAATCGCCGAACAGACCGAGCTTGTTATGCCATTGGGCCCATTTTTCCTCGGAAGAAAACAGGTCGTAACGGATGTTGCTGAGGAACTCGACTTCCATGATATGGATCTCCTGCACTGCGATGCCCGAGACCTCGGCCCACGTCTTATTGGTGTAGGTGTTATCGTCCAGAACTGCGATGAGTCAGCATGTGTTTCACCAATCACAGAATATGATCATAAGGCGGTGAAACCGATAAGCCTTCACTTACATTTATTGCCCAGCATCAGAGCGACTGTCATGAGCCGGAATTCACTGCCCTTCTTGCCTTTCACACTCGCATTGAACTTCTTCAGACGATAGACGAAAAGAAGAGCGAGCAATATCACGTTTTGACTGACTTGTGTAGTCGACAAAATTGTAGAAACCCATTTCTGAAAACCGACTGTCGGGATCGCCTCGGGGACAAGTGAAGGTGCTGGATTGCGTCGATCTTCAATGGCTTGAAGTTTGGATGTTTTCTCGAACCAAAAGAAACAAGTCATCTATAGTAATTAGGTATTAGTTGGTAAATCAATGCGAGTGATTTCACACCGAGAGTGAGTAATTCTTACCTGAGCTGCAAACTCGGCCAGACTGCCCTTGGTGTTGTTTATTGAAGGAGGGATTCGTAATTGCGAACCACTCGTCGTTCCAGAGGATTTCTTCTGTACCAGCTCCGGGGCTGGAGCTTCTTTGGCAGGTGCGGGCTGGGTGTGTGGCTTCATTGCAGGCATCGTCGAAGAGGAGATCGAGTCGAAATGCGGACGCGAATTGCCATAGGCGTGAGAAGGAAGTCCCACAAGTCCATGTGCCTTGGATCCATAGTTGAAGGGTGGAACGGCATTGTAGGTCAAGCCAGTCATGTCGCCTGGGGGAGTAGGCAGACCGTCCCGGAAGGGAGCAGTCCAGTATGTACCAGAAGGCTCGAAAGTCGGTTTGCGTTGGTGTATTTCCTGAGTGACAGGTGCTATAGAGCCTGGAATCAAGGTCGATCGGAAATCCAGCGCTGGAAGAGACATAGGGACCGGGTTGATGTAGATTCAAGATCCAGTTGACACATGTGGAAACGACGGAAGTAGAGTTGAGGAAGTCAAGGTCAAGGTGAAGTCAAGGCGACAGACATTCAATGATCCATTCTCTTATTGATCGAGCCCAGGGTTGTTTTCTAGTGATGGGGAAGGGTTGCGGGTTCCAGGTTGCTTTTTGAGGCTGAGAGGTTGTTGACGGGTGAACCTGCCGTTGTATAGTATACTAGTAGTAGTATGGACCTGCCCAATTGTAAACCGACCACACCAATATTACTCCGGTAGTAATTCCAGTGAAGAAGAAAAGACGACAACGTAAATTTGAAGACTTGTCAGAGAGAAGAAGAAAAAATGAAAATCGATCAAGTGAAAGGAACAAGTAGGTCTTGAGTCCCAGAGGGGCAAAGAATGATGTATATGGAAATGGCTAAGCCAGGCCTATTGAGAAAGCAGGCGAACTCAACCAGGCTAGAGGGAACCGCTCATCTAGGAGTGGCACCGCCAGTAATAATTCGGAATAGGAAAATCCAATAAAAATGGGGTATGGGTTTGGGTGGTTTCCAAAAAGAAACGTTCACGGCTAAGCGGGAAATAAAATGAAATCCAAAAAAAAAAAAAAGTAAAATAATAATAATGAAGGATGAAGTCAAGGCATCATCTCCATCCTTTTACCGCAGAAAGACTCAAGTCCACTAAAGGGAGAGGAGCCAGGGTAGATTGACCCATCCGGAGAAAGCATGAGCGGCCATTCGGGACAGAGTTTGACCCGGACGCAGGTCCTGAGGGTTGATCCTCCTTTCTGGGCTCGTTTGGGTTCCGGTTTGGTCAATCTAGAATTGATTGTCTCTGAGGGAGGGGGGCAGTAAAAAAAAAATACAAGAAAAAAAACCCCCCCCGATTTAATTTCGAAAATTAAAACATGCAAAAAAGGGAATGGAAATACCGGTTGATGTCAGAGCCACCGGGGGAGAGGGAGGGAAGGGAAGTGGTTGGGGGGGTCACAAGTGGATGCAGGCCTAAAAAGGGTAGGTCGCAGAGTAATGTTTACGGAGGCCACTGGTCCCGGCCGCAGCAACACAGTTAGGGCGGAGCAGGGCGGAGGGATACTCTGAATGGCGTAGTGTAAGTGGAAGGGAGGGGGTTTAGGGGAAGAGAAAGAAACGGGCGAAAAATGGCTGGTGGTTAGTGGTCAGTGGCCAATGGTCAGTAGTCAGTATTGGAGCCAGAAAATTAAAAGAGGGGAAAAAAAGATAGATAAAACCAAAACAGGAAATTGAAAAGGTAGAAAAATTTTGGGAAAAAATGAGGGAAAATTGAGAACAGGGTCAGAACCATCGGAGGACAGATCCAAGACCTTGCTGGGGTTCCAGGACCCATATCAGATCCAATAATAAGGCGGGTTTTAGCGTGGTTGCAACCATCGGTCCAATGCCTGCGCGAGGAAAAATTACCAAATTACCATGCTGTATTTCTCGATACGTCGTGCGCAAGCATGTACGCCTCCGTCCCTGCACAGCGAAGGGTTAAAGGGGGTCACCCGGTGGCTGATCGATGGAATGAACAAAGCTACTGTACGATAGGTCTCAAAGATGACTCTAAACTAGTACAGAGTACATGTGCACTGGACTTAGGGCGTACAGTATAACTATTAATATTAGTGTATACTACATATAGGTAGGGTGGTTCAAGTTGCTGTAAATAGGCATCATCACGATTTCTAGTGTCTGATATCTACAATGGAATATGGAGTACTCCGTACGGAGTAATATGTTCGACTCCGTACTACTAGTATGTATGTTCTAGACAAAAAGAGAAACCCCCCAAGAAACCATGAACGGGTCAATGTCGACGGAGTAAACCCTGTTCTTACAATGTACTCCATACTTTGTACTCCATCTTCCGTGCTCCATCGTTGCCTTGGACAATACTCCGTATGTGTGAGAGAGAGAGGGAGAAAAGAGATGATCACTCTAAGGGGCGTCCATACCTAGCGTGACGGTAATAATGAAGGGTTGGGCGGCAGGGATGAGCATCGGGAGTCTCGGTCTCGCTGATCGGCGTAAGAGGCATGTAAGGCCTGCTGAGTAGCCAGCCCTGCTGGACACGACACGCTGGGCATGGACACACTGGAAGGGCGGCAAGCATATTCGCTCAATCAACACCAGATGCAACCGGCCCCGTGGACCACCCCCCCCTGGTCCTAATCCAATCCATTGACTGGTCCGGATCCTGTCCAGCTCCTTCCTCCTCTCCCTCTCCCCTTTAGCGGAATTCCAGGATGAGAGAACCCCCACTCGTCTCACTGCTCGTAACAATCCGAGCCACCCGCCTTCGGTGGCTGAGAGTCCCGTGAGAAGCGCGCCTTGACTGGTTGCTGTCTGTGTGCACCGGATTGCACGCCCATGGTTGGTTCTCTCTAGTCTTTGCCCTCCACACCGAGACTTCTCTGAAGCCTTTGGTGACCGTCAAAATGCCATCATGACACCGTTACTACAGGTGACTAATCGCGTACCCCCCGGCGCAATCGGCTGATTGGCCTGTCATTGACTCGTCTCGTTTGATTCATCTGGGGCCCTTTGCCCTTTCGCCCTCGGTTTCCGACCGCGGTCTTTTTCAACTCTTTCTGCCGTCAACCCTAGTACGGATACACTGGTCTTTCAACTGATCGCCGTTGCCATTAATGATTATTTCTCTTGGAAGACCTCCTAGTTCCGGCTCTAGGGGCTCCTCAGTCTTTTTTTATTTTTTATTAATTTTTTAATTATTTTTGGTTATTCTCGCTTTGAACCTTCCCGACCACTCGGACTCTGGTCGGAAACTCGGATGGGAGTCCATCTCCACGGTATCCGTACTTCGTAGCGTGTATATTGCCTTTTTGCTTCTTTCTGCCTTGTCCTAGTCCTCCGTATAACGGAGTAGCCTCGGGCTAATTTGTATTTCAGGAGAGGTTCCGCGCGGACCAATTTGATAGTTCAGGTCAAGCCTCCCTACAGCACGGACGCGGACGTCTCTGATTCGTTAGTTTGTTCATGCAACCTCCGGCCTGCACTGGCGCTGATGAATGAGAATGAAGCGCCCTGCGAAACCGTCCTTTTGACATTTGCCTCCTGGTTCGTACATTACTCCGTCCTCGAGGCTGGTACTTGGGGTATTGTTGCACTTGTGATCCTTCCGGATGTACATACTCTGTCGATCATCAAAGAATCAAAAAGAGGGTATTAGCAAAGTTGACAACTACGTCTTTGATTCCGGGAACAGTCATCTATCTCCATAGTGTGTACTCCGTCCATAGAACGTCAAGGACAATATGAACATTCGACTGGATAATTGCCGTGGATCGAGTCCCGATTGGGAAATCAAATAGATTCGACGCGCAGACGCGGAGTGCACGCGCCTCACGGTGATAGGCAATTCCAGTACCATGTCACGAACCATTTTGGTACAGCTGATGCGGGCAAAAGGGACTAAGACGAAGAAAGATTCTCAAGAGGATGCAGGGTGGACATCCGTCACGCCACCAATTCAAAGAACTTGAAACTCGCGTAAGAACAGGGCTCGCGAGAACGATCGAAAAGGCCGTGACCCTGGGTCATCTTGGCGGGTACAAATCACGATTCTGTGATTGTCATCCGCCGAGCTGAAGACTGGATACGGTCCAAAGTTGGCTAGGTGGGTTTCGGGCGTTGTGATTTGACGAGGCTGAGGGTGGAGGGGGCAGAAACAGAAACTCGTCGTCAGTCCTTCCACCACTCCACTTTTTCCGAGCCACCGCCACGGTGTGGGTTTGCTCGTCTTCGTTTCGGTGTTTCCAGAACCCCAGATGGAGGGTAGAACGCTGTGGAGCTGGCGAAAAGCGAATGCGTGAGGCAGACGATCTCATTCTTTGATCATCCAGACATACTGGTCACAGTCATACAAGCCCCAAACCTCGCTTGGGTCTGTTGCATGGGGCTATCTTTCCTCTCACCCTTAGTCTCCATCTCCATCTCCATCTCTGTCTCTTCTCGGTCTTCCTTGGTTCTTTCCTCGGGACTTTTCCTTTTTGCCTTTGCCCGATCTACATGCTGACTTGACAATCTTCTCCCCCCTTAACTAATTCAACCCCAGCCCGGACCAACCACCTCCCCGTGGACCACTCGCACGTCCTCCCTGTAGTGGGGGCAATCGTAAGAGAGAAAAAAAATGGCCCAAGACCAATATTCTCTAAATGGATCCATCCATTCATCCCCCCCCCCTTCCTCTTCTCTTGTGCGCGCGCACGTTGCCACCGACCTAGCTAATCCTGGTTGCGGCACTGCGGAGCTTGGGCGATGGAGAGTCACCGCCGGTGCATGGCACAGGCAAATGAGCTACTTGAAATGGTTCAGAAAATAGAATCCCAAATCCCAACAACCTCCCGAGCAAATTACTGTGCTCCACACGGAGCGTAGCAATGGAATATTTACCGCCCCCTCTTTTTTTTAGACTTGCGTGCGATTTTTACCGTGTATGGTGCTACCTGCAGCATTCGGCTTCGTCACAAGAACGCATCATGGATCAATTGATCTCAAGGATCATATCTTCCTGAAATTTGTCTTTTGACAAAGTGTATACACATGGAGTTGAAATTTTTGATTTTTTTTTCTTTTTTTTTTGATTTTAAAAAAGTATGCACGTAATTCATAAAAGAAAATGAAAAATGAACTGTCGTCCCCATAATCAAAGCTAGTATTGTAGCTATGCTGATGATCTTGCCTCTCGGTTCACAGACGGGTTCAACACTCAACTATTGGTGCATGCAGGCTGACCGCGACCACCCATCGTCGTGATACTCCGTCATCGGCCGTTGCAAGAAACAGGCACCTTCATATGCACGCGGAAAGTTCGCCAATCAAGGAAGTCATCCGAGATCCCTTGTCAATCATACAGTAGCGAAGGAGTAAGTGTAGTCCACTTTCTATGGTCAGCGCGGGCGGGCGCGGGCAACTGGTAATAATCTAACTATACTTCTTCACCCGATACTCCATTCAACTGGAGCACTTCGGAGTAGTACTCCACAATGGAACTTGCGTGCCGCCAGGTCATGATTGGTGTCGCAACAGAGTTTCTGGTACATGAGTACAGACCAAATAGTACACAAGTACGTTCTATAGCATGGAAGTATGTATATCGCCAGCATAATATTGTATGTTCCAGCGCCATCAAACAGGTTGGGACCAACGCAGCAACTTGAAAGTTGAGGGCTGATCATAGTACTCCGTACCTCCTAACCGGATTACCCCGTATGTACTCTTTTAGTGCATGTAGTATACTTCCGTAGGACTCCATCTCTGTACATTGGATTTACTTCTGCTCCAGTTGCTCTGTCATCTGGGCCCAGGTCAATTACACAACGCACAGCAACCCGGGCGGGGCACCGATTCTGTTCAATTGCCCCCGGCATCAATTTCCTTAGACTTTGAGCGGAGGGGTTGTGCCGCTGCCATGGAGTAACCTGTCTCATGCGTCGATATGTTTTTTTTGCCCCGTTCACTTTCACTTTTTCCGGATGCCAGTGCCGACACTGCGCGCGCAATGCCATGCGTACAGAGTATGCCTGCTTGATTCCCAAAGCAAGGCTCCTTGCATCGACCCCTCGTCCTTGCGGCTGGGCACCGAATGCTCGGTAGAACACACAAACTACCGAGACTAACCAACCAAGAAAAAAAGGATATTGGATGCCTGCCGACTGGGTCCCATACATACATTATGTGTGTGAGGTAGACCAACCGCTGTCGATATCACATCGACCTTTCCAATGTTTCGCCTCGGCATGGCATGCGAAATCGCTGGAGCAACGCGACGCGACGCAACACCAGTCGAGCAATAGATGGGTCGAATGTAACGAATCGGTCAAGGCCGTAGCTTCCTGCGCCAGGAAAATCTACGACATCGGTGGGGTTGTCTTTGACGAGGGGGGACGAAGGGGGGGGAAGATTTGCGGTTGCGATGGTTGAAATTCCTAGCGTCATTTTTTTCCATTTCTTGCAAGCCATCATCTACGTCTGTAATTCCCGATGCCTGGACCTAAAAAAAAAAAATGAGGATCGTTGCCCCTCCTCTTACCCCCTCCTCTTACCCCCTCTCTTCGAGACAATCCACGTTTAAGCCCCGGGCGGATGGGTGTCCTCGCAGCCCACACCCCCCTTTTCGATTACCTCGAGCAGGGGGTGTGAGAGACGATCAAAGGTCAACTGACATGGGGGTGGTGTTCGGAGCGATGATCGTGAGGCGATACACCATGCGACAAAGATGATTTGACTTCTTTTTCGGATTTTTCTTTTCGGGGTTAGAAGGTCCTACAGTAGTGAGGTTTACAAGGAAAGTACTCCGTAGAAAGCCACCTGGCAGGCGCCTATGGAGTGATTCTTATTTTGGGCTTGTCTGACCATCCACCTGGGTCATTCATTCAATCAGTCTACTAGCCCATCTTTCCCCACCCTGGCATTAGTCGAGTCACGACAGGGTTCGAGACAACAAAAGAAAAGCGCCAAAGGGCCGGGATGACGGGTCGCAGAAGGCAACAAAGACAATCACAATCAGGGGAGAGAGTCAAGTGCATGCGAGAGGGATCCAGACATGCTTCAGCCCGGCGCAGGGGCCAAACAGATTGCGCCTCGAATCAAAGGGAAGCGCACGGCGGCACAGATGGATGGATGATTTGATATTACAATACGGAATACATCCATTATTTTCGAGACTTGATCAATTTGATTTGGATAGTCTGCCGGTCAGCGCCCCAAGCACAGTTTTACCGTCTCCAGTCTGACACATCCGTCATCGCCGCGCTGTGTGTTTGCGTTAATATTTGTGTTCTTGCTTTTCATTTGACTTTAGCCTTGGTGTCTTTTGAGTTTTCATGGGGCCCTGTACGGAGTCCTCTGTAGGAAGTGCTGGAAGCGTCTATAGTACTATCGGTTCTTCGGCCACCCGGGTCTGTGATTTTTAACCAGTGAACTAACGACATGTTGGCGTATCAATCAAGTGTGTTGGAATTACCGTATACGGTGTGGAGAAGTGGAGGGACTGCACGACCATTATTACGTAGCCATGTCTCAGGCCGTCGAAGTCCGTCTAAGATTAGACTCGAGTCAAAAGGCACATGGTGGTCTAGGAGAGTCGGGAGTCTAGACACTCGGCTATCACTCATCAATAATCACAATCATTATCACAGTTCAACCATGAACATGCAGTGTGTCTACCCAGGGTCTCTTTTTTTTTTCTTTTGATATATTTAATTTTTATGATCATCTTTCTTCGGGGATGATCATCCCAGCTCCCGGGAGACGCACTGCAATCCCGGTCCAGCTACTCCGTACTATGGATGGAATAGTCAATCAAAAGCCAAATACTAAATTTCATACCCATAATCCCAAAATTCTATTATTCTGCCTTCCGCCTTCTTACCCATGATTCCTACAGCCGATCGTGGTGGAGCAACGCGTGTCCCAGTGCAGACCGAAGGTCACTTTCCCAGTATCACATTCCCGCCCTCTCCGATTCTCCGTCCACATCCGGTATCGCCGCCACTCTACTCCGGACCCTACTCCATCTACTTAGTCTGGATGCCTTCTTGGACATTGCTGCCGAAGCCGATCGATTCTGCCTAAGAATGGGGAATCAAAAAGTATACGGAATACGCCTGATTAATGGTTTTGACGGATGCCAGGTACAATCCCGAGGCTGCTGGTCACATTTCGAACTGAGCGCCGGTCAATGAAAGAAGATGATTCTGACTGCTTGGGGAATGTTCAAACTACAGTAGATAGAGAGGGCGGGCGTACGGAGTACATGTACATACATGCTCCTGTTTCCAACGGCAACGTTCCGGACGGGGCGATGACCGAGGGTCGTACTTGGGGTACATCGTTTAGGCCCGTTGTCGGTGAAGACTAAAGCACAACCGCTCAAGGCTGAGATGGAAACTATAGCCCCGACTTAACTGTTCGCTAATTAAATAGAGCGATTCAGCAAATTTTGATTTCCCAGTGGCGGACCATAGCCCAAACCTGGAAACGGAAAGGCTAATTATTTGATTTGCCCGCATGTGGGATGGGATATTGGGGGGGGGGAAGCTATGTCACCAGAGCAGAGAGCGCATCGACTTCTTTGAGATCGAGATCGCTGAGATCACTACTATCTTACATAGTTTTAAGTTCCAGACGAACAAAGAAGTCTTCCGATTTCCCGTCGACGAAAACAGCATTTCCATGGAAAAACTAACAGATCTCGGAGATGACAACGTGAATCGACAGGAAATTGACCGAAATGTACGGAGTAGTAGTCAAAGTCAAATCCGAGCTTGTGAGCCTCCAATCAATCAAGCCTCCAACGCGGACTCCAAAGTTCCAGTTTAACTCCCTGACTTTGTCTCCAGCGCCCCCTAAGCCTTCTGCGTAGTTTGGGTGTGGTTTCAACCTTCAAACCTTTGCCATCTTATCCCCATCGGTCGATTTCAACCCGGGCACAGCGCGCGGATCTTGGCTTACTGAGGGGGTGGCTGACGACCAGCTTGTTCGTTCTTTTTCATTTTATGCTCGTCCCCCGGAGGCGTCTGCTAGTGAAGGACCGGGATGAGACGCCTGTTCCATGGCAGACTAATGACGCTGGCGTAAACCACCTGGTCAAAGGTACATACATACTTACTCGATGTGATTAGGGTCAGTTGGTCTTCTTTGAATGCAATCCTCGGCAACCGCGCGTTGCTTTATTGAGATCTGGTTTGCCTCTTTGCTCTTCCCGATTGTGATATGGTCATCGGGGCCATTTGTGAATCGACCAAAGCGCCCTTTCTTTTACTTGTCTGGGGGCTGTTACCGCTCAGTTTGCGACCGGGGCATGCGCCGTTTTGGGCTGGGCTTTTGCTCTGTTTTTCTGGATGGTGGCTGCTTTGCGTCTGTTTGGTAATTGTGGAACGTGTCTGAAGATGGGCTGGCTGGGCTGGTAGGACTTTTGAGGCTGAATGGGTACATTACCGATCGCCAGGGAAAACCATCGGATTTGCTTTGTTGTGTTTCCAATGGATGTTTTTCTGTCCTTCTGATACTTGTTCATGGGACACATCACACTTGCAACCCTCGGATACGGTAGTATTGCTCTCGCTACCGACAGCTGTCACTCGGTCATTGAGCAGGTTACTATTGCGTAAATACACCAGCAGCAAGATTACATTGCATGCTTCATCAAGGACAAGGAACCTGGGTCATCGATGCTCGGCTGTTGTAATTTGGTCTGTTTGCCGAGTTGTATGGCGGCATCAGGCCACCTTGTGCAGCTTACCGCTTAACACCAGCTTCTTTACCCCGGATCCTGGATGACGATACTGAATACTGATATCGGCTTCAATGGAGGCATCTTCTTTTGGCTTACTTTCTGTTAGGTGTGGTTGTTCATGACAGCTGGTCTACTCCGCAGTTTTTGCGTTCGGGGTTGCTTTGAAAGCATCTCGCTCTAAAGTATGATCGCGAAACTCCTTTATAAATCGGGTGTTGTGCACGGGGTTCAGATGCGCTCGAATCCTCCATCTCTAGCTATTCCAAAGTGCCATAGAAACGAAATACTCAACCTTGCTCAAACCCTTACCTATCCTTATAAATCGATACCCCCAGCCCTGCAAATCTTTGTGTGTAGACCTTGCTCGAGGCCCCCTCCAATATTACATCCGTCACACACACATGTAAACGTACAAAAACCAAGCATAGGCGATGCAAAACTAAACTAAAAAGGATGCTCCTTGCTCATCGCAGTTTCGCAAAGAGGCCCTGTCCGACACGGACTCGCCGAAATGAAAAACGCGGGGGGGGGGGGCATCCTAATGCACAATGCAATTTTAACCGGTTTTGGTATACGACTTGGTTCGGCTTCATTCAGAGCAAGCTACCGCCTCTCAAACGTTGCCTTGCTTACATGTCTGCACGAGCAAAGGCCTAAATACCGCTCTATTTGGAACCGGGCTAGGCTATCTCCTCGGCGGATATATGATACATCACAGTTTGGGTGTCCGGTGGCATTTGATTATACAACCATGTGTGTACGTAGTATGGGATTCGAAGGTGGACTTTTGTGCTTGTGATAGAGTGAGAGCGGTAGCCTGAGAGTAATGTGTTCAGGTTCTGACTCACGTGCAACTTGGAGCGATCAGCAAGAGAATTCAATCGAAATAATCGGTATTTTTAATTTGTTATGTTTCTATCTTCCAGCAAAGACCCTGCCAGAGGGAAGATAAACAGCATATAGAGCTGAGACAGCAACAGAGCTAAATCTGAGTATAGAGTACAACCATAGAAGCAGCTAGAGATCCAAAAAAAAGGAAGAAAAAAAGCCAGAACGCAGAGAACGCCTTGCCGAGTAACCCACGTGAAAGTAAACGATCATAAATCCATCCATCATACCAAACCAAAAGCTCAAAATGCAATTCAATCAAGCGCAAAAGGGGAAGAAAATCTCAAAAATCAGAAAGACCTAGCAAATTGCACACGTCACTAGGAAAGAATGGGTATCAAAGAGTCCAAAAATCCAAAACACCAGCGCTCGAGTTGGGGAAGCGCCAGTAAGTAAGCAAAATCAAAATACAATATAACGAAAGAACGTCAGGGCAGGGAGACGAAGTGTTCGTCCAGACATCCTTTTCTTTGGCAAAAAAAAGAGAAGAAAAGCGAGAGCAATTTATAGCCGCCAAACCGAATCGGACGAGCTGTCTTCGGCGGGTTGAGCAACTTCACGCAGCCAGGGACATTCAAGAATGTCACGAATGGTCCATCGCTTATTGGCATCCATCTCCAGGCAACCTTTGACCAAATCAAGAGCATCACGGCGGTCATAATGCACCTGATCTTCAATCATCTCCCCAAGCATGGCATCTTGGTCCCATGTGCCGCTAAGGATATTGGCTTGGATGCGAGGAGTAAAGGTGTCTTGGAAGGGACGAGAGCCAACAACCATGGTGTAAACTATGACACCAAAAGCCCAGATATCAACTGATGGGTGGATTACACCACCAGTCGACTGAAGTAGCTCAGGTGAAGCATACTCGAGGCTACCAGCAACACTCGTACTGGAGCCAGCAGGGCCCATCTGTTTGGGAGGGGGTCGATCAGCGACCTCATCGTAAGGATCAGGGGAGTCGCCGCCGTTATCAAATGTCATCCATTCGGCCATACCGAAATCACAGAGGACCAGAGTTGAAGAAACATTACCATCTTGGTCCGCAATAGGATCAAGCAAGCAATTCTCGAGCTTGATATCCCTATGCACCACACGGGTATCCTCATGGAGATAACGGATGGCACATGCGAGTTGGTAAGCATACTTCTTCGCGAGACACGTCTTGAGACCTTGTCGATTCTGGCGGACTAAATCGAACAATGTACCACCAATAGCAAGCTTGGTGAAGCAGAAAGTAGCGAAGTCGGTTTCATAAACGGCGTCGAGGGTTAGGATGTGAGGATGACTGAGATATCGCCAAACCCGAACCTCATGGTCAAATTCCGCTTGCACATCTTCGTTCTCTTCCTCGGAGCGGCCAGTCACCTGCTTCTTTACGATCTTGACAGCAAGACGCTTGGGTTCGCCATACTCCTCAACCTTATAAGCCTCTTTCACAACACTGAAACCGCCGAAGCCGATTTGTTTTCCAAGAACATAATCGGTTCCAACCATCTGGCCCTCGTCGTCTGGTTGGGTGGCTGGCTCTTCCTTGCTAGACCACATAGACAAGAACATACTCGCCGGTGATTTGCCGCTGGAAAGAGTCGACCGTCGAGAGCTATGCCGAGTGGAATTCCGCAAACTGCTGCTGCGGTCTAGCCCAGAGCTGCGTTTGCTTCCAAACGGCGTCATGACACCCCCAGACCAGGAGGAGCTGCGGTCCTCGGGGGACGTCAGTGACTGGGTGGGAGAAGTGATATAGAGAGGCGATAGCAGGACATCTTTGCCGTCCGGTGGTGTCTGGACTTCATCGCCTGGAGAAGCCGTTGATACGGATGTCAGAGAGGTTGGTTGATCGAGTTCATTTGTTGTTATCGAGCCATCCTCCGAGGAAACGGAAGGGCGTGAACGGGAAGCCCCGGTTGGGATACCCCGCTCTTCGAGGGACCGCTTAGATTCGCAACCCCAAGCGACAGATTGCGGGTCGGCGGAGCCATCATCGTGAGAAAGCGCATTCCGGAGACCAGAGGTCCGGGACTCGAATTTTTGCGGGGGGCGGTTCTTGGCGTCGCCTTTCACGAGAGGCTCTTCCAGTGGGCGCTGTATACCCGAGTCCAAGGATACCGTCGGGTGGAAGGAGATTGACGGGCGGCGCTTTTGCAGGTATGAGTCTTGCAGATATGAGTCAAGTGGTGAGCCTGAAATCTCATCTGGCTTGTGGGGGTATTCGGCGTCATCGGCTGGGCGACCTTCAGGGCGAGGGACTGAGATAGGAGGTGTTGCAGAATGCAAATCACTTAACACACTGCGGTCTTCATTAGTATCGCGGCGGTGCGCCTTGTAGTCATGAGGTTTGGTGCGTTCGCTCTCGATACCATCGCCACTCTCCGTCGATTCCTCCCTCCCTTCCTCTTCACCAGGCCATCCTGATCTGTTTTCGCGAAAGGATGTTTCAATCCTCAAGCTCGCTAGCCCGTGCCTCTCCGGATACGCCATGCCCTCGACAGGAGCACGGAATAAGACGTCGTTTTGGAGAGCGAGCCCTTCGTAGGCTCGCAGTCGGGTTGCGAAAGCAGTTCCGACTGTTTTTCTTTAGGAGTTTCGAATGATGGGAAAGTTGATCGATTTGGATGGGATGTCTGACGTGGGGCGATAAGCGTGTTGGAAGTGGGGGCGACACGCTTTAAAAATCGCGGGGTCGAGCACCGAGGCAATCAAGGGAAGATATTGAGGTAGGTAAGAGAGATAAAGGAAATGTTGAAGTTAAAACCGAGAGAGTAAAGAAGTAAGTGAGGTCAGAGGGGAAATACTGGACAAGAGATTGGTCAGTCGGAGACAACCGGAGTCCGCAGGGCGTTTTTGGGAGATCTTCGGGTGATTTCGGGGAAATCAGCTGATCGTCCTGCCCTACTTAAGGTACATAGTCCACGGATCCTAGTACTCGAGTGCATACTAGTACTAGTACTACATTACCTCATCAAAAATTATAATTATTTACTTGAATGGAATTCGGAGTTGGCAATAGACTTGTTATTATTGCCGTCTATGCTCGTTTGAACTGTATAGTATACTAGGCCAGTCCCATTGCGTACTAGTAGCAGTAGTAGTGGTTCTGAGGTTAGGATTGTGGTTGGAGCCACGGACATCTATTTTAGTACCACTACTTAGGGCGGTCTAAGGAGAGCTCATTACCAGCCTTGCCACTGACATGGCAATGCGTCTGTTTACTACCTAGGTAAATGTAAGATATGGTGAATTTTTGGTCGAACAGATGCGGGTGAGCGCGTCGAGTCCAATAATGATTGTTGAGTCAAGATGATCAACTTCAAGTTCAAGTTGAACGTTTGGCTTAAAGTCACAGTGGTCACGGTACTATAACTAGTATATATTATTCAGCATGGAGCTGAGGTTACTACTACCTAAGTATTTCTAGTAGATAATGTCACGGACTGGTGCCCTGACATCATATGATACCCCTTGTAGTACTAGTACCTCCAGTGGTGGTCCCAGGTGGCATTATATACAAGCCAACCATGTGTAACTAATCGGATAATATTCCACAAATCCAACGTCCACATAAAGTTGATTGGAATGGGCGTCACTGCGCCAGGTAACCCCCCCCTTTTCGCGGAACAATAGTACAAATCAGGTATCCTGCCCAAGTGATAGGAGAAAAGTCTTGTACATACGGAGTACAAGAATGATTAATTCAATCCCTCTTCAGCTATTGCGGGTCTACATTTATTTGTTTACTGACTCGGAGGACATAAGTTGGGGATCGGCAATGAAACAAGGGCGTTGTCTTGTTGCATCGAATTGGGAAATACCATAACAACCACGCAACACTGGGCGACCCTAGCAACCATCCAGTTTAGCCATATTGAACTCTGAATCAAGCCACAACCCCTAATTGTACCCCAACTTGAATTATCTGTAAAAGTACTCCGTATATACTTTCGTAAATATGTAACTATGTATAGTAAGGCCCTAAGCCCTAACCCGATCGGGCAACTCTCAGGGGCTTCGCGGGCCCCTGATTAATCACTTAGCCGCGCGCAAGGGGCGCTTGTTTGGGAGCAACCTCCTTTTGGCTTCATGTCTGGGGATACTTGGAGGTTCAAACATTCAAACAGTCCTTTCCTTTTTTTATTCTAATGTCGCTCTGGCAGTAGTTCCTCTTCTCCGCCTCGCCCTTCGTGCTGCGACTTGAAGTGCAGCCCAGCCACCCCACCTTTGTTGTCAGGGCGCAGTCTTTCTTTTACGGGCCGACCAGTTCCAGAGACTCCGCGGTGAATCCAAACTACTTTCTCAATCTCGCTGCGCTGGCCACCGGGTTTCATTTTTCGAATACTCTTATCTTCCTGTCCACTTATCGCCAAATAGCGCTGGTTCAACAATCCCTCCTTCCCTCGACTTCTTTTGTGTCACTCGCGACTCCGCCTCCTCACCGCCGATCCCACGTTCATTGCATCTTGCAATATGACGAGACCTCAGATTATACGCGCTGGTATGTCTTTTTGTCGGAGCTATATCCGCCTCACGAAACCCCGCTTGGTTGCAATTTCCTGTACTGATACCGACTACCCTAGATACACTCGACCTCCAAGACCATGACACTCCGTCTGCGAAGGATCACACGAAACAACCCGAAGCACCAGCTCCTCTAGGGGGCGGCCGGCCTGCCCCCCATCAAGAATCGTCAATTCGTCATGCTGAAGAGGATTTGAAAGCGGAGATAAATGGCGGACCTGGAACGGCTGGGCATGGGATGTATGAAGATGGGGACGATACTGAGGATGACGATATGGGATCAAATGGACATTATGATCATGAAGATGGCGACTTGGCCGATGGCGAAAGCGATGATCTTCTTGATGATGATCTAATGGACAAAATCTCTAGTTCTCCCTCAATTGATGACGGTAAGACCCTCAGGAGTGGCCATTGCGCGGGAAGCTTGAAACTAACTGCTTGCAGAGGATATTGACTTCGAATTTGTCTACGCTCTTCATAATTTTGTCGCGACTGTTGATGGACAGGCGAATGCCTCCAAGGGAGATACCATGGTTCTTCTGGATGATAGCAACAGCTATTGGTGGCTGGTTCGCGTGGTCAAGGATGGAAGCATTGGTAGGCCCAGATCTCTTTAAAGCCCCTTGAACGACACTAATATCAACCAGGGTACCTCCCGGCCGAACACATTGAAACACCTACCGAGAGACTCGCCCGATTAAACAAGCACCGTAATGTCGATGTATGTCTCCATGATCCACCTATCAATTGGATCAATTGAAATGTCTCTAACTTTAGCAGCTCTCGGCGACCATGCTTGGTGACAATTCTGAAAAGTCTAAGAATCCTTTGAAAAAGGCGATGCGCCGACGGAATGCGAAGACTGTCAATTTCGCGCCCCCGACATACATCGAGGCCTCAGACGTTGAATACTCATCGGACGAGGATTCCGAACATGGAGACTTCTTTAACGACGACGAAACCGTTGAATCGGAGGAAGGGGACTCCCAGGAACAGGCCGAGGATATTGTGGTGGAACCCCTCAGACCGAAGACGCAGAAGGACAAGCCTGCAGAACAGGCAGAGGAGATGGAACCGCACGAGAAACAAGAGCCGGAGCGTTCGATTTCAGACCCCCGACGCTCCAGCGAAGAATTCTTCGACCCAGAAGGTAAGCAATCAATTGGCGGCGCTCACCTTCTGAAGAAGAACGGAACTCTTAACTATGATTTATCACCAGAACCCACCGTCAGTAGATCCAGAAATGGTACTGTACGGAACACCGACTCCTTCTTCAAGGACGACACTGCCGAACCGAAGAAAATATCTCTTACACCTAACTTGTTGCGCGATGAGTCCAACAATAACAACAACGGCAATGGTCTGGCTGAGTGGAAAGAGGTAGGTTGTCAACAATCTCCCAATAGTAAGATAATTACTAACATCTGTGAAGCCTCGCGGAAGTATGGAAAGTATTGAGAGCAAATTATCTTCTCAGGATAAGGTGAAAGAAGAGAAGAAACGCAAAGACAAAAAGTCGGGAATGCTCAGTGGGCTGTTCAAGCGGAAAGACAAGAAGGGCAAATCAATCGACGACTATGAAGAGGCCGAAAGGTCTCCAGCAGAGTCCAGTTTCCGAGCCTCGCCGCAACCGAAGACCTCATCCGAGTCTCTCTCGCCGGAACAAAGGCCGTCCAAGCCTCAGAAACAAGCCAGCAATAAGCTACAGAAGCAGCCCCCAGCGACTATGTCACCAACAAGAGTCGAAGCTCAATTTGCGACAGAGGCGGCCAAGGATGTGAATCAATCCGGGCAGTCCATCCGTCGCGTGGCATCGGAGGAATCGGGTAACATGGAAGAGAGCCGAGGAATAGTGACATCTCCAGTCAGTCAGGCCAGCCCATCGAAGGACTCGTTTGCTACTGCCGAATCCCGAGAACCGTTGGCATCTCCGCTGGTATCTCCTGTCGAACGATCTTCTAGCGAGGTCCAATGGCGAGGAACATACGAACCCAAGACGACAGTGCAGCCTTCAGTGGTTTCACCACCACAAAAGTTAATGCCAAGAGTGGTCACCGACTACGATCGAGCGATGGGCGTGGAGTCCCCCGTCGATGTTTCTCCGGTGGGAGAGCATATTCCCATCGCCGCCGCCCCCGGGTTGACGGCAGATGCCGGACCGTGGACACACTCTACATCTCCATTCTCACCACCGTCATCTCCAGAAGTCGACGTGAATGACCTGAAGAGTAGCGAGGCTGCTCCAGGTTCCGTGGACACATTTTCAGATACCCCGACCTGGAGTGATGCTAGCTTACGAACCTACATGGACGATGAGAATGACATTCGCGACCTATTCATTATTGTCCACGACAAGTCCAATATTCCCCCGGCTGGGACTGATCATCCGGTTACTGGTCGTCTCTTCAAGGAAGAGAGCAAACGACTAAAAGAGATGAACAACCAACTCGACGAGATGCTTGTGAACTGGATGTCCCGGCGAGCGAGGAACAACAGCCTGCGAAGTGCGCAAAGCCCGACCGCTTGATTCGCCTAATGTATATCAACCTTTCTCTACCAATGTATCTGTGGATATATTCATGGGCCCGTCGAGTTATCCTGGAAAGACCAGGAAATTGTGCTGGGCACATCAGCTCCGACCGGCCTTGTTACATTCTTTCTCTTCATCTCTTTTATTCATGCAACCCCAATACTACCGAATTCACTTTTGGTCGCATTTATGCCCCCGCCAATCGATACATTTTTGACGACCTGCCTTGTTTTGTTCCATTGCTGAGAAGCGACCTGTGATTCCTTGTTGATCAACAGTCAGCACTGTCTTTGCATTGGATCCTTTTTTGTCTATTTGATTTTCCTGATTTCCGCCGGAATACCCCGAGTCATCCGAGTCATACTTGTTTTGTGTTCTCTTTTTTCTCTATAGTTCATCTATTTGAAGATGACGTATCGCAATACCATTTTGTCTTTCCGTCTTCAATCATGCACAGCCATTTCCAGTAGCCAGAATCAAGCGTAGAGCGGGGGGGGTATGACCCCCTCATTAGACGCCTGGTGCAGGATCCCTGCAATGCTGATTGGAGGTAAGCGCATACCAAAGTTCCTGCACTGCAAAAGGGTCGTGCGGGCAGGTCAGCCGCACGCATGATGTTATACCTCCCGGCTGACTGTCACTGACGATGCTTACTTAGTATAAGACAACTTTTCTTTCTCTTTAGCCTGGAAATACCTTTCATCTCTCTCTCACCTCGAACTCGCAACTATGGCAGACCCCTACAACCCCTACACTTCATACCCAACGCCTACTCCTGGCGGTGTCAGTTACTATCCCCCAGCCCCAGACGAACAATCTTACCAGCAAGGCACATACCCGCACCAAACGCCCCCATACAGCAATGCCGAGTATGGAGGTGTGGCATCGCCGGATCAAAACTACACTTGTGCACCGCAGTCGAGTACATACCACCTTCAACCGGAAGGATACCAGGGTAATGCGCCCGACAGAAGTTACACGCCGGTAGGACAACCCGATCATTTCGATCCGGCCAGCGCTCCAGGGATGCCGATTCAGGGCAGCGGAAAGGTCCCAGGGAATGCGGGATACTAGTACGTGAATGAGATAGGAGAATTACATAGCACCAGCAACAGAAAGCTAACTCGTTTAAAGTAATGCCCACCCTGCCGATGAACCAAGATACACACCATCACACGATTCGCAGCCACCTCCGGTTTACGTCTCGGATGCAGATAGTAACCGACCTCATGATAAAGAGAGCCGAGATTTGAACCGGGATGGGGAAGATCTCGAGGGTGACCGTGGTTTTGGAGGATCTCTTGCTGGTGGAGCCGCGGGCTATTACTTCGGACACAAGAAAGAGCATGGCCTTCTGGGTGCGATTGGCGGGGCTATACTCGGAAACTTGATTGAAGACAAGGCAAAGAAACATGGGAGGACCCCGTCGCCGACCTCGTCGTCGCATGATAGTCATCATAGTCACCACGGTCACCACAGTCACCATGGAAGTGACCATGTAAGTCATCACGGCAGTCATCATGGAAGCCATCATAGCAGTCACCATAGCAGTCACCTCAGTCAAGTCGGGCATGGCCACCACCACCATGGTCATCACCGACATAGTCGGAGTCGAAGCCACTCACGACACCGTGACGAAGACGATTACTGAACATCTTCAACTTTTCAGGTCATAAACGCGGTGATGAATGGGCCTTCTATCCTTTCTAGTTTTGTGTTTGGTGCAAGACCGAGTGTCGATGATACCCATGATGTCGGTATATTCTTTCCAACTGTTCAATGAATGTGGTGCCCTTATCTATTTTATCTCGGGGTTCATAAAGAAGAACTCCTTGTGGTGAACGAGACCGACGTGATCACGACTTTTACGGCTGATTCTATGATTTGATTATTCTGCTACTTTGTTTTTACTGTGGAATGACACAATTTCCCCAGGCCACTATGCCAATTTACTACTAGTAGAAGCTATGAAAATCATTATCTTCAACGCGGAGGGCTAGGTAATTGTTCATATCATACTGATTCTTCTCTTTAGTTGTCAGATTGTTGGCCAACCGAGCCCAACGTTAGGGCTCACCGAGGTTACGAGATAGACATTTAAATTATTCAGGAACATCCATGGGCCTTGGCGAAATCAACACCGAACCAATTGAGGCATGAAAAATCTGTGCGGCTCGTATTTAAGGTCTAATCGACAACACACCTCGTATCTGTTCCCACTCGACCCGCATTTGAGCCTGTCGATCAGGGTCTTTCCTCGCCGCCTTGACTCGAAGGCAAAGTCTGGTGCAAATAACAGAAATATCGGGCCATCAAAAATAAGGGTAACGAGTCTCCAGAGGCGATTTAAAGGACAATATCAAAGATAATGTGCATGTGGGGCCCATCGATGACAATCATAACGGAATCCTCAAAACCTAATCTGAGCTTCGGCCATGCGATCCACAACTCTCGTCATCAACACGAGTATGGAGTAGCGTGCCTCCCATGGCTCTCGGATTCGAGTCAAGGGTCCCATCTGGCCTAGAGCCCCTTTTTATTTCAGGGGGAATACGAGGCACAACCGAAACCCTGCCTGCCCGTTGGTCCCATTCCGGGAGTATCTGACGAGCCGGCGTCCGTTATAGCCTCGTTCTTTGGACTTGGACCCTTTTTGTTCGCGGTGATCTGGGGTCTCCGATTGGTTTTGTTAAGGAAAAAGGCTTGAACCCTACATCTCGGAGGAGTTCCATCTCGGTTACTCCACCAGAGGATTTGCTGGAGGGCTTATTTAGCTTGGGTTTTGGGTTAGGTGGATCGATACGAGGGAGCCATGATTGTGATTATTCTTGCGGAGGCCGAGATTTTCTGAAGGAGTGGGCCATTGCGGCTGAAGAGGGCGAAGAAGAGATGCTGAGGACCCTTAAATTGGAGCCGATGCCCTGGTCATGGAGGATTGATTTGAGTCTTGACTTTATTTTCTCTATATCCTTCTCGAACCTCTTTATTTCTTGCACATACTCTTTACTGAGAGTTGACTAGTACGACTACTAGTCTTACACATACTGCTTTATAATACTATCGCTCTTTACATCCACTGGAAAATGCATTCCAAGACTTTGGCTTTGCTGTGTCTCTCGGCCTCTGCTCTGGCCACCGCCGAACTAGAGAAGAAGCAGTATGGTGACAGCTCCGATGACTACTACAACAGTCTCATGGGAGATCTCAATAGCCTGTAAGAAGGCCTCTCTCACTCCGAAAACTTTGTCAACATGATCTAACATGAGAAACAGAGCCTCCGAGACCGACTATCTCAACTACCTCACGGACTATAGCGACATCTACAGTGACCTGCCAACTGACTACCTGAGCGACTACACCGATTATCTGAGCGACTACACCCTGAGCGACTACAGCCTGACGGACTTCCCAAGCGCGACGAACCTGGGCGGGGGTGACAGCAGCAACACCGATAGTGCTAGTAAGACAACTGCTGATAGTGTCAACGTGCCTACTATGACGACGGGTCCCACGGTGACAGGACTCGGCGATACGCCCCCGGCCTCGATCGAGTCTGTGCTCATCACTGCGATTCCGGCATCATTCATGTCCCAATTGAGCAACCCATCAGCGCGGTCGTCCATCTTCAGTGAAATCGCTGATGGCCACTACCCCCAGTGGTATGCGGATCTTCCTAGCAGTGTCAAGAGTTGGGTGTCAGAACACTATGAGCCCACTGGAGGGTCTGGCAGTGGAAACCATGGAAATTCGGCACCGGTGACCGGAGTCATGGCGTCCGGGGTGGCGGCTGCTGCGGGTGTGTTGGCCCTTGCGGTGTTACTGTAAATCAGCGGAATGCGGGGTGAGGGGAAAAGGGTCCCGAGATTAGACCAATATAATAATCAAATTTGACTTGCACATGTATCAACAGACGGAAAACAGTCACACACAAATGGGATGAAGTAAGGAGAACCACAGGATCGCCTCCGCGGGCCCAAACCGGACTCCACCGGGGTCCACCTGAGAGGATATCAGAGACTTCTGATTGGTTGCTTTGTTGGGTGTTATCGAATGAGTCAGCTGGGAGATAAGGCCCTCAGCCTAAATCGGCGTAGGCTTGTTCAGCTGAGCCCGAGGGGTGACTATGACTTATGACTGCGTGACCACTTTCTCATTCTTCTCCTTCTTTATTCTCTTTCACTTCCTAGACTTAGACTCAGATTCAATCTCTTACAGGACACCATTGTCCCTGCTGTCTCTTTTTTTCATTCCAAACCAACCTGCCTCGAGCCTCGCGACCACCCGGAATCCTTCTCCCCGCCTTATCACTTCCCCGGATTCGGCTGCATCTTCACCCTACCACGCTTGATCCGCGCCCACCACGGCTACCGTGAGCCCTTCTTGGCTACTTTACTAGAATATGCCTCCGCCGCTGTTATACAACCTCGTTGCTGGGTCTCTTCCAGACCACTGTGAACCCTCCTCAGCCTTCCTGACCGCTATCTCCTCACATCTCCACATCTGCCTCCCCACTCCTCTCGCGCTGATCTCCTCCGTTCTCGGCACCCTCAGCATTGTCTCATGGCTCTTCGCCCAGCTCCCTCAAATATTCAAGAACTACCAGCTCCAATCCACCTCCGGACTATCTATATTCTTCCTCGTCATCTGGTGCTTCGGTGATGTGAGCAATCTCCTCGGCGCCCTTTTCACACGCCAGGCTGGCTGGCAAGTCGTCGTCGCGAGTTACTACGTACTTGTCGATGTTGCGCTAGTCATCCAGTTCTTTTGGTACACCCACTATAAAGCTCGCCGGTACGACAGCTACCGTGAATTACCACATTCGCACGATGCGTCTGATCCCACCGGCGGGCTGCTACAGGGGGTGCCCCTGCCGGAAAACAATGGAATACAGCAGTCGCAATCATCGGGACCAGTCAACATGGAGATATCAAAGAAATACGAGGTGACAGACGCGGGCGTGCAGACCGGATCAACTCTAAATTCAACAGTTGGCCCCACTGCGTCCTACTCGAACGAGAAGACAAACTCCTCGCGCCGGTCGATCCAGGTCAGAAGCAGCGCTTCCAGCCCTCCATTCGCACTACCCCGCACCATGCTCATTGCTTCACTGCTTTGCGCCGTTCTAGCCAATGCGAGTCCCACCGGAACCGGCCCGTCGCCTCACCCTCCCATCTCCCACGCTCCCCGTGAAACAATCATCGAGATCGTGGGCCGCATCTTCTCCTGGATGTCAACCCTCCTCTACCTGGGCTCACGCCCGCCCCAACTCATTAAGAACTATCGCCGCAAGAGTACAGAAGGCCTTTCTCCGCTTCTTTTTATGGCCGCTTTTAGCGGCAACTTCTTCTATTCCTTCTCCTTGGCCACAAACCCCAACGCCTGGTATGACTTTGCGCCATACGGTGGCGGCGGCTGGGCCGATGACCACGGCAATGATCGTTGGGAGTGGATTGGACGAAGCCTGCCCTTCTTCCTAGGTGCATTTGGCGTTCTATTCTTGGATGGTTTCATGGGCGTACAGTTTTTGGTGTATGGGCCCCAGGACGACGAGGATGACGAGAGCTTCATTGGTTCCGAAGACGGAGACCCCAAGCGTGGCCGCAGTAAGTGGCGTCGCGTGCGTGGGTGGATGCGTGGATGGATTCCTTCAGCATCGCCGGAGCGTGACGAGCGTGCGCGCTCGGCGACTTCGCGGGAGGGCCAGGCCCTGCTTGGACGTGACCAAGGACGATACGGGACTGTTTGATAGAGTCACCTATCTATATGGATATATATTTAAACCCTATGCCTTTTTAAAGGGTTCGAACAACTGCCTTCGTTAGAGCGAGGGTAGTTATGATACATTAACGACTTTACGACCTTTCATTGGACTCATTCTCGCATTGGGCACTTTCTTTCTTGTTGTTTTACTATACCATGGTGTGGAGCGAGCGGGAGGAGGCTGCGGGTCGGATATAGAGTTGGGAGTTGAGACAGCTTACCAGTGCCTTGCACTTTCGGAGTGTTTCTATAAATATGACATGTATAAGCATCAAGGCAAACAATTATTACTCTTACTTTTTGCTTTCGTAAACATCAGGGCCGGAGAGAGAGTAGCCTTAGAGCCCTGCTGTTCTAGATCTCCACTCAGACGGGAATACTACTACAGCATTACTTAATAGGTAGCTAAAGTAAATAAATTAGAAGCAACAATAAGCTTGGTCTCCAGGGCTGCCAGCATGAACACTAAGTCTTCAGAAAATAAGACAAAATGTAGGAGAATGGTAAGTGAGAGCTTTTCTATAGTTACACAATTAACCCAATCAAGATAGCCCGTCAAGAACCTCAGCCTGTCGAGTAGCCCAGTACTTCCTTCTTTCATACCAGTTCCTGTCAACTGGGAATGGATAATCGTATTTTTCTGGATTTTTGTAAACCCACTCGACCCATGCAAGGTAGATTGAACTTTGTGGCATCAGATGTCCATCTATACCTTCTAGCAAGATCCAGTAATTGTCTTCCTCTTCCTCAGCGAGAATGAAATCCAGAGTTTCCTTGCCATTCCATAATGGGTTGTTGGATGTCAATGCTCGACCGGGTCCAGAACCAGCCATTGACTGGGGATTGAATCTCACCATGTATTTCTCGCGCTTCAAAGGCTTGTTTGGAATCCAAAAGTCAGAGATCAAACTGAGCCAGCTTTTTTCGATCGAATTTTTGTCTGAGCTGGTGGCCGCTTCTCCCCTTTTATTTTCCAAAAGTGCCACAAACTCTTTTTCTTCGTCGAGGATTTCATCGGCTTCTGCATCATCCATGGGTGTACCGTAGTAGAGAGCATTGCTACAGACATTGGTCATATCAGCGGTATTGCAACAGACATGGGTCATATCAGCTAGTTGAAATTCACGGACTCTGTTTATCTCAAACAGTGCCTTTTGTGCGATTGTCCGTCCTTGGACATCAATCAACATAAGCAAACATTCCATGATCCATATGTATGACTTTGATTTTCCACCGGCAAGCAATTTACGAACTGGGGAACATCCGTCAGGGGCACAAGGGCAACGGCAATTGTCACGAATCGAAGCATCTGCACCATGATGAAGAAGTCTCGCTATGGTGGCAAGACCTTCCGATATTGAATCGAAGAACCGGAATTTGTGAGTTGCAGTAATTTTGTCAAAAAAAGAGAGGGTGAATGTTTGTTTTCTTTGCGGTAAAGAAAATCTGCTTTGCGCAAATGCTCCGTGCAAAGATGTTTGACCTCTGTTGTTCCGATGATTAACACTGCAGCCTCGGGTCAAAATATGCCTGACAAGCCTGAGATCACGTTGATATAGAATGAACTTCATGAGAGCAGTTTCGCCTTCATTATTGCGGTGGTCGATTTCTTGAAACCCTGCATTGAACAAACAATTGATCCATTTTGAATCTGTAGCAGAATGTAGCAAAGTGTTGCCGTTCTGAAAGATGATATGCTTGTCTACTCCCAGGGTGAGCATCGTTTCAAGAAGCTCAGGCGACCTTCTCCAACCTCGACCCTGCACTTTTCCCATGAAATGATGTAGTTCACTTCTGAGGAATGCAGCAGAGAAGCGTGTTGTTGCACGAAAGAAAGCAAAAGCTTCTTTTGCGACGTCCCAGCGATCCCAGAAGAAAGCCCAGTGCAAGAATTTTAGATGTCCGTCTTCTAATGGGTCCGCCCCGGCTTTGAGAAGTTCAATCACAGAATCAGTGTACCCATAGGCTGCTGCGTAATCAAGTGGGCTGTTGCCGCAGAAGTCGGCTCCATCAATGTCTGCAACATCGAACTGCAATAGTGTAAAAAGCAAATCTGGCCGCAATACAGCGACATGAGTCGCTGTTTGGCCGAGACAATTTCTTCCCGAAGAAAATGTGGATGTCCTAAAAGATTCGAAATCTCAGGTTTAGATCCACAAAGTATACGGTCCATTAGTGGGGTTTGGCCCCAAACACCTGAGTGCAAGTATTAGACAGAGTGTGTGAAACTCCTTGAGAAAATAGTTCAGACTTACCGTAGGCATTCTTGGAGCATTCCACAAGGAATTTGAGTAGGAAAGGCTCACATTCACCGTGACAGTTGTAGACGGGTCGAGAGTCGCAAAATCCATGTAGTGATTTATCCCCAGGTTCCCAAAGTACTGTGTCGGTAGTATCTATTGAGCAGTCATAACCCGAGGAAAGTAGTTCCTTTAGAAGTTCCAGATGTATTCCATTCATGTTCCATTTAGCAACAAGCGATAGAATGCTATATCCACGGAGTTGTTAGTTGCTGATACCCAAAAATGAACCCAGCCACCTGGGCAAAGGAAGCATCGACTTGCGGTATTTTGGTTCTAATTGGCACACTGCATCCGCACCAGATCCTTACTAATCCGAGGACTAGCCCTGGATTGTTTCTTGGAAGCTTTAGCAGTCTCTGGATCTCTGTTAATAGTTATAACTCTATGCAATCAATACTATTTGAACATACCTCTAGCCATGTCGTTCCATCGGGAAATATATCCCAAGGAGAGACTGTCCCCGCTTGAAATAATCTAAGCAAGTCGCCACATGATGTTCCAACGTCAACTTCCCCGAAGTGGCTTTTGAATACCACCTGGTACCCGAGCGAAGTATTCTTGACCAGCTGTTGAAAATGAAGGCTAGGGCTGATAGAGAAACCATAATTGCCCCAGGAGAGATCCAAGTCCGCCTGGAAAGCCCAAAGCAAGCCAAACCTGGCGAGTCCCATAAAATATGATATCCGACGTTGCTTATTTCGTTTGAAATTGTTAGCGAGACTTTTTGGACCCGCATATTGCGTGCTGCTTCTCATTGACATGCTCTTAGAGTCTACCACAAGTGCCTCCGTCGTCGACGAGTCCATCCTCGTAGCCGTTTCTAAGAAGGATGCATTCTCGATCTGCTTCAATACTAACTTAGTATTTGCCATAGTGTGAGTTGACGTCACGGAGTTTTGATAAAGCAGCAGCATCTCGATATAACCCTTGACTTTAGAGAAGATTCTTTCCAATGTCTTTTCATCTTTCAAGCTGAGGATTGTCTTGCGAGCCTTCGTCAACTTGGAATCACCCTGCTCAGGTGCCAACTTTGTCATAAGACCATCAAGCTCATTCATTTGCGAAAAGCACTCATCGACCAATATCTTCAATGCGGACGATGTTTGCGGATTGAAGTGCCCGAAGTCGATATGAAACTGGGTCCGACGCAATGAGTCGATAAAAAGAGGCAGGTAGATTGCGATATCACGTAGATTCTCTGGAGCTTCATCGACGCGGTGAATGTAGTGGTTGACTCGCTCACATACTTTGGTGGTGAAGTCTACCAGCTGGATGAAGGATGCAACGGCGCCTACCACGGTCAAGGCTTCTGCCATATTGACAGCGCTTGTCGAGTCTCCCTTGGGTTTCAAATAGTGAATTGTTGTTATTTGATGGATAGAAGAGAGAGATGAAAGAGAAGATGTCGACGTCGCTTCTGCCCAGCACATCGGTTTCAACGAGGCTGTGAAAGGCGGGGCTGAAACTGGGCGATGCGCTGCATTCGATCGGCGCGAAACAGCATCCAATGAATATATCGATTGCAGGTTCGTTATCATAGAGCTGCCCTGTTATTTCAGAGGCGACCAGTATTTCTTTGCCAACACATACATGCTGTTTGTAATGGACCCTGGTAATAACCTTGTTGATCGAACGCTCCGCCACCACCATTCGTCTGTGCCTAGTTCCTCCTCTCTTCTTCCAAGGTTCAAGTTAAGGTCTTTCTCTCTAAGCGTATCATTACTATTATCTGAGCATCTTCACACCGTTTCAAACCCAGTGATCTGGAAAGAGAAAAAAACCAGAGTATGGATGCATATCTACCTTGATGTATAAACCGCGTCATAGTAGTATATTGACATTCAACGAATCATCTAATTATAAACAAGTACTTCAAGAAAAAAACGGGATGAACGGGTCCCAACCCGCCAAAACCCAAGCCAACCCTAGGGGTAGCCAAGTAGAAAGTAATGTGTACATGCGTTTCCCATGCTAGGATACTCGCCGAGTCCAGTCCAGTCCAGTCCAGTCCAGCCCAGTCTTGTCACTTCATCTCTTTAATGCTGAAGCATGAAGCCAGAGCCTTGCGTACTGGAATCGCTCTGCAACGAAATCCAGCAAGACGGAGAAAATAGGGGAACCAGGTATGACCAGGCGGCGTTCTGGATGAGCGATGCAATGTGCAATGTGAGAAACAGGAGAGGCGGCATTAAGCAATATTCTTAGCAAGATAAGAGTGACAGAGAAGAGAAGATGGACTGAAACGGGGAGGGGGGTGGGGGGTGGATGCAATGTAAGAAAACGTGAAGGCAATCTTTTCCCCTATGTAGGGGGCCAGAGCCGGAGGGAGGATCATAGGAAAACAGGGGCATATTCATTCGTTGCTTGTTCGAATAATTCATGACCGGGTGAGGGCTTTTCTCTTTTGTTTCTTTTCTTCTTGGGCCCTCTTCGTCACCCCGGGTACTAAACGTCTCTCTTCTTTCAGTACTGCACCCATGAGACATCTGAGCAACGCCGTCATGTACCCAACGCCAAAGTATGACCAGGACGGAGAAGAAAGCAAAAAGCAAAAAGAATGGCAAGGGGCGGTATGGAGTTCTGACCGCAACTCGGCGTGACCAGCATCGACCGAGACCGAGGTATCGCCCATCCGCAAAGACTCCAACCCAATGTGCATCGAGTTCAGATACAGTCTCACGTAACGACAGAGGGGAATGAAAAGTCATATTTAATACAGAGGTGACTTGACATCCTGGACTCCGCGTCGGATAACATCCTCGATCCGCCAGCGAGGAGGGGTCAGCTGTTCAGAGCGCTTGCGGTGCCATTCTTTCTCCATTTCGGGCGGGGGGGGCCATCTCTTCGGTAGGAGGTAGAGCACCACCAGCAATACCGGTTGAAAACTTGAGCTGGAGAACGTTGCCGATTTCGTCGCATGCAGTCAAAACCCGGTCAAGATCTTCCTTGGTGTGGGCAGCGGAGACACAGAAACGAGCGCGAGATGAGACCAATGGGGTGGCTGGGTAGCCGACAACCACGACGGAGATCTTGCGACGAAGCATCTCGTGGGAGAAAGCAGGCATCTTAGCGGGGTTGAACAGAAGAAGAGGGATGATAGGGGAATCATCGTGGCCGTATACTATAAAGCCAAGGCGCTTCAATCCGAGGCGGAGGTACCGCGAGTTGAAGGCCAAACGCTGCAGGCGTTCCTCGCCCTGGCCCGGGACGAGCTCGCCGTTGATAATGCGAAGAGCGGAGGAGATTTGCATGAGGACAGCAGGAGCGGGAGATTCACCATAGAAGATACCGGAGTTGATGGCCTGCAGTTTCTCGATCATGCTCTTGTCTGCCGCAATGTAACCGCCGTTGGCACCGAAAGACTTGGTGAGAGTACCCATGAGAACATCAACTTCGGCGGTGTCAATGCTGAAGTAGTCACAGACACCACGACCCTGGGGACCGATAGCTCCGATAGAATGGGCCTCGTCGACGAAGAGGTTGAACTTGTAGCGGTGCTTCAAGGCAACAAGACCCGGGAGGTTGCACATGGAGCCCTCCATCGAGTAAAGACCCTCCACGACAACCAAGATCTTCTTCCAGGGACGGTGAGTGCGGGGTTGGCCCTGAGAGATGGCCTCACGGAGCTTGAGTTCCAGATCCCTCATATCGTTGTGCTTAAACATGGCGATGGATGCACCAGAGAGACGGGCACCGAAGCGAATAGAGGCGTGATTCAATTCGTCGGAAATGAGCAGATCACCCTTTCCGACAAGCGCAGGGAAGACGTTGGCATTGGTACCGAAGCCCATGGAGAAGACCATAGACGCCTCCTTGCCGACAAATCGGGCAATCAGATCCTCAACCTCAACGTGAAGATCTTGAGTACCGGTCTCAGCTCGGGTGCTGGGGGTTGCGATTCCATACTTGCGGACAGAGTCCTCTGCAATATCGGCACAGGGTCCTTCCGACTGGGCAAATCCAAGGTAGTTGTAGGAGCTCAAGTTGAGGGTATCGGTGGTGGTACCAGTCAGGTAGAAGTGCTGATTATGATCATCGGTAGCCCGGTCAATCAGTGTGATGGTACGTCCGGGAACGCCCGTAACAGGACGCTCGAAGCAATCGTTAATTCGCAACTTGAGCCGGCGCACATAGAAGTTGTCGAAATCACTGTTGAGGGCACCGTAGCCGTTGCGAGACTTGAGATGGCGGTAGTTTTCTTCCCGGAAGCGCTTGCCGAAGAAATCACGAACGTGTCCGAAGGCAATTAGAATTAGGTAACTGATATAAGTCGTAAGCAGATAATAATACGGCGGCTCGTCCATCACCGGCTCCGGGAAGACACCACCAGGGTGTCGACTCGAGTAGCGGTGGGAGGGGTGACCAATGGTGCCGAATTGGGCATGTTGCTTGGCCTGCCGGCGAGCCTCCTCGGGAGTAGGAGGCTGAAAGAGCGTAGTCGGCATTTCGTCCGTATGAGGGTAATCCGCGGTGGCTGTAGACAAAGAGATTGTCGGTAGGGACAGTGATGCCGAGCTGATCGGCGGAGAAGCGTTATTAGGAGGATTCCCACCGGTCGACTGGGAGGCCGCTTGTATAGGTTGAGGCTGAGCCTTGGATTTAGGGGAGCTCGAAAACAGTTGAGAGAGTCGATTGGATTTGACTGAGGACGCCTTGTTGGCAATACCGCCCTTTCCGGAGGAAGGAGAAAAGGACGGCGGGTTGGAAGTGTCGTTGGAGGAGGAGTTGTTGTTAAACCGACGAGGCATCGCACAGAGGGAAGCGACGATTCAAAGCGATAAGAGCGACGGGGGACTTTTTGCACCGTCTGAGTCTTCTGGGACTTTTGGTGGGGAGAATCGCGCGTGTATATGTGTGTTGTGTGTGTATGTGGATTTTCAACGCGTCGAGGTTGAGGCAGGGACTATCGAGGGAAATGACTCGAGAGAGGGGGAAACAGTATAGACCGAGTCAATTCTTTGCTTTAGACTGTCCAAGTTTCTGATTCGTTCGACAACCACGAGAAAGAAGGGTGATCTGAGGTGCGGCGAAATGTTGTCAGTTGGGATGATCCCCCAATGAATTGAAGATAAGAAGAGCTTGAAGATTGGGGGATGTACGAGTGGCGGAGGTGTCGGAGGCAAAGAAAGAGGGATGTTCGAAGTGGAATAGATGATCAAGACATACCTCCAGGTGATTAATTGTGGCTGATGATCGTAAAAGGCGGGATCCGAGGACCTCCGGTTGAGTGAAGCCCTTGGAAAATTGTGGCTTCACACGTGGAATGGGGGCAACACCAAAAAAAGGGGGGGGAGCCGGGAACAAGGAGGGAGAGCCCGATGTTGAGCAAAGAGTCTCCGATCGCGATCACAAACTAACTTGTAGTTTGGTTCGGTTTCGGAGGAGAGTAAAGAAGGGGGGGAAATAGGACGAGATGAGATGAGGGAGTGTACGGAGTACCCAGAGTAAATACGCAATAGTGAGAGTACCCTAGGTCCTCTAAGTAAAATAGTGCCGATGCTGCATCAAGCCATCATGCACTGGCCCAGTGGCACCTCCTGGTATTGAAATTACCCCAGTTTCATGCTGATCTCACACCGCGTAACATGAGTAAGCATTGTATTTTACATCCCAATACATACATGAACTTTTTTTTTTCATTAGGATCCACTGTTAACCAAGAATCGGACCCGAAGGAAAAGAGTTAGTTTTAGTTACTCGAGAGTTACCCACTGGTTCTGATCGTATGCATTGCTAGGGTCGTCATCCGAGTGCCCTACATTGCACTCCTGGGCTGCTGGAAGTAGTTTGATCATGCTTGAATTCCAGGGGTTAGTCCATATGTCTACTCCGTACGTACGTTGCATTTGTATGCATGTACTACGTACGGAGTAAAAGTACAGAGTACTCCGTATCCTGTACCAAAAGGTTGCCTAGAAAGATCGACATGTCATCTCATACGAACAAAAGGAGGCTGTGATGGAGATGATCATGGCTATGGCAACGCTACGTGGGCCACTGTGTGATGGTACCTGCAGGATGAAAACGGTCACGGCCGAGGCAGGCGAAAGCCAAGGCCGAGACCAACACCAAAGACCGAAGACCCTCAACTTTCCCGTTCTTTTCAGGAACAAGTAGGGTCGACTTCCCCCCACTGTTCCCACTGCTAGCCATCGCCTGTAGTCCACTTTCTCGTGGCCTGAGGCAGAGATGTCACATCAGTGGCCCGCATTCCGCATGCCGCATTGCCGCATCAAGGAGAAGAACGCCAATCCCCCTCCTTTTCATTTCCATGGGGGAAGGAGGATAGAAGAAGAGCGGAGAGATATGTAGAGGAAATCTTGAAGTTCAACCATTTTTTCCCAACAGGGATAACCCCTCCGCTCCTTACTTATATAGTACAAGTAGTCATATGCGACACCGCTTGATGCTACCCGCAGCCGCGGGTTTCAGCGGCAATGCAATACCCGCCCTCCAGGAGATTCTCTTGCCCCACGATCCCTTGTTAACAGAGTTTGGAATTGTGCGATTGATCTCTTTTTTTATTTTTATTTTTCTTTGCACCGATCACCCCTGCAACCAATCCGGCGAGAACCCCGCTATCTTTCTACTTTGCCCGGCTGGTTACTCCGTACGCTTCTGGTGGTACCTAAGCTATACTTCCCGCCGCTTGGTCCCCTGAATTGACCCAACAAAACCGCCGAAAACTACCGTTGCCACTGGCGCCTCTTTCTTTGAAGGAAAAAGTTTCCCATCTCTCACTTTAACCAACTCTTCAGCTTCGACTGTCCTGTTTTTGTGTTGTAGATACCTCAATTGCACACGCAGGAACAATGCCGCACATCGATGAGGCTGTGACTTCAGACGTGAAAGAGCTATGGCGTCACTCATCCCCCGAGTCCACCCAGATATATGATTTTATGACCAAAGTAAACAAGGGGCATGGTCTATCACTGTCGGATTATGATTCCCTCTGGAAATGGAGTACATCGGAGCCCGCTAAATTCTGGGAAGAGATTTGGCACTACACACATATCAAAGCTCACAAGCCATACAACACTGTAAGTTCCGAGCTCTTAATGTAACAAGGACCACCAGTGGCTAATGGTAATCGCAGGTCCTTGAAAACGACCAGGTACTATTTCCTCGGCCAGCGTTCTTCGAAGGAAGTACTCTCAACTTTGCCGAGAATCTGCTCTTCCCGGCGGCCAATCCAGACGAGGACTCAGTCGCGATCATTGGAGCTACTGAGGCTGACCGCGAGTTCATTTCCTGGAAAGAGCTGCGGGAGCGCGTTCGCCAAACGGCCAATGCTTTGAAAGAAGCCGGTCTCCAGACTGGTGACCGTGTCGCGGGGTTTGTGGGTAACCACGCCAACACCGTTGTTGCCATGCTGGCTGCGACATCTATCGGCGCTTTTTGGACAGGCGTCTCCCCAGATACTGGCGTACACGCTGTCCTGGAACGACTGAAGCAAATTCAACCCAAGATTTTCTTTGCAGACAACTCCTCGCTATACAATGGCAAGATCCACGGCTCCCATGCCAAGGTGCGCGAAATCGTCACCGAGCTGCCTGATCTGGAGCTCTTGGTGATCTTTGAGATAGCCATGTCTCTGGATTTTGATATCGAGGATGTTCGCCCTAGAAATGGAAAAGCAGTCACCTTCGGAACGTTCCTGTCTGCTGTTCAGGACCAAGCAGCCCCGTTAGAGTTTGTCAGCCTCCCACCTGATCACCCAGTTTATATTCTGTACTCTTCGGGAACTACCGGTGCACCAAAGCCTATTGTGCACGGCTCGCTAGGCACTCTGTTACAGCACAAGAAGGAGCATCTGCTTCACTGCGAAATCCGACCCGGTGATCGACTTTTCTACTTTACCACGACCACATGGATGATGTGGCATTGGCTCGTTTCTGCCCTGGCCAGTGGTGCAACTATCGTACTGTATGATGGATCACCATTCCGCCCGTTCGATGTTGAAGGAGGCAAAGGAGAGATGGCCATGCCACGCCTGATCGAAGAACTCCAGATCACCCACTTCGGTACCTCGGCGAAGTACCTTTCCATGCTAGAACAAGCTGCCTTGAATCCTACCAAGAACAAGCACCGCCCAGTAAGCCTTAAGACTCTGAAGGCTATTTTCAGTACTGGATCACCGCTGGCTCCATCGACCTTCGAGTACATCTACTCTTCTATCCATTCTGATATTATGCTGGGCTCTATCACAGGCGGCACAGATATCCTGTCCTTGTTCTGCTCCGGGTGTCCAATCCTACCCGTTTACAAGGGCGAGATCCAATGCCGTTCCCTCGGCATGGCCGTATCTGTGTTTGACTACGCCGGTAACGATATCAGCGCCTCGGGTGAACCAGGTGACCTAGTTTGCACAACTCCATTCCCAGCACAGCCCGTCATGTTCTGGCCACCCGACGCAACAGGCATGGAAAAGTACCGAAAGAGCTACTTTGAAGTCTTCGGGCCGTCCATTTGGCACCATGGAGACTTTGTGCGTGTGAACCCGCAGACGGGTGGTGTGGTCATGCTGGGCCGCAGCGATGGAGTGCTTAAGCCTTCTGGCGTGCGTTTCGGAAGCGCGGAGATCTACAACATACTACTCAAGCATTTCGCAGAGGAGGTTGAAGATTCTCTCTGCGTTGGCCGGAGGCGAGAGGGCATTGACACGGATGAGACTGTCGTGCTCTTCGTGAGACTTGCACCCAATAGCACCGTCGATGTAAAGGACCTTTCATCGCGAATCCAAGCTGTCGTTCGCAAAGAATTGAGTCCTCGTCATGTGCCTGGTGTCATTGAGGCCTGCCCTGAGATTCCGGTCACTTCGAATGGCAAGAAGGTTGAGAACGCTGTGAAGCAGATCTTATGTGGACTGAACATTAAGATCGGTGCTAGCGTGGCCAATGCTCAGTGTCTTGATTGGTATCGGAACTGGGTATCTGAGAATCCCTGATTGATATCAAAATTGGATAAATTGAATTTATGAATTATAATGTTAAATGGGAGACTCTTGTGGGCTCCGGTTTGCGGGCCTACCTCTGGTACTACTATGTCATCATGTTGGATCTAGACTATTGGAACTTGGTCAGCGATAGAAGAATCAAAGCTCCTCTCAGAACCAAGAATGAGTAATTAATCAAGACCAGGATATTCCTTTACGTGTATATGACAAATATATATCCTACAAAGAGAGACAATTCTGTTTCTTTGAATGCTACTTGTTCCAATTTCGATCATACAACGGCTTATCTAATCCGGATTCGGCGCAGTCCTCCGGAATCGATTCTTCGCCGTGCTTAACCTCCGACCTCCGCAAGATCAAAGCGAAAGCGTGTAGAACGCATCATTTTCACTCATTGGAAGCTTGCCGCGTATCGGAATAAACACATCATGCGCCGTTCTGCATTGCGGGCCATCGAGTCCGCGAAGCCCGTCACCCGAGCTCCTCGTTCGGTGTCGAGGAGCTTTGCTACTCTGAATGATTCCGCTAAGGTATCATTTCCCTGGTCGCCCTCTTCCATTCTTCCTGCCGCTAACTGGGTATTTTCTGGACAATTAGGATCCCGCAGAGCTCGATCAAATCACCACTCTCCCGAACGGAATTCGCGTCGCCACCGAGTCATTACCGGGCCCCTTCTCAGGCGTCGGAGTTTACGTTGATGCTGGATCCCGCTACGAAGATGCCAGCTTGCGCGGTGTTAGTCACATTATGGACCGATTGGCCTTCAAATCAACCAAGCAGCGCACCGGAGATGAGATGCTGGAGGTTCTCGAGGGACTGGGCGGTAACATTCAATGTGCTTCGTCGCGAGAGTCGTTGATGTACCAGTCTGCCAGTTTCAATTCGGCGGTCCCTACCACCCTTGGCCTGCTGGCAGAGACCATCCGGGATCCCCTCATCACAGACCAGGAAGTGCTTGAACAACTTGCGACAGCAGAGTATGAGATTGGTGAGATCTGGGCTAAACCCGAACTCATCCTGCCGGAGCTCGTCCACATGACGGCATACCGGGATAACACTCTAGGCAACCCTCTGCTGTGCCCCGAGGAGAGACTGGGTGAGATCAATAAGGCGACGGTCGAGCGATACAGAGAGGTCTTTTTCAATCCGGACCGAATGGTGGTTGCATTTGCCGGTGTCCCCCATGCGGACGCCATCAAGCTCACTGAGCAGTACTTCGGTGACATGAAGGCGAGGGGCATGACCAAGGGGCCTGTCCTGTCTGGATCGGGTATTGATACCACTCTGTCGGCTTCCCACGCTGCGGCCAAGGAGGGTCAAATCCCGACCGTTCCTCAGTTCACTGCCTCTTCAACAGTGTCCAGCCCTGCCGCATCACAAAACACACACTCCTCGCTCTTATCCAAGCTTCCCTTCCTCAAGAAATTTTCGGGCTCCCCCTCGAAGGATGGTGCTGTCTCACCCCTCGACCCCTCCCTGATTGAGCCTTCGACGCTGGATCTCCGACGACCAGCCCACTACACTGGAGGCTTTGTGGCACTTCCCCCGATCCCGCCTCCGGCCAACCCTATGCTCCCCCGCCTGAGCCACATCCACCTTGCCTTTGAGGCCCTTCCCATCTCCTCTCCGGATATTTACGCTCTCGCTACTCTCCAAACCCTTCTTGGAGGTGGTGGCTCTTTCTCAGCTGGTGGTCCTGGAAAGGGTATGTACTCCCGACTTTACACTAACGTGCTGAACCAGCACGGGTGGGTCGAGAGCTGCATCGCTTTCAACCACAGTTATACCGACAGCGGAATCTTTGGTATTTCCGCTTCCTGCAGCCCAACTCGGACCACCGAGATGCTTGAGGTGATGTGCCGCGAACTGCAGTCCCTCGGCTTGGATACTGGATACTCCGCCCTGCAGACTCAGGAGGTCAACCGTGCTAAGAACCAACTTCGTTCTTCACTGCTGATGAACCTTGAGTCCCGTATGGTCGAGCTTGAGGACCTCGGACGCCAGGTGCAGGTTCACGGGCGCAAGGTTGGTGTCCGTGAGATGTGCGACCAGATCGAGGCTCTGACTGTTGAGGACCTCCGCCGCGTTGCTCGTCATGTCTTCGGCGGCAATGTCCAGAACAACGGACAGGGTACCGGCAAGCCTACCGTTGTGTTGCAGGAGGGCGAGCTGGAGGGATATAAACTTCGGTCTTTCCCCTGGGAGGAGATTCAGGAGCGCATCGCACGATGGAAGCTTGGTCGGAGGTAAATAAAGTATCTCACTTTATCACATAGAGGATAATGCTGGGCACTTTCGTATAGAGGATGTGCTCACATGCTCCTAGCGTGATAGTAGGAGGATTGATTAATGAGGGGAGCAGAATTTGCATGGAGAGGCAATGTGTACAATAGACGATGTCCAGCATACAGAACACAACACAACTCTGTAATTATCTTAAGTTTTCATGAATCGTAGTAAACACTTACAGTGTACGGAGTAATCGGTGCCTCCCAGGGTTGGCTACGTAGGGTTGGGCGGGTCCAAGCTCCTCGCCGCTTTTGCCCGGCAAAAAAGTCGGTCCCGAACTGAACTCGCGCTGCGTCTCCGTCCTCCAAGTCCCATCATCCACCCACCTCTTAACGCCCTTTTCATCCACATCTCATCCTATAACCCCCCTTCACATCCGCCAAAATGGTCAAGCTCCACGAGGTCGAAGACGAGGCTTTCACCGATAAGCCCACCCCCAGCAAGCACGACGCTTTGTTGGTTTCCGATGATGAGGATGAGGACTACAGTGACACCGGTAAGTGTTTGTGACGCCTCCTGTTTGCCTTCATCTCGCCCACACTCTCTGCACCATGCGCCAATTGAATTTTTCTTTGTCGCGATTCGATATCGAAACGCGCGTTGCCCGACTCCAATCCGACACTGCCGATAATCGTGGCCATCTCGACTTCACCTACCCCGGAGAAATGACACGCATCGTTTTTCGAATCAATGGATTGATATCTGACACAATATTTCCCACCCGCAGACTCAGAAATCTCCGAGGCCGAGGATGATGATGAGGTCGAGGAGGAGACCTTCGCCGAGCGTCTTTCCGCTCTGAAGGACATGATTCCTCCCTCTGCCCGCCGCACCGTCTCCAGCACCGTCTCTTCCCTCACATCCTTCACCCAGGCCAGCCTTTCCTTCAGCGGCAAGGCTCTCTGGATCATCAGCACCAGCGCCTTCCTGATTGGTGTCCCCTGGGCTCTGGCTTACGCCGAGGAGGAGCAGTACATCCAGATGGAGCGTGAGCAGGGCATGATTAAGGGTGCCAACGAGGTATGATAAAACCCCGGAATACCCATCGGACCACGCATGGGCCTCTACCGCTTGACAACGAATCAATTGAAAGGGTTACTGACCAGATCCTCTTACAACAGATGCTCACACCCGGCGCCGAGGCCGAGAAGCAGGAAGCCCAACCCACCTTGTAAATTAATCATCGCCCCGGGAAACAGGAGTAGCGAGGAGACCGAATGAATCGATCGCCCAACATCCCAAACAAATAGGGATGTATACGGACGCCGAGATCCAGTGAATGACCTGGCAATATACCGAACGGCAATCAGTTGGATCGATTGATTCCTTTACCGTGCCTCGGCCGACATGACGAAGACATGAGTGAAATTAAATAGCTCAACCTGATATGCCATCGAGTCATTTGGTTTCCGGCAACGCTACCACTTGTTTGTTTTTTATCTTTTTCTGCTTCCTTGATGTCTTCTTCCAGAAACTTTGGCTCCGGCAGCTCATGCATGCATGTATTTGTACAATCACATCTATCTTATTTCATCTCAATATTCCTTGTTTCATCTTTTTTTCTTCTCTTGCATCACCTTCGTGCTTACAATATGTGTCTGTTCAAAATTATGAATTTGGATCACTAGTTTTATTACAGTGGAAGAATAAGTTGGAGGGTATTCTGCCTCCAGAGATAACCTCTTGATGTGTACTCGAACCCATTACTCACTAGACACGATATCTGTAAAATTGTTCGCAGATTGAGCAGCTTCCAACTCCTGTCATACAGATACATGAATCCCCTAGAGACTAGAGAATTTCGCCAGTTTCTAAGAGTTGCTACTATTTTCCTACCTGATTCCCAAGAGGCTATACCAGTCACGTGCTCTCGCGTCCCAGCGCGCCCGCGCGACCAAAAAGATTGACTTATTCTAAAGATTGCGTTTGTACTTCAAACATGACATATGACGTCCTCTTGTCCTTTGTTTTGAGAATCACTCCACCTCTAATACTCGACCTGACTTGATCTATCCTCCAACCCGCTCTCCTCTGCCACCTCAACCATCTCCAACTCCGTCATGCCCATGCCCCGCCGATCAAAGAAAAAGCAGGCGCGCCTTGCCTTCGCGCCAAAAACTGCAGCTGCATCCGCAGGTGACGGCAGCGGCAATGAAGAGACAAGCGACCGTCAGGCTAGACTCTCATATGGTCATCCTAGCATGGCGGAAGTTCGATCGCAAGGCTCTCGCATCGGTGGCGCTGAACCGTCAAAGCGTCATCGTCCTCTCCAACAATATCTGGAAGTGCAAATCAGGACGCCAAAAAAAGCAGAGAGAAAGGGTATGTGGAATTACTCTGGTCTTTTGTTTTGCAAGGTCTACAACTGATGTGTCAAAGAGCAACCACAGCCGGTAGTGTCAGATTCATCCGATGACGATATAGTCGTCCTGAGTTCGCATAAGAGAAAACGACCTACACTGCCCGCAATCGCCGAACCTGAGGATATGGATATGGATATGGATATGGAAACCCCCCGCGCCCGTCGCTTGAAGCGCAAGGCTGATAACAATCCGATTGTTTTGAGTGATTCTGATGAGCCGCTGGTTTCATCGCCAGTGAAGAGATTACGACGTGGACCGAAACGCGATTCTGAACCAAGCGATTCCGACAAGCCACTGGTTTCATCGCCGGTAAAACGACTACAACGCGGCTCGAAAACACAATCACATCAAACACCCGGCGCTCACCATAACAAAGACCAGGACCAGGAAGAGATCGATGAGGATGCGAAAGACCTCCAGGACTCAGGTATGTAATGTGTATATCGAAGTCTCATACAATAGGTTAATTGACTGTCTGCAGTTGTGAAAAATTCCCGAACGCGTGGCCATATTGCTGGCTCGGCGAAAGATCAGCGACAAAAATACCTAGAAGCTCTTCGTCGCAAGCGCGCGGGGATAAAAGAAGACAGCGACTCAGATGCAACTGCCCGAGGAGAAACATCCGCCACGGAATTATCTGATGACGACGGTGACCGACAATTCAATGGTGATGAAGACCTGGATCAATATGATGATGACTTCGTGCTCGACGACGATGCGACCGCACTTGGAGTTCCTACGGAGCTTCCTTTTGAATTCACTCGCCACGCCTACAAGAAATTGAAGGAATACTTCGAAGACGTTGTGTGCTGGATGGTCCACAATAGTATTGATCCTGCATTTCCTCGTTCGGATCCAATGTATGAGATGGCTTTCAATAAGCTTGAAGATGAAGTGAAAGGGCGAACCGGCTCTCAGTTTATGTCCTCTGTGTGGGACGTTGCCTTTCGACGGGCACTACTTGCTCGGCCTGGTCTCGAGATTGCTGCGTATCCAACCGACATGGGACATTCGTGCGATGCTTGCAAGCGTTCTGGACATCCTGCTTCGAGCGATTTGAGATTCTCTGGGAAACCGTACTCTTTGGAGACTTTAGAACCCCTGAGTGAAGATAGCGAGACATCTGCGACATCTGGGGGCGATGAAAGCTCTGACGAAGAGGAAAAGGGGATGGATCGAGACAGAGATGGTCATATTTTGCCCGAGGACGGTAGGAGCTTCTATCTCGGAAAGTAAGTATTTGGCACATCTGAAATCTGGGCATTTATTAATCGCCATGATACACATAGAACGTGCAAAGCCAATGCTCAGAGTGCACATACTTTATACCACTGGCGATACCATCTCAACGAGTGGGTTGTCGATCATCTCCAGCGCATGGGACATATGGATGATGACGAAGTCTTGCGCCGGAACAAAATGAAGCAGAAGCATAAGACGCGCAATGCCATTGAGGTTATAAAGACGATGAAAGAAAACAATGAGATCGAAAAGCTCTGGCGCGACTTTCATACTAATCTCAAAGTGGCTCGAGAAGAGCAGAATCATGTATGTTTCTTATTCCCACTCGACCATTTATTTGGCTTGAAACTGACCTCATTATAGCCTGCTCGGACTGGTCGTTTCTAGACCTTAATGGATACCAAGCGTAGTACATGGACAGAAAGCGCGATGTCTTTTGAAAGCAGGAGAGTCCAACAGTCTTTTTCTTTCCATAGCGATACCCCTGCGTTACGTTACATATTGCATCTCCCCAATGGGGTGGATTGGTTCATCAAGGATGGCATAAAATGTCTATAAGACATTTCGCTCGCCATTAGGGCCTGGTTCTTTGTCGTCTTACATAATCTATGTAGCAAAGCTTGCAAGTAATAAGACTTTCAAGCCTCGAAATAATCGAGAATAAGCAAGATGTCTATCAAGGCATCATCACTCGCGACTGATCCATTCTTGGTCATGCTGGGGGGTTTGTGTTGAAGCGTTCGTCGCCACTTGATCACAAGACCTCGCTTCGCATCTCCCAACTTGTTCTTCGACGGCAATCCTTTCAAAAAGCGTACTTTACTCATATTTTAGCTTGTTGCTTTCCGTTTGTTTGGGCATGGAGTCTCTGGCGATTGGTGGAGTCGACTTTCTCCCAGCCCCCGGTCCGGCACCGTGCTGATTCGTGGAAATGTCGACGCCAGGCCTGCCCGCGGGGACAAAATATCCTCGAACCCCAGATCAACATTACCCCAGGTCCGGGCCATTGTCTTTGGCCCCATCAAGGCCAATGACCTTCGCTCAACAGGATGGCCGCTTGTCTATGTCTGGTAAGCCTCCGGAATCCCCACCACTCAGCGATCCCCGTGGGGTCAGCCTGGCGTTATCAAGCTGCACGCGGTGCTTAGTGGGCCTAGAGTTCATTTATGCTAGGATCGTTTGATTGGTGCCGTGATGGTTTCTGCTTAGGGCGTTCTGTAGCTTTTTTTTTCTTGCCCCAGAGTTGTCTGACCGGACCACTATATATCTGGGGAAGTGCCTCCGCTTGTCCTTACCCCTGGGTAGTTCCTTTACAATATCCTGTTAGGGCTGCAGCAAGCGTGCATCGAAGAACCTTGGAACACGCATAATATACGCCTGTATTGAGTGTGAGATACAGCGTGGCGCGAAGTCACTCGGGCACTACCGATCGATCTGAACTTGACATACCTTGTTTCACCACCCTCTCCCATCAAAAATGGCGACTTTCACAATGACCCGGAAGCGGGCCTATAACTGGTGAGACTTGAAATATTCTCTATAGACGCGGCAAGTCTCAAGCTGACAATCCATTTATAGGTTCATCTCATGCGTAGCGGCAGCATGCATGGTGTTGTATGGATACGATGCCTCCGTCTTCAATTCCGTCCAGGGATCTAAAAATTGGATGGCCTGGTTCGGTGAACCCAACTCCACCGTGATCGGTTCTATCAACACTGCTTATACCGTCGGCGCTATCTTTGGAGGTTTCTTCCTTGGTGGCCCTATCGCCGATTACTTTGGTCGTAAGGTCGGAATGGGAGTCGGCTGTGTTCTGGTCATCATTTCTACTTTTATGCAGACATTTGCTCCTCGTGGCAACCTTGCATGCTTCATCGCCGGACGATGCATCATTGGTATTGGCCAGGGTATCGCTTTGAGTACGTTTCACACGCTGAGCCGGACAGGGTTGGATGAACAACTAGCTAATTTCGCTTTTCATAGCATCGGGCCCTATCTATATCGGCGAGCTTGCACCTGCTGAGATCCGTGGAAAGATCATGACCTTTTGGCAAATGTTCTATTCTGTTGGTTCCTTCATCTGCTTCTGGATCAACTTCGCCTGCACAAAGAATGTTCCCAAGTTGGGTGAATGGGACTGGAAGATGGTTGTCATGTTCCAACTCTTGGTTCCGGTTATAATCCTTGCCCTCCTGCCCACTATTCCTGGTAGTCCCCGTTGGTAAGTTGCACTGTGATGAGTCATTCACGGATGTAAGAAAGAGACAACTGACAAGACTCAGGTTCATCAAACGTGGAAACAATATCGAGAAAGCCCGCGCCGCCCTCCGCAGAGTTCGTGATACCGAGGAAGAGGTCGAGGACGAGCTTCTACAGATCCGTGAAGCTATCGAATATGAGAAGGAGGCTATTTCCGGAAACTACTCTGCTCTATGGAAGGACAAGTCTCTGCGCAAGCGTATGCTCCTCGCTTTGATCATCAACGCTGGTCAACAAATCACTGGTCAAGGCTCGCTCAACTCGTACTCTACCAAGATCTACCAGAAGATTTTCACTAGCAGCAGCCAAATTGCCCTCATCAACGCCTTGAACGCTACATTCGGTATTATCTTCACCCTTAATGCCGTGTGGATCATCGACCGCTTCGGACGAAAGTTCCTTCTCATCGTCGGTGGTATCGGTATGGGTATCTGTATGATCATTGTTGCCAGTGTTGAAACTCAAACGCCTGTTTTGGCCGGTGGAGCGAAGTCTGAACCGGTTGGAATATCGATTGTCTTCCTTTTATTCTTATTTATCTTCTTTTGTGAGTCATCGCCGTTCCATCACTGATTGGTCTCTGCATGAATAAACCTTACTAACAACTTCATAGACAAGCCATCATGGGGTGCCACTGTTTGGATTTGGACATCGGAAATCTTTTCCATGAATGTTCGCGCCCAGGCTGTCGGTATGGCTTCGCAGACTCAAAACGTCGCAAACACCATCTTCCAACAGTTCTTCCCTATCTTCCTGGACAACTGCGGCTTCTACGCATTCTACATGTTTGCCGGAATCAACTTCCTGCTGGCTGTCTTCGTATACTTCTTTATTCCAGAGACTAAGCAGGTCCCTCTCGAGGAGATTGATGCTCTGTTTGGCGGTGCCAACCACGTTGTCCAGGGCGAGGAGGTTCTTGCTCACCAAAAGGGTATTCAAGCCGCAGGAACAGAGACCAGCGAGAAGCCCGCGACAGTCACGGTTGAGAAGGTTGAACATCGCTGATGGCGATTAATTTTATTTTAATTATGAGCAAGGTTTTCTTGCGCAGGTGTCGATGAAAATTCCCAGGTGGTTTCTTTTTCTTATGAGGCCCAGCGGAGATTGCTAGCTTTTAATACAGTGCGTTAAGCGTGCTCCGAGAATGGATTCTTTTTTTTCCAGATATACGAGTATTCATTTTGGTATATACAGTAATAATTCGTAGAAAGTATGAAGTTTAGAAATTATTTAGCACTGGCAGCTAGAGCCTCAGCCTTTGAGGTGCTGTTAGGATCAAGGAAAGGTTTCTCGCCAATACCAACGGCTCGGTGGCCATATCGCTCGCCGAGACCTTCGTAATCGAATGTAGCGGTATGGAATGCAGATCGATTATCCCAGATGGCTGAAATCGAGTTAGTAAAGCAGCAAGTTATTAGGAAGGTGCCTCATCACTAACCGATATCGTTCTCATTTCTCCACTTAAACCTGACCTGGATGTCGTGGCCTTCAAGAATAGTGTTATAGAATTTCTTCAGAAGCTCATCGGACTCATCCTGAGTGAGCTCATTAATCTGCTTAGGAAATGGGCCCACGGCGTAGATGCTCTTCCAACCAGTCACTGGGTTGGTCCGCACGACAGGGTGGACAGCAGCTAAGTGGGAACCAGTATTCAGTGGGCTACCACGAGGGTCGGTATGAACGATAATGTTGGGATCTGCCTCCGCGGCTTTAAGAAATCCATCGCCAATATAATTTGCAGTAAGCCCCTCGAAGAACTTCTGGTAAGCCGGCGAAAATCGATCGTAGAGGTCATAGCCCGAGGCCCAGAGTGTATCTCCGCCAGAGCTAGGAAGCTGGGTAAGTCGGAGCGAGGTGTAATCGGCTGGAGCTTCCTCAAATTGAATATCCGAGTGCCATTGGGCTGAATCATAGCGGCGCTTGTTGGGCTGGTTCTGGTGACGGAACATTCTCTTGCGGATGACCGAGCTGATGGTACTGACTTGTGCGTCTTTGACCCCGAATTCACTGGTATTGTTGAGAACAGGGTGAATGTGAAGTGTTGAATCCTCTGGCTTGCCGGAAAGCTGGCCTAGTCGATGGACAAACTTCTTCTGCAAATCATCATTGAGGTTATTTTGAGCCCGGAAAAAGACAACTCCACGTTGAGAGACTGTATCAAAAAGTGGTCAGCTTGGAAACTTGTTGGATATAACTGAGGTGCGAGCTAGAGGTGTTTACTTGTGATTGCAACGTCCCGAATCAATTCGTCCGCATTTTCGGCATTCAATAGGTCATCGACGATGTTGACATTGTGAAATTCGCGGCCAATAGCCGGGGTCGTATCCTCAAAGGAAAACTTATCCAAAACACCACTAAGTTTCAGTGGCACAGGGTAAGTTGAGCCATCCTTAGTTGCAGGGCGAGAAGGAAGGGATGCTTCTTGAATTCCAGGAGCCATAGTGAAAGCAATGAATAGCAACCGGAATTTTCACTCTTGTTGAAATCTGAGCTGAATTCTCGGGTCCAGTTCTTCCATTTATATAAAGTAGAGCCTTGGAAGGAGATGCGTATATGTAGCACGCAATAAATTGTACGACTCGCACCTTAGCCGAGATAACCATGAGTTACAGCAGTGATTTTGGTATAGAAATACTAAAATGCGGGGTAACTATCAGGCACGACAGTTTCGTCCATAGTAACTACTAGTCGAACGTAGAGCTAGGATTACAATGATCTACACAGGAGATAAATATGCTCGAACACACCAAGAAGATACTTGAGAATTGGTCCGTCATTGGTTTTTAGGTGTCATTTTGAATGCAGAATACTTGATGCATCGGTCGCATCTATCCGGCCCACCCAATCAAGTTCGAGGAATCACGAAATCCTCGCCCGAAATCACACCTGACCAAGCCAGCCAATGTGAGCCAATCGTATACTCCGGCAGGTTCGGCAGATTCGGCTATCCCGGTAGATTCGGCAGATTCGGTAGATTAGGTGATTCAACAAGAGTAATTCGACAAAGAACGACCTCCTGAGGTTGTCGAGAATATTTAAAGGTCCAGGGCCTTAAAATACCTCAAGTTGTCTTCTTGATTTTGTATCGGGAGACTTGCGACCCGTCACTCAAATCGACCACCACCGGTTCTAACTCGTACCCAAAGGCCCAGGGCAATAGTACAAAGCGGATTGTATAATATATGACACCAACTGATAAAATAGCTAGTGCCACCACAGGAGAAAGGTAGTAAGGAAGACTTGTGTTGCCTTTACCATTAGATGGAGGAACAAAAGGCATCACCAAAAGGAACTGGATGAGTTCGTCAGCATAACTCGACCTTGCACAGAGAAAACGGGAGCAACTTACAATGTTACTGGCGAGATAGAAACCCAAAATGACCCAGGGAACTCTAAAATGAGATTGAAAATCCTCATCCTTCGAAAGGCGTAGTTTGATCAATCCAATAGTGACAAAAGTCAAGAGGAAGACCGTGGGATACGTTCCAAGACCAACGACAAAGTCGAACGCAGCGCCTGCGGGAGGAGCACAAATAAAAACAATACTTACCCCCAGGTGAATCGCGAGAGCACTAATGGGGGTCTTGAATGGTCGATTTTGCATGACAATATTGGGAAAGGGCGTAACACCATCCTTGGCCAACTCTTGTAAAACTCGTGCTGTAATTTCATATTAGCCACTGACTTAAGGAGCAAAGCTGCAACAAATCGTCGATACATACAAACAGTGAAGGCCACGCCTAGCAGGTGACCGATGGCAGAGATAGCAACTAGAGCAGGTAGTGCTTTGGAAGCTGCAGAATGACCAAAGACGTTGTTGAAAAGAGTGGCAGCAATGGTCAGATCGGACCCTAGAAAGTCCTCGCGCGAAACCCCGGCAAACTGAAAAAAATGTTAGTGTGTACGCATTATCCACTGGGATCAGGGCTCATACGTATGCAATGTTTGCTAACACATAGAGCACGGTAACCAAGCTCATGGCTGTAGGAAGAGCTATACGAAGTGTACGCTGAGGATTCTTTACTTCAGACAAGACCTGGAGGTGTAAGTTAGCCTATGAGCGTTGCTTAGAACGGCGTGTGTGTAGTTACCGCATTCAGATTATCGTATCCTTGAAAAGAAAAGATTGCATCTAGCAATGCGGTACCGATATTATAGCCGCTGCTTGAGGTGCCTCGGAATGATGAAGAGAGAGAAAGGTTGTCTGGTTTTGGCACCCTGAGATGGCCCCCCAAGGCGGCGAATCCTGTGCATACGATGAAGAAGAGTGTGAATAGCTTCACGATGCTAAGAATATCTTGCAACCCTCTTCCAACTCTCGGTGCCACAGTATGAATACCGACGGCAAATGAGACAGCAGAAATGGCCAGTCCTCGGAGTTTCCACGTAGTAGAAGCAACCGAGGCGGCTTTAAGAATATAAGAAGAAGCAGTGATGGCGTTACTAGCCGAGGTCTCTGTAGTAAGTGACCAGATTAATAACCAAAAGGATAGAAAAAAGAGAGAAGGAGACCCACGTAATATCGCACAGTAGAAGAGATATACACAAGTCACAAAAAGCCGGGGTGAAAAGCATCGTTCTAGATAGACTTTCATACCACCCGATCTTGGAATACCGCTACCAAACTCAAGGAGCACCATGGCACCGCATGTTGAGATTATTCCGGCAATCACCCAAAGAACCAAGGATAGCCCCGGACTACCGCTAAGTTTGAAAATAGAAGTTGGAGTCGAGAAGATTCTATTCTAGGTGAGTAGCTGTCAAGTCTTTTGCTGAACATAGAGTTACATACCCTGCGCCGATGATTTTGTTCACAATGAGCGAGATTGCTCCAAGAAGACCAATCCTGCGTTCTTGCAGGATATGCGCCTCCTTGACCTGAAGGCTAGAGCTTGAGCCATCGTCGCTGCTAGAAGACAAGTCCGTCTCGGTGGACTCTGATTCGTCAGTAAAGAGCCGCAACTTTGCTTGACCAAGTTAAAGATTTTACCGTGGGAAATTTGGTGGTTCTTCGACATGGCGGTATTGTGTTCTGACCATTGTTTAGCCGGCCAAAAGACTTAAATGGCAGATACACAATGTACCATTTTGGGATGGCAACTATGAAGCACAAATGTCGTGATCGTCCTGATTCTGCTATGGGCACGTACCGCCCCCAAACAGTCCGGTGATCTGTCGCCATCGGATGTTTATATGGAATAATAACGGGCCCACTCAATTCAGCACTTCAAAACACGATCAGTGTGCAATAAGATGAAATTTGCGTGTTTGGAAAAATAAAAATAAACTCAAAACCATGAATGATGGGGCAAGAGACTAGAGAAGGCGATATTAGTTACCTGCGGCATCCAGGCCTCAATAGTAGACATTTATTGACATCTAATGAGTTGTCCTTATACTGCATACTACTAGTAGTAAATATACGAGTGGCTTGTCTGATGGTTGTGGTCTTCCGATTTTCGAGGCTCGAGCTTGCTGATGTCCATCATCTAAGGTTGCTTTACCATTGATTCGGACCACGCTTGTTGGTGTAAATGCCACGCGGAATGCTGCCCGCCCACTTTCCCAGTTACGGCTTTGCGTAACGTAGTGCATTTTTAACAATGCAGATCGATGCAACACAGTTGAGGGCTCGTCGTCAGTGGGTCTTATGTCGCAAATTGTAGCGAATGGCTGATATTTGATTAACTAACGGTCCGAGGAATAGGACATGGCGCGATCGGACTCGATCGCAGATTGTACTACGTAAGAAATACTAGCACATGTTTATTTAAGTGCTACTAGTCTGTCTTAACCCGGGAAGTCTAGCTGCTCCGTCTGTGCAACAATTTATTGATAGCCACTTCCTCTCAGTCAGCATGTCCGCTGTCGAAACGATCACTCGGCCTACTCAGCCTGATATTGAGTATCACCCCGACTTCGCAAAATACCAGGAACGAAGGCGTCTTCGACTTGAATCTGGAAATCTCCAAACTAGTGTGCCGACTGGATTTCCGTCCGAGCTGGTTTCTCCTCTTGTTTGGGAGGGGAAGGATGTTGAAAAGCGGAGTGACTGGGCTTACCAGTTGAATGATAGTCAGCTTGATGAGATTGACGCTGCCTTGCATAGCTTTAAAGGTATGTAGTATTTCAAAAAAAACTGACGGCCAAATGAAAATTAATTCTGTAGCTCTCAACAAGCCGTTCGGTTATATCAAACAGACCACGTTCCCTTTACCAAACCTTCATCCGGTCCTGCGAGATCTTTCTAAAGAAATCCACAATGGCCGAGGATTCTTTGTATTACGGGGACTGCGCATCGACAGCTATTCTCGGGAAGAGAATATAATCATCTACACTGGTGTTTCATCCCATATCGGAAGCATACGTGGTCGCCAACAGGACACACGCCTTCAAAACGGAACCTCCCCGGTGATATCACATATTAAAGACATCAGCAACACCGTTGAGAGGGAGAAAATTGGCGCACCTTCGAATACAGCCGATAAGCAAGTTTTCCATACTGACGCAGGAGACATCATCTCTCTTCTTTGTTTGAGTCCTGCGGCCGAGGGTGGTGAAAGCTATCTTTCCAGTAGCTGGAATGTTTACAATATTCTGGCAAAAGAGAGGCCTGATCTACTCCATACTTTGTCTCAAGATTGGCCAGTCGACGGGTAAGGAAGCATTCATCTATATCCGCTTCTGAAAATCAACGCTCATTTACTTCCTTAGGTTCAACAATCCAAACAAGCCCTACACTCTTCGGCCTCTTTTATACCACCAGCCAGCAACGCCAGACACCCCCGAGCGTGTACTTATTCAATACGCCAGGCGTTACTTTACAGGGTTCAAGGCCCAGCCTCGATCAGCCGATATTCCTCCAATCACAGAAGCCCAAGCAGAGGCACTCGATGCGCTACACTTTCTAGCAGAGAAGCACAGCGCATCCTTGAATTTCCAGAAGGGCGATATTCAATACGCCAACAATCTTAGTATCTTCCATGCTCGCAATGGATTCAAAGATGCGCCTGGAAAAGAGTATGGATCTTCAAACCCTTGATATCGAAAATTTGCTGACTGCAGTAGGCGACATTTGCTCCGACTTTGGCTACGTGACCCAGAAAACGCCTGGGAAACCCCAAAGCCACTGCAGCATCGTTGGGATACGGTTTATAAAGATGTAACCGAGGATCAACAGGTCTTCCCCCTGGAGCCGATTCTTCGAAAGAATGTGGGGGTCTTAGATGCCCGCAGTGAAGAGAGGCGTTATTTGGGCATGAAACAATATGTATTAAGGTTCCTTGGTGGAGCATAACCATTCACCAATTTCCCAATTAAGATCTTACTGATCAAATATCCACTCTGGTATTCTTATTTTTTGAGTCCCGGAATTCCCACGGAGACATCGTAGATCACCCGGGGAAGCGGGGTAGGTCATGCAGGATTGCACTTTGCTGATACGACTCAAACGAAAATGGGATGAAACATTTAGCGATAGGGCATGATTGACTCTGCTTCGGATTGTTCCGGCTGAGAAGATACTTTCTTATGAAAACGGAACGACTTCCGCATGAGCTGCCACATATACGAGCTCATTCATTGGGTTTCCACTAACTACTCTATTCTAGTTTACCTCTATCTGTTAGGCGTCCAGTCTCTAACTGATCAGCATTCGGACCTGTAATTGGGAAATTTTATTCCACTCTAGCTTTCCTTCCGACCGCCACATATTACCTTTATCATTGAGGAAACCAATCTCACTCTGCAGTCATCCAGTTCAAAGCGTCCTTGGCACCTTGGAAGCGGAAACAGAGTGCATTTAGGCACACTGACAGCGGAACAAGGGTATGAATCTTGTGCGGGGGAGATGATCGCCAGCACTTGCAAACTCTCAAAGTTTCAGACGACTTTCTGTTCTCTCGCAGGGTTGTATTTAAACTGAAGATGCCCATCTTATGCTTTCTGATTTAGACAAACTCACAACACTTTCTTTCCGACCAGGTGCCCCCTCCCCCCCCTCTCTCCTCCGAGAACCACATTCTCAGGATCGTCTCACAACTGTCGCGAAGCTCATAATAAGCTCTGTTCCGGCGACTGATGTTTGCGTTGTTCTCCTAGCGGCAATTCGTCAATATGGAGCCCACCGAAAAAGCCCTTGAGAATGAGCAAGTCGAAGAGATGAAGTCAGAGCAGCCAACACCGGCGATTGACCGCGAGGCCGAGAAGCGATTACTACGGAAGCTCGATATCCATGTCATTCCAATCTTGACCTTCCTCTTCCTTCTCGCGTTTCTCGACCGGATAAACATCGGCAATGCTCGACTGCAGGGGCTCGAGGGAGATTTGAACATGAAAGGGCATGACTATAACATCGCGCTGTTCATATTTTTTATCCCTTATATCCTTTTCGAGGTTCCGTGCAATCTTATCTTGAAGAAGGTTTCCCCATCGTGGTGGATCAGTGGATTGATGTTCGCGTGGGGTGAGTTTAAAAAAAGTACCAAAGACAAAAATGCCACTAACCTCGTTCGCCTTGGTATCAGGAATTGTCACGGTTTGTCAAGGTGTCACCAAAAGCTTTGGTGGATTGGTCGCTTGCCGCTTTTTGCTGGGGGTTTTTGAGGCTGGATTCATGCCAGGTTTGCTCTTGTTCTTGATATGACACTAGGGCCTCTACTGACATTGGTAGGGTGTGTGTACTTGATTGCAATGTACTACAAGCGATACGAACTACAGTGGCGTATGAATTTGTTCTTCAGTGCAAGCATCATGGCCGGTGCAGTCAGTGGGGTATGACGCAACTCTCATGATTCATCTTGAAATTTTTTTAAAAAAAAGCTAACTAGTAGATGAACAGTTTCTCGCATATGCGATTGCTAATATGGCGGGAATCGCGGGATACAATGGATGGCGGTGGATCTTCATCATTGAAGGCCTTGCTACGATTGTCGCAGCTGCTACGTCGAAGTTTCTGATAGTCGATTGGCCCGAGACCGCAACCTTTTTGAACGAAGAGGAGCGAGAGCTGCTTCTATCCCGTCTAAAATCTGACTATGGTGAGGCACGAATGGATCGGTTGGATGGACCAACCTGGAAACGCATCCTTAGCGATATCAAAATCTGGCTTGGGTGTGTATTACCAAGGAAACTACATCATCTGTTCTACTAGTAGTCGCTGACCAGCATCTTTTAAGGCCGATGATGTATTTTGGCGTTGTGAATGGTGGCTACGCGACTTCGTTTTTCACACCGACAATTCTGAAGCAACTCGGTTGGACTGCGATACGGGCCCAGGTGATGAGTATTCCAATCTACGTGGTTGCAACAGTGATCTCGCTATGCGTTGCTGTTGCCAGTGACAAGCTTCAGCATCGATTCGCCTTCACAATAGTTGGCTGCGTTGTTGCTACCATTGGATGGGTGTTGTTGCTCTGCCAAGAGTCGATCCCAAAGGGCGCACGGTACTTTGCCCTTTATGCCGTCACTTGTGGGGGCTATATTACGCAGCCAATTCTTTTGGGTTGGATCAGCAATAATATGGGAGGCCACTACAAGCAATCGATTGCCGCTGCCATGCAGGTCGGTATTGGTAATATCGGTGGGCTTGTTGCAAGTAATATCTTCTTCGATTCGGAGGCTCCTACTTATAGAACTGGGTTCGGTGTCAGTCTGGGAATGACGTGGATTTGCGGGCTAGCCTGTATAATCTGTTTTGTCTGGGTGAAGCGCGAGAACAAATTACGGGATACGGGGAAGCGAGATGATCGATACCAGCTCCCAGAGGACGAGCTTAGCAACCTTGGAGATGATCACCCAAGTTTTAGGTATACATACTAGGTACAGCCCTGGAGGCTGTCGATGATTCATCAAATGTCCTATCGCGCCTTGGGTTGAAAATAACGGAGCATCACAGTATTCTGCATTTAATCGAAACCTCAGATAAAGATCATCTCTTATTAGTAACTCCACAGGTGGGACAAACACGTAGCGGTGGTGGGTACTTGTACTCCCGAGGTCTATGCCTGAAAAAAAATATTTGTGGCAACCCATGCTTCAAGTTTTGTACTGGAAAGAGCTTCCATAGAAATTAATATGGCACCAATCGGCTATATCCATGCCATTTGTGATTATCCAATGCGAAAATGCCCGATGGTCGCCTTTCGGCAACTTCCATTTCCATCAATGATTGGCAAGATGACGATCTCGCGGCGTTACGAGTCAGGCGCCAAGTCAAGCCAAGGATACCTGTCAGACCGAAATAGTAATTGGGAGATGAAGGCAGATTGCCGCCAAAGTGGCAACAACACGGGTGACGATCTGGTCCGGGGTTCTGCAGGGATCTAACTAGTGGTAAATAGCTCATATCCAGGATATGTACTCTCATTGATTCTTCTGGAAGGAAAAATCCCATATTATTAGAACGCGGTGTGCTAGGATCAAGGATCCAGAACCGTAGACAGTTGCGCAGACTGGGATCCGCGACTCTTTTGGAAGATACTAATGTGAAGTCTTCTCGAAGTTCTGCTGTAGATCTTCTCCGGATGCATTGTGACGAGTACAATCCGGGGAAAGGCCTCCCACAGAGGTAAGCGCTCTTGTGATACCGATATTCTCCTTGACCGGCAGACTAAATGGTCGTAGAAAATGAAGATCATCCAACCCCTTAACCTCTCTCACCACGTCTACCAGGTACCGTCTAACTGCCCCGGGGTTGGCGCGCATTCACGAAGCCAATAATTCGCACACCGGCTCCACCGGGCAACCTTCCTAAAATCACTGATTGCTGGCTTGGATCGGCACCTCGTTACCGAGATGACGTAAAGAAGCCAGTCAGAGCAAGAGGAAAAAAGTCCTTGGGAGTTCCACGCTCGTTCGACCACATGGTGGCACACGAAACCCTGTCCGAACCCTGTTCGCCAGTGAGCCTTGGACCCAAATATTGTCACCGCGACGCTCATTCTCGCAAATCCAGCGACTAATACACCCTAAACCCCTTGGGTCGGATGCTAGTCTCCAATCAGACCGTTACGCTCCAGGAGTCCCGCGGAGGTATTTTCGCGGTTAGGCCCGAGAGCCAGTTCCCTCTATCCAACGCAGATACTTAAAATCATGGCCTTCCTCCCCATCGCCACATTCTCTTCGGCCTCCAAAAAATCTACAGACAAGGATCCTTCGTCCCCGTCCTCATCTTTTTTCACCATGTCGCACAGTCGCTCATCACCCAATAAAACCAGCCGCTCCGTCACCTCTGAAGAGCCATGGAAGGTCGATACTCCCTTTGGCCCTCCACAGGTTCCTCGATCATTCCCCAATACTGGCATTCGACGCATACGCGATACTCTCTCCAAGATATCGCCAGGAGCACTTGCAGAGAAGGAGGAACTTCGCAGAAGGAATCAATATAAGATTCCATTGACCCACCGGAACGTCGACAACTTCGTGACGGAACAGGAAGTCAACGAGGCCTGCACGCCGAATCAGCGCACCCCAGACGTTCAGGTGGCTGAATGGCTCGAACACGTTTCCTGAACTCGAGAAGTACCAACCATGGCCTACCATGGGTTACAAGCGTCCCCACCTCCACCACCGCACGGTCGTGCTTGAGTTCGACTAGCCTTCTTCTCGACTTTTCCTTGAGTCGCTGACCCCGCACGACGCGCCGATCGGGCGTAACCACTCGAAGTCAATCCGGGCGGTTGCACTCTCTTATCGCATGACTGATTCCCATCAGTCTCTGTCGGCCTTTTGGCCCCCGATGCCGACTACATCCTCGTATCCTATCGCATTGGCGGGAACGTCATGGCGCAAGGTGGACTGTGGTTACTCATGCACGCCCCCCAGTTTGGCGTATGCTGTCGGCTCGACGGCAACAGCGGCTCCCAAGTACTATCTCTGGTCTCGTGTTTGATACTCACCGGATAAATCGGATCAAACTACCTCTCTTACCACCCTCTTGTCGCGTGGGGGGCTTTTGGTCGCAAGGCGTTATCCATAATATGCCGGCAGATATAGTTCTGGACGATCTACGCTACCTCAGCGCGGGGGCGAGGGGGGTTTGGCGCAGCTCGTACTTTGGTATGAGGCAGCATAGATTGATAAAGGGTGTACGGAATATCTAACACACTTGATGTTGCAATGCTCGTCAAGTGATCGGATCGTGAACTAAAAGTCCCATCGGCCATTTCTCGGTGGGCCCATCGCCCGTTGCGGCTCTGTCGGACACGAGAAGGAATGGCCGCTCAACTTGAGAAGTCATGACTTACATATTAATACAAATACCTTTAGCATAATATAAGAAATTTAATATCAGTGTATTTTGCCCGATATACCCAGCGAACTTTGAAATAGTCATAATTATTTATGCTGAGAGAGGGGCGGGAGAGAAGGGGGGGGGATGTGCCAGTGCCAAGTCGCAGGATGCCCCCGCCGCGGGGGATTTTTAGGGTTTCCAAGTTACCACAACTGCTAGTCATGACGGGTACTTCCAAGGCTGACTGGTCTGGATTCAAGTTGGTACACTCCTATCCTAGGCTCTTGTCACTTTGATCCCTCTACTTCAGAGAATAGCCATGCGACCCAAAAAAGTGGCTATCATCGGTTAGTCGTCCATCGGTCATCGGCCACTCTAGCCCCCGACCAACCTACTGATTCAATTTACTCTCGTAGGAGCCGGCCCATCCGGCCTGGTCACCGCAAAAACACTGTTGCATAATTTCCCAGGGAAATTCGCTCCAGTTGTATTTGATAGTCGATTTGAAGTCGGTGGTCTCTGGAACACCGGTGCTGCCCCCACTAAAGCTCGAGATGCTAGTGACCCGGTGACTTTGGATCCCCGGATGCGCACGAATCTCAGCCGTTTCACAGTGGCATTTTCTGATCTCGCTTGGGAGTCCGTGATTGAAGATGATGACATTCCAATATTTCCGCAAGCCAGCCAAGTTGGCCAGTACTTGGCATCCTATGCCCAGCGCTATATTCCCAAGGATGCTTTTAGGTTAGGGAGCTATGTGAGGCAGACTAAGCGATTGGTCCAACCTGGTTCGTCTACGAAATGGAGAGTGTTCTGGGACCAGAAAAGGTATGTCTCTAATTGATGTTTATCTGATCATGACTTTCTAGAGCAAATGTTGACATGGTATAATCGTCTAGTGCCCAATCAGTTCAACATGAGCAAACACAAGCAATAAACTCAGAGAAATCGGAGGATTTTGATTACCTGGTAGTCGCATCTGGATATTTTGCTCGCCAGTATATACCAGACATACCAGGGCTAGCGCAATTCAATGGCCGGGTTGTGCACAGCTCAGCTCTCGCCAAAGGTCACGATGCCGCAAATGATGAAGACCTCTCTCTCGGAAATATTCTCGTCCTCGGAGGAAGTATGTCTGGCGTGGAATCCGCATCGACATTTGCGCTGCATCGTTCTAATTCAAGATTTCATGATGCGAATCGGGGAGCAAATACGTCAGCAGGACATTCAATCTATCATGTATCGTCACGACCATTTTGGACATTACCAACTTATCTCCCACATACCCTCCCTTCTTCCACTGTTTCATTTCTCCCACTCGACTTGACAATGTACGATTTGGATCGCCGACCCGCCGGTCCAATAGAGTACTATCTTGGACCCATTCCGAAAGAAAAGGCAGCGAAAACAAATGAATACTTCCGATCATTACTTGGCGCAGAATACGAGAAATTCGGACACGTGCATCAGGAGGGACCAGAAGCTTCGAGTTTGAGTCCGCCGTGGGTAGCTATAGGTAACGACTATGCTGGATTCGTTCGGTCAGGAACGATCGTACCGAAGATGGGCCGAGCTGTGACCATCCACCCAGATCCTGCCAAAAAGCTAGCAGCCGTCCAGATTGAGACCGCAGATGGCGAATCGATAACATTGGAGAACATTGCTTCCATAGTGATGGCAACCGGATTCACCCCATTTGAATCAATATCTTTCCTACCTGAAGATGTCTTGTCGACCCTGGAGTATACAACCGATGACTCATTCCTCCCCCCTGGTCCTGAGATCAGGGTGGCAGTCTCCGATCAGAGATCCCTGATCTCGGCTTCGTCGGATACTATCGTGGTCCCTACTGGGGTGCTATGGAGATGCAAGCACGATTCCTCGGCAAGACATGGGCCCAAGAACCCCATGAGCTCGCTACGACCGAGTCGCAGATGCGAAATATTCGACTTCTGAGACAGCCAGCCACACAGACTTGGCGAGGTCAATTTCCGATGGGCGACTATGTAGGGCTTATGGAAACATTTGCCAAGGACCTGGAAATTGAACGCACTCGTTTACAAGATGTAGAGGGGCCCGGTCCTGTGATACCTGCTCGGTATATCTACAATGATCTATCTTCCACTGATGGTCAGAAACAGGGCATAGGGAACAGCGATGCGAAGTTAACTCTGGATTCTTTGTCCTTGCTCGGCCTTTGTGGCACTGGGGATATCAATACTCTTGATTCCCAGACATGCATAGCGACGGCCATATTCAGAGCCCTTCATGGAGAATGGAAATATACCAAGAGGGGATATATCGGCGAAATTGCTGGAACTGTTGCATTTCATCCACGGTACCCCACAGATCCTGCATATGATAGGGAGTATGTATGTGAGGAGCTACTTTCGGAGTCTGCCGATATTACATACAACACAAAGCAATCCATCTGGCGATTGTCCGAGGCAGGCGGCACCGGTTTCCCCATCCAGATATACCCCATGGACGAATGTGGTTCGGAAATTCCAACCACAAATCATTTGAAGCTGCACTCTGCGCAACATGGAAAAAGTGGCAATGTTGGGCCGAATCCGACAGTAGATATCGCAGTCGACCATCGGCCTGATTATGCTCTCCAAGACAACACGTTTTACTACAAATTCTGGTTTGATGGCGTTTCTATCTCGAGGTGGGAGATTTCTCGTACGGAAGATCATGTGGTATCAGATGGGCCGATGGCCTCGATTATCTACACCAGAGTCTAGATCGTCTGGCATCCTTTGAACTACTTGGCTAGACACCCACACCTAGCGACATTTGAACACGACTATGCATTGTGCGGTGTTAGAGGCTGCATGTTCTATGTGCAAAATTGAAGAACTAGAGACAACGCTCTTGAGTAGGCTAGCGCAGAGCCTCGGTTCCGGATTTCAACGGCCTGTACCAAGCTCCATTGGGAAGGTCAAATACTGAAGAAAACAATTTAAGGCTCATTTTGACAGCTGGATCAACCTGCAAGGCTACCGATAGCCGAGGCGCTAAAATAGTCGACCTAGTCAATCAGATCATAACTGACCAGCGAATCATTGAGCCGCGGCCCTCGGACTGTACAACGCCGGTGGATTAGCCTCGCACCTTACTGCCCTAAAACAAATCCATGGATTTAATTCATCCGTCTGAAGATGGAAAACTTTTCCTCTGGCCAGATAGGATGCTGACAGATCCTTCGTGATCGCCTTTGGTTCCGGCCGAGTGGCAACGGCACACCGATACACTTCACGGAACCAGGGTTCAAACCCGTACATCACGGGAAAAAAAAGGGTCTTGATCCGTCCACTCGGATTAACGTTGCATTTTGTACCTTTTTATTCCCTTCTATTTGTGAGCTGGTCAATTGACGCCACTGGACTACAAGAGCCTGGCCAGTTCTAGTCTGGGGTAGAACCACGGTGGTATGGATCCGCCGGCACGATGCGAGCCTCAGAGCAAGGTAGGGGTCCATCGGTTTTACGGCACGGCGTCGGCCTCGCCGATATTTTCCTGCATGATTTCCTTTTGTATTCATATAAAGAGACCATAAGGCATTGTGATCCCTGCTGGGCATTTTTCATCAAAAATATCACAATATCAGAATCAAGATCGCAACTTTGGGCTGGAAGGTGGGAAGTATCAACGAACATTCACCGCATTCAACAAAATAGCCCTCGCCATCTCATTCAGTTACACAACCCAACCACGACTCATCTATATGAACGTCTGCAACATGGAAAGGCGCAGTCCATCTCAACTACGGGAACCCGAACCACTCACGCTCGACCCGATATCCGAATGGCGCGCCTGGCAAGCCCTCTCCGTCTACTTCACAGTACTACTGAACCGTCAAATCCGACGTCGCTGGCTCCTAGAGCACAAATCAATGGAAGACAAGCCCATGGCCGAGCATTTCCGCCCTATAATCTTCCTCGAGCCAGTTCCCGCACTACACAAACCACTCATCCCGACCAACACCGACACCGACGCAGGCACAGACCCAGCACTTGAACTTGCCACCACCAATTCAAAATACAACCCCTACAACAAAACCGCCCTCCAAACACTAAAGCAAAAAGTCCACCTCCTCCGCGCGCGCGTCGAAAAGGGCAAAGAACTCGCCTCGGAAATCGAACGACGCATGCAAAATCCACGTATCATTTTCCCGACTCATTTCTGTCACACTTGCGTTATGGGCGGCGACTGTGTGGACGTTTTGTTGACGAAGTGCGGGCATCGGGTTTGCAGGACTTGTCTATCGTTTGGTATTGATGATAATGATATTTATGAGTGTAGTATTTGTTTTGCGCCGGCGAGTTTCGTGGCTAAGACGCCGGTTGATGGTGGGCGGCGGCGGTCTTTGGTGGGGGGGTCTTTCTGGTGATTTGGGGGCTTGGGGACAGGGAAAGGGAAAGGGACAGGGACAGCGTGAGTCGCCTTTTTGGTTGCCTGTTGCTTTGGGGAAGTGAGTTTTGTTTGACGGGTTCTTTAGTGGAGTGATTGTGCCCAAGTTGATGGGGGTGTTTCGTTGAGGTGGGTTTGAGGACTTCTGATGAGGGTTATGGTTCTCTTTTTCTTTTTTCCTTTCTTTTGCTCTTTAATCCAGCGGCATTTGCATCTGTATAGTGGGGGTTTGGCTCACTAGATACACTCCTATTTACCAGTAATATCATGATATACCAACATTGCTACTCACTACTCTTGGAAGGGATGGACTTCCAAAAATCATCCAAAGTAATTCTATTCCAATTGCAGGCTATCTATTCATGCCTAATCTAAAGAGTATACAAAGACAATATTCAAATATCGCAATCTAGAAATATCTAAGGTACTAGACTGCAATCTTAGGGGTCATCGAGACATGAAGAGAAATGCATCACGAGACACATGTCTGGGACACCCACACCCACAAACCGATTTAACCAGACAGAGTGAACGCCATTCTGTGTTCGTACAATGACCATCACCATGCTGGAAAAGAAAACATATCATAGAACAAAGGATTGGGGGGGTGGGCGCGTATATTGCGGACAGGGAGGTAATGGATGAAAAAAACATTATACAGGAAGAATAAGTTATGCAATCATGCCAGCTGATCACAGCTGACCACCAGCTACCCAAAATTTGACAAAAACAAAAACAAATGCATGATATGGGGACAGAGGGGGAGGGGGCCGTAAATTAAGGGTCATTTATGTGGTGGGTATCTAGACATGATGGAGAAAGCCACGGGTCGTGGAAGTAAAGAAAAGGGGAGGAAACATCAAGCTTCCTCCCCTCACATATCCTCGGCATGTTCTCCGTCGTCAATAACCATCGACACACCCTTAACTGGATGTAGGAGCATAGGTGGGAGACACATGCGGCCCTCGCCGGCCAGTTCTTGTTGCTCGCCGCCGTCGTTGTCGACGCGCAGTCCAAGCCAGCGGCGCCAGATATTCGGCGAAAAACCGGCAGAGTAGAACCAAGTTGTACCCTTGAAGTTGTGCTCGCGGTCACCAAAGATAGACGTGCGGGCTCCGCCAGAGGCACCGTTGCGACCGGCATTGAAGACCGACTCCAAGTAGCGTGTGGGCCATCGGCGGTCGATGTAAACTGCGTGCGGGACAAAGACGGCCTTGAAGCCGTGGTGGAGAGCCGTTGTTGCGGGCCACATCTCTGAAAACATGCTGTGGCGCTTGAGACTGCACTCGCGATGCATGGTGGTGAGGAGCTTGCGTGAAATGCGAGAAGCGGTGATGATTGCAGTACGGCGCGGGGGCATGCCATTCTCCTTGTTGTAGCCCGTAACATCGTCACGAAGTAGCCAAGTAGTGCCTTCGGGATCGTACAGTGGGTTGAAAACAATAAGGTCGGCGTCTTCGCCAACGCCCCAGGTATATTGGTCCTTCTCCATCGTGGTGGGTGGGATTCCTTCACCCTCCACCTCGAAAATATCGCGCTCGTCCGGTCGCTCAGGGCCCCAGACGGATTTGTCGCCTTGTTGATGGTGCATAATACTGCCGGGGTTCTCTCCATCGGCACCGGGCTTCCTAGCACTCCAAAGGTTGTTAGGACTGTTGGTACCGCTCTCCGTCTGGACGCGAACTGTGTGGCGGAAGTCATCCCATGAACCGTGAACAGAGGGAACGTAAAAGCGGGCATTTCGGTCCCAGAGACCCTTGCGAGGCTGTTGTTTAGCCCAGCTGGCGACCTTGTCAAAGAGATGGTACCAGTGACCAGTATAGCGGGCATCCATCTCCCAATTCCAGAAATAGTCGTATTCGGGATGTTGGTAAGCAAAGTATTGCATAGGCATATAGGTACTGCGGTATACACCGTGGATGGGTAAGCCGCGAGTCAAGGTTTCCTCCAGGCCGGGGTACACCAGAGACATTTGCTGTTCTGACCAAAGTGTCCCCATACCACGGAATTCCTCGGGCAATGCATCATCCAGCACACGCTGGTATGTCTCGTCATCCGCCCAAATTTGAAGGTTGGCGTCCTTGACGTGGATGAGGAAATGGATCGTGTACTCGCCACCGGAAACAAGCGACAGCTCCGAGATCACAGATCGCATATACATGATGTCCTCGGGGGTGTACCGGAAGTCATGCCAGGTTCGAATAATGACAGCAGTCCTCGGAAGTCGATCCGAGCCAACCCTAGGCTTCGTCGCCGAGCTATCCTCGATGGAGGGGATGTTGACACTGGGGACGCCCACGGGCATCGAGACGAACCTGTTCAGGCGTGGCTCCGGTAGCTCATTGAAGCGATGACGGTTCGCAGCGTGGCACCTTTGCTGCGCGCCAGCCCAGTCCATACCGCGATAGTCAATTGGAGGGGAATCCTCCCAAATGCGCTCGGCGCCATCGCGGTGACCTTCCAGACCAGCGCCAATGCCGCCTTTCTTGACCCCATATCCCAACCCGTAGGGGCCAAGGCGACCAAATCGATCAAAGCACATATCATCCTGAATCCCGAGCATTGTGTTCGAACCCATAACTGGGTCCGGGAACCCTTCTGGTACTCCGGGGTAGGACTGGATGAGCGGTACACGAGTCTTGCCGTCCTTGTCCAAGAAGCACTCGCGCTTCTCGCCATATTTGCTGACGTAGTCGGCAGACGCGTAGTCGGGGTATGGGTTGAAGACCGAACTCGACATGGTCGGCTTCAGGTCCCTGGCGCTCAATTTGTTCTCTTCGCTGTCCGCAGGCGCAGTGTCGTCTCGCGGGAGTGGCATGCCTTCTGGGCCATCGCCAGGGTATTCGGGAACATTATCCTTACGCGAAACCAATTTCGATAAACCGCCCTCGTAGCGACTCAGCATCGGGAAGCTCTCCCATTGAGGAGGTTTATTGGTGTTGGCTTTAGGGAGTTCGACCACCACCTCCGACACGGTCTCAGAGATGGTGAAACGAAAGAGTGTGAGGACGAACAGGAGGAGGGAGACGAAGAGGGCGAAGCAGAGCCATCGCATAATCCGCTGGGGTACACGGAAACCCATGCCGGCCTGGGCACGACGTAGGCCCGCGCCATTCATGACAGGTGGGTAGGAGGTGGAGGAGTGTTCTGGGCCGTCGCTATCGTCGGATTCGGATTCACTTTCGGAGTCATCGCTGCGACGGTGATGGCGGTATGGATGACGGCCAATTGGTTGTTTCTCGACATCAGCATCGTGTGTTCGTGAGGAATAGGGTGATGGTTTGTTGTAGGCGGCGGAAGATCTCCTCGCCTGGACGGTCATGTTGCCGGGGAAGTCGTCAACATGGGAGGGAGGAGTGCGAGGATGCAATTCAGTGACACATCTGTCAAGTAGGTCTCAAAATAGGAGCGGAAGCTAGTGGGGGAGAAAAGGGGGAAGAAGAAGAGGAGAAGAGGCACGCGATGAAAGGGCAGATCGTCCTGGCAATTACTCGTGGGGGGCGTGACGCTTTGGTTTTGCCGCGGAGGAGACCAAATGCAGCCACACGAAAACAGGGCTGACCAGAAGATTCAGGGGAACCAGGGGAAATACGGGGGAGGGAAATGTTTGCACCAACACCAATGCAAATTCAGATACTTCGTACGGGTTCCCTTAAATCACCAACAAAATAAACAGGAAAGAAAAAGGCTAGGCGCATCTGCCAAGCCCACAGGCGAGGAGGAAAATGAGGGATTACGCATGTTGTGCTAAATTTGGGTGCAGATAATTGCTCATTTGGAGGAACCGCGGGCAGACTAGAGAGTATAGACTCTTCGAGCATAATTATAACATAGTCATAAGTCACAGAAGCCATCACAGTTACAAGTACGAGCCACTGGCAAAGATCCCAAGACAGAGACAGATCAGAACTGATGATACTGATAGAAATGATGCAATCAATCGAAAAAGGAGAAACCAGCAATTTTGACGTGGCGCCAGAGAGAATAGAACAAATGAGGCTAATAGCATAGCGAAGAGAAATAAAGCCATGGCGAGCAAAAACACGCAAATCCGGCCAAGAGTGTCCTGTCCATTCAGGATGGTGGCCTCGTGAAAGAACTCCGCCATAATCATCAATCCATCATTTGCAGATTTCCCGTGGTATTTCTCTTGCTCTGCTACGTACACACTCCTCCCCCATCACAATTTCGTATTATATCCGTCTAATCGCGGTTTGTTTTCCGGAGAGTGTCGGCGAGCCACTCCAGACCCTCGTAAAGACCGTCACCGGTGGTGGCGCAGGTGGATTGGATGAACTGGGAGGCGTTAGCGGGGGGGCAACTAAGGAGCAAGCGCAAGCAGATGCAGATGCAGATGCAGGAAGGGATAATAGAAAACTTACCCAAGCACGGCGGGTCAGGCTCTGGAGGCCAAGTTGCTGGGTAATCTCGGCGGGGCTCATGGCGTTCTAAACAAAGCGCATCATCAGTATTCCGTTTCCGGTCGTAGTTTGAAGGGGATCCGAGAAACGAGGTCGTCAGATGTTGAAATTGGATCCTTACAGGCAAATCTTGCTTGTTGGCGAAGACCAGGAGAAGGGCGTCCCGGAGCTCGTCCTCGTTCAGCATGCGCTGCAACTCCTCGCGGGCCTCGACAATACGATCACGATCGTTGCTGTCAACCACGAAGATGATACCCTGAGTGTTCTGGAAGTAGTGGCGCCACAGAGGACGAATCTTATCCTGACCACCGACATCCCACACGGTAAACTGGATGTTCTTGTACTCGACGGTCTCGACGTTGAAGCCTGCGATTGACGGAAGTCAGCGAAACCCTTGCTTTTGTGTGTATTTGCGCGGTCGGGGGGGATTTCCGGCGAAAGGAAAGGACTCGAGTGGCGATGTCGCAAAGATGAATCGGAGGAAGACTGACCGATTGTAGGGATAGTAGTGACAATTTCACCAAGCTTGAGCTTGTACAGGATGGTGGTCTTTCCGGCAGCGTCCAGACCGACCATCAGGATACGCATCTCCTTGCGACCCCATAGTCTATCAAACAGCTTTGAGAAGGTAATACCCATTATGGCGGTGACTCGAGGCCCTAGAAATTTGGAGGTTAGATTTTTGGTAAGAATCAAATCCAAGGAGAAGAAAGGCGGAGGGGAGGGGGAGAGATTGGAAAACGTGTTGTGTCGGGGATTTTAGGGTTTAGGGGGGGGGGCAAAGGAAGGGATGATCATGTGAAGTGGTGACAAGGCGATAGAAATAGATTCAGGCAGTAAGTAAGAGTAAAGAGGGAACAATATGACCTACCTGGGTAATGTGTGTGAGTTGGGGAGGGAAGATGGAAGGTGAGGTTGATAGGGGAAGGAAGGGAAGAGAGAGTTGGTAACAGAGACCAGAAACAGAAACAGACAAGAGGGAACAGACCGACACCGAGAGAGGCCTGTTTTTTTGTTTGGGGGGGAACACTGCACTACGAACACTCTGAGGCGGTGGGCAATCTCTCCTTCTTATTTTATCCTGCTCAACAGGCACCCATCATCAAATCAGCTGTTTCTTATTCCTATTCTATACAAATGTCATCTACTATCCATTCATCACTTCCTTACCTTCACAGAGGACACCGTGTTGGCCCCGTATCCGAAATACCGGAGGCGAGGGGGGGCACCACTTGGACCATGACCAGCGGCTTCACCCAGAGATCTGGACGCCTGGTTGGCCCCGCTGATAGGCTCATGCTGATTATCAGCCCCATCTAGCGCCCAGAAAAGAAAAAGAAAGACGCCATCCCCCGGTGGGACTTGTCCCCGTGGATATTGGACATGACACCACCTGCCATTTCCCTCCTCCCGTCTCCATGATGATCATGATTTCTGATGATACCATGGCCACAGCCACTTTCACTCACGCCGGGACTTGCTGGACCTGCTCATTCTCTCTCGCGACTTTCGAAAGAACGTCTTAACCAATGACTGATAGATCGTCTTCCCTTCCACCGTATCGCTCGCCTTCCCGAATACCGTCAACACAAGCACCGACACAAATAAAATCACCGCAAAGGCCACCCAATACTGCGCTTGGGTGTATCCGCCCTTAACCCCCTTCAGTTCCGTCGAGAAATAGGCTGTCATCAGACTGACCGGAAGGAACATAATGGTAGCCTTTGCCAACAAGATCGTGATTCGTGTCAACTTCTCAACGGCCTGAGAGTCCTTAAGCGCGATCAAGTTAAAGTTCTATCGTCGCCATGACGCGCAGGTTAGCAGGCTGCACCGGACTAGCAAATAATGGAAACGTGGCCAAATAAATCATCACTCACCAAAAACGTCAACGACTCCTTCTCGCCGAGGCACGTCTCGATTTCACTCAAGCAGTATAAATTGATGCGATCCGCCAACCGCTCGAACTTGGCCACCGCGGCCGAACTCAACAGTACCCCGACGGGCTTATCGTTTGCGAATGGAAGGCTAGCACTGCTCATCAGACTCTCCTGTCGCCTCTCCGCGAACTCGCTTTCCTCAAATGTGGTTCCACAGGGTACTGGTCGTTGTTGGGTTCCCCGGGCTTCATCGCGCAGGAGTCGCTGCCGCTGCAGCACGCGCTGCATGATGAGCTCGTAGCTCTGATACAATCGCTTTAGCACGCCAAGTCGGCGTCCTAACCAGTGCAACTCGTTCACCAATTCCACTATTGGCTTCTCGAGCATTGAGCCTCGCTGTAAAGCTGTTGTCAGTTACTCTCCAACCGCCGGGACATGCAAGGACCTACCAATTCTTCCAAGAGTACACTGTATTTGTGCTCTCGTTTCGCGACTAACCCGAAGCTCGACATCCAGTCGTCAAAGAGATAATAGAAGAGGAGGCTCGGTCCATCATCTTGTTTTATACTCGCCTGGTCCGGACCTACATCGTTGAAATGGCGTACTCGGACGGTGACCAATGAGTCGTTCTCGGTCTCGCTCTTGTGAAGTCGCGATACACCCTCGAAGATGGATTTGATATTTCTGCGTGCAATCTTGAGGATCTTTAGTTGGATTTCTTGGAAGTCTGCCTCCTGTCGGGGGAATAGATTCTCCTGCATCGAAATCACGGTTCCTATGATCGATCTTAGCAAAAAAAAAAAGGACTTCCAAGGCACCCCTCAACTAATCATTAATCCAGCAGGTTGTCACTTACCATCATCACACAGAACCAGCCAGGTCCAGAGCCGTCGACCCTCTGGAAGGTCTTCACCATTATTCATTTCGCCCTTGGGTATTCCAGGGTCGGCCGTCGCAAATAGAGTATTATAGCCAATGCACGTATCTGAACGAGTGTCAGTCCTTTTGTAAATCTTCTTCTCTAACATATCGCATCGTATCGCATCGCATAACCTACATCGAGGCCCATAATCCGTCGACGAGAAATGCCAAATCTGATCCGTGACCTGAGCAAAAGTGAGTTTCCCCGGATTAGTCGCGGGACCGGCACCCGCCATCTCAACGCTCTCCAGGCCATCCTTGATATGCATTGCAGTCTCAAGGTCGTCAGGAGAAAACGCCAGGGACCGGTCGAGGTCGCGGGATCGAGATTCTCGCTTTTTGGAGAGCGCTGTTGCTTTTGGGCGGGGGAGGACTGGTTCGGTGCACATTAGACCTTGGAGTCGTTCGGAGACGCCGTATTGTGTTGTTATTGCCTGTTTATTGTGTAAGGGTGTGATCTATGCTTGAACAGACCGTGTAGTACGGTTGAGAGGGGTAATTGGTTTACCTTGACGATTTCTTTCTGTTTTTTGGGGGCCCAGATATTACTGTTGGTGGTTAGTTTGGTATCAATAGAGTCGAGGTATGTGGACGATCATCGCACGTACATCCACCTCGTACCAAAGCATTTCGCTCGCTGTGGGCTGAGAATTAGTCTAGTCTCTCTCTCGTGTGCGCCCTCTCGCGATCGATTATAGAGACGGATTGCATACCGGCTTCTTCAACAATAACTTAAAATCCTCCGTCTCCAAATTCATCGCGCAGAATGCATCGTTGTCGCCAAAGTCCAGTACAAAGTTCTTCGTATGTGCATCCTTGAGCAGCTGGACGGAATTGCTAAAGTGATCTGGTTCGTCGATGTTCTTGAATCGGTCCTTGAGCGAACCTCTTTCACTGATAAATCCATCATAGTATTCTTGAGGGCTGAGACCATCACCGGGCCGCGAGTAGATATGTTCGGCCATCGTCCACAGGTGTCGCAGATATGTTAGTGTAGTGTGGGTGTATGTTCAGCTGAATGTTTCTGCTGTCGGTTTTAGCCCCAGTCTCCTCCGCTACCTCACTGGAAGGCAACTGTGGCCGCCTCGTATTTGTTTGACGCGGGCGTTAAGTAGTGAGATGGGAGCGGGCCAACAGAGCGGGGAAGAAAGGGACGATCGTATCAGCAAGCAACCGAAACAGCGCAAGGAACGAGAAAAAAAAATCCAAGTTTAGCAGAGATGAAGGTATATTGCAGTAGAGAGATGTGGGAAAATTGCTGAACAAAATAAATACGAGAATCCTTGTGGCTGCTCCAGGTTACCAACCCGGAAAGGGGCAAGTGACCACTGGAGGCTGACTTGCCGCCAGCAGGTCACACTTAAGCGCCGGGGTCAGCTGCGGTCCCCGCCGTAATTAGGCCCCGATTCGGTAGATCGATGCCTTTGCTTGGTCGAAAGCTTGACGTGGACGGTCACCCGGGTTAAGTTCTTTTGCATATTGCATATTGTGGGGTTTGAAGGGTTAACAGGGCTAGGTCAGATGGAACGGTGACGACGACTATGTTGGTGGTCTTATTATGTCCCTATTTATCGCGGCGGGATCTTGATGCAGGTTTCATGCATGAATAAAGTAGAGTGGAGATTTGATGGATTTTACATTTTAGATTAATTATGGGTTTGTTGATCGATATTTGGTCTCCATGGCTGCTACCTAGGTGGAAACTTCAGACAACCACTAGCGAGATATCTACTCTAAAATATGCATATCTACTAGCTAATCTCAACTTGAAGCAGCTCTTACAAGTTATCAATTAAAGGAGAAACCCTACCAGTTGTAGGCTAGATGATATTGAGCTATGTTTCATGAGGGTTTAGATTACTTTGATCGTAAGCGGGATTCTCTTTTCCCGGATGCACATCAGAAAATAGCGATTTTTTGCATTCACTATCTTTCTTGCGATGCGCTTAACGATTTATCACCTTCAGGATATTGCCAGCGAGACGCGTCTAAAAACAACTCTTTTCTGATATACTCAGCCAACAATCTACGACATCACATCCACCAGCAAAAGGTTGAAAAAATGTCTAATTCTGAGACTTTTGAGAAGCCACGGCAGCGTGAATCTGCTTTTACATGTATTGGAGGTGACTCGCCCTAGGCCGATCCCTGTCCACCGACCTGAGGTCCCTCCACCCCGACCCAAGGCGGAACCGGACTTTTATCTCTCCAACATGACTTTCACCCTGGACGGCACCGATGAGAATCTCCAATATTATGGGAAAGGGCTTCTCCACAGATGCATGGACGCTGGATCGGAACCTAATGCGGAGACCACAATAAGACTACTCTACCAACATGGAGCGGATCCAAACGTCAGGGACAAGAAGGGTCGAACCTGCCTTGCCAAAGCAGTAACTGGCAAATGTGACATTTCGTGGTGCTGTCGAGATAGTCTGAAAACTGCAGAATTGATAGTTAATACATATCATCCTCGGGCGGATCTCGAAAGCCAGGATCTGAGCGGCCATACCCCATTACATCGCGCTACAATGTCTGCTGTGACACTTTTTGGATCTTCAAAACCAAGCAAGGGATGCGAAGCAATTGTTCGGCAATTGTTCGGCTTCTGCTTGATAGGGGCGCAGAGGTTAGTAGTAGGGAAAATACAGACAAGACGCCTCTTTTCTATGCAGCCCAGCTGTCGAATGTCGAATTGCTTCAAATTCTCCTCTTGAGAGGCGCTGGTGCAGACGATAAGGACAGTGTTGGGCGCACTCCACTTTCATATGCAGTGAGTTCAGATCCACAGAATTCATGGGGGGTTCATGAAGTGTGCTTTGAAAACTTTTAAGATCAATGGCCACCGACAAGCTTGAACGAAGTTGTGGAATTCTTCTTTCGAGCGGAGCCGATCCAAATTTTCCGAGATCATGAAGGTATGACTCCCCTTCTTCGGGCAGAAAAGAATCTACCAGAGGATCATGAAGTGTTGAAAATGCTTCGGAAATCCGCCAGAAGCTAGCACCCTCTCTCTTGGGATTCTCTTTGGGTACTTTACGGTGTCTTCAGGTTGTTGTCTGTTTTTACTTATTCTATTGTTTCCGTTTCCGGTACATGCTACTCATGGATGTCGTAGATAGAACTATCACGTACTAGTAATAATCTACTGCAGTTCATTCAAAAAAGAAATGGGCTATTTGTACTCCGTACAGAGTAGATGGTATAATTTTAACAGTAAACCAATCTTCGTCCAACTTGTTACTACCCTCAGCTTAAGTCAATTTGGAAACCGATACTACCACATCAAGCTCTTCCAGATTTGGCGAGAGCGCTACCATGAGTAAACTTTCACATTTCTTTCAGACACTGAAATGCCAAGTTTGTATTGATATTTACTCAGAATCGGGTTTATGGTACATTGTTCCACACTTTCCAGGGCTGAGTACATATCTGTATCCATGCAAAACTTCCAAGGTACAACTTCAAGTTAACTTACTACTGACTTGAAGAACCACAGCTCATACTACTAACTATTCTACTTTGCTTGTCTGGCCTGGGCCTGCTGCATCTGTATCTTTTTCATGGTCTCTGCCGCTTCAAACGAGTACTTGCACTTCATACGCACTTGCATACCGTACCGATACATGACCAGCGGGAACGGCATGCATACCAGTGTCATGAAGGCCGGGATGCTAGACGCCCAGTGAATACCCAGATTGTGATACATCTGTGTCGTGAACAGAGGAAACACAGCACCAATGACCGAACGGAAAATAGCAGCCGCGGCCAAGACTGAAGCCGCGTAGATTGTATAGGAGTCGATCAAGTAGTTCATGATTGGCAGTAGAACAAGAACACATCCGAAGCCGAAAGGTGTAGATAGGATGATAGCTACTGACCAATGCATACTGGGGTAATTGGTCCATGCAAATGCAAACATTCCGGTCGGGAGAGCGACTGCACCAACGATAGCAGGTGGTAGTCGGGATTCGGCAGTTGTGCTTTTCGCGAGGACCAGTTTCATATACCGGGTGTTGTTGTCCCAGATCGCATAGATAAGACCAAACACAATGCCAACGGCAATACCAAGGAATGAAAGTCCCCCAATTCCCTCGCTCCAGCCACGGTCTTCGTTATAAACAATTGGCATAGCTCCCATGAACATGTAAACTGTACCATAGATGATTGCCATGTAGACCGAAGCGATCAAGACGATTGGCTCAAGGAAGAGAAAGACCCAGGGACGAAACAGGGCTCGCTGGAAGACCTCAGATGGCTTCTTTTTACCCTGGCTCTTCTCAAGAACACTAATGTAAAATTTTCCATCCGCCTTAGACAAACGACTAGCCCTTTGTTGTAGCAGAACCGGGCCGTAAGTCTCGGGAATAGAGATGACTCCAAGGATGCCGACAATCCCGATGAAGATGGTGCACACGCCTTGCACCCACCTCCAGCCAATATTTTCGGAGATAAAGCCTCCCATGACCGGGCCAAGGACGGGACCAAGGAACGGTGCAACGCAGTAAACGGTGAGGGCGAGTCCACGTTGAGCTGGCGGGAAGAGATCGACGATTGTGCCGCCGGAGTTGACGAGGGAGACGCCCCAAATGTGCCGGCAAAGAAGCGCAATATCAACAGAGTAGCCACATTTTTACTCCCAGCTGATCCCCCGAGGAAGGCTACCATGGCGACGTGGGTAATGATCCACAGTTTCTGTCTGCCGTACAGTTCAGATCTTAAAGAAGATTAGCAAGACAGTGCTGGAGAGTTGTTTGTCGAGAGTTGGTTGTACTCACAGAGGGCCCCATATAGTAGGACCGATAGCAAACCCTAGGACGAAAAGAGAAAGACCGAGAGTGAAGACTTCAGAGCTAATGTCGAAGTCTTGGATGACCTCGTTGGCGGAGACGGAGTATGCGGAGGAGGTCAGAGTGATAGCAAAAACCGAGATGGTCGCAACAAATGTGATAATCCACTTTCTGAATGAGCCCCAATTCATGGGATTGCCTGGATCATCTTTTTGAAACTCCACAACAAATGGATCTTCATCGGTTCCATGGCCATCATAAACGGGTGTTTTCTCAATCTCGGCCGGGCCGGCATTGACTTTGGTCATACTGGATAAGGTGATCGAAATAAATATCACCAAGCGGACACAGCTATCTGATCGCTCTTTTACAAGTCCGGCTTTTGTGGTCTATATAGTACGTTTAGGGAGATCGGAGTATTTATTGTTGATGCCCTCCGTGATGGAAAGCGGGATGCATGTCCATTGGATACCGGGATAACGGTGGGTCCAGGAGGTCCTGCTTTCCATTCCTTAAGGTATGGTCCTTGCCAGTGGAGACTTGATATATACCCAATCATATAGCGCTCCGCTATGGGGTACTTCTCAACGGAATGCCATTTGATTGGACAGTGCGTTTCTCTGTTCCCGCCCCCGCATGATCATCTTCCAGCCTACTTAAGGTAGCCTTACGGCTTCCCTCCTACTTCGTCGCCATGTTGGGTGCTCTGTCAATACCTACAGGGTGTTCACTGGCCAGACACGATAATGGGAGCTCCACCATGGCTACGGCTGGAACGGCCAACATGATTCAACCAGAGCACAACGACTCGTGGGTAATACGCAGACAACGATTGAAAGTCACCACAGCTTGTCAGGCATGCCGGTCAAGAAAGACCAAATGTGACGGCAGCCGTCCAGGTAATCTACTGTCCTTCACTTACCCCTTTGATGCTCACGAGTTATGCTGATACAAAGAATGTCTAGCATGCACTAGGTGTCAAGCCAAAGGAAAGTCTTGTAAATACAATCGTCCTGCTGCGGCTGGCGACATCCCGCGCAAGCTTAGCCCAAAGGAAACACCTCAGCATGTTCCTGTCCTTGTCTCCCCTCCATCTTCACCAGCCCATTCGATTGAGGTGTCCTCGACGTCGACAAGCCTGACTCTCCCAGGCATTGAGTCACGCGCCTTCTCGGATAATAACCGAGAATCGAACTCGGACTCGAATCTCAACCGTCCATACTACGCAGCCCACGGCCGGTTCGCCGGCCAGGTGGCGGCGGCTATAGAGGAGAGAGCTGGTCGAGCCCCACCAGCTACGACATACCTTGTTCCACTGGTCGATGCGCCCTTGTTTGGAGATCTGGATTTGCCCCTGCGATCTTCCCCTCTTTTGGAGTCCACCGAGTTGCCCGCCCGCGCTCGTGCAGATGAACTCGTCAATATATATTGGCGACACATACATCCGGTTGAGCCTGTGTTGGATTATGATCAGTTTTCGCAGATATATGCGAAGTCATTTTCGACGGAAGGTTGCCTCACGCATACGGACCATCACATTCGGCTCAGTATCCTCAATGTGATATTTGCCCTCGCGGTACAAAGACAGGAATGGGTGCCATTCAACTTGCGGAATGAAGAGGGGAATACTTATTTTCAACGTGCGTGGGCGCTATTCCCGACAGAGTCGATTATTTGGGAACCCGGTTCTCTTGAGCATGTGCAGTGCTTGATGCTTATGAACCGATACCTCCATTGCACAACTCATCAGCAAAAGACATGGATGACTGCTGGACTGGCAATGCGCATCGCGCAAACAATGTGTTGCAATTCCCTTGAGACTCCCTTAGGCAAAGATGCCAGCAATGACGCGCGTTTGAAGCGTAAGGTATGGGCGAGCTGTGTTGCATTGGATCGGTAAGTATTTATCCGGTTTAATATGACCCCAGAAACCTCGCTGATGTGATTAGGTGTGTTTCCTGGTCGCTCGGAAAGACATCAGTGCTGGCACTCATTCCATCGTCGACAAGCGATTGTCAGCAGGGAGGCGATCCAACGGGGCACTCTCGATGGAAACTGGAACTTCACGAAATAGGCAATCAGATTCAGATGGCCCAGATTCAGACACGAAGCACCCTCGCATCTCGATCTGCGGTACCACGTCTAGATCAACAGGAGGAATACCACACCGCGGCGGTCCACCTAGACGCTTGTCTCAACAAATGGGAGACCAGTCTTCCAAACGATTTACAATTGCGGAGTCTTAAGTTTCTGGATGACAGGACAGTCCGAATGGAGTGCTATTCGATACACCTTAGGTAAGCTAGTACTGCTATTTCTTTGTATTTTGAGAATTGCTTCTCTAATATCGTCCACTGTATAGTTTTCTCCATTCTCGTATCTATCTCTACAGGCCAATACTCGCCCGCTTCTACTCCATGAAATCCAATGGCCAATCAAGGTCCACGAATCCCGCAAGTCTCAGCGAGCGGCTTCTGAGAGAATGTGCTAAGATGTGCGTCGATGCCGCGCAAGATGTCACTGTCTTGGTGACCGAAACATTAGAACCCTGTGAGCCTATTAATATCATCCCTTGGTGGACACGTATTTACTACCTTCACATCGCGGGCGTGATCTTCCTCGCAGCCATGGTCCGATCTGATCTCTTTACCGACTCAGTCGCTCAATCATGGCAGGATGTTTTGGCAGGCCTCCGTGCACATGTCCACTTGAGTCCATATATTCAGCAGTGCATTTGTACCTTTGAGGCCTTGTCTGCCAAGATCTTACAGCCCACTGGTCCAGTCGCACAGAGTTGGTGTGAGCCCCTGGTGGAAGGCGCAGGGATGTGCTTCGATGATATTTTCCAAGATGTCCGCTTTGACTTCGATGAATTCTTATTTAGGACGGAAGAGGTGCTCAATTTTGATGTGCTCGGGTCATGATATTTAGGTACTATTAGTATGCGACCATGCAAACTGGGGGAAAGGATGAGGCACCCTGCTCCATCTATTCCATTTGCCACCCGCATGAAATGATTCAGCTATGTATAGTAATTCCCATGGTTCTCGATCCATCGCGCTTCAAGGTGAGCTGATGAGATGCAGGTATATTTACGCTCCCGGGTTATAAAGAGCTAAGAACGTAGTCATTTGCCCATATCCCAAGCTAATACATATAAATAGCTTTATTCACCCAAACCCAATAAAAAATACGGCAGGCATTCAGCAGGAATAAAAATAAATTCTAGATTATGGCGCAATGGCCAGTGATACCTACATACCTATATCCATCCACAACTTCCAATGTTCAGCTTCAAGTTAACTTAATACTAGAACTAACTTAAAGATCCACGGCTCATAAAAACTATTCTACTTGCCCTATTACACTATTTGCTTTTTTACCACAATCCGCAGTATCTCAGATTAGAGCTACCCACGATATCGCAATTTTGACGATATCGTATCGTGGGCAGCTCTAGTATCTCTTGAAGATCTTACCCCTTTTATTCTTTCTATACATGCTTCTACACTTTGATACCTAGTACATACGACCATAGGGTGTGGAGAACAGGGCTTCCCGTCCGCTCAGCCGTACTTAAGCCACATACTAAACGCGGTCAATAGCCAAAGAGCCCTGAATCTTAAAATAGCGTCAGTTTCTGAGTGAGGGTGAGTGTGGGTGATATGGGTGAGAATTTTGGAGACTGGGGTAAGAGAGGTGAGAACGGGGTGAGAGCGGGTGAGGATACCCAGTGCGATGCGTTGCGTCCTCCCAATCTGCAACGGTAGAAAATAAAAGCTCGAGGGCACAAGTCCAGTCTGCCATTCCTGAATTTTTTTTTACCCAGCTCCTCGACCGAAGTTGTCCCCAGAAGAGATACAAAAGAAGCTGGATGAGAGGAAGGCACGTGCCGCATCACGTGGTTTCACCCACGAGGGGTATTGTCGGAAATCGATAGGCAGTTTGGATATATCTCTTCTTTGGGAAAGATTATTGTCAGAGTCTACAGTGGATCTCCAGCCCCTTCGGTCAAGGAGTTTCTGCAAGGACTTGGATAGACTGTTTTTATGGGCGACAAATAGCTTTACTCGGAAGTTTTGGAGTCAACAATCAGAGGAATTATTTGCTCATCAAGGATATCTTGCAGTGTCCCTTAAGTGTCCCTGCCGGATCTGCTGATCGTATTCTCGAGGACTTTGTTTTCGTTGCGGGTTTTAGATAAATCTCTATGCTTTTTTATAATCAAGTCTCCAAGGTTTCTAGTGGGAGATCGATGCTTCAATGGCGGTTTCCCATTCTGTTTCCCCATTTTACCTAATGTGTAGTCATTTGTATAATCAGGTGATACAAAATTCGGCCCTCCGTGCTCTTCGTCAAGAAGCGCTTGCGCTGTAATTTAGTCCGTGATTATGGCACAAATCCAGCCCATCGCGTAGTTCGCAGGGTCGGATATGCGTACTATTCGATAGAAGACAGCCGAGGGGAACTATTGTACTGCCTGGCTCATGCTAGTTCAAAAAAGAGAGGGGGGGGGGGCTTTAGTTAACGTAGCTCGAGGGCCAGCACATTAGGCTTCAGGGCGTTCAGGTGAAGCCGAAAAGAGTGAAGTGGTAGGACGGCAAGGGTTAGACATAACCAATCTAAAAATAAGACTGCAAGAGCAAGAAAGCTTACGAACAATATAGACTGCCCATCTAGTAATTGGTCTAATAGAGTGTTCTCTATGCAGTAAACTTGGAAAATTTGGCATATGTAAATCTTCAACACCTTGGTAGATACTTCTCGCGAAGAACATTCTTCCAGTCCTCCATGGTGATATCCTTATTCCGCCATGGAACATAACCCACAGGAACTTTATCCCGCCTCTCTGGATACCACTCGTCAAAGAAGAATCTTTGATGGCTCGCATCGCAAACATTCTTCACGAATTCACCCGTGTTTAACTTTTCCTGACAGCCATTGCACAGGTTGATTTCAATACAGTCTGCACAAACCCACAAACCACCGGGCCTTTCGCCACTCAAACCACAGGCACCACATGTACTTTCGCATTGCCATCTTCGCTCCACTTTGTCTGGGATCTCTTCGGAGCTCTCTTCCAACGACTTCTGGCTTTTCTCCCAAGCGGTACAGCCAAATGCCATCATTGCATAAGTCATGGCCGCGTTCTCTTTATCAATGGACAGAGCTGTTATTTTGTAAATTTTTATGAATGCCCATATATTATTGGACAAATCATCATCTTGCGGACCATTGCCAACCGCGGTGCGAGCAGCTTCTTCGCTGCCTTGGCGGAAATAATACCGAGCAAGATACATCCGAGGAGGGAATATCAGAAGCTGATCCGGGACTTGCTCACACCCAATTCTGGATATACTTCTCATGAGGTCGATACTTGCTCTCATCAAGTCGTATCCGGAGCGTAGTTCGTTGTAATAGATATTTCCCAGAATAGGTCCAACATAGTATAGCAAATAAGCCGGAGAGATGGTTAAATGAAGACCGATTGTCAGGACTTCTTCCATTATCTCCTTGACAGTGTCAATAGGAGGATTTGGAAGTGTGGAAAGCGTCTTCGCTTGAAAGCACTTGAGATACACCATAGCATTGAAGTCTTGATTCTGCGAAGCGCATTGGATACCATCCGTGTACACGCGGTCCTAAATTTTGACCTCATTTGTGTTCATTGCGACCTCGAAAACTATCTCGTGGAAGTCGAATTCAGTCGCCAGTTGAACGCTCGCAGCCATGAGATGAGTCTCGCCAAGGGATTGAAGTTCCTCGATAATATTGATGACGTGGCTCCACTGTACAAATATTGCGATACATTCGAGAGAAACCTCAAGATTGTTAGTATTAGCCACAACAGATCCAATATTAAATATTTGAACTTGAATCAACTATTGAGGAGAGGTATAAACTATTCAAAATCTCAATTTTTCTCCTTTCAACTTACCTTTTCTCCCGAGAATCTGTTTTCTTAATATAACTTGAAGGGCACACAAATGTGAATGTAGTCTAAGTCAACAGCGACTTCAATATTAAGTATCTGGTGCAACAGATCTAATATCAACTATTCGCACTTGGATCGAACTCGGGATGATCAAGGAGAGGTATAAATTATTCATGATTTTTTTTTTAGTATTTTATTATTTTGTTCTTTTGACTTATTTCTGGAGAAGAGTCATGGATATTTTCCCTCGACAAGCGAAATATGACACAAACAGAAACCCACGAACAGCAAGCTTACACAGTACTATCGAGACCTCCCACATGCCACATACCTGCCAGAATCATGGAAGCAGTAGGTTTCACCACAGGTCTCGATAATCGGGATGCTAATAACACTTTTAGTGGTACCAATGAATGCCCACCAAGAAATCATATTGTCAAGGAAATCAATATCAACATTACCACTGTTTCCATGGCCCATGAATTATTACTCAAAATCGTTCTCAGAGCCAAGAATATTGATTTTCAACTTTGAGCTGCGATGAGCTGTGGGAGAAGGGTCTCCGTGAAGTTCCACAAGATCGCTGAGCTATGAGAGATAACCGCAGCCCCTGTATACCATGTGTTTCTATAGCCTTGTAACTCCTCTAAATCTCCGTAGAACCCGTGGCGAATAGAGTCACCACTGACCACCAGTTTAAACGGCGTATGGCTTTTGAATTCCACGAAATGCGGCACTGGGCATCCGTTTGCACCGACGGCTTTCTGCAATCGACGGATAACCGCTGTGATGTCTTTTTTCACGGCAGCTTCTTCCAAGGCATATGGGCTCCCATACCAGATATAAAATAGTCCAGGGATATTTGTTTCAGTGATTTGGTAGGGACCCGGGAGCTTCGGAATATTGGAAAGCGTTGCTGCATTGGCGTTCCGAAATCGATAACCGGAAGGAAGGCCAGTGTTGTTGACTAGAATAGTATAGTATCCGCTGTAACTCCACTGCGAAAAGATATTGGACTCGCGGGTCGTTAGGCCGAAAGGCTTCATGTTGTTCAATAGAGGTGGGATGCTGACGAGGAGCTTCGATGCGATGATAAGTTTATTCCCTGTGGGAGTTGCTACACCCAGCTTTACATGAGTGCCGTCGGCTGGCCGGCTAGAGGCAACGACTTGGGAAGAGTACAGCACCTTTCCCTTCAGTATCGCAGAAGCTTTGTTGTATATTTCCCCGTTGCCGTCAACACTTCTCACGTCACCCCCTTGTATCGCATCGATGAATGACTTGTCAAAGATTTTGAACACGTTGACCGTCAATTGTTCCAGTACATTTGACAGGCCTTGCGCAGCCCAGAAGACATTGTATCCTAAATCTTCTAGGTCATACTTTTGCATGAATTTGGCGAATGGCAAAAGAAGGTCGCTAGGAACGGGATTGGGTAAATTCCAACTCCACTCTAGATACGGATACCTCTCTATCTGTTTGACGTAGGCCGTATAATTGCTGCTCGCGGTGAACGTGACTTCCTGTCCCGTTTCAAAATTGGCATAGAACTCCTTCCTTGAATACCCCGTGTATTCTGTCGTTTCTATGCCCAGATAATCCAAATAGTTCTGCGTGACCGGTATATTCCAGTACGCTTGAACACCATAGTCAATTGTGATATTCGTCAAGGGATCAGTATAAGTGTTTGTATGGCCTCCAAGAACTGCCTCTTTCTCGACGAGCACCACGCTTTGCCCTCGTTTGTGGAGATTGATAGCACCATAGGTGCCAGAAGAGCCACCTCCGATCACTGCCACATCACATGTAATAACGTCCGAGCTGGCGTAGCTAGTCGGATCGAATTTATCTTTAGCGTTGGTGGGATGAAAAGTCCAAGGCAATAGACAGAGAGAAGTGTAAAAGGCGCGAAGTGGTTTCATTGCAGCGGCATAAAACTGGAAATTTCGATCGGAAACTCAGATGGTCGACCAGTAGTCCTTTACCTTTATAATGCGTGTCGCAGGGTTTCATCCTCCTAATACGAGAACAAATTGAATTCTTTTCTCATAAAAAATGTTCTCGCTCCACTGTTGTTTTCTGATTGACTCTCGTATTCTGCGAGCATCTCAGTAGGAATGTAAGCACAGAAAGACAAAAGTACGAACTACATTCCAAGCTTCAGCCACCAGGCTTACGTCGAATCCTTTCCAGGGCTTGTCGACGCCTGAAAAAAGCTTCCTGCAGGAACTCGGAATTTCTTTTCGGAATATCTCTGCTTTGACTTCGGTAACTAAACAACCACGTAGGATATTTCTTGAGAAGCCATCATCATGGCATGTTATGAGGTGGACTTCGTTCAGGTGGATACTAGCAGTACATCCTCAGAATCATTGCGTAGAGAGCCTTGGTAAAAATAGGTAGGAATTTTTATGACTAGGCAAAACGACGACTAGTAATATGTCGGAATTGTATCTTTGAAGATACACATCACAAGTTAGCTTGATGTATTTCCCGCATCCTCAGATCGTCCTTGATAATATCCGATGCCCTTTCAGCAATAGCATACACAGTAGCCATGATCGCGGCGCTGACCTGCATTGGAATAACGCTAGCATCAACAACACGAAGATTTCGAACGCCCTTCACTCGTAGCTTCTCATCTACTACTTGTCCCATCGCGCAAGTCCCCAAGGCATGGTGATATGGCACGATGTGATTCCGAACATAGTCCCGAGCTTCTTCAATATTGGAGAGGTTGACTTCCGGAGAAGGGCTGACCCGCCTGGAAATATTTGAATGTACAATGTTCGACCGAAACACTTGATCCGCAAATGAAATCCCCGTAGCAATAATATCGAGATCAACTGGGTGGGATAGAAACCCGGGGTCAATTGTGGGCGGGTCTATAGGATTTGAGGTCCGCACATGTACGCTCCCCCTAGATAACGGATACATGTTGCTAACAACAATGGAGTAGCATGAATTGTAGCCACTGGGCGGGCCAGACATCAGTTTTGCACAATTTTCATGGCCTGCTGCCGTATTGAAATATGCCGGAGTGCCGATGAACTGGATTGCCGCAGAAATTGGATCTTTGATACGTGTGGCGATAACCTCAAACTGCTTGCGTTGAAAGTTGGCATTTTGCTGCGACACTTCAACACTGGCGATAGGAACAATATTTTCAAGGGTGTGGCTCATCTGAGCCTCGCTGCATTGTGATGAGTATGCAGTGAAGCCCATGAGGCTAACTGCCCCGGAAAGAGCCCCAGAGTGGTTTTTGACATAGATGTTTTGATGCTCTTCTAGCAGAGCAGGACTCTTGAACAAAGAATCCATTGACATAATTCCATCTGCAAGCTCATATGACACTGGTGTCATGGTATGTTCTTGCAAATTTTTCCCAACATCGCTAATGGGTACTTTGCAAAGAATCCCAGCTTGCTTGAGGAGGCTAGGGTCCCCAATTCCCGAAAGCTCTAGAAGTTGGGGACTTTGAATAGATCCCGCGCTGAGTATCACTTCCTTCTTAGCCGAAGCGACATAAAAATTCCCTCCATAAAGTAGCTCGACCCCTTCTGCGTTGGGTACGCCTTCTGCAGTATTGCCGAGTAGAATGCGACATACTTGAGCATCTTCCAAAACCATGAGGTTTAGGCGTTTGATGGCCGGGTGAAGATAGCCACTGGCTGCGTAACTCCGAACTGGCCTGTCAGTTCTGTCCAAGGTAAATAGAGATCTGTAGAATCCTAGATGGGAGCCACTGTATGGCTCAGCCGGCCGTTGGAGACAAGCGGTCTCATCAAATGCAGCGAGTAATGATTCTTCGATAGGTGGCTGCCAGGTACCTATTGAAGTATGTATTGGGCCGTCAACACCATGGGCTCGTGATTGGATTGGACAAGATGGACTGTTCTTAACTGGCTCCATATTCTCATTCCGTTTGAAGTACGGCAGCAGTTCAGACCATGTCCACCCTTTGAGACCCATCTTTCTGCCCCAATCATCGATGTCTTCAGCAGATGGTCTGTTGTAAGACATGAAGTTGATTCCACTTGAACCACCCAGCATTTTACCACGTGGGATGTGGTATGTCTTCCCGTGAGTGCCAGTCTACACAAAGTCAAAAACTATGCATCAGACGATATTGTTCCCAGATTACTCACCTGTGGGACACTCTCGAAATTCCAGTCATAGTTAGGATCACCCATCATCTGACCCGGTCCAGTAGGTAAATTGACCTTCAGATCATCCAACCGCAGAGATCCAGCTTCGATTACCCCGACTTGAATGTGCGGCTCTTCCGAAAGACGAGCTGCGAGCACGAGGCCCGCGGTTCCACCACCAATGATGAGAACATCAAAGGGAATTTTGACAAATTCAGAGACCCCGACTGCAGGCATGATTTACAAAGGTCTTTATGCTTGAGCACAGAGATAAAAGGTTTAAGTGATTCATTCTTGAGATGGGCCTGGGCATGTTCTTATAGGAAGTGATCTATGTCCAAGCCTCCTGTGAGCACAGTAATAAACAGGATATTCCCCACTTTCCTAATTGGATACATCATGAACATGAATATCCGTTGAGGGATGAAAGCAATTGGACAGTCAAGTTTGCACTGTAATCAGCTATTCAGGAGTCTCATGAGATCGTGAAATGGCCTGAAGCTACGTTTGTGTCAAACTAATTTACAAGACCAATTTGACTTTGAGCTTATCGCCCTGAATAATCTCTTCCTTGCGACACATCAACTCTGCCATGTCCCAGTTAGCGCTTAGATAGCGTCCAGCCAGCCAAAGTTGTCGCTCTTGAGTCAACCAGACAATTGTGTCGGCACACAATTCTGGTGAATCCACCAACTTGGCTTTTGTGTCTTCAGGCAGATTCGATGCCAACTCGGTATCCACGGCCCCCGGATGGATTGCAAAGGCCAAAATACCCTGAGCAGCGTATTCAACACATGTGAACTGTGTCAAGCGCAGCATCGCTAATTTCCCAGTCTGATAGGCAGATGCACCTGGCCGAGTCAAGTGGGCACCGATCGAGTTCATATTGACGATGGTCCTTTCGCCGCCTTTCAACAGAAGAGGCAACATGGCTCTTGTCATAAGATACGTGCCCTTGAGGTTGACCTCCCACGTCCCCCACCAGGCTTTAGGATCAGTTTCCGCGAGGGGGACCCATTTCTCGACGCGACCGGCATTGTTCACTAAAACATCGAGACGGCCAAAATCACGTTCAACCTCCACCGCTGCATCTGCAACACTCTGTTCATCCGCAACGTCGAGTACCAGTTTCAGGACTGTTGGTGGAGGATGGCCTGATGATCGTGCAGCATCGAGCACCGCCGCCTCAGTGGCGTCGAGGGATGATCGTGCGCCGAGTGCAATTGAGGAAGCGCCTGCTTGGGCAAACGAAACTGCTACCGCGCGACCAATGCCCCTTGATGCACCTGTCACGAACACTGCTCGTCCTTGCTGTTTGCATTTGGAGGCTGTGATGGTAGGATAGCTATCATTGTGTGTCTTAGAGATCCAAGTGAATCCTGCAAGGACCGAATGTTAGCTATCTGAGATTGATTGGCTGCGCTCGGGTGAACAGGGGGGTTTAGCCTACCAGCGGATGGTGGGAATGCCATTTTGCTCGTTGTTTTGCAATAGTGTCGCGGAGACTTGCATGATTACGTGTTTCTTAAATAGACTCGTTTACTTGCAGCTGATACTACACTTGAAGGATGGCGGGATGGGCTTCGGTCTCCCTGGGAGTGACGGATTAATCTTTCCGGATTATCTGGACGTTGCGACCTTTGTGGAGATATAACAAAAATACGAGTCTCGTATCTCGGAGCATGATATGATGCCGTGGAGACATTTGTCATCTGCCAGCCCGCGAATTCTTCGGATAAAAGAGATCCGAGAAAGATATTCCGCCACTCACCTCGGAAAATCTTTACTGATCAAACAAAGAAACAACATGGCTCCATCCAATTGGAAACTGCTGATAGCTTCTTTCACATCGAAGCGACTGGGTATATTGATAATCAAGATGGAATAGAACATGGATGATCAAGAATTCGGTGGAACAGACTGGCATATAAAGACCAGGTTTGAGTGGATGAACTGGAATCAATTTCAGCAATCTTTCAAAGAACAATATTTAAACAATTTTCTTCAATATCGAAATCATGTCTCCAATTCCCACAGGAACTCCTGTTGGACTCGAAATTCCGGCCAAGGATGTGGCTCGAGGTAAGATCTCCCGATGTTGTAATCAATTATCCGAAGACATAATCTAAGCGATACTGGTAGGGGCCGCATTCTACAAGGCAGTGTTCAACTGGACATTCGCCCCCTCCTCTCTGGGTTTCCCCGCTCACAAGCTTCAAACTTTCGAGGTGCCAGGTGGTGTTCTGCCCATCGGAGGGGCTATGCGCCTAGTGGAAGAAATCCCAGCAGGCTCGGGATCTACTAAACTCTACCTCTATGTAGAGAATATTGTGACCGCTTTAGAGGTGAGTTGTCAATGAAAGAGATCAATACCTCATTAGCTAATCTATTCAAGGACATTGAGAAGAATGGTGGCAAGAAGGCAAGCGAGGTGCTTCCCGAAGGTGACAAGGGACTATTCCAATACTTCGAGGATAGCGAGGGCAACAACTTCGCTATCTACACCTACAAATAAGCGACTGGAATCTTTCCTTCGTGACGGAGATTGTATGGAAATTCATAGCAGAACATATACATGGGAGAAAGCGCCTGAAAACATACTGCAGTACAAGCGTGGAGACAGCCATGCCAGGAACCTCCATAATTATCTCTTATATTTGATCAATTAGCCAGTATTTGGTCAATTCAACCTGTAGTTCTTCAAAAGGACCCCCATGTTCACCCGAAGGAATAAGGAGTAGCCGGCTCGGAGTTTGACAGGGACCGTAGAAATATATCCGGGTCTTGTTGCTCGAAAATGCAGTATTGATTCTTGAGGGTCGTGCACTACGTAAGCATAGTTAAAACTTCTACCCAACGGATCTTATATATTTAGTATAATCCATCTCTTCCTCTCTCACTTCCCAAGGACTACTTTATCGCTTACCCAGGCAAGTCATCGTCACTAAATCACACACCGGGCCAATCGAAGACGCAAGAAATCATGGCCGTAACAGCAGCAGAAATTCTGAAGACAATCCCGCCAGTCAGTGAATATCGTTGGTCGTGCAAGGATGTTTTCCAGCAGTTCACTGTCGTGAATCCGGCGACAGGGAAGCCGATAACTGTCGTCCAGGCCGGAAATCCCGACACAGCAGATAAGGCCATCCAAGCATCACAAAAGGCATTCGAGTCGTGGCGATGGAAGACTCGACAAGAACGCTCAGTCTATCTCATACAGGCAGCTGACGAGCTTCAAAAGCACATCGGTGAATTGGCCATTCTGCTATGCCTTGAGAACGGGAAACCTGTCAAAGATGCATCATTTGATCTTATGTTTCTGGTGGGAGTGTTTCGTTACTTCGGATCTATTGCCGACAAAATACCTTCGGAATTTTTCGACCAAGGAAATATCTATTCGAGTGTGATTTATGAGCCACATGGGGTGTGTGTGGGGATTTTGCCGTTCAATTGGCCTCCGGTCCATGCTGGGGGGAAATTGGCCCCATGTCTGGCGGCTGGCAATACCATGGTCCTAAAGCCAGGGGAGCAGGCTCCGTTGACATTGATGCGCATTGTTCAAATACTGCAGTCCGTCTTTCCCGAAGATGTTGTCCAGGCGATTCCTGGTCTGGGCCCGGAGTTGCCACAGGCCTTGATCAGTCACCCACTAGTCAAAATGGTCTCGTTGACAGGCTCGACCGCATCAGGCTCGAAGGCTGCCCAGCTTGCTGCTGTTACCCTGACCCCTACAGCACTTGAGCTTGGAGGAAAGAATGCTTTTGTTATCTTCGAAGACGCTGATCTAGAGTTAGCTGTGCGCGATACTGTCGATGGGGCCTTTTTCAACAAGGGTGAATCATGCACCGCCGCATCACGGATTTTAATTCACAAAGACCTTTACCCGACTTTCGTTGATCGCCTCACAATAGCAGTCAAGAGGTTGCGCGCCGGTGATGGACTTGATGAAAAGACGCACATCGGCCCTGTTGTGTCTCTGGAGCGCCAACAGGAGATTCTGTCCTATATCGAAGAAGGCAAGCGTCAAGGAGCGACTTTATCTGCGCAGGGAAGCCTACCTACAGCCGAAGATTTAGCGGGGGGGGTTTTATGTGGCCCCAACGCTTTTCACAGACGTCAAACCTGAAATGACTATTGCACACAAGGAGATCTTCGGACCTGTCGTTGTTGTGGGCTCTTTTGAAACGGAAGAGCAAGCCGTCACAATCGTCAACTCCTCGCAGTACGGACTTTTTGCAGGGGTATATTCCGCGGACTTCAATCGAGCTCTGCGAGTTACTCGAAAGTTGGACGTTGGGGTCGTGTTGGTGAATAATTACTTCCGCGCCCTTTTGGGAACGCCGTTCGGGGGTGTGAAGGACAGTGGATATGGCAGGGAACATTGGATTGGAACACTAAGGGAATGGAGTCGTATCAAAAACGTTCGCTTCCCAAGCGGACTGGGTACTATACCAGCTTGGGGTAGCGCTAGTGATGTATGCAAGCTGTAGTAGTCTCTGCAGTTATACCCACTTCAGCAGAGAAACATGTTCTCAGTCTTAGGTGGTTTAGGGAGATTTGGCCGATACGACAATTCCAATCGCGCCACACCAGTCAACCAGTGAGAGTTTGCAAATCTTCAAAGCAGTGATCGTCAGATAGCCTTTTATTTTCTCTTGGGAAATCTTCACGGGTAGGTTGCCTGATCGACTGTACATGCTCACCACATAAGGCCACCAGCCGTGCAATTTGAACTCGAACAGGTGAGCTAACCCTTACTTCTTGAATACTACGCTGGAATAGAATTTAAAGTAAATATAGTTCTTTTCGCTCGTGAACATCAATATACAGTGCAACACCTGGTTTACGCCGAATGAATCGCAACCTGGGCTTTGAAGATATCAGGATACTAGTACTAGTATTTGTGTAATAGTAAGCGTCAAATTGCATTGTACCTTGTGGCAACTTGGAATCCATGGTTTAAAAAAACAAAATTGCTCTTGCGACTAGTATCACGGCCTTGTATTTTTGATATTTTAATGAGTCCTACTAGTAGAAATAACTTAAGTGGAAACTACTAGTATACTAGTGTAGTCAAATATATTAGCATATTCAAGTTCCGGTATCAGTGCCCACTGGCACTACTGCCAGTGGCTAATCCACCATTTCACTGTGTTGTTATATGATTTTGTCCCGAGGTCGCATACCATTTCAAAACAGCTGTACTTGCAAGCTCTTCGACTTCGTTTCTTTTCTCAACTTGCACGTTCCTTCGGCCCAAATTATCAAACCAAATCCTGTGAAACTTGAATAATATATACTGGCAATCCCCACTTTTTAGATCTACCAGTTTCCTCACTCATGCAGGCTGCGTCTTCTCAGAGCCTCTTTGCTTCGAGGCCTTGTGGAACGCCACTGGCAGGGCTTATTACGGTGGATGCTATTCGTTCTGATATAAGCATTGTGTTCATGCCAATGCCTTCTTCTATCATCATGCTATCACTAATTTGATGAAAAATGCGAAAATATTCTTTCCTACTATACTACTAGTAGGTACTAGTACAGACATATAACTAATATTTATAGTGGAAGCTTGGCATACCAGTAAGTATTCATACCTACTAACGTGTTTCATGGGTCGGAGGGCCACCCGTGCTGGAGGGCCACCCGTCTCCACAGACGCGTCGCGTGTAGCAACCTCCTTTTTGCAACCATCGCGATGCCACCAATTCGCCATGAAAAGCGACAAAAATTGATTGAACAAGAGGGCAGGATGGAATTGGCCATCCAGGCCCTAAAAAACAAAAAAAAAAATTCATCTATTCGTGAAGCTGCGCGGGTTTTCGGTGTACCGCGTACAACGTTGCAAGGACGGCTGAATGGTCGTACCCATCACCCAATTGCACGTGCAAATAACATGAAATTGACCGCAATTGAAGAAGATTCATTGGAAAATTGGATACTGGACCTCGATTCGCGTGGTAAAGCCCCCTCGCATGCCATGGTAAAGGATATGGCCAATATATTGCTTGCAGAGCGGTCTCACGCTGGCAGTATCATTACTGTGGGCAAAAATTGGGTATACCAGTTTGTTAAACGTCGGGATACCCTTAAATCTAGGTTTTTACGTCGATATAGCGCACAGCGTGCCTTATGTGAAGATCCGAAGGTTATAAAGGAGTGGTTTTGCCTTTTGGCTGATAAAATTGCTGAATATGGTATACTCGACGATGATATCTACAATTTTGATAAGACTGGGTTTGCAATGGGGATTACTAGTACTTCAAAGGTTGTTACTGGCAGGGATTTCTATGGGAAGCGAAAACTCCTACATTCTAGCAATCGTAAGTGGATAAATGTGATTGAATGTATCAATCTAAACGAAGTACTACCTCCGACCATTATCTTTAAGGCCAAAAACTTAATATTAGGCTGGTTTAATACTATGCTAAGAGAGTGGTACTTTGAAGTTAGTGATAATGGATGGACAACTAATTCTATAGGTCTCTTATGGCTCGAGGATTGCTTCATTCCGCATATCATCAAGAGGCAATGTGGTACCTACTCACTACTAGTTATGGATGGTTATAGGAGTCACCTCACCCCAGAATTCGACATAATCTGTATGGCAAATAATATTATTACAATTTGTATGCCTGTACACTTATTACATCTATTATAACTACTAGATGTTGGCTATTTTGGTATATTAAAGCACTTCTATGGCCAATATGTGCAGGATATGGCCCGTATGGGTACTACCCATATTGACAAGCTTAATTTCCTCGATATCTATCCTATAGCGCGTGCAGTAACCTATAGAAGCTCTATTATTATTGCAAGCTTTACAGGCTCTGGTATAATACCATATTCGCCAGAGAGAGTACTACAAAAGCTCGATATACGCCCTCCAATACCTACACCACCACCATCTCAAGGTAGTGATAGTAGCTACGAATTTGTGCTACATACGCCATGCAAATCAGTCCATTTTAGACGTCAGATATCGTCAATTCAACGACGAATTGAGCAGGCTTCATTTGTATACAATGATGAAATACAACGACAACTGGAGCAACTGAGCAGGGGGGCCCAAAGCATAGCAAATAAAGCAGCCATTACAGCAGCTAATTATAAGCGTACAATGGCTGAAAATGCTAGAAAGCAACGCAAGTATACAAAACCTAGTACCCAATTAGCCTATGAAGGTGGTATTACTGTAGAGGATATGCAAATCCGTCTGCAATTAGCACATGAGACCAATATAGCTACACCATCGGCACCTCCACGCACAGCGAGACCGGCCAATGAGAGGGTGCCACAGCGTTGTGGTAATTGTCGTGTGGAAAGGCACAAGCGCAATAGGTGCCCGCTTAATAATAGCACCTAGTTTTTGCAATTTAATTGGCGTTGGTTAATTTATTCGTATAAAATATAGTGGTGGTGGAGATGGGTGGCCCTCCAGCACGGGTGGCCCTCCGACCCATGAAACACGTTAGTTATTAGTAGTATTGTCTCAGTGCCAATCTACCGAAACAGCGTTCAATTTCTGGACATGACTGAATTGGTCGAATTCGGACTATAAGTAGTACTTCAAGTTGATAATAAATACTACTTGAACTACTTCGTACTATTTGAAAGAATTGAATTCGATATTAGTGCTCTTACTAGCACAGTACTATGTATGCACTTCCCGCACTGAGCTACGTAAGCAAGGGGAATTTTGTTTGTAATCCGGGTCACTGGCTTATGCCATGGGCCCCTTGATACTCTTGCTTATCCTCCCCTCTTCTTCACTTGGCCATTGTTCTTCTCTTGTTGCATCCCCGTTGAAGACGGCTTTCGTGATTGTCACATCTCGCAATATCGATATGGTGTGGACCATTCTACATGATAACCGAATACGGTCACAAAGTTACACATAAGTAAGCGCTAAGGGGGCTGTGATAGCGCATCACACCTTGGGGCCAAAGCCAAAGTACGCCAATCGACGCCAATCGACGCCAAAAGACTTCCACTCCACTCTAAAGTACCTCGCCTCTTTCGCCTGAGCGCATCACTCGGCTGCGCCCAGAACTCTCCAGTACATTTTCAAGTACTCTCGGGGTCCCCGCCCACTTTAGCCTGGACGCTACAGGAAACAAGCTCCCAGTGTCCATTTATAAATTAAGCACTGTTCGTGCGACTCCGTCTGCCACTGGCCGCGACTAGTTATCTGATCTGCTTCTCCTTGAGCCCTGCTTTCTTCTCCAACTTTCTTCTGCTGTCCCCCCCAAGTCACCTGATCACATGCTGCTCACCAGCGATATGGATGCCCTAACACGTCGAGACCAGTCTTCTCGGTCCACCGGAAGACAGCGGCAACGGACAGGAAGAGCTTGTGAAGAATGTCGCCGTCGTAAGCTTCGTTGCGATGGACAGCAACCGAGGTGTGGTGTTTGCCTCGAGTCGGGGGCAACTTGCGAAATCAACACCCAACGCCAGCCCAGGGGCCCAAAAAAAGGTTACCTGAAAGCGTTGCGGAATCGAGTCGGTATATTTATGATTCCAAGAACAATTGAATTCTATGAGTTTGGACGCTGACGTAAATCACAGCGATGCTCGAGAATCGTCTTCCCGCCCATGACCCTGCCAGCTTCTCCAAATTCAATATACTACCAACCCCCCTCACTGACGAGCATGATGATGGCTGCAGTGTCACTAGCCCTTCCAATCGTTCCGAATCATATCCATCTCCACTTCTTGTTGATAACACAACGGTTTCAGAGTCGGATACGTCCCTGCTGAATACAGTGACGAATGCGACGAGTGTCAGTTCAATACAATCGGTCGGAATCTATAGCAAAGACGTTATTGGGGTCGAACCAATAGGCGAATTCATGCAGGCAGAATTGTTTGTTACCTACATATCCCCGAGTCCTTGGGAATTCATGGCTGATAACGATCGGTGTTAGAAATCAACTATACTTTGACAGAGTTCATCCATCTATCCAGATACTTCATCACCGTCGCTATTTAAGTTGGGCTCGAAAAACCGTGAAAAGGATATCTCGTCGATGTCTACAATATGCCGTGTGGACCCTGGCGTCGCTGCTCTCAGCACAATTCAGACACCTTCAAGAATCATTCTACCAGGAAACTAAACGATCGCTAGAGCACTCTTATCTATCAGGTGATCCGAATAACGGGGTTGATACAGCAGAGATTCAGGCATGGATATTGATAGCAACCTATGAGTCGATGCGAACATTTCATCGCTCGGCGTGGATGAGTGCCGGACGTGCCTTTCGTCTTGTGCAATTGATGCGCCTACACGAAATCGATAGTCCGACAAAACTTCCAGTTCCCGAGGCAGATCTGATTGAAACAGAAGAGAAGCGTCGAGTGTTCTGGATGGCCTATTTTTTGGATCATTTACTAAGTATGCGTAATAACTGGCCGATCACTTTGAACGAACATGTGGTAAGGCTTCGATTATATCCAGGTCAAAGCCACTCGATCACATCTGATCTATTATTTGATTTTTAGATCTGCACCCGTTTGCCGGCAGCGGATGCAGACTTTCAGAGCGGCCAACCGGTGCTAGGGGCTTTCCTCTCGGAAGCTATCATGGATGTTATGCCACAAAAAGCCTCCCCGTTCAATGAATGCGTGGTTCTCGCTACAATATGTGGCCGTAGCTTATTCCATGCCCAGCAATACAGTGTTCGCTTTGTGTACGGCGATTTGGCCCCCAACTGGATCGACCAACACCAATGGCTTGACAATGTTCTTACGAATCGACTTCAGATTCTTTCCCAGTACTACCCCTCTCCGGCTCAAATATGCGATCCGCTAATCTCCTTCGCACATATCATGGGACAGGCGAGTGTAATTCATTTATATAAGGGAATTGAATCTGCTGTGTGGACAGTTGACAAAGAAGCCTGGGTGCTTGAATATCAACGGCGAGCATTTAGTGCCGCACAAGAAATTGTCAAACTGGCAAAAGGATTAACAGAGTTCAATTTCTTCAAGGTATACCAGAATGCATCCACAAATATTTCATTTATCGCGGAGAGGCTGGTTAACGAGTTTTCAGATTCACCCCCTCATGCCCATTCCATTATTGCTCTGTGCGGAGTTCCTTTACGGCAATCGTGGCTCAGATGGGGCTTTCAATTCGCTACTTCAAGAGCTTCTACAGATCTTCCGGGAGCTCAAGAATGCCAACGACCCGAGTCAAAGTTATATAGATTTGTTAGAACTTTCATGTACCAACGCATCCATAGGACTTGTCAGGGAGAGCTCTTCTGCTCCATGATGATAACTTGAACTGGTGGCAGGGCTATTATGGGTTACCTGTTAAATAAAATAACGATTATATACTGTCTAAAAGGTTGGTGAGTGTTACAGGTGTCGCTACATGTTTCATTTAGATGTGAATAAATATCGTGTTTATTGAACTCCAACTGAAATATCATAATATCCATCGGAGAATACTAGCAGTATGATGAGACATTCTGTGAACTATCTGATTACTTTGCCTTGTGCTTATAAGTGGTGGTTGTACGCTCCACCATGTGCTCTTCCACGGTGAGAACATCCTCTTCATCGGAATCCTGCCCAACACGATCCAGAGGCCTCAATTTATAGTCCACATTGCCGTCAAAGAAAAACACTACACTGTAGCGGTCGGTCGGATTCTTGTTGATCACACGGTGAGTGCTGCTTCTGTAATTTCCCCTGGTGATTCTGCTAATCATATCCCCTAGGTTGACCACGTAGGCATCTTTGTTCGGAGGAACTCCGATCCATTCACCCGTTTCATGGTCTTGTACCTCAAGACCTGCATTTTCATCTTGAAGAAGAAGCGTAATGGCTCCGAAGTCCGTATGTGCGCTGCTGCCTAGCTGGCGACCCTTTGCCAGGTCCATCTCGGGGGTAGGCGGGTAATGGAGCAGCCGAAGCGGGCATGCAGGGTCGTTCTCTTTGAACTCATCGAATACATGCGGTCCATATGGCAATGTAGCCGCAACAAGATCCAACACCAACCAGCACAACTTTAAAATAGCCTCGTAATATTCTTCAATAGTGTACCGGAAGTCTTCCTCAGCTAGCAGCTCACTGGGCGGCCAAACGTTGGGTCCCATGAAGAAACGCCGGCTCACCACTCGAGGATCGTCAATAGGAATGTCCGTCCCAGAGATAAAGCCTTCCTTCAGGTCTGGTAGCACACCTTCTTCGTATGACTGTGAAGCCATAGGATCGTATCCTCGGAAACCAACGCCCTTGCAACGTGACTTGACCTCTCTTGGAAGGTCAAAGAACCTAGCTGCTGCCGCGAAGACAGATTGCTGCAGGGCGGGGGAGATTCCGTGTCCGAGTAGTTGGAAAAAACCAGTGGACTGACATGCAGCTCGCACGTCATCGATTACCTTGCGAGCGCCTTCACTGTTGGGGTCCTCCAGATAGGGGCTGATATCGACAGCCGGGAGATAGAAGGATGATTCTGTTGAGATGGGCATTTTATTCAATCATTCAGGAACACGTCTTTATCGTCTCAAGGATTCCAAAACAGCGTCGGGTCTCGTGCATCAAATACCTGTTATATATGGCCCATTGCGTTGTTTCTAATATCCTTTGCGACAACTCATGGCCTCAAGGGACCAATACGATTGCATGATTTGATGAAGTAGTCTTATTTGGTAAATGAAATGACCGATTTCGACACAATAAATCAAGAGGGGGAATGAGGTCGGATAATCCTTTATCGGAAAATCAGCCATCGGAAGAGAGTTGAAGTTGCAGAAATGGTACGCCGTGGCTTCGTGGCTGGATTCTTATCATGGTCCACGGGCGTGAAGGAGCAAATAAGGCTACATTTTCCACTTCTGGATCTCGATATATCTGGCCCGCAGGTAGTGTAGTGTACTTTGTATCAGAACACCCTTGAACAACAATCTGGAACATGAGCTCTTCAAGTTCAAGTTTCTGCGTGGCTATAAATCCCAATAGAATACAGTCAAAAAAATAGTCATTTCTTCAAGTTGAAGGTGGACCTCTTCTTTATCCTTTGCCTTCATCACTCACACAGTCCTCTTACGATGGTGCAAACAAATCCGACGACGGCTGACGATACTTTACACCTTCCCCGAATTCTCTGCCTTCATGGGGGAGGATCCAATGCCGCCGTCTTCCAATCTCAGTGTCGCCGACTCATTGCTCAACTCAAGTCCGAGTTCCGCTTTGTATTTGCACAGGCGCCGTTTCTATCTGAAGCGGGCCCAGATGTCATGTCGGTATACAGTCAGTGGGGCCCATTCCGACGTTGGCTCCGTTGGAGCCCCGATCATCCGGAGCTTCGGCCTCAATATGCAATCCGAGTACTTGATGACTCTTTAGAAGAAGCCAAGCGCCAAGACGATGCAAAGGGAGCGACTGGAGCGTGGGTTGGTCTGCTTGGCTTTAGTCAGGGCGCGAAGATGTGCGCCAGTATACTCTACCGTCAACAGGTTCGCCAAGAACAACTAGGACGGCGATCCGGAGATTCGGAATACGACTTTGGCATTCTCATAGCGGGCCGTGCGCCATTTGTTTGCCTAGACCCGCATCTTGATCTACATTCCCCTTTGCCCGATGTGTCGCAGATCACCGATGGGAAATACGAAGGGCCGTGTCCGAATGTTCTGCGCATCCCCACTGTGCATGTACATGGAATCCGAGATCCCCATGTGGCACTTCACAGGCAGCTATTTTCTGACTTCAGTTCCGCCGAAAGTCGGAGGTTTGTTGAGTGGGATGGGGGCCATCGGGTCCCGTTGAAGTACAATGATGTTTCATTGGTGGCGTATCAGATTCGAGAACTGGCAATACAGGCGGGTCTAAGATAAGCGATTTAGAACCATGTTGTATAATATCGCTTATTTACTTTCAGAAGACACATTCCTTATGGCGTGGTGGGCTTCACTGCGAGAGAATACACCGTGACTCGGACCCGTGGACTGTACTGTCCCATAACTTCAAGAACTTTTGGAAACTTTGAAAAAGACTAGTTGTAATGAACTTAAAGTCTCAGTATGCATGTAATTGTAGATATCGATATAGTCATTTTTGACTTGCCTTCACAGCCTGGCCTTCTGGAGAGATTCTTTGTGTAGCCGAGGGAAACATTTGAGATATCCATGGATATTTCCAAGGCGAATGTTAGTAGATAGCACCTGGTCAACGCCATGAATGATCGATTTCCGGTCCAAAGCATTTATCACTGGCTGTTTCTGGACATACCCGTAGAATAAGGCTAATGGACTACATGTTAAGCCGATATTTTGCTCGAAAACTTCGTTATCAAATGGCGTCTATGGTTCACTGTGTATATTGGCGTAAGGCCGATTTCGCACGGTTAACGCTCAACTCAAAACAAACAATGCTTATTGTACGAGAAACATGAAACCATACGACTCCACTCGCGACATAGCCCCAGAAACAGGAAGTCTTCATGCAATTGATAATACAATGGAGGTGCATGATTTGGCTGGAGACTTGATGAAGCATTGACGGGATTTTGCAGCCCGTTTCAGGTAAATGCAATTCCTGACGAGAATTTGAACCCGAAGCACGTGTTTCTCGCAAGCGAAATATACAAGGAATTGACTGATGGATACGAAGCAATGAGTGTGCATGCATTAGTACGCGTCATGCACGGCCTCATTGCGGCCCGTATGGGGCCATGGCTTTTTTAGTACTCAAGATACTCATTTCTCAGATGCTACCTCGTACTCGTGCGCGATACGAGGTTGAACTTAGGCGACACGTCTGAGTCCTTTGTAAAGACTTATCTTGCATATACTCTTCTAAATTTAATTAGATATGGCCGATCGCTCTTGAATTTAGAAGATGCGCACAGTGTATTCATACTGAGACGGCCTCGTATACTAGTAGTGGGGTTGCACGAATCCTTTCGTACTTTTGTTGGCCAAGCCTACGCCTCAGTTCGATCTTGTTAAGGCCCGCCACCTCAATCGGGCCGTCCCGAAGGTCTCTAGTGTGGAATTTGGTGTAAGATTTCGGAATCATTACTCGGAATAACTTGGATACTTGGATTCAACTTTGCAACCAAAGCCTTCAGGATTGTTATATCCGAAGGAGCCGGTGGCAACTAGCAAGTTTGTCGTGTTCGTCGTATGGACCGAGAATTAGCGCTTACCTTCGGAATCTACTATCACCATCTTACTCCGTAGTGTGCGATTAGATTGTCCGATGCAAAGAGACGCAAGGAACATGGAGAGAAAGATGAATACGGGCCCACGGGGCCTTCAAGTTTGCGCGGGGCCTTAACTGACCGGAGTAACTTCGAATTTATGCTCTACTAGTGGAAATAAACTCCTCGTGCTTGAAATTCCGGTGTAATTGCAAATTTGAAAGCATTCACCTACTAGTAGATGCCACAGTCATATATAGTTGCTGCCAACCACAATAATAAGCATATCTCTCACACACTCCAAGGTTCCAAATTCTCTTTCATTTGTGAGTGGTATTTCGACCAGTTCTTTATCATTGCAAAGAAGACTCCTACCAGTCGACTTCAACGCGGCTCAGGAAAGTAGTCTCATTGTAAGCATCGATCATGAGTGAATCAACTCCACAGATCGAGCTGAAGCCCAAGGCGTTTGTATTTGGCTCGCAAGACTTGTCTTTCAACGCCGTGTCTTTCAAAAATCTTCACAGTCAACTTCATAGTCAGCAATGGGCTGTCGATATTCTTGCTAGCCTTCCAGATCTCTGGGACAAGCTCTCAAACAGTGGGCTGCGAGTTCAACAATCCGATAGCAGACACCTACTCGATAACCTGAACTCATGGATAGCGAGTGGGAAAGCTCCAGAGGCAGCATTTCCTTTGCCAAATATACTGCTTTCGCCCCTTGTTGTCATATGCCAATTGATTGACTATCTCGATTTCATTCAGTCAGGCATACCGGGGCTAAGAGATGAGGATGACTTTTCCAAAACATTCCCTGAAGATATGGAGACCCTCGGTCTTTGCATTGGTACTTTGAGTGCCTTTGCAGTGGCTTGCTCCTCGAACATGGCCGACATTCAAGCTAACGGAGGCGTCGCTATAAGACTGGCTATGTTAATTGGTGCTATTGTTGATGCTGAGGAGGACTCTCGCGAGCCAGAAAGGAAGTCAATGAGCTTTTCGGCTTCATCGGGTGGTTCTGAATCTGGCGAATCATTTACTTTCGCCCTTGACTCATTCACTGACGTGAGTTCCGAGGAATTGCCAACAACACCGCTTCAACTGATAATCTTTGTTCTCTAGGCTTATATTTCGGTCATTGTTGATCAAAAGCGGGTCACGTTTACGACATCAAGAGAAACGGGCCCAACTTTCGTCGAGCAGATGAAGAAAGATGGGGCACATGTCACATCCATTGCACTTTCGGGACGATTTCACTGGAAGAATCATGAAAAGCCCGTCGCCTCTTTGATGAGTCTTTGTGATCGTTATCCAGACCTGCAGTTTCCCGAAATTCCCAATATGATACTGGCAAGCCGATCCAGCGGCGACGGGAAATACGTCACCTCTGGAAAGCTTCACGAGATCGCTTTGCTGGCCATTCTGTTGGAGCAATCTCAGTGGTACGAGACTTGCCGCCTTGCCTACTATTCAAAGTTCATCCCAGAAAATGCAGCAGTGGTATGTTTCGGATCCGAGCGTTGCATGCCGCCGACTATTTCTCGAAAACTCGGTTCACGCCTAATATACGCACACGAAATCAACATCGCGTCGTCCCAGATTCCTGGTAGCCTTCTCGGCAGAACACAAACTGTGGAATTGGCGGACCTTCCCGATGAGCGTATTGCTGTCATTGGAATGGCATGTCAGTTACCAGGAGCAGGGGATCATGAGGCATTTCGAGAGATCCTGAAACGCGGCCAATCGCAGCACAGAGAGGTGCCTGATGATCGTTTCGGCATGGAGACTGCATGGCGAGATATAGGAAAACACAAATGGTACGGGAACTTCATCGACAATCACGATACTTTTGACCACAAATTTTTCAAGAAGAGCCCTCGGGAAATTTCGTCCACAGACCCGCAACACCGTCTAATGCTGCAAGTGGCGTACCAAGCTGTCGAACAATCTGGCTATTTTGGAAATGACGCCACAAACCAACCTATCGGATGCTTCATGGGGGTTGGGAATGTCGACTACGAGGAGAACATTGTGTGTTATCCTGCAAATGCCTACTCAGCAACCGGCAACCTCAAGAGCTTCCTTGCTGGCAAAATCAGCCATCATTTCGGATGGACTGGTCCCAGTTTGACACTTGATACAGCCTGCTCATCCTCCAGTGTTGCTATTCACCAGGCATGTCGTTCAATAATCAATGGTGAATGCAGTGGGGCACTTGCCGGGGGTGTCAACATTATAACGAGCCCGAATTGGTATCACAACCTGGATGGGGCGTCTTTCCTCAGTCCAACTGGACAATGCAAGCCATTTGACTCAAATGCAGATGGATATTGCCGAGGTGAAGGCGTTGGCGCTGTGTTTTTGAAACGACTTCCCTCCGCTATCGCAGATGGTGACCAGGTACTTGGTGTCATCGCTAGTACAAAGGTTTACCAGAATCAAAACTGCACCGCGATCACTGTTCCAAATGCGACATCGCTCTCACAGCTATTTACGGATGTTGTGCGTCAAGCCAGACTAGAGCCTAAACAAATCTCTCTTGTCGAGGCCCACGGAACAGGAACACCTGTTGGAGACCCGGCCGAATATGATGGCATTCGATCTATCTTTGGTGGTTCTATACGGTCCGATATATTATCATTAGGATCAGCGAAGGGCTTCATTGGCCACACAGAGTGTGCTTCAGGAGTGGCATCTTTGGTGAAGACTTTGATCATGATCAATGAAGGATTTATCCCACCACAGGCTAGCTTTTCGAACATCAACCCCGCTCTGAATACGAAGGCTGAAGACAGAATCGAGGTATCTACTCAGCTCAGGAACTGGGAGACACCGTTCAAGGCTGCTCTCATCAACAACTATGGGGCTTCTGGATCGAATGCTTCCATGATTGTCACGCAGGCCCCAAAGGCAGCTGATGATCCATCTACCATATTACCCGAGGGCGGCTACCCATTCTGGATCACTGCATTTGATCAGCAAAGCCTTCTAAATTATGCGAAGCGATTGCGCAGGTATGTTCAAGGGGTCCAGGAAAAAGAAAGTAACCTAAGCCTTGCAAATCTTTCATTCCAAGTCTCCAGACAGTCAAATCGACGCCTCCCCCACGCGCTGATATTCAATGTCAGTACAAAGGAGGAGCTGCACAAGGTTCTAGAGTCCTTTGAGAGTGGCAGCCAGAGCATCCACCATGTTCAGGTCCAAGACCCCAAGCCCGTTATCCTGTGCTTTGGTGGACAGATTTCCACATATGTTGGTTTGGACCAAGAGGTCTATAAGGGCAATGCGATCCTCAGAGAATATCTTGATCAATGTGATGCTACAATACTGTCCCTTGGCCTGGAAAGCATCTTTCCAGCTATCTTCCAACGAACGCCAATTTCGGATATTGTTCAACTTCAAACTGTTTTGTTCGCGATGCAGTACGCCTGTGCAAAGGCGTGGCTTAGTAGCGGGCTGAGGGTTGCCTCTGTTGTTGGACATAGCTTTGGAGAACTTACAGCTCTATGCATTTCCAACGCAGTATCATTGAAAGATGCCGTAAGAATGATTTCGGGCCGATCACGCCTGATCCAGGACCGCTGGGGTAGTGAGAAGGGTTCCATGATCGCCATTGAGGCGGATCTTCCTGATGTTGAAGCTTTGTTGGCCAAGGTGAACTCACAGGAAGGGTCCGAAGCCCACCTTTCGATCGCCTGCTACAACTCATCGAGAAGCTTCACATTGGCTGGCTCGGTCAAACAAGTCGACTATGCGGAGAACCTTCTCAGAAGTGACTCAAATTTCTCAGGGGGGAGAGCTAAAAGATTGAACGTGACCAATGCTTTTCATTCAGCTCTAGTCGACGCATTAGTTGATGATTTGGAAAATTTGGGACATACCATTGAGTTCAAAGAGCCAACGATCAAACTCGAGAGAGCAACCGAGTATGAGTCCACCAATCCGCTAAATGCGACCTATTTGTCGGAACATATGAGAAAGCCAGTCTTCTTTGCACATGCAGTCAGGAGACTTTCAGAAAGATTCCCTGCTGCAGTTTGGTTAGAGGCCGGGTCCAACTCGACTATCACAACCATGGCAAGTCGAGCTTTAGGAACATCGAATTCCCACTTCCAGCCAGTCAATATTACTAGCGATAGCTCATTCCGATTCCTTTCTGATGCGACTATCAACCTCTGGAAGAATGGTCAAAATGTGACCTTCTGGGCCCATCACCGCATACAAACACCCGCTTACACTCCGGTCCTGCTGCCTCCGTACCAGTTCGAGAAATCAAAACACTGGATGGATCTGAGAGTGCCTCCAAAGCTTGAGGACTCCGGACATCGAGAGGAGCAGCTAGTGGCTATAGAGGCACCAAAGGGGTTGACAACTTTTGTTGGATACCAAGATGCATCCCGGCGCTCAGTACGATTCGGTGTCAATGTCACATCAGACAAGTATATTCGCCTGCTTTCTGGCCACATCATGGCAAATGAAGCAGCTGTCTGTCCTGGAATGTTCCAGGTCGAGATAGTACTTGATGCATTGACGAGTCTTCGACCAGACTTCCAGAACCATAGCTTTATCCCAGAGTTATATGGCCTCAGACATTACCACCCTCTTGTGAAGGATGAATCCCGAGCTGTTTGGATAGAAGCAGACTCTTCAGACGCGGAGGGACTGATCTGGAGTTGGAAGTTAACCGCGACCGATGCTAAAGGCACCGGCTCTGTCACCCACACTTCAGGAACGATCATCTTTCAGCCGGCAGACGGCGTGCAGGTTAAGACTGAGCTTGAGAGACTGACACGACTGATCGGTCGAAAGCGTTGTCTGCAACTTCTGGACAGCAATCTTGCTGATGATGTTCTGCAAGGCCGCAACATCTACCGCGCCTTTTCCGAGGTAATTGATTATAAAGAGGTCTATCGTCATGTCACCAAGATCGCCGGGAGAGACAATGAGTCGGCGGGTAGGGTCGTCAAGCCGTATGCAAATGAAGGTTGCCTGGATACAGTTTTAACTGACTGTTTCTGCCAAGTGGCAGGCATATTCGTGAATCTCATGACCACTCAGGCTGATCTGTCAGAAAGAGGAATTTTCATCTGCGATGGTATCGATCGGTGGTTGCGAGCACCTGAAGCGATTTCAAACGACAACCCTTCGGATGTTTACGAAATATTTGCTTTGCACCATCCTGAATCTGAATCAAAGTATCTCAGTGATGTCTTTGCATTTAATGCTCGTGATGGGTCACTCGTCGAAGTGGCTCTCGGTATCAGCTACCAGAAAGTCCCCATCTCCGGTATTCGCAAGGTCTTGTCAAAGAACATGCCAGCTGGGCTTCAGCCTCAGGTGCTGCCATCCTCTGTTTCAAAGGTCAATGTTCCGCCGGCAAACTTCCTTCCAGTTGCACCTCCGCCGTTACTCAATGGCTCGGCTGCCAAGGTGACCGCCACATCCACACCGAAGAAGTTGCCAAAGACACCCAGTGTAGATATAACCGGTATTATGCGGGACATCATCTGCAATCTTTCTGGTCTTGAGCCAGAAGAAATCAAGGATGATTCTGATTTGGTTGAGATCGGTATCGATTCTTTGATGAGCATGGAACTGGGCCGAGAAATCGATTTGGCTTTCAAGACCACCATCGACGTTAATCAGCTTATTGACGTGACCGACTTCCGCAGTTTGGTTGAGACTTTGGGAAGGATCATGGGCCTTGATGACACAGATGGTGACTCTGGATTCGTCGAAGATGATAGAAATGACGAGGCTGTCACAAATGGAAACGGACATCATTCTATCGCACCTAATGGGAATGGTAGTTCGTCTCCTGGTCCTCAGGGTCTCTCACTTCCAGAGTCCACGGTCCTTGAATGTTTCCGTATTGCAAAGGAGGCTACGGATGACTTTATGGTGAATGGTCAGCTTGGAACATACTATACCGAAGTCATGCCAAGATCAACCAAGCTCTGTGTTGCTCACATTGTCAATGCTTTTGAACGGCTTGGGTGTCCGATCCGCAACGCAGTTGCTGGCCAGAAACTTGAGCGTGTTCCCTACTTACCAAAGCATGAGCGCTTCATGAATTTGATCCATGGTCTTCTCGAAGAAGATGGTTTGATTGAAATAAGTGGATCCGACATCGTGCGAACATCTATGCCTGTCGCAACGAAATCGGTAAATGACATGCTGGAGGAATTATTGCGTGACGAGCCCGTCCATGCGGCCGAGCATAAACTCACGGGGATGATCGGTCCAAAATTTGCAGATTGCCTCATCGGGAAAGAAGATGGGCTCCAAATGATCTTTGGATCCCCAGAAGGAAGAGAAATTGTCACTGATGTATATGCGAAGTCTCCCATCAATTCAGTGTGGATCCAGCAGGCGGAATTCTTCCTCGAGCATCTTATCCAAAGGTTGCCGATGACGGGCGAACCACTGCGCATTTTGGAAATGGGAGCTGGTACCGGCGGAACAACCGTCAAGATGATTTCTCTCTTGGAGCGCCTAGGTGTCCCAGTCGAATACACCATGACGGATCTTTCCTCATCACTCGTTGCTGCCGCTCGCAAACGATTCAAGAAGCACCCTTTCATGAAATTCAAAGTTGTGAACATCGAGTCGCCGCCAGATGCAGATCTATTGCACAGTCAGCACATCATTCTAGCCACCAATTGTGTCCATGCGACTCGCAATCTGGAAATATCAACAAGAAATATCCATGATATCTTACGCCCTGATGGATTTCTGCTCTTGCTCGAGATGACAGAACAAGTCCCTTGGGTTGACTTTATTTTCGGCTTGCTAGAAGGATGGTGGCTCTTCGAAGACGGTCGCCAACACGCGCTTCAACCTCCAGCTCACTGGAGGAAAATCCTCACATCAGTTGGATACGGCGCGGTTGATTGGACGGATGGTGCTAGACCAGAAACAAATCTTCAGCGACTGATCATTGCTCTTGCGTCCGGATCCAGGTATGATCCCGCGTCCCAATCACTTCAACCCTCAGTAACGTCCTCATTGACAGATACTGCAGGACGTCAAGAGATCATTGATTCATACATTCATGAATATACCAAGGAATTCCACTCACTCCCTGTTTCCAATTTACAAGTCCCCGTTCTACCCTCTCCCGCGGGTCACTGTGTGCTAGTCACTGGTGCAACAGGAAGTCTCGGTTCCCATGTCGTGGCCTATCTCGCTAGACTTCCTAATGTCCACAAGGTGGTCTGTCTCAATCGATGGAGTACTATTCCAGCGACTGTACGTCAAGTTGAATCTTTCAAGCTTCGGGGTATCGCGCTCGATGAAAAGTCTCGCTCCAAGCTTGAGATTCTCGAAGTGGACACATCAAAGCCATCATTTGGGTTATCAGCGGAGACTTACCAGAAGCTTGTGAGCACGGCAACACATATTGTTCACAATGCATGGCCGATGAGCCTTACAAGGTCTATCCGAGGGTATGAGAGCCAGTTCAGTGTCATGCGGAACCTCATCAACCTTGCACGAGAAGTAGTATCAAGGCGACCTGCGCCATTCAAATTCAGCTTTCAGTTCATCTCATCAATCGGAATCGTGAGCTACCATCCTATTCGGTACGGAGTAATCCGTGCACCGGAGGAGACAATGAGCGCAGATTCTGTTCTACCAGTCGGATATGCTGAAGCGAAGCTAGTGTGCGAACGCATGCTGGACGAGACGCTGCATCGCTATCCATCCCGATTCCGACCGATGGCAGTCAGAATTGCCCAAATCACTGGTTCTGAAAGCAACGGATATTGGAATCCAGTCGAGCATTTCGCCTTTGTGGTCAAGTCGTCCCAGTTCCTCAAAGCCTTTCCAGATCTTGATGGTACTCTCTCTTGGTGTCCTGTTGATGATGTTTCCGCGACACTGGGCGAATTGTTGATTTCCGATACAAAGCCTTATCCGATCTATCATATTGAGAATCCGTCAAGACAGCGTTGGCAAGATATGGTAAAAGCTTTGACGGAGTTACTCGATATCCCACAAGAGGGTATAATTCCGTTCGACCAATGGCTTGAACGAGTCCGAAATTCATCGGCTTCGATCAACGAAAATCCAGCCAAACAGTTGGTCGATTTCTTCAGTCAGCATTTTATCCGAATTTCATGTGGAGGTTTGATATTGGACACTAGCAAAACAAAAAGGCACTCAGCAACTTTACGGGAAAGAGGACGTGTGGAGTTGAATTCAATTGTGAAATACATTTCTGCGTGGAAGACCATTGGATTTCTTGAATGAGACAATGCCGTTATATAATGGTTAGAATGCTAGGCAGTGGAATTTTATTTGGTCCAACTTGAACTTGAACTAGTAGTAAAACCTTGGGGCGTCTGAAATGAACGCATTTCAACTTCTCCTTTCCAACTACGTAGTAGGTAGTGAATATGAATAAATCGTATGATGCGAGATGCTCTGAGGCTTCAGGTTAGATATATACTACCAAACTTCAAGTTGACTATCCAGAACATCTTCCAAGATTATTAAGTTGGTAATTGAAGAAATAAAGATACAAAAATCTTGAGACTGTACACATAGTACATCCCCAGGTGGGCTGTCCGAAGACTTCTCAAAAATTGCAGTCACGTTCTTGGAAACAGTGAACTATGTCGAATAATGAGACAGTATAGACAACCTTCAACGATTCCAAAATTCCATTATCAAGATATTTTGATGGTCCAAATATATTTCGTGGAAGTCAGGCCAATTGAACCACCTTCTTACCATATCGCCCTCGGTTCTATATATCAAGAGCCCAATCAACCTCTGGCTATATCTTTGGGGTGAAGCGACTCAACCGCCGAATTTTTGCGCCATAGAAATAAAATACAACTGGTATCGGAATCATTGCAATAGAAAGAAATCCGAGGAGTGACGTAGCCCAGTCGACTCCCAACCTATTATACATGTAAGTCCCAAACAGAGGGAACGCAGCGCCAACCTTGGAGATTGTTAGTAAGACTCTTTCTGTGAAAGAAGTGCACTTACCGCGCTTCTAATGAGAGTATTCGCTGATATAGCTGAATTGGCAACAATCAAATACACGTCGATCAAATAATTGAGGCCTTGCATCCAGATCATCAAAATTCCCATTCCGATCGGTGCACCAGCGATCGCTTGTGGCACCCATGAGATACTTGGGTTGGATGTCCATCCAAACCAAAATAACCCGATCGGTAGAAGAAAGGCGGCCACGATCATGGGAGGAAGACGATCTTCTGGCACAACAGAGCCATTGCGTACTTTTGGGGCGTACCACAGGCGTGTTGCGACAGTGACGACAAGGCAGCCCAGAAGAACCCCAACTAATATCCCCAGGAAAGGCAATGATGCAATCCCCTCGTTATTCCAACCCCGGACCTGTCGAAAAGCGATAGGATATGCGACGAAGAATAGGTATAGGATTCCGTAAATAAGCGAGATATAAATGGTCATGCAGACAAGAATCGGCTCGAGGAAAAGCATTTGCATCGGTCGGAAAATGTATTTGGTCAATATCTCGCTGAATGTCGGCGTCTTTTCGTCTCAGACGAGAACGGTACGCCCAAATACCTGTCGACTTACGGAGATGGCTGGCGCGACGCTGGAGGATAACAGGATGGTATGTCTCGGGTAAAACTAGAAAGGCAATTATGCCGAAAAATGACGCCGGTATCATGGTGATCCAGGCAGTCCATCGCCAACCCAGATGTGATTCGACAATGAAGCCACCACTGGTTGAGTACAAATTAGCTCGAGTCCGGTTCTATTAATCCGCGGTATGATGATATTAACGTACACGATCGGTCCGAATATCGGTCCCACGAAGGTAGCTGCAGAAAACAAAGAGATTGCAATCGCGCGTTCCACAGGACCCCAAAAGTCTGCCAAAGCACCTGGTATAATCGCAAGGGCGGATGTGCCGAAAAATCCCAAAAGGAAACGGGCAAGCATCAAGGTCTCGAGGTTCTCAGCAACAGCGACGGGGATTTGGAAGATGATGAATATTGCATATCCGATATAGAGAGGTCGCAATCGGCCATATAGCTCAGACAAGGGCCCCCAAATCTGTGGTCCTATCGCAAACCCCTTCGCGTCAGTGTCAGCATTTCGGCTCTGTTATTATTGCGGGTTTGACTTTTTGACACACCAGAACAGTGAGGCTTGTTCCCAGAGTTGTAACTTCAACTGAAACATGAAACTCTTGCGAGGTGACTCCAGAAGCAGTACTGAATACACTGCTAGAAAAGGTGACCCAGGTGGTCAATGTACTGAAAATGCAGGTGATCAGTGTTTTCTTCCAGAATGGATAGTTCATCGGTAGTTCAGGATCGTTAGGTCCATCCCATTCAACCAAATAAGGATCCACGACTTCTGGCTTATCAGCAACTGGCTGTTCTCGCGTAGCTTCCAAGTCTGTCCCAGACTTGCAAGTGTCGGTAGACATTTGCGCGTCAACTTCTTCCTTCGTCTTTGGGGGTGGGCTCGCGTCTCAATCGTGTTGGTAGAGTGATGTCGGGAGATATGCGCACGATTGAAGGTCTTTCAATATTTTGTCGAAATTGTGATAAAGAGTCATTTTTGTAATTATTTGTAACTATTTGTAAGGCACAACATGCCTGTACTTTACCTTGAACAATCTGTATAGAACTATTTATCCGATGCTGGCGGTCAGTCGACCAACTGTTTCCCCGAGCCGAGCAAAAAGATTATCCGAGCCAATCAAACTGAGAGCGCGGGACCTGGACCTGCACAGTAAATTCTCCTCTGAGGACTGTTTATGTCCTTGCTTACTACTCCGTACTCATTCTTCAAATCCATAGCATAACCAAGCCATAATGCGATCAATTCTGGAGGTCAGGTGGCGATGTCACTGGCAGTGCGTGACCAATGGCAATTTTTGAATCAGCGACGGACATACTAGTACTAAGATTGCAGTACCTAGGTAGTTTTGAACACTGTGTGCGATGCTTTCAAGTTTCGCTTATAATATACTTTACTTCTTCTTCCTCGTCCATAGACTCGGATAGATAACTGTAATACTATGCATCCCTCCGAATGTATCAAGGTTTGCTCTACTATTACCAGTACTACTTTTCGTAAGCTAGGGTAGGGTCGACGATGGAAAGCTGTAGCTTTCTGGCTCCTATCTAATTATGACTATTGGATTTCTTAAACTCTCTCTCTATCTATTATTTTCTCACGTCAATTTTCTGGCTATTTTATGTTTCCGATCATAATATCTCTTCCCAATCTGACAGGTAGGATATATTCCCCTTTGTTGCCGTGAGTAGTACATACGACCATAGGGTGTGGAGAACAGGGCTTCCCGTCCGCTCAGCCGTACTTAAGCCACACGCCGGCAGGTTAGTAGTATGGTGGGTGACCACATGCGAATCCCTGCTGTTGTATGTTTGTTTTTTATTTCTTGTTTTTTTTTTGGTTGACTTCGTCATCTTCTTGTTTCCTGAACTCTCCCATGAATCCTCGAGGATGGGGCCCACATTTCATGTGACGTTATTAATGCCTGCAAACCAAGGCGACAATTCTAACTCCCGTTGCACCCGCGATCCAAAGCCTCATACCAAAAACATTCAGATATTAAACATCCCATGTCACTCAGAGATCCAAATATCCTCACTACTTATATCCTCACTACTTATGAAAAATGGTGGGGACGAAGGCTAGTAAAGCAATACGCCCTGCAGCATCCTGCACTGAATGCCAACGGCGCAAACAGAAAGTAAGAGCCTGACTTGTTGTGAGATAACTCCGAACTGACCTGTATATCAGTGCAGCCGTCAATGGCCATGCAATCATTGCCAGGCGAGAAATATACCACACGTCTGTAAATACCCTCAAAGACAACCAGCACATACTTCTCATGTTTTGAAGGAAGCTACGCGGTAAGCCCCACGGCGGGGGAAAACAGGCAGATACTACTAATACAGGCAAGGGTGGAACTAACTAGAAGCAGGAAACCTTCAACTCCGGAAAACAGAGAAGAGGTTGAGCCCACAGATATCCTTCAATTGGAGGACAGCTTGATTGCCACAGAGGATGTACCTGCTCTCGCTGCAAAGGGTGAACTCCGCAACCTAGGCTATATGCCTGACGAAAGCCTACTTTTTGGAAAGGCCGTTTCACCAGTAGTGTTATCCATAAACTCATATTCTGAAATCCAACTGATTCCCTCCAGTCATCTGCACCAGCATCGACACTAGCATCGGAAGAAATGTCCTTCGAGATGAAAAATGTCTTACGCCTTTTACCTCCTAAGCCATATACAGGTTCGTTCATGTACCACCTTATCGAACCTTCACTAAATACAATAGACATTTTGGTCCAGCGCTACCTGGAAGTCACCAATTTCAGTTACTATGCTTTATACCCGCCGATTTTTTCTCGCGATTATGCGGCTTGGTGGTCCGACCGAGCAAGTGGGAAGCCGCTCACACCAGAGTTCACATGTCTGCTCATCCGTGTTTGCGCCTGCTCATCGCAATATCTGGACTATGAGATTCAAACAAAACTCGAATCGGAACTAGGGGAGTCTATCCAGACTTTATCAGAAAGCTACCACCACACGGCCAGACAGCTAAGCAACACGATCACCCCTGGGAAAGGGGGTCTAGCGCAGATTCAGCAACTATTCCTAACCGCAGCTTGGTTCAAGTCAGAGTCTTTATTTGTTGAATCCTGGCATACCTTGAGTTCTTGTATCCATGAAGCGCAAGAACTCGGCATGCATAAAAAGCATCAAAAGCCGGGGTTGTCTGAATTTGAAATAGAGATGAGAAGACGACTTTGGTGCCTGCTATATGTGTGGGACTGGTGAGTTTCTACTTCTCCAAGCCTACATTTACTCAGGTCTTGGATAGGCTATCTAATGACTTTAGGCAAATGTCTATGTTGCTGTCTCGCCCCCTTGTCATCAATCATGCTTCTTGCTCTTACGAGCTACCAAATATGAAATTGGAGATCTTGGATCCCGCAAATGGTCCGCCCTCTCCAGTATCACACATTGCATCGCAATGCGAATTAGGTCAAATGATCAAAAAAGATTTCACAACAATGGGAAACACGGCCGATGTCTTTGAGGCCGATTCTATCAGAGTGGGTATAGATGCATGGATGGATTCACTGCCATCAGCCTATCAAGAAGAGAACCCAGACACCCAGTGGGACAAAGAGCATAAATACGTACCTCTTCATCGTCGCCAGCTACATGCCATAGGTTACATGAGCATGCTATTACCCTTCAAAAGGTACCTCGTCAAGAAATTTGACTCCCAAGCTTCTGGCGTGGATAGAGCTCGCCGAGCATCTGCGACTGAAATCGCCCTTCATCTAATGAAAGTTTCGCATCGACTTTTTAACCATGTTTTCCCTGTAAATGCCAAGTTCCACTTGGTTACGTTCTTGATATTCGACACCGCGGTTTTCCTTTGTTCAGCTATAATCCACGACAAAGATTGCAGTCTTCCACAACGAGAAGATGTTTTTCAAGCAATCAAACTTGCATACTCTCTCATCAGCCAACTCGCTCCAGTCACCAAGACCGGCGCAATTTGCTACCCAGTTCTTGACAGGCTAGCAAGAAGTCTGTCATCAAAGAGAGAGGCCCCAGTGGATGGTACTATGATTGGTACCGGAGATATGCCGAACACTGAAACAATGACATTTGAATCTTCGCTAGATCTCGAATCTCTTGATGTCAATAACCCAGAATCACTCTCTTCATCGTTGGGGCTCCTGCCTGCCAATGGGATTTTCTTACCTACCTCAGAAGATCTGGACCTCCCGATGGTTAGCATGAAGACCCCGCCTATCATGAGTGCTGGTGATTTCTCCAATCTGGATGTTGGCCAATTTGATCAGATTTGGGACTGGCAAAATTTGGATTTGACTCTAATACCCTCTCTTCACACGAAATAAAGCATCGAAATTTGCATTGAAATAGCGGAAAGGAAGAAAGTAAAGACCATGTCGGGGAATCAATTTTCCACTGTATTCAACATAACATTGCTAGATAGTATCACGGGTCATTGCGCTAAACTTTGAGTATGACTGGTGATAGGGCAAATGGCATTGGGTGTTGTGAAGTGAAAGGGCTAGAACCTCGATGACTACCCAGATAGATGAATACCAGTGGCGCCTGAAATCTCGTTTTGAATTATTTCACCATTTTATCCCTACTCAGTCAAACTGGATTTGAAGCTTGGGAGCCCTATCTCTGGTGGACATAGCGTTTTGACGGCAAGATGTGTCATAATTTAGTAGCTGGTTGTACTCATTCTGGGCACATGTCCTGATAACGAAAAAAAAGAGTCACGGAATAAATACCCGCTCTAGAAATATATTCTCAGCAATATCAGTATGGAAGAGTCCTTGGAATCTAAAGGATTGATGGCTTAAGGCAGCCACCTTGAGGCAGGCAGGGGGCAGCTGTGGGGCTTTGTGATTGCAACCTTTGACTTACGATTGAGTCACAACTTGAATCAGCATTTCCATTTTCTCTATATAAGAAGCCTCATGGCACGAAGATATCACAGTCTATTCATAATTTCTTTGGATTCTTTTTAAAGAAAAAGGCAAGCCAAGGTGTTCAGTCAGACACGCGATCTGATGGCTTCCCCTCACCCCCCATTGGGGCCAGTTGTTCCCATCCCCAAACCCATACCATTATCAACAGACCTGGAAGCGATAGTGGAACGATACAGGGATCTGAGGCTGCACGGCCTCAAGGTTGATCCAGAAGCCTTCACTTCACTTTATGAAGACGAAGTCCAATTTCCATTCGAGACATGGAAATCCCGGGTCGAGAACCGGATTGCCAGAACGCTTGTCGCCGTCGACCCTGAAACAAATCAGGGAGAATATATTGGAGAAGAGCCATATACCAAGGAGCTAAGCAGTGCTTTTGCCATTCAGAGGCTTCTGCGGCAAGAGTGGCTGGGTATTGTTACAATCATTGGACCCGTTCGCTTCTCAGAACAAAGCGACGATGTCACGGCGACTCCCCCGAAGCCACAGATCCACACTGCTTTTATCAAAGACCGGCGATATCAGATCCCTGATCCTTCGACTGTGGAGAATAGGGACCTGAGTGATGCGCATGCTATTTTCTTGATTGTGGGGCTCTTTATCTTGCCTCAGGCGCGACGGAGAGGATTGGCGGGTCGCTTAGTGGAAGCATCTATCAAATACGTACGAGAGGAGGCTCGAGGAAAAAAGGCATCGAAGGCAAGCATATCAATCCAGGTGGCACCAACAAATTTTGCAGCGCAAGGCCTCTACGAAAGAGCAGGGTTCTACGTGAGTGAAAAGGCGATAGTGATGAACAGTGAACACGGTGAAGAAAGTGTGATGGGGCTGGAGATGGAGGTCAACCTCGGATCTGAGGTTTAAATTTTGCATTTAACAAGGACGTAAATTGGCATTTATAAATGCAATCTAGCTGATTAATACCCCAGGCTAAATTAACTGCAAGACTTGTGTACTCTGCCTCCAATTCATGCAGGACAACGCTGCTACTAGTACCATAAGAGTAAATTATCCCATGAACAGAATGGAACCAATCTGAAACAACTGGGCGAGTGAAGGAACCTAAATGGAACGTTTTCTCTCTCTTTTTAATCAACCTTTTATGAGTGTTCCCTCATGCCTATGTTTATAAGGCACCAAGGCAGCAATTTACATGAATACACGTGACATCTGAGATGAGTCAGCACTGCATTCTAGGGCACCGCTAGTCCCGACTAGGTTTAGCCGGCCACCACGCCCACAAGCGGAGAAATTTGCGGCTACTTCTTCTGCTCTTCAACATTCGACGCAGAACCACACCATAAGAAAATTTCTTTTGGAAGACTGTCGCCATCATGTCGAAGATCACAGTCGGTATGTGCTGCCTTGTGCCTATTATATGTTTGCGATAACACTAGAGAGCATTCACTAATACTCTCCCAGCCGGCGTGCGCCAGAATGTCCAGCAGTTGCTGGAGTACTCCCTCAACGAGAAGAAGCGTAACTTCCTCGAGACCGTTGAGCTTCAGATCGGCCTGAAGAACTACGACCCCCAGCGTGACAAGCGTTTCTCTGGCACCATCAAGCTGCCCAACCTGCCCCGCCCCAACATGAGCATCTGGTGCGTTTTTCCTCGCTCCCAGCCATCCTCTCGCCTCCTCGGGTCCTCGCATGAACGGTTGAAAAATCGATTATCAGTGCGACCGACAAGGATCACAGTGGAAACCCAGAAAATTGTGAACAGAATATGCTGACATGCGAGATTACAGTATTCTTGGTGACCAGCACGATCTCGACCGTGCCAAGCACCACGGTATCGATGCCATGTCCGTTGACGACCTCAAGAAGCTCAACAAGAACAAGAAGCTCATCAAGAAGCTTGCTCGCAAGTACGATGCCTTCCTTGCTTCCGAGGCTCTGATCAAGCAGATCCCCCGTCTCCTGGGTCCCGGTCTGTCCAAGGGTACGTTTTTCCTGTTCTCGTCGTGAACCGTCTGCCATACAAAAAGAACCGTTACTGACTTTTCTCTACAGCTGGCAAGTTCCCCACCCCTGTCTCCCACGCCGATGACCTCCAGAAGAAGGTTGACGACGTCAAGTCCACCATCAAGTTCCAGCTTAAGAAGGTTCTGTGCCTCGGTGTCGCCGTTGGCCACGTCAACCTGGCTGAGGAGGAGCTCGTTGCCAACCTGATGCTCGCCATCAACTACCTTGTCTCCCTGCTTAAGAAGGGCTGGCAGAACGTTGGCAGCCTTGTCATCAAGGCTTCCATGTCTCCCCCCAAGCGTATCTACTAGATTCTCCGTCGCTTCACTGCGCTGGTGTAATCTGGGGATCCAACAAAATGGGTGTCATAGTTTAGTGACCACAAAAATATGAACTCACGATTTGGTCTCAACCATTCACTCCATCTACATATTACTTGTAAAATTCACCCGCAATTGTGTAGTTCGATATGAAATCTTGCCTGTGGCTCTATTCGGCGTCAATAGTCGGGGTACAGATATAATACAGTATGTCTTGACTCTTTACTCCATGCCCTCCATCAGCTCAGTCTTATCCAAAATCATGCCGCGCATGCCGATAAACTCGCGAAGGCTTTCCCACTCCTCTCCCACCTCCTCGCCGCGCATGTAAGGATCCTTAAAGCCCCATGCGACAGCAACCTTATCCATAGCAGCGCGCTCCTCCTCTCGGAGCCAGCGGTGGCGCAAAGGAATTCCAGGTATCCATGTAACCCGCTCCATTTGATCATTGGCAGTGGTGATCGCGATGATACCAATGGAAGAAGTACCTCCAACATATGCTAAAGATGCAGCAAGGGCAATTCCCGTCGCGTAACTGGGGTCCATTGTGTTCTGGAACGTAGATGCAACTGAGGCGAGGGCGTAGCAAGCCATGGGGGCTACGGCCAAACCACCTAGAGGGATACCGGCCTTTCGGACGATCTTAGCACGGTGAAAAGCGGGTGCGCAGAAGGTGTTGTCAATAATGGCCAACACAAGAGATAGGTTCTTTTGTGCGATGGCCACGTCCAAGGCCATGTTCGCAAGTTCGGCTGGAATGGCGCTGTTGACATTTTTGGGGCTTGCTTTGTGGAATTTGGGAGGCGAGCTGTTCTCCTCGGGGACTGGCTTGTTGGCATATAGATGGAAGACTTCTGGGAAATGCTCCGCCCGTTGCAAGAGAGTTTGTATCTTTGTGTAGAGTTCCAGTGCCTCCTCGTTAATGAAGACCTTCTCATCTTTCACGATCTCGTTGACGATGCGCGAAAGTGCGTCGGCAAGACGGGGATCGGGGGTTGCGGAGCCGTTTGCTGCCTTCGATACTCGCGCAGATGTTCCCTTCTTCTCCTCCAAGTCCAATAACGAGGAAATGGCATTGTTTTCGACATTTTTCGTAGCCTCATCGGACTGGTCTTGTTCGCTCAGGATGAGGGATTGCGCGAGCTTCTCACACTTTGCCAGCAGCTGAATTACTGTGTCGTTGGAGGGGACTTCGTCCGCATTGTGCACGACTGACGCTTCCTGTGCTACCTCCTGAATGGCCAATTCTTGAGCGGACGAGGTGGAAGCATAGCGACGGGTTGAAAAAAAGGGAGAGGAGGTAGTCGGTTGTACGCTGCGCTTTGGTAACTGCAGCGCAAGGCCGTTGTTCGAAGCGCGACTCCCGGAAGTGGTTGAGAGAGGGAGTCGGGCGATAGGCAGAGCGCGACGCTGGGCAGTATTGGAGAATTGACAGAAATGGCAGACGGAACCTTGCGGTTTGGGGCCTCTTGGGGCCCTCAAGGCGACTCTTTTCATGACGAATGACGTGGTGTGGAGGAGTGGTTCCAGGCGGCCCTTTTTTCGGCGAGTGGAAGGGCGTTTTAAGGCGGAGAGTTCGCCCCGGCGCCCTGGACAGTTCAAGTCCACATCCACAGCCCCCATCGCTCTGACGTCTTAGCTTCTCTTCTGCCTTACAACCTCCTTCTGGTCAAGGAGTTCACACCAGATACCATTCAAAAATATCTCATGAAGTACTAGACACTTTCCTCCTGCTTGTCATCAACACCTCGTCGACATGCCTCCCCCCCCTCCTCCTCCTCCCCCTCCGCCGCCGCCTGGGGGGGTTAGGTGGCCCTCCCCCGCCTCCTCCAGCAAGCCTGCCAAATCGACCAGGCAAAGGAGAACTTAAAGATAGGGTATGTGCATGATGCAAGGGCGATTTATCTCTCATTAATGCCTTTCATGGCTTCGAAGGAGTGTGTCCAGCTAACTCTGCTCCCAGGGCGCACTCTTATCTGATATCCACAAAGGCACCCGGTTGAAGAAGGCAGTCACCAATGATCGATCAGCCCCAGTAGTTGGGAAATCCGGGGGAGGCTCTGGAGGCGCCCCTGTTGGTGCTGCACCGCCAGTTCCCGGGGGTATGAAGGTTCCGTCTGGGCTTGCACCTCCTGTCCCATCGCCAGCCGCCGCCAACAGATTACGAAGCAACAGTGAAGGATTATCAGGAACAGATGGAGGCTCAGGGTCACCAGCGGCTCAACTCGGAGGTCTCTTCGCTGGCGGTATGCCCAAATTGCGCAGCCGTGGAGGAGTTGATACTGGCGCCAATCGATCAGACTCGCCATACAAATCTGACTCGGAAAGCACGCGAGCACCTGTTGCTACACCTCCCAGACCTCCGGGGGCGCCGAAGCTTCCTGGGGCACGCCCACCACCTCCACCACCTTCATCAGAACCTCCGATCAATCCGTTGGTCGCTAGTTTGAAGAAACCTCCCCCACGACCTGCCTCTAGGCCGTCGTCCACCATCTCTGCAGCATCTACAAGAACAGTCCCCGAGGCTCCTCCCCCACGAGCTCCTCCACCACCTCCTGGAGGAATTAGAGCCCCGCCAGCACCACCGCCCCCTGCATCTCGAAAGCCTTCTGGTCCACCGCCACCTCCTCCGGCATCATCAAGCCCGGCACCTCCTCCTCCTCCACCTCCCCCATCTGCTCCTGCTGCTGGTCGCGCTCCTCCCCCGCCACCATCAGCGCCTGGGCGACCAACCCCTGCTCCACCTCCCAGTGCTGCACCATCTATTGCTGCTCAAGCCGCTCGCACTGCTCTGGGTAGTCCCAGTCCTCCATCCGCTCCCCCTCCTCCTCCCTCAGCCGCCCCTGCAGCTCCGCCTCCACCTCCACCTTCATTTGAAGCTCCATCTCGACCATCACCTGTTCCTTCCCGCCCAGTTTCACAAGAACCGCATGCTGCACTGGACCCCAGTGCCTATACTCTGACCAATGGTGGATCATCTCCTGCTTATAACTCACGAAATTCTTCTACACACGGCTCGGCCCAAATAGAAGATCCTCGATTCAAATTCCAGAGTGATGGATTGCTCTCCAAGCCCCGGCCATTCAGCGGCGGGGAGCGCAGATACCGTGCTGGCCGAGGCAGCAGTGTGCCCTTGGATCTGAAAGCATTGAGTGGCTGATGTGAGTGTACAGGACATTGCAGGCGATATTGTGCACAAATAGTGAATTGATATACATTATACATACATCATTTGCATATCACTAGCCTTAGAACAGTAATGTAGAATACGTACTTGAGGAATAATCTTTCTTGGTTACACCAGTCTTTCATCCAATGGGACTGAAAAACACGCAAACTCAAATAATCACCTCATAGCTCGGGAATTATAGCCAATAGTCAAATAAGAAAACAATTAACTCCAAGTTTTAGATAAATCAAGTGTATCCATGCATACATTTGGAGCTTAGCTTTAGATAGCACGTGATCAGCGTCAATCCATGCAAACACCCGCGCAGACTCCTAGGTCTGTCATTATCCCACGCGAACACTATCAATTGGCTCCTTTTCCTCGATTTGACTGCGACTGCGACTGCTATATCTAATTTCGAATTGCGCATACGTTTCGCAATCCTCTTCCCTCACCAGCCTTACTCCGAGCCCTCGTCAGCGATCCCAAACGGCCCGAGAACTTCTATCAAGAGCTCCTGCCCGCCTGCTCGCCCAACAATCATCGACAACTACCCCTCAGCGTCGATCAAGTTCGCGTACACGCTTCTCCCAAACGGCGCAGTCATTCCGTTTGACGATCCCGCCAAGCACCACTTTTGCTCGTTGAAAGGTCCCAGCGTCGAAACAATTCCGAACCCGCGCGGAAAGCTGTGAAAGGAACTTTTGTCTATTGCAGATTGACCGACCAAGCTGCTGCTTCGGCTGATAATTTTCCGATCAAAGAGTCTGCCTACTACGCCCAGCGCAAAGATCTATACGCCAGCGCGTCATCCCGCCCATCATGTCTCTCGAGCGATACATTGATAGTAAGTCCCCGCATTACAAGGTCCAGCAATGCTTGCTTCCATGAGTATACTAATATCATTTTCTTATTATAGAGAAGGTTCTAATTCTCACCGTGGATGGCCGCACACTTCTCGGAACTCTTCTTTCAACTGATCAAATGACCAACCTTGTCCTCACCGAAACCGTGGAGCGCATTATCCGGACCTCAGATGACGACGAACCATCTTCGCAAGTTGAGCATGGGCTTTATCTGATTCGCGGCGACAACGTGGTTGTTTGCGGCGAGGTTGACGAGAAGATTGACGGGGAGATCGATTGGACAAAGGTGAAGGGCGAAGTGATCCGCGACACGAAGAATGCATGAGCCAAGTTTCGCATAGGCAACTCTTTTTTTTTTGACTACTTATTTTCATTGAGAGTTTCAGGCGTTGGTGGTCTGGGAAATTCTGAGGTTCTTCTTTATTTTTGCTTGCATAGGGGGATGGAGAGATGGAAAAGGCGACGACCATATACACCGAATCAGCTCGGGTTATGCGTCTCGGTGATGATGCTATAATGGCAGTTGAGGGTTTAGAAGCTGGCCATGATCAGATCAAATCGGAGCTGGGCCTGGGCCTGGACCAGAGCCAGCATCTTTCAGCCCGGCCAAGTCCCCATTTTCGATTACACATACCATGGGACATGCGGCTTGCTGGGCAATGCTAGGCGAATGCCTCCCTTGCCTCCTCAATGATGCAATGGTCTCCCGAGACGTCTTGACGACTGCCTACAGATGTGTGGGGTTCTTGTGTTGTCTACCAAGCTCGGCTGTGTCGCGGTTGGCCGCACGGGGATCACTGGCGTATAGTTACTTGGGCACAAACCCTGATGGGCAGCGGGGTTGAACAGGACAGGGTCTAGGGGAAAGTCATTACATTACACGCTTCGCCTCCCGAGCGGGGCAAGGGTCTTATTCTACATCACAAATGAAGCACAGTACGGTGTAGATATTTTGTATCATAATTACTCCGCATCCCACCATTGACCTGACCAGCCCCTTCTCCGGCGGTGGGTTCGCTATTTCCCGCAGCCACCGTGGAACTGGAATGGTATACCTAGGTACTCAACAGAAAAAAAAAGTATCAAATCAAATCACAACCCAAGGCTGAATTGCAAGTAGTACTAAGGCAGGGATTCAGGGATTGAGATCCGGCCTCCTTTCCTGTGTAAAGTCCAGCCCTGTTGCCCGATCGCATCGTACAGTAGCGCGCAGCAGGGCTTGGCGGGCGGGATGGGCAGGTATGAAATGACTAAATGATTAAATTAGATTACTCCATAGTGGCTACTAGTCGTGTACGGAGTAGTGTACGGAGTACACTGCCTACCTAGGTGCCTGCCAGTGGGTAGGGTTAGTGGAGGTGGTTTGGAGATGCGGTCAGCACTGAGGTATGCAGGACCAACTCAGTAATGTGAGAGGTTGGAGAGGTTGAGGTAAGAGGGGAGTAGCATGTAAGTACATATGCTGTAATATGCAATATGTATGTACAAAGTAAGATGTTGTAAATACACTCTGCCTTGGGTACCCCATATACTAGTCCGGTAGGCAGAAAGAAAAAGGGTGACAGCCGCTTTGGAACGTTGCCGCCCCATTTCCCCCTCTCGTCCTCTCAACTCCTGACAACCCCGTTTCACCCGTTTCATCTTATTCCTTTCTTCTTCCCTCTCTCTCTCCTCCCTTTTCATACTTCATCTTTACCTTCGCTGGTCGTTGGCTTCCTCAATCGTCTCTCCGGCGATCACCTCCGCGCTTTTTTTACCCCTGATCCGCCCGCTCCACACCAGCCCTTCATGTGGATTCCTTTGACAAGGAGCATTCAGCCAATATCGGGTCAGATTCACCTGTGTCCCCGAACAATCAACCCCTCGTGAGCGCGTGGCGAGACTCGGTCAAATAATCAATCAATCAGTCGAAACCAACTTCATCAAAAACAAAAACCAAAAAAAAAGGGAATATCTAGGGCAATCGCTCCCCCACGTCGGCCATGTGGCTCTACCGGGGTGCGCAGTCCGCGGTCTTCTACTATGCCACCTGCACCCCCTGCGCCGAAGGCATTGACCGACGAAAACGCAGGAAGGATGCCGTCCGAACTCAACGTCTCAAGGAGAAACTCGACCCTGACATCGTGACCGACCAACCCCGTCTCTTCCCACAGCCAACACCGTTCAGCACCAATGAAGGATGGGATCAAGAGATCGCCATGGGCCCCGGACCTCCAGCCCGGCGACACCGCAAGATGCCACGGACCGATAGTTGGAATACCGATCAGAGCTCGCAACTGAAGAAGGACAAAAGTGGCGGCTTGATGCACCCAATTGCGGAACGATGGAAGCGCTACCAACGAGAGGACGAACCCCTTTGGGGTCAGGATTATGATTCAGACTGGGGCCAGGAGGTACGCGGGTCGTCAATTGGCTTCTCAGGACGTGGTCGTGCGATCCAGGAAGAACCTTCCAAATACTACATGCCCCGACCTCCCCCTATCAACGACATCCATCCGCCGATTGTAAGTGGGCCAATCAGCCGTGCTGAGACAAGATGGATGCTCCAACCACCACCCAGTGCGAAAGTAATGGCCGGAAAGGAACGTTTTCCTACTTCCCCCCGTGACAGTATGGGTCCTTTCGCCCGTGACCGTACCTCCCGTATGTCCCGACAGGGCCCTATCGTCGAAGAACATCGATCGGGGCCTGCCGATGGAAATATCGACGAGACTATCGAGCAGGAATTACCACGGCGGCCGTCTGCATCTCGCGGGCGTGGTCACTCTAAAACCAGCGAGGAAATGGACGAACCCCCTTTTTCTCGAGACTCCATGTCCTCCCTTGCCAACTCAGACGACCAGTCCTTTACCACCTCATGGAGATATCCAGATACACCTGGTACCCGACCGGCTTCCAAGTCTACTGATGGCAGCGAAAGAATTTATGCCCGCCCGCAAATCTCCAAGACCCTTTCTACTATTCAACGCGGAGACAAACAAAAGTTCCACTGCTTGCAACTAGAGATCAATGACGATTCCCGCGAGGAAGTTGGACTTGGACAACTCGAACCCATACGCCCATGGCGCTGGAGTATGGACATTTAACGGTCTTCACCTCATCAAACTTTTACCACCCATCCTCTACCAACACCATCATCTCAACTTCATTGTCGCAAATTCGTGTCGCGTGCTTCTACCACATTTCACCATCTTCTTCACACTGATTTTATCTTCTGGCGTTTGGAGCATAAAATCGCAGCAAGCGTTCTTCATCCTTTCTTCACTTCAAGTCGCCACCCCCCACGCACGCGATATTTTCCACCTTAACTTAAGGGACACAGAGTATGGCAGGACCAAAAATGGCCCCAAATCAGCGAACAATGAACAGCAAGAAAAAAGCAACCTCGACAGCGATCACAGCGAAAGGGTCCGCGCCGGGGAAGTGGCTCTGTTCCAGCGAACATCCAAGTAACCCCTACTACTTCACCTACATCATTCCTTGCCACCGTACCCTCCTTCAACTTTTTCTCTCTCCTTTTCACACTTATTTGAAGTACACTGCGTAGGGTCATTGAGAAAGAATCCCTTTTTGATTGAATTTCCAACTTTTTCAAGTTCTCTCAGTTTCTTCGTCTTCTCTTTCCCCTTCTCACCACCTTCCTTGACTATCCTTACGGACCTTTTTTCTTTCTTGTAACATAATAATCATCCACTGTTCTCGTTACATACATAGCGCATACATAGCATGATGATCCATCTGAATTTTGAAGCTTGCTCAGTAATTGATCATTTTCCGTCAGCATTTAATATGTAAATATACTCGACTTATAGGATGCTCCAGGGCCGTTACAATTCTTCCAAGCCCTGGAGGTTGATCCTGATGGAATCGAAGTTTGTAGCAGCTCCGATGTTCTTTCCCTGCTAGTATACGGTGGGACCTCAGAGCTACTACTTAACACAAACACGTACAAAATCCGGAGCACAGTGACGCCTCCCACTCATACCCCGACGATCTTCAAGTTCAGCCTCTCGCTTTTGGCACCAACAGCCCAACATGACCTACATCATGAAAATCTACATCGACGGTATCTGCAGACGCAATCCAAGATACACTGATAGCGAAGGAGCGATTGGGTCCGCCGCCGTCGTTTTCGAGACATTCTCCGGCCGCTACTGGCTCACAAAGGTACTCACACGGCACCCCAGACCGACAAGACAGCGTGTCGAACTCGAAGCTGTTATCATGGCTATGGAGAAAGCTCGGGATCGGCTTGACAGGCGTTCAAACAGTCAGTGGCTTGATGTGACGATCCATTCTGACTCGTATTGTGTGGTTGACTGCATGTCAGGGTGGATTTAAACATGGGCTACCAATGACTGGGTCAATTTTGCGGGTCACGAGGTTGAGAATCGAGATCTCCTGGAGCGGGCGTGGCATCTTAATGAGCAATTGAGGGAGGATGGCGAGGTGAAGTATCTCTCGATTCAGGGGTGGCAGAACGAATATGCGAAGAACTTGTGCAATGAGAGTATTGAAAGTCAGTACTACCAAGGTACACGTTATGCGGCTTGTCATTCTCAGGTTGAAACTTGAAGGCAGGTATCTGTCAAACTTGTATAGTTAGTAGATGATCACATGTGACTGTCACCTTTTTTTCCCGGGCACAATTGCTCAAATGTTCACTAGTGCTTTTTACAAACTTTCAAGCTGGCTTCGAGCCAGGTGAGGTCCTTCAGGGCTCGCTTCACCCTCTTACAAGTTATATACATACATTCATTAACATTGATCGTTGATCAGCTCTTACCTATGTAAATAGGTCTGTCAATCCCATGGGCCGCATTTCAATTTTTCGCTTAAATTAATCAGGATCATGCATGGCATCGACTGCTTACTTCTCTTCTATCGAGTGGATAAGCAGTACTTAACTTTTGATAGCGAAATCGTAGAAAGCCGTCTATTGTAGGGTCCTCATGAGAAAGACTATGGACTTGCCCCTGTGGTTAATTCTAGTGCCGATTTGATTTTTTTCATAGTCGAAAAAGATTGACCTATCAGATCATACAAGTGCTACCTAGCTATGCATCTCATGTCTTCCATTCGAAATTCTGTCAAGGTCTGACACTATCCATCAGATACTACCGATATCGTGATGTTAAATAACCAGCGTTGTGAGCAATATCACCAACTTGAAGCTAGAGAATATTCATGAAGAGTGTATGCGAGGATCCTAGTAGTTACTACTAAGATAGACGACTAGATAGAATTGACCTAAGGATGATCGAATTTAAATACTATCGACACGGGCTTATAACCAGCCACTACTAGTACATCACAGGAATATTGAGAATACCAAAATATCCTCCAAACCAAAGGCTAAAGACTAGCATTCAAACTCAACCTTACATTGAGAGCTGGTGGCAATTCCAACACCATAGAAATCGCTACCACCCTCCGGCTCCTCCCCATCGATATGAGTCTGAGTGGCGTAAGCCCCATGGCACTCTCTGAGAAAGACAGTTAGAAAACATTGATCTCAAGAGTCAAAGAAAGGGGAGAAAATGAGCTGGCCTACTTGAAATGATTGATGCTACAACTGGCAGCCCATGCAAAGCTGTCCTCTAATCCTTCGCCCTCGATATAGGCAAGGTCCGTGCAAGCGTGTGGGCAGGTGTCACAAACCTCAAGCTCACCGATCTTATCGCCGTTTCCGTTTTGAAGGATAACGTTGCTGGATAAGCCTTGAGGGCCAAGGCCGACGACGGAGTTGTCTGAAAGACTGCCGATGGCAGAGCATGTTTCGGCCATGGTAGCTGGGAGGAACGAAGTCGCCAGCAGTGCAGGAATCAAAGGTTTCAAGTTGAACATCATGATAGTGGTGAAATTTATAGCAGTTGCCCCGGTGGGTGGAAAGGATAATCAATAGATTGATGCTCGATGGTATGTAGTATATTAATCTATGTAGATAACTGGGAAACTTGCGGCCTTTTATCCCTTTGCTTTCATTAGTATGTAGACGGCAATGAATCCGTCTGATGTCGGAATAAAAGTCCTGATAGCCTTATGATGTAGGCCAAGTTCTTTTCGCCCCCGTACAATAGGCAATTGATATTCATGAGAGCAGTATTGCAACATAGAAACATGGACGGGGTTGGAGTCCGATTAAAGAGCCATATAGAGCCGAGATGGTTTTACCTTGGCGGGTAGATCGACCTCGCGATGCAAGCCATGTTCGGTAATTAATCGACAGGCCCCCACGCCAAATCCAATGCCAAGGGTCGAGTCAAGCACCAAGCAGTCTAACTGACCCCAGTTTGAGCATCGAATTAGTTATCCCCGCCTCTTGTCTCCGAGTTCAAGCAAAACTAGTAACTAAGAGGCGACGGCGGAGTTGAACCTCAGAATACGCTCGGACCTATAGGCATCTACAAAATGATCTCATGCAAGTATATCGAAACTCAAAAACCCCAATGAAAGCCGAACTGATGACTCCAAGTCATGACTTCAATGCAACTTGTCATTCGTGAAAAAAAATAAAAAGATAATAAAAAGATAGCGGAACCCCTTTTGAAAACAATGGCATGCACAGACATGGTCTTTTTGCTGGATTTGAAAAAGAACCCGGAGAGAAAAAGCAGAAAAGAAAAAGGCCGGGAAGCAGGATGCTGTGGATATTTATCCATCAATCCTTCAAGGCATGTTAGAGTGAAACTGGGAGATAGTAAGACGAGTGAAGAAATTTGAAGAAAATGAAGGAACTTGAAGGCAGTATCCAATGTTGAAGAATAGAGTGACCAAGACGAGTGTGCGCATGAAGAGAGAAGGCTAGTTACTAGCAGTAATAGTGATAGTCTTCTTGCGGCCAAGACAGAGAATAGACAAGGGATAACAACACTTTCACTCGATGCATTCCCACGCGGGGAATGTCCTGAAAAAGGGCCGGGGTGTGTTATGTTTGGAAGAAGGGGTCGGGCCGGCGGGTTTCCTCCAAAAGTCCACACCCATTTCCGGTCGATGGAAGCATGCTTGTCAATTTGTTGTAAAAGTCACGGGGTATATAGAGGAGCGCGTCGTCTTGCTCTACTCTGCTCTGCTGTCCCCTTTTCTAGTAGACCTTCTTCTTCTCGTCCATGCTCAATTGGCCAGGACCCATGTTGACCAGGAGAAGCAGACCACCACTATGACTCGTGAGTAAATGACAAAAGGCCAGATGGAGAGAGAGAGAAAACATACACAATCGACAAGATCTGGAAGAAGTCATACTTGGCGAAGTCCTTGTGGGGGTGGTGGGGGTGAAGCTAGTGAAAATAGTCAGTCAATTGAACAGGAAGACCGCGATTTAGGCGTGTAGAAACATACCGTCCAGAAGTTGTTGACCAGAACATTGAAAACACTCAGCAGAACCACCAAGATAATAGCGCTCCACTTAGCCTTGAAGCCAACAACGACCATCACACAAGCGACAAGACCAAACAGACTAACAATGACACGCCAGAAGCTCCACGCCCCAGCGAAGACGAATCCAACGAAGAGGAAGATGAGTAGGACGCGCCCGGCGAACTGCACATACATCTTACGGTCCTTCTCGTCAAGCTGGGGTAAACCGGCGGGAACGAACTTCTTGCGAACCCAGGAGTCGGAAATAACCATGAGCAGACCACCGACGACACTCAGGTTGCGGAGGAAGAAGTTGAGGTCAAAGATCAGGCCATATCCGAGACCCTGGGTAACGACCACGGCTAGTAATCCCGCGACGGCGTACTCGGTGCGCTTGCGGGCGATGACGAGGGTGGAACACACGGACATGGCGATAACATTGACGATGAGGAAGAGGTGTGTGATTCCCCAAGGAACTAGAATTGAACAAAACCGAGTTAGAAGAGTAGACCATTTTTGCCAATTTTTTGTTATCTGCCCTAGTGGCTTGGTCGGTGTTGAGCTTAGCTCCCTTCCTCGGCTGGTGTGGAGAGGGGGATGTGTGTGTGTGGGTAAGGGTCTCTCTTACTGCTCCGGAAATCATGCAGGTAGAGGAGCTGGTCGCTCCATTGTGTAAGAATGCGCAGTGAGTCCTCAATGAAGGTCACGACGATGAGAAAGCGGCCGATCGCGGGAAGGTAGCTGTAAAAGAGAACACCGTGTCAGTGGCATGCCTTGAAGATCCCTTGTTTTGGAGTTGGGGGCGACCCCGGAGAGACAAGAGAGAGAGAGGAAGGTAGTGGGCAGCGGTTCGTAGCGGCCAGCGGCCACCACAAGCTGTATCCAATCGGTCGGAGGTATAACATACGGCTTGACGGGGTCGGCCATGGTGTCTAGCCAGTCCTCGATCTTGCTAGTCTGCTCGCGAATCGCATCGAGCGGGCTAGGATCGCTGGTGGCATCTGCGCTGCCGGGTCCACCGAAAGGGTTCTGGTGGCCGAGGTTGTAGCCCGCAGTGCCACGGATTTGGGCCATGGCGAATGAGGGAGAATGAAAGAGCTGGAGGTGAGAAGGTGGAAGATCGAGGGTTCAAGGTTGAAGGAAGAGAGGAGTAACGATGCGAGCAAGGTAAATAATGGGTGGAGCCGGTTATACAAAGCGGTCCTCTTCAGGCCACGCTGCCCGGAACTCAACGCTAGTCCGTTTCAGGTAAAGTGACGACAATCGTGTTGACCCTGGAACGAAACTTGGTATTTGAGTACATTACTTATTTATAGTGACTCTTCTCATTTTTGGGAGGCCTAAGGGTTTCGAGTTTAAACCACTTTTCATACCGTCTCTTATACAAGGCGGTGGTTGGTTTCCAATTGCTTAATTGCTTCGATGCTTTCCATTGAAATTAGAAAGAGAAAGAAAGAGAGAGAGCTAGGGACCAAAAAGAAAAAGAAGTGAAAAGAAAAGAAAAAAAAAGTACACATTTTGAGCTACAAACACAGGCCCATTGGGTTTTGTTTCTCGCGAATCCCCCGTGTGAGGGGCTCGCATTTTGCGCGCGCTGTCTCTTCTCTCTGTCAAGCAGAGGGAAGGATGCTGGTATTATGGGGACACAACCGAAAACGCCAAAGCCATAATCAAGGGGGAGATAATAAGTACAAGTCACAGTGAAAGGGAGGATTGGCATAATGCGGCGGGATCGATGATCGATGATCGATGGTGAAGATCAGAGAGAGAGAGAAGGAGAGGGGGATCAGTCAATCAAGCTGCCCAGTCCGAGTCCAGGGGGTGGCCCTTCTCGCGGGAGCGCAAATCGGGCAGGTAGGTTGGGGTGATGGTAACCCGAGGCTTAACAGGAGCGGGAGCAGAAGTGACGGGGGTAGGCTTGGCCTCGGAGGCGCTGGTCTCGCTGACACTCTCGTCAGTCTTGCCACCCTTCTTGTTCTCCTTCTTGTTACCACCCTTCTTGGTCTTGACCTGGGTCCATGCGTCGTCGGCATCGGCGGCCTTGGCCATCTGCTCTTGGACTTCCTCGGTGGGAAGGCCCTGCTCCCACTCATTGGTGCCCGAAGCTTGAGGGGAGAAGGTATCCAGAAGCTGGACATTGCTGGCAGCGGGAGCGGGGGCGGGCTTGGAGACACCGTTGGTTGCGGTCTTGTTCTCCCAGGCGTTGTTGGCATGGGACTGAGACCAGGTTGCCTGGAGCTCAGGGATGTTGCGGCGGTGCTGCTCCAGCTTCTTCTGGCGATCCTGTTCATCCAGACGTGCTTGCTCCTTGCGCTCCTCATTCTTGCGCTGGTGGGCACGCGCCTTCTTGTTCTTCTCAGGCACAGCCTCCTTCTTGGTCTTCTTCTCGGCCTGGACAGGCAGGTCACCAGTAACACGGAGGACCTTGGCAGCTGCGGCAGCGGCGGGGGTCTCAATCATGTCGTCGACATCACCGGCGGAGGGAACGGTAGCGTTGACCTGGGGGGGAGACAGCGGGAGAAAGATCGTCATCGGCCTCAGCGCCGGTGGTGGAAGAGGCGTGGGAGCCAACCTCGAGCTGAGCGGCCTTCTTCTGCTGCTTCTTCTTCTTATTCTTGGTGCTGGAGGCGGTGGTCTGGGGGATACCGTTCTTGATGGCAGTCTGACGACGGGCCATCTCCCGGGGGTCGATCTCCTCCTCGGGCTGCTCATCCTCGGTGGTCGGTGGGGAGATGACAGTCTTCACCTCGGACTTCTTTGCCGGGGTGGGTTCGGAGGGCTTAGTCTTGCGCTTAGGCTTCTTGGGAGCCACCTGGGCCTTCTCGAGAGGCACCGGGGCGATGGCTTTGGCTTTCGGGGCTGCACCATTGGTGTAGTACCACCCGAGACCACCAGCCACGACCAAAAGGATGGCCCAGCTAAGATAGGGATTCATGGTCATCGAGCTATCACAGACGAAATAAGGTCAGTTTCTTTCATCCAATTATTTTTCCACCGAACCGATTTTGTGAATCCGCCTGTGTTTTCGGGAACGTACTATTGAGTGGCCTTTCGAGGTGAAATGGTTGTGGTTGTAGAAAAAGAATTACCGGAGAGAATTAGGTTCAGGGGGTGTGACAATTGCGCACGCGCACAATTAGGTCGACACGCGAAACTGTAAGACCGAAGAGGGAGAGAAAAGGTGGCCGATGGAGAAGATGGGGTTTAAAGGGCGAGACCACGCATCTGTCAAGGTTCTCAAAGAAATTGGGGTTTGCTTTGAGACTGAGCGGAGTCCACTAGGTTAAGACTAAGGACAGGAAGAGAGTCGAAGGGACGCGATTGCTGAAATCAGGTCCACGGGTGATGGTGATGAGATGATGCGTCGTTGAAGGTTGATCCGGGGGCGCGATGGGGGGTTGCGCTCGGACGACGGAGACGGAGGGGGGGGGGATGGGGAAAGAGGCGAGGCCAAACAACGCAGGATAGAGAGATCAATGGAAAGATCCAATTGATGGCGTGAATGAAGGCGTTAAACGAAGGAAAAGGAAAAAGCCTCGCAAAGGAAGAGACAGGAGAAGTCCAGGAGAAAAAGGACGGTTGGAAGAGGCCACCTTGAATCTCCGGTACGATACCGTAATGCGGTGACAATACGGGCACACCATTTCCATTTCCTCTGAAGGTTCCCTCAGGGTGAGTGTACACCTTGAAGCATTGTATACTGATATATTTTCAAGTGTTGCACAGATGATGATTTGTGCAAGTATAATCTGCAAAGTCTATACCTGAGGTAAGAGTCAAGTATTACTATCTTATTAAATTAGGCCAGCATCTCATGGGGTACATGGTCTTCCCAGTGTATATGATATGGGGTCAATGTGGTAATCATATTACCCCAAACGATACAACCAAGACTCCTGAGATCGAATGGTTTCTCTAGTTTCTCCAGTGGAGAGCTGTCGGTCGCGCGAACAGGCCACGTCTCCTCCAGATACCGGGGTCTCATTTCCACCTTTCCACCTCCGCGGTGGAACTCCCCCTCTCCCTAGTGTGCCTGGTTGCAAGGACCGTCTGGGCGTGTGTGTTCGAGATGCGCGTCGATCCGGCAGGGATTCGGCGCCATCCCTTACAGGCGGCTTCACGCCCGCCACGAGGGGCCGGAAGGTAAACCCGGGCATCTGCCGTGCCGAAGATAGTCTGATAGAGGAGTTAGGACAGAATATGGAGGACTATAGTAGTATACTAGTAGAGATAGATACGGAATATCCAGGTGAGTAAGAAGCACTATAAGTAGTCAATTATAACTGTATTTCGTACTAGTAGTACGAGTAGTGAGCGGATGAGAGGGCCGGGCCAAGCCGCAGCAAGCAGATTACTACTCTTAAGGCTACAATCAATTATCTTCAACTTTACAAACTTCCTTATATTCCATTTATTCATCTCCTACACCATGGCAAAGAAAATCATCATCGATACCGATCCTGTAGGTGTTTTTAATCCCTCTACTCATACCTAGGCATACATTCAAAAACTCACAATCACTAGGGTATCGATGACATCCTCGCTCTGCTGCTTGCTCTGTCCGCCAAGCCTGAGGAAGTCGAGGTCTTGCTGATTTCTTTGACCTTTGGTAACATCGAAGTCCAAAAGTGAGCCGTTATTCACCTTCTCCCTCCAACCAGAACTCGTCCTGATTATCTTATTAGCTGTCTTCGCAATGTGGTCTCCATGTTCCACATCCTCGAACGCGAGGCCCAGTGGCGTCGCGAAAATGGACGCCCCGAGGGCTTCGATGCCATGCGCGCCTCGCGCCCTATTGTAGCCGTGGGCGCTGAGGATCCTCTCGAGGACCAGAAGATGCTGGCAGACTATTTCCGTGTGTTCTATTTTTCTCTTCTCCCTCCCCTCTTCCAATTGCATACGGTACTTTGGCTAATCATTACCCCGCAGATGGCACCGATGGACTCGGAGGTATCCATGCTAGCGTATGTCTTCGATTGTTATCTCCGCAATCACATCTCTCTACTAGAACACACCCAGCTGATTGTTGCTCCATAGCACCCGCATCTTACTCCCAACCAGGAATGGGCCCATCTTTTTGACCCCATCCATGACTCCCATGGTATTCAATCCGCGGACGCGGACAACTGCTCGGGGGGGTCATTCGTTCATCCCCTCCAAGATCCCTGCGCACAAGGAGATCCTCCGTGCACTACGCGAGAATGAACCGGACTCAATCACTTTGGTGGCTGTCGGTCCCCTCACGAACCTGGCACTTGCAGCGGCCGAAGACCCAGAAACTTTCCTCCGCGTGAAGGAGGTGGTTGTGATGGGTGGTGCTGTCAACGAACCCGGCAATGTTAGTTCACTTTCTAATAGTCTCCTCTCCCCGCCCCGCCCCGCGTCACCAATGCAAGTTCAGAATTGACCCAAGACACTTCCGCAGGTTACTCCAGTTGGCGAGTTCAATGCTTACGCAGATGCCTTTGCCGCTGCGCGGGTCTTCGCTCTGACGTCGCCGAACCCGAACTCAACTTTGCCCCCCTCGACCATTTCACAGCTACCGCCTTACCCAGCTAAGTTGAGCAAGCAATTGGCATTGCGCCTCTTCCCACTGGATATCACCCTGCGCCACAACATCTCCCGTGGCCAGTTCCGCACTGCTGTCGCCCCGCTCCTGGAGAAAGGCTCTCCCCTCGCGGAATGGGTCAATGCGTTCATGGGACACACGTTCCGCACTTTAGAGCGCCTGCACCCGGGCCATGTCGGTGACGACGCTCAATTGAGTCTGCACGACCCTGTCTGCGTCTGGTATGCCCTGACGGCCGAGGATTCGCGCTGGGCACCCGCACCCAACTCGCCTGAAGATATCCGCATCGAAACGACTGGTCAGTGGACTCGTGGTATGTGTGTTGTTGATCGTCGTAATCGTCATCGTATTGAAGGTGAGGAGGAGACCTCGAGTGACCATGGTTTGTGGTTGAGTGCTCGCGCTGGAAACCGTATCTATCGGATGGACCAGTCGCCGGCGGAATCTACTTTTGGCCAGATCATTATGGACAAGCTGTTTGGTTAGATGTTTATGACTATAGAATTGATGATATAGATGGATGAATGAATATAATCATGTCTGATCAATTTGTTGACGTATTAGTATACCACCGTAGTGTAGGGAATTAGCTCCCTGCCTCGAAGAGTCACTGGGTTATCCAATTGTGTATCCGACTCAAAGCTATTGAACATGACTAGCTTAGGTGTATCTTTGCAGATGAAATCGCTCCACATTTTCTCTTCAGGGCGACAGCCTGCATCGTTCTTTTTCTCGGGGTGTGGATGATCCTAAAAATAACCCTTGTTTGTATAGCCGCGCGCTGTGTCCCACAACATGATTGGCCCGGTACATCATCGACCAGGCCAACCACTGGGAAGATCTGCAGATTGACCATTTCAGGACGTTTCGTCACACTTGGCATTAGCGCTGATAGCCATACCGTGTGGCTGGATCAAAACAATGTCATGTTTGGGAATTGCCGATTCGTTGCATGATGCGCTGACTAGTACTCCATATAACTTATTCGGCGCCCCCAATTTTCCCGATCACCTGTCTAGAGCATCAATCGACTGTCTTTATCTTCAAAGCTATCAATCTCCCTTTTTTGCTTTCTCCAAGGTTCTCTTTTTTTTTCTTTCTTTGGGTCATCATCACGAGAGTAATCTTTCGCAACCCCGAATATGCCAGGCATCGAAAATGTCGGTGTTTTTTCCACAGTCGGCACGCTACTCGACCAATCACTCCAGAATTACCAGAGAGCTTACGACTATCTCAAAGTGGCCGGAAATCTCTGGGGAACACTTGATGGGTCGATGGTCATGACCCGCGAAACGGCCCATGATTCCAAATGTCCCTCAAATGATACTTTGCCGGAAAACCTTTACTGGGAATTGAACAAGAAATTTGACGCCTGCGAGAAGAAGTCTCGTGCACTGCGAGAGGTCATAGCCAGAATAATCCCCCGAGAAAGCAATCGCTCATCGACATGCTACTCGACTTCTGGATCCGAGGGTATGGGCCGTGAGGTGGAGGTGTTCCAGGATGTTGAGGATTTGGCCAACAATGATATAATCCACACCACAAGGCCGGAGAAGAAGACTGAACGAGAAAAAAATATTCCTAAATTTTTCGATAATGGCCGAGAGGTCGAACTCCGCTGTGAGAATCAGGCATACGGGCTCCAGAACAACATATATGGACAGCAAAATATTGGTGGCATTCAACAATACAATTATGGTGAGTGTTCAGGAATCATCTTCGCGGCTTTCAATTGTGTACTCAATAATTTGGTACATTGTTGTTTTAATTGAGGAAGCCCGTGTTGATTAAATCATTGAATAGTAAACCAACCCGAGCTTGACTTCAGCTTCTACCACGGCGTCGGAATGAACCTCAGCCAAACAACATGCATCGACTCAAGTTATTTCAAAGGTCGCGACAATGAACTCGCAGCACTGACAAAGATTTTAAGCCCGCTTCAGAAGCCCCCAAGACAGCAATGTCTAGCAATTAATGGAAAGGGCGGCGTGGGGAAAACCCAGCTGTCTATCGCATACGCAAAGCTCTACTGCGAGCATGGCTTCCCAGCTTACGACTCGGTTATTCTGCTCAACGCATCGTCCAAGTCTAAACTGAAGGAGAGCTTTAGGCGAATCGCGAAAAGGATATTCAAAAAGATGCCGGAATGCGAAGATGCCGTACAGCATACGCTGCGGTGGTTATCGGACCCGAAGAATACGGGGTGGCTATTGGTATTTGACGAATACGATGACCCTGATCAATTCAGTATTAGCAACTATTTCCCCGGGGGAAATCATGGCTCAATCCTAATCACCACCCAGTCTCCGACTTCTGTGCCCGGTATCTCCTTTTGCTTGCGGTCGCTGGATGAGGAGGGTAGTCTGGCGGTCTTGAGAGCCCGGTCCGAACGAGCGAACAGTGTGACAGGTATGAATGACCCCCTTCACACAGATAAGCGCATGGAAAGCCCCAGCTAAAATTACTGTAGATCCAGCTGCGAAAGACATTGTCAAGCTGCTTGGGGGACTTCCCTTAGCGCTGGCTACAGCCGGGGCCTACAGCCGGGGCCTACATCCGGCGGAATAAATGCACCTTTGACTACTATCTCAAAGAGTATAAGGACCATTGGATCTTCAATTCTTACAACTACATGAGACTACCAGAGTACAGCAAGACACTGCATACAGTCTGGAACAAATCATATGCAAGGTTGAAATCAACCTGTCCCGAGGCGGCCAAATTACTCGCGTGGTTGGCTTATTTCGATAACCCGAAAGTCCAACATGAGCTCATACCGCCGGGGAGAGGGAATGTACCCGATTACTGGCAGCACCAGATGAAGACAAATGATAGGCATATTCGACATCTGATGGAGATCTTGGTGGAGTTTTGCTTCTTGGATGTCACTCCTGCAGAGGGAGGTATGACAATTTCACAATCTTGGACCATGCACAATTGTGTTCATGCTTGGACTTTGGCTGTGTTGAATAGAGAGGTTTATCCCGAGTTCCACTGGTATGCCTTTGATTGTGTTACCTCGTAACTTTGACGGATGGGGTATTTTGGGACGTTTGATTCAGCGACAGCGGTGATTTTGCAGCTGTAATGGAAAAGCGGCTCCGCTCGGCGGTAATTTAATGGCTAGGGTTAGCTTGTCTGCTAGATCAAACGAAATGTATCATATTTTCATTCATTCTGTACGGAGGCCTTAGCTCTTGTAATGGCACCCAAGGCCAAAGCTTATTTCATCCAAGCGCAGTTTAGGCATAATGGCAACAATTACTAGTATAGGTCTGCCAATCATCCCCGTCAGCAAGTTGGACTCATTGATCAAGTTGAATAGAACAATCATCAAAATGTATGCCTTGAAGTGGACTGACTGAAGGGATGCTTTCTTACTAGAGCTTCGTACAGTACTATCTGGCCAGAGCTTCTGTCATATTGGCAGGGCCCACTCCCACCAGGCGCTGTGACTCGTCCTGGCCCTAGCACAAAACCAAGACTTGCTTCAATTCCCCATGAGTGCTGTGATAGGATGCTTATACATTATCCGCGATGTGGAATGTGACGCAGGGCCGCGCCGACATGGTATACCAGCTACTAGTAATAGGTCAACAAGTGTTCGCCGTCACAATTTCGTACTGTAGCCATGCATCGAATGTTTCGGACAAAATAAAAATGAAATAAATGTCCTATTCTCTGTCATCAATTTTCCCAGCCTCTCACAATGAAGCCATACCCCGATGCGTCGTTCTAGAAAGCTTAACAGCCCCCGACTGGAATGTGGAATGCCGTAACCTAGAGATCGACACCTCCTATAGAGCAGTCCTGGTTACAGCTGCACAATCCAGGAGGCTTTTTTCAATTGCGACAGTCTGACACCCAGCCACTTGAAGGCTTTTGATCGAAGGGGGATGTTGATATAAAAGCGATGACCCGAGGGGTAGTTTCCACGATCCATTCTCATCTCCATTCACCATCTCGGTTATCACTTGGCACTGTCAATCTCACCGGATTATCCACCTCATTATCTACCCCTTGCAAACTATTCAAAATGCAACTCACCAACGTCCTGGGTCTTTGCCTCCTGGCCATGGCCGCCAATGCAGCCGTCCTTCCCCGATTCGCCGGCCCCTACCACGGCGGCCGCATCGCAGTGAATGTTCCTACCAATGGTACAACTCCCCATAAAGCGACCACTACTGGCACGATCACCAAAGCCAAAGGAGCACTGACGACGGGAGTGTCGAAGGTCAAGAATGGCAGTGGTCGTAATAAGCCTCACTCGTCGCATGGACCGCAAAAGGTCAATATCCCGCTGAACTCGAATATTCCCAACCACATCAAGCATATCAACCACTGCAATGAGCTGTGCTCGCTGGAGTCACAAACATGCACGATTGCGATGCCGGATGAGGATGAATACTGGTAAGTTAAGAAGGTTTCCGAGAGGTGTTTTCTGGATTCAAGGTCGTGAGGCTAATTTGCGGGGATTATAGTGGTGATGGGTACAAGCAGTGTATATCCAAGTGCCACCCGAGCGATTTTGAATAGAGAAAGATATCTTCTCAAGTTTCAATGGCATGGCCTGTGAAAGGGCGAGTAAAAATGGGTTGGGTTTCGGGGTTCTGGGTGTTATCTATGGGTTGTTTTCTAGCGTTTGTGATGTCGCCCTCGGAATTGTAAATTGCCGAGTCTCAATATAGTGAATACAGTGAACACGATGTGAATTTCAATTTGATGAACCATGGATGTAGAGAGGAGAGAAGAGAAGGGCACATGATATAATGGGTGATATCGGAGCGTGCGTAGATATCCACTTGTAGTAAGGAGTCGATCTGCCTCAATTTGGGCCAAGGCGGAAAATTGGTGACGACACGGGGTAAGTAGGGCGAGATCCAATAAGGAACGAAGAAACTGTGATCGACCACCGAAGTTGAACCTGAAAAGGAAGTGGAGGGAGTGACCATTTGCCACTGCACATGTTAATAGGGCCCGGTGAGTTGCCACCAACTCGCCCTGGCAAGCGCACGTGCTGAACTACCAGATCCCCTGGAGTGAAGTAACTACCAGGAGTAAAGTAATCCCCAAGGACAGAGTACACTGGACTGACTGGAGTATGACTGTAAGTCTACTTGTTAAGCTCAGGCCCCACTGTCTCTCCAGCAAATGCGCGTTGCTCATTGTGGCACGAGCTTGTCTCCACATCCAATGAGCATCCACCATTGCAACTCGTGGGCTCTGCAAGCACGCGACACTTTCTGAGGGAGAGAGTGAGGAAGATGATTGCGGAGGTAGAGTCTACATACAAGGGCAAGGGGCCCCTCCTTGACTCTGGACTTACTATCGTCTCTTACCTCTGTCGTCCTCTCTGTCCTCTACTCCCTCCTCTACCTCCTCCCCCCTAACTACACACCATGTCTCGTTCAAGATTCCCTCCTACGCCTGCCATGTCAGGCGAACTGATAATCAAGGACAAGCCTATGGACGGCACCGATGTCTTTGCTCTTCCACCTGCTGCCCTCAGTCCGGGCAAGGAAGATTCCTATAGTCGTTCTTCCTCTGCTTCAGATCCCTCCTATGAACCGGCCTCGCCAACCTCGCCTGATCTGATACCTCGTGGCCGTAATCCGCCTCATACTTCTTCGCGGTCGGGCACTGCCACAAAACGTCCTTTAGAAGACTTCGATCTACCCCCGCCGCCTACAAGGACTCGCAAGATCATTCAAATGAAACCCAAGACTCCAGCCGCCTCCAAGTCTCCTGCCAAACCTAAGGAGAACAGCAAGACCGGTCAGCCTGCCGATTCCGCCCAGGCTGGTCCGGCCTCCAAGAAGAAACCAAGTGCAACAAGTGCCGCAGGACGCAAAATTGCCCGCAAGACTGCACACAGTTTGATCGAGAGACGTCGCCGTTCCAAGATGAACGAGGAATTTGGTACATTGAAGGACATGATCCCAGCCTGCCGAGGACAGGAGATGCACAAGCTGGCCATCCTTCAGGTATGTTACTTATCCACCTTCCAGTCTGATTGCAAGTATACTCATTCTATTTCACAGGCCAGCATCGACTATGTCAACTACCTCGAGCAGATCATCCAGGATATCAAAACGGACGGGACTACCAAAACCACCGCGCCACCATCACCACCATCCCCAGACTTCATTGCCGAGGGAGTAGAAACTTTCAACCAGCCTCCGCAACGCCCTCCATCTTCCGTATATTCATACTCCGAGTCCGGCTCACCTGAGATCCTACCACCCAGCGGGCAGATGTCCGATGTATCTCCCTCATTCTCGCCCCGCACCCGTCTGCCCTCTGTACATACATTATCCGAGATCCCCTCCATCCTGCCCAGTCCGGCACTTGGCCCCTCGTATCATTCTATGGACAAGGTCCAAGATCTTCAGGGTATTGATCACGAGGCCTCGGCTGCTTTACTCATGCTGACGCGGGATCGCCGGGGTACCGCTGACTCGATCAGCGAGCATTTCCCTGCCAGCACGGCTCTTGGTCCCACACCCGAAAACTCTCACGCCGTGTCAGATTCTCAAAGGAGGAAAGGCATGAGTGTTCGCGATCTTCTTATTTCATGAATGGATGTGGGCTTTGTTTATAACGAATTGGTTACTTTATCGGGTCGGAGTTCTGGATGGGAGGTTAACATTGAGCGCTTTTCGCACTGTTCTTATTTGGGCTTATAGATAATTTGCGATAATTTTCTGATCATACTGTGATACAAATTTGGCAATTTTTTGGGATCTTGAATTTATGAGAAATCTTGAAAAGAGGAGGGTATATCTTCCTTATTGATAGTCTTGGTTTGTACAGAATGAAATAAATGATACCACATTTGCATACCGGTCAGCTTGTACGACTTCAAGAGATATCGATTACCTTAGTATCTATTCATTGAAATACCTAGGTAGTCTATTGTTCTCTATCGACTCGAAGCTACACCTCCCATCATGATCATCTTTGCGAGGGTCAAGACTAACTCCAACTTCCCCAACATTGATGGCCCCACTCCTCAGGGTGATGTTTTCATTGGTGGATCGTCTCGGGATTGGCAAAGACCGAACGACCGAACAACCGAACCCCGACAAATGATGACTTTCGCTCTGATACAATTTCCATGCATGCTACTTTTGCCATTGATGTGCTTCAACATATGCGCCAAATTCAATGGAAGGTATCCGCCGCTACAACGTAGAGCGGTCCTGCGTACGCTGCCACGAGCGTAAAGTCCGATGCGATAGGAAAGCACCATGCAGCAAATGCATGCGACAAGGGGAAGTCTGTGAATATCCTGGACCACGAAAAGTCAAGCGAAAACCTCCCAAGACGAGCGTCACAAATGTTGTATCTCGATTGGAGCAACTGGAGAGGTCTATTGCGACGCTAGCTGGCAATCCATCCACGGCGCAAGCGAAACTGCCGAGAACACAATGGCAGCACCAACTGCCCCGTCCCAGAGCTGCGCCCACATCTGAGGTGACTCCGACTGTGACAAATGGGCATGTCCCTTCGGCATACCACCGGCCGTCCGGAAAAACCAAAATGAACTATGGCTTCCTTATCAAGGATGGCGCTTATATCGACGAGCCGCTTCTTTCGCGAGTGATCGAAAAAGAACATGAATTACAGTCTGCCATCGGAACACCGAGTACACAGACTGGTGGCTCAGGAAAACCGCCACCTCTCAGAATGGACGGCATGCTCATCAACCCACTGTTGAAACAACTGGATTTCAAGGCTCTGTATCCCGATCGATACCAGGCCACGCAGCTCTGGCAGACTTTCCTTTGTCGCGTGGAACCGGTCATAAAAGTGCTGCATGTACCCACAACGGAGCCACGTATCTTCGCGGCCATAAATCGACCTGATTCCGTTAAACCTGACATTCATTGCCTTCTGTTTGCAGTCTATTTTGCGGCTACTACTGCTATGTTGAGCGATGACCCGACAAATGAGAATATTCGTGCAGATCTGCAGCAATATCAACATGGTATCGAGCTGAGTGTCTACAACTCCTCTTTCTTGGAATCGCCTACGATACCCTCCCTTCAGGCGATGTCCATATATCTGGTAAATACGACTGACTCTCCTTTTATACACTCTGCCCATCTAATCTGAGGTCTTATTTAATTAGAGGTGTTTACGCTACAGCAACAGCGGGCGGGCTGGGTTCACCCTACGCGGCTTGACTATCCGTGCTGCACAATCAATTGGGCTTCATCGCGATGGAGAAAAGTTCAAGCTCTCACCTCTGGAATGTGAGATTCGCCGACGAGTCTGGTGGGATCTATATGCTACCGATTCCCGTATGGCCGAAGACCACGGCATTATAATCGCCGACCAAGACTATGGGAGCGACACCAAACTTCCCGCCAACATCAATGATCAGAGCATAAGTGAACACACCACTAAACCAGTCGAGTCCGAACAGCGATGGACCGATTCGACGTTCATGCTTATAATCAACGAGGTCAACAAGATGTTCATCCCGATCGCCCGGTCTACAGACAGTTCTCCAGATGGAGCGCAGTCCCAGCTACTGAAAGAACTGAAAGAACGACTTCACAATCGATTCACCAAATACGCAGATATGGACATACCCATCCAGCGACAAGGAGTAATGCTCGCACACGTCCTAGTCGCCAAATTTGAAGTCCACGTGCTGCACAAGGTCCTCCAAAAACAAGGTGCCGCATCCTCAACCGTCGACACAGAAGCAGCAACCGAACTCCTCGCAATGGCCGTTCGAGCTCTAGACCTCGGACTCGAGATGTATACCGACGATCTACTACGCGGCTTCCGCTGGTTAACATCCACATGCCCACAACTCCACCTCCTCACCTACATCCTGTGGCACCTATGCGTATACCCAACCGGCCCACACAACGAACATGCCTGGAACAGCGTCAATAGCCACTTCGACCTAGTGGATAATGATCCCTCCTGGCCAGACCCGGGACCCAAATGGCCGATGCTGATTCAGCTCCGGGCAAAGGCGTCGCGCGTCCGACATGCGCATCTTGCGTCTAGTTCTAATGAGAACTTGTCGGATGGAGAAAGTGCTATCCAGACGGTTCCGGATGATCTACCAAGTGAAACTATTTTAGATATGGATAAATGGGATTTGAACTGGGTGGAATTTCCTGATTGGGATTATCTCGCACAGAGTATTTCGATGATGGGGCAGGATGGACATACCTACTAGTAAGTATATATTGGGACTTTCGTCAAATCATGATGTTCCAGTGTATATAGTTGTTGAGGGAACCGTGGAAGACGCGGACTACACATACCAGTGAATATAATTGGGCGAGTTTAATACCACATAGGTCAGCGTGCCCAGGTGGTTTGATTTCCAAAAATAAGGTAGATCTCGAATCAAGCATCTCTCTCGTGGCTTTTGCACTTTAATGTGGGGTAGTCAAAACCTGCGGGTCTTCAATGTCGTCACGAAGATTCTTATTGGCACGACAGCTCGAAAAATAATGCTCAGTGGCATAACTGCATGCACAAATGTGTTCCGACTTGGAAATCGGGTAGACGATGACAAATATCAACCCACCCATCCCACCGGAAGCCAAGTTTCAAGGTTAGATAGTGTTATTTAAAGGAATTGCCCTTTTCCGCTTCAAGGGTTTCCTTCTTTTATAAGTTTCCTGAAATTCACCACTTTTACAAACCCCAAAATGTCCGATAGGCAGAGGGTACTAGTTCTCGGAGCTACTGGTGAGACTGGGAGGTCGATTCTGAATGGGCTGCTTGAATCCAACGACTTTGTAAGTTGGAGTTGTTAAAGAACACCAGCTTTCTTTGTGACTGACGTTCAACCTTATTTTACCAATCTTATTAGGAAGTAGAAGTCCTAGTACGACCCGCTTCCGCGCAAAAGCCATCGGTCCAGAAACTGCGAGAGCAGGGCATTAAGATTTGGTCCATAGGTCTTGACCAGTCTAGTGAGCTCGTGACTGCACTGACCGGGGTAGATACCCTCATCAGCGCCATTGGACCAAATGATCTACTGCAGCAAAAGAAGCTCCTCCAATCTGCGAAGCTTGCAGGTGTCAAACGAATTGTTCCGTGTGCTTTCATCACGGTCGCACCTCCACAGGGTGCTATGCGGCTTCGCGACGAGGTATGTATGCCTAGATTGAGTTCATGACAATGGTCAAGTTGACTAACAAACATGAAAAAATAGAAAGAAGAGGTCTACAATGCCATCAAGTTCTTGGGTATCCCTTATACAGTGATTGATGTCGGCTTTTGGTATCAAATCTCGTACCCGTATCTCCCATCGGGTAGACTGGATTACGCACAAATCTTTCCGGTCAAAACCATCCACGGCGACGGAGAAGCTCCTAATATTCTGACCGATCTCCGAGACATCGGATGTTTCGTCGCTCGCATCATTCGCGATGATCGGACCCTCAACAAATACGTCTACACATCGGGAGATGTCCTTTCCGAGAACGAAATCTTCCGTATCGCAAAAGAACTCTCTGGGGAGGAGCTGGAGCCAACCATCGTGAGTCGTGTTTCGTGAAGAAAATCGTTTTTATACTTACTCAACTGTACTTTCTAGGACTCAAATGAAAATATCATAGCAAGTGCCGAACAAGCCAGAGCCACTCTTGCTCAGGATCCTCAAGATTTTATGAAGCTCAGAGGCGTTTATGTCGCCGATTACAATCATAGCAAGTACGTGCGTCGGGATAATACTCCTGCGTACGCCGACTATTTGGGTTATCTTAATGCCAGAGAGCTTTACCCAGAATTCACGCCATTAAGCTTCCGGGATTTCTTTGCGGAGCTACTTGCTGGGAAGGGCAGTAAGGTGTATTCTTAATCTTTTGTTATTTCATTCAAGTTTCATATCACATCCAAAAAAGAGGCTCAATATCGATATTTATTTCTGGGACAATCAAACTTAACAGACCCACTCAATATCTTCTCCAGAGTAAATCTAAGGCATTTATGATCAAAAGTGGGCAGTGCGGAGACATTTGTACTAGGCGACGTGGGGGCCGTGACTTCAAAGAGGGGCAACGGGATAAGCTCGCACCCACCACTCTCTCACTCTCCAGCCAGAACGTCAAGGCGCCACAGGACCAAAATGCAGGGCATCATGGATGGTTGAAATGGCTGAGGTCCTAGGAACCATTTCGGCGGCCCTACAAGTAGCCGAGCTTGGGGGTCGTCTCTCAGTCAAGCTGTGCACTTTCGCGCACAAGTTCAAGAATGCCGACAAGGCATTACGAAGTTTATCCAACGATGTGGCACTCACTTGTAGTGTGCTTCGTCAATTAGGCGACAGTATGCGACAGGATGATATGGTTTCTTTGTATTCCCCCGACGCCTTCGCCACTGCACAGGACGTGTTAGAAGAATGCAAGAAGGTTTTCAAGGACCTCGAGAATGAGATTGAGCAGCAGCGCCCAGATGCTTCATCCAAGTCTCGCATGGAACGGGCAACTCGCAAAATATGGTTTTTGATGAACGAGCCTCGTTTGGATGCGGTGGCTGGAAATTTGGAGCGACTGAAATCGACCATGCTTTTGATGCTCAATGTTGTCATTTATGCTGGACAGCTTCGCAGGTATTATATGATGACTTCTGCGGCTGGAATTGTTAACAACTAACCGATTCATAGTCGACATGAAGTGAATCTAGCGCAAGAGCAGCGCGAACTTCTGCAAATGCTAGCTGTGGAGAAGATTGAAAGTGAAAGGAAATTCGAGCAATTGACCGCGTCAATACAAGTTTTCACTTTGAATATTGAGAATCATGAAAATGGGATGCCAGCTCAAACACAAGATTATGATATAGCCAACGATGAGCTTCAGCACTACTACGATATGATAAAAGGTGTTCTAAATACCATAGATACCGCAGAGCGTTATTTGGATAAAAGTCGCTACCGAAGACTGAAGGCTGGATTCAGTGCCTTACATGAAGAGGAAGCTGTACGACTCAAGGAAGCTTATGGACCCAGAGCCTCTCATCTTCTCTCTCAGTTGAAAATAGCTCCGGCGCCCAACGAAGGTAGAACTATTCAGGAGATGCCTCAACCTCAAGGGCCGCCCTCGCGAGCAACACCATCAGAATTCCCCTCCAAAAAGAGGAAAAGCAAATCGAGACATCCTATCATGAGGACAACGCCATCACTAAAGAACCAAACAGAGTCATTGTATCCGGAAATGCCGACAATGATGGCTCATAAACCTCGCAAATCCGAATACAACGATCTAAGCATTCCCGATGTATGTTCTCGTTCACCAAAACTTCATAACAGTTGCGCGGAGCCCTAATAAAATGGTTAATAGACTGCCTTCAATCTCGACTTGGGTGATTTGGATAACCAAGACGCCCTGGAGAGTTTTGATTTTGATACCTTCCTCAACAATGACAAAGACGAGACCGGGTTCGGCTTTGATCCAAACATGCCCTCGGGGCTCGACATGAACTCGCTTGCGATGCAAGCGAAGCAGAAATGTGATGTCAAAGAGTCGTCCGCAATGGACGACACATCCCCGGAAACCCAGATGTCTGGATATTGCGCTGGACAACACTAGAAAAGACCGAGCTACGCCAATGAAATGTTTTCCTTAACAAGACCTATGTTTTCATCCTGAAATAAAATGCGCTATTTCAATTGTCAAAAGTATGAGATTATAATTATTTACTATAGTACTAGTAATGCAATGAATACGGCTTGAGCGACAGGCCAACAATTTATAGATCCAATTCCCTCAACGACCAGGTCATGCAAATGCAATTTTTTTCCAGCAAGCCCAAAAGAGAGGTTTGTCATTCATTCGTGATTTCAGAAAGTGGGAGATCATTATGCTTCTGCTTCTTGTGGCGTTCTGGCTCCGCTGGACTTGAGCAGATCCTCTTCCAACAGGCGCTGACAGAAAGCACTTTGCTTTCGAATCCAAGGTCCAAAATAAAGCAAAGCGAACGGGATAGGGATGCAGCCTAAGCTAGCGAATCCAAGAACCGATGTTCCCCATGCCACTCCGAGCTTTGCATAGAGGGGGTCGGCAGCTAGAGGGAACAGAGCGCCGGCAATACTTCGCAGGATCATCGAGGAGGCCAATGCGCTCGCAGAGTAGATTCGGTATGCATCAGTCACGTATGTGAGAAGCGAGATGAAAATACTCTGGTATCCGATACCAAAGACAAGTCCCGAGAGCACGGGGACAATCCAGTGAACGGAGGACTTGGCCGACCATGCCAGCCAGAATAGACTGATCGTGAGACAGGGGCCGGCGACACAAGATGTGGGAAGGCGATGATATTCAGGACTGGAGGCCCAGCGTTTTCCGGACTTTTTTGCTTTTTCGTAAAAGGCGTCGTAGAAGAGGGCGAATAGACAGGATGATGCGGCGCCAATTCCCACTGCAATGTATAAGTTTTTGGATAACTTCTCCAGATGAAGGCGTAATTTACTCACTTGGAATGTATGTAAGAGATGTTTTCGCAACATCGAAGTGGTATGTCTCTGCAGAAAATTAGTATTGGAAAATATTCTGATCATGATACGAAGACACTTACGCTGAAAAATGATAGGGTATGCTTGGAAGTAGAAGAATACCATGCTCCAGGCAAGTGAAATGAAGATGCCGGTGAAAAGCACGATGGGCTCGAAGACGAGCATTGTAAGAGGACGGGTGAATGTTTGAGTGAGGGTAAAAGCGGCATCAGACTTCAACTCTTGTGGAGCAATATAACGGTCGGATCCACTCTCCTTTCTCAATTTCCTGGAATGCTTTTTGAGTAAAGCAGGAGAGAAAGTTTCTTTGGGAATTGGATTAGCCGAATGAAGATTTGTGAATTTTGAATAAAGCTGGACTTACCCGATAGGAAGAGCAGTCCTATCCAAGTTAACCCACTGAGGATCAAGTCGATTCGAAAAGTCCAGCGCCAGCCATATTGAACTGAGCACCCGGAGATAATTGGACCGATGATGGGTCCGAAACTAGTGGCCTAAGAATGACGTTAGATTTCTATTATGTGTTGTGATGATCAACTTCGAGTATATCACCATACCGACATGTACATCGCCATTGCTCGACCACGAGCTCGCAGATCGGAAAACATGTCTGCATAAAGACCCCCGACAACAGTCTGAGGGGCAGCAGCCATGGTCCCACAGATGACCCGAAAAATCAACAGCGATGTCCAATTTGGTGCTAGAGCACAACCCAATGTGCCTAGCCAAAAGACAGTAAAAGTCCAAAAGATAACGGGCCTCCGTCCGATAGTTTCACTAAGAGGACTGAAAATGAGGGGCCCGATACAGTATCCAATCAGAAAAATGGCTGTTGGCAGGACTTTTTGCCCGCCGCCCGACAGGTTGAAATCCTGCATGATAGCGGGGACTGCATTACTAGGCAAAGAAGAAGATATTCCACTATTGAGCACAACAATAAGTGCAATAACTCCATTGTAGACTTTTTTATTCTATTGAGGATAACTGTTAGTATGGTCGAATGACTAGATATTTTGTGTATAACAGGAATATCATAGCATACAAGAGGCCAATTGTTTGGGTTTGCCTTCGAGTCCTCAGTGAACTCGACAAGTGTTTGATTGGTAGGCAAATCCACCAGTAAATAATCGTTATTATCCATTATGTCACCCCTGGACATTGTAGAGCCAGTTTCTTTCTCATTAGAAGTGGGTTTCTTATCTAGAAGCTGTTAGATGCCAAGGCAAGAGAAAGTGACCAGGGGCTGTCGTACTTGGAGAATGTTTGGCAAAGAAGGAATGGCCCGAATTCGAAATTATTACCATTTTGGATGTAGAGGGGCAAGCCCATGGAGATTCAGATACAGAAAGAGAAGGAAGTGAGCCTGTAGATCATGTCTATATCCAAATGTCTCCTAATTGTGCGGACGAGCTACTATATACTAAAGCTTTTGTCCACTATTTTATACGGTGGGGCAAAATCTCTGCGAAGAACTTGACTCACTACACCTAGAATTTGCAACCATGCATAGTGTTCCAAACTATTATGTTTGCGATCTTAGAAAGTATCCAATGAAAGGGGATGTATACTTCGAAATTTGAGTAAGTGGGTCGGAGACGGATCGGGGCCGGTCCCTAGGGCAAAACAGATCCGGCCCCGGTCAGGACCCGGTCCCTGACGGGCGTCTCCGAAGTCTAGATCCACCTCCGCTGCGTTATTTTTACTCATATTGTGGGTTACTTTGCCATCAACGCGCAATTTTTTGCGAATGTTCGGGGTCTGATACTGTATGGCGGCCCGAAATTTCGCTCTCAGCTGGACAAGTCCGTTGACTGATCGACGGACTATCAACATGAGACCGACTTTATGGTTTGAGAGGGCTAGCTACGACTTTCTAGGTTCATTCACGTCAATTCAAATTGCAAATGAATTGGTTCCATTCTCTCATTATCTCATTAATCTATTGTGGCATTGAAGGCATCATCGGGAGGAAATCGAATATATCGTTCTGTCCCTCCTCAAAAAGACCGAAGGAGTCCGCAATGGAGTTAGACATAGTCCAGTTGGGAGCTTCCATTGTATCTGGAAGTCTTGAAAGTGGCGGTCTAGCTGTAGCAGTTGTATCGTTGCTTGGAAGCGGGGCCATGCCTGAATCCTTGCTAACTGGAATGGAAGCCCCGGTTCTGTAGCGAGGATACTCTAGGGCTGTCGAAGGAGGGGGGTTCGGCATGGGACTATCGGCACCCCTGTATGAAGGCACGGACCCATCGCCTTGCTCCGATACATGTGGTCCTTCCCCGCTGTCATTGCTCTGTGGACACTGGCTTGCAATCAGAGCACGTGCATAGTTCACGAAGATAGAGACGGTGCGATGGATGTCCGGGTAGGGCGGCTGCTTCAAGAAATCGCAAATCTTTTCCGCTCTCTCCAAGAGAAGGTCTTGGTCTATCATATTTGGGCGCCAGCGTGCGATGCGAAGTGCAAAAGTCGCTGTTTGTTGATAAGCATGTCTGCCCAATACAAGTAGGTCTAGGTCCGAATGTCACACTTACTGACAAAGGCAATTGTCAGGGCCGGGTAAGTCGGCGCCCATGACAGCTGGCATCGGTAGGCTGGCTCATTGATCAGAAATGCCATCTGGTCCATAATCGTGGCAATGAGTGATTGCCACAAAGCCAGGACATCTTGATCGATGGTCTCAGTATCGGAATTAGATGAGGTAGGCTGTAGTTTCTGAATGCGGGCCAGTGAAGCACAAAAGACAAATATCCTAGCATATAAAAGCATAAGCTTCAAGCTACTCCGTTGAAAAGCCCCTGCATGGAATCCATTATCTTTCAAAGTAGTTAGCAGTTGAAGTATTGCGACATGGCAAACTGAAGTGCTCACTCATGTGGATTTCATCCCATGTGGTCCACCAGCTTTGTAATCTGGCCATTATGGCCGGTAGTTCTGTCGAAACAATGTCACGAATTTCTCCGCAGTTTTCGATCACCAAACGTGAATTTCCTTATACTTAGTTAGCCGAAGATTCACAATGATGAGTAATAGAGAGTTGTGGAGATTTCTTTACCTCGAAGTTGATGGAGTTCAACTATACATACTGTTCGCATGTCAGATGGAAGAGAAAGTGGATAATCAAGAAACCTTCGCAATTTCATGATGTCAACCTCTCCAATACGCGACTTTCGGCCTGTTCCAGAAGCCACATCTAGTTCTAGAGTGAAACTGATGAGCCATGTTCGTGTCTCCCACACTAGTTGACGATCTGCCATGGAAGCTGATAGCGAGCTTCTCGGGATTTCTTCTTGTGACAGTAGTCTGTCGAGCGACTTTTCGAGTCCAGAGTCTAATGCGGTTCTCAAGATGAGGGCAGTGGAGAACCAGGTCTTCTCCGAATATGCGGCCAACAGAATCATTCCCTGTACTGTCTCAAGCTTTGTAGGGCGCTCGAAGAAGCTATCTTCGGCCAATCTCTGAGCCTCGTCTTGTAGAACACGTTGCATGTGTGTGTCACTTCGGAGATCCACGACGGCGCGACTGGCCAAGTAAATTATCACGGTGAAGCAAAACAGAGAGCGTGACCGTATTGAATCAAATGTATCTCGGATCGGATCGAACAAACCCAAGAAATTCTTCATACCGCCGGTAAATCTAAATTACAGGATTAGGGATTGACTTCGGGTTGGTTTTAGGAGTCTCCTCTATGGGTCGGGTTGCATACCGATCATACATCACACGAGCACGTTCTTCCGTGATGATGTCGCGAGCAATGATGTCTCCTCGAGGATCACCCCCCGATGAATTCTCCATAAATATCTCAAGTATCTGTCAGCCAAGTCCAGCCTGTATCAAAAGATTCACAACTCACATCATCAGAACCGAGTAGATTCACAGACATCGAGTGAACTGCCGAAGCCGGGGCAACCATATCATTTGGACTTAGTTGCTGCGACTCCGGTCCATGATGATCTGCAGTTTGAGATCGTCTAGGTTCTCGGAAAGATGATGTCTCTGGTAGTAAGTCGATTGAAGCATCGAAAGAAGCATCATGACCAGCAGCTGGAGAGTACTCGCGTTCTCTTGATGCAGGTGTATGGAAGCCACTTCGGTGGTCCAACGGTGAAGCTACCGCCGAGGTTCTAAATCTAAACAAATCAGCACTGCGGGTTGTGAAATGAATTGAGATGTCCGCACCGTCCAGGGGTGGTTGTTTTTCGTCGGCGGTCACTGCCTCTCCTAGTGTCTTCAATAGGATCAAGAATGCAGTCGCGGCCCGTTGAGCGACAGCGGAAGCAAGGGACTTGATTCCGTGCGTCGCAGCGCATCTTCTGCCGACGACACCACCGGCATGCTTTGAAGAACCGGACCGGAATGTTCTCCGCTCGGAACACGATCTCCGAGCCTCTTTCACTCATAGCTGCGATCCAATCAATTCATAGCATTCCTGAAACGAGACCAAAGAGAGACGCGCTCAATAAACCTGTCTCGAGTCGAATTTCCCACAATGCTTCAAGTTATGCAGTGCGTGTTACTTTGCAGCTTCCGGTCGCGCTTGCGGGGAACGGCAATCTAGACCGGTCACGTGTGATGGGGGTATGTGAGAAATGCGCTAATCCAATTGGGATTTACGAAGTATAAGATTCGCCTAACTATGGGCAATACATGATTCCCAGGATTTAACTCTCGATATTGGTTGGAACTAACTCGGAATATAATCGTCCTGAGGCTCATCTTCTTCCTATGATTACAGTTTTGTCAAAATGCTAGCTATGATAGGACATGTGCTTCCCGCTGCCTCCACCATCATCTTCTGGCAACGTAATTGCGTAAATATCTTTACTAGCCGCCTACTCCTCATTGATCAGTCGAGCAGTCTGTAAGCCCTGGAGGCCTAGGAAATAGCAAAGCCTCCTTCTTCAAAGATGACATCGGAGAAGAGGAGCAGTAAGGAGACTTGAAATTCCGATCGAGTACAAATTTCCTCTGAAGCAACATTGCTCATTAAGCCCAGCGGCAATACGAACCAGAATAGTCACCCAGTGGCTGAGCTCTTTCTTGCCAGTGTCAAATGATTGACCTCGCGTATATTGCAATTCGCGGAGTAGCGCAGTGTACTGCATTATTCGAGAACAAACATATTAGGCGTAGTTCATAGCAAGGTCATGCGATTTGAACAAAAGCGGATGTATCCTTTCTTCGTCACGGTCCACAAATCCCGAGAAGGATTCGATTGGAAGTTCCTACTGCGGAAGTGTGGAATGCCATTCATCTAGCCTCCTAGATTCAGTTTTCAAAGATGCAAGGCACTTCTCAGCAGTAAGGCCTGAGAAATTTATCCCACTATGCCCTAGCTGTAGAAGAGCTATGTTATTGAGACGATATGATTCGCACGAAATCGACTTGACTATAGCTCACTGTGCAGAGTAGTTCATTCCAAGGTTTTGCTGTGAATATTGATGTATTCTATCTTGGTATTACTCCAATTATGCGGCTTCAAATATTGTTAAAATTGGGTCAAGAAGCATGGAATTTTTAGAAAGTTAGTTGTCATCCCAATTTCACCTGAACATATCAGTGAAAATACCCAACATGTCGTTCAGCCATGAAGCAGTGAACACAACGGAAGCCCCTCCTCCTCGGCCATTTTACAACCAAGCAGTCGTTGCAAATGGCTTTCTTTTCTGCTCGGATCAGCTTCCAAAGGACTCTACCGGCAGAATTGTCTCGGGGACTGTGTAGGACCGTGCGGTATAATCCCTTGTCTAAATTTCGTGTATTGGATGCAAATTTGTCCCAAGTCTGTCTGTTTCAGAATCAATGCATCAAAAACCTGAAGGCAGTACTTGAATCAGCTGTTTCCAGTCTAGAGAAAATGGTTGGGGTCAATGTCTTTCTAGCCGACATGGAAGATTTTGAGAAGATGAACGAAACGTACTTGCAGTGGTTTGGCGAGATAAAACCTGTCCGAACATAAGTAAACAGCCCCATTCCAAAGTTGCCACAAAAATAATTTCAAATAACATTTTGAATGAATGAATAGTTGCGTTGCGGCCAAATGAATTCCTGAATATACTGATTTTGAGATGAAGTGGGTTGCGCTCCTGTGATTTGAAGATACTATTGGTGCAGATCTAAATGGAAGTGCTGGATAGAATATCCTTTTCTCATTTCGCGAGTTTCTATAAGCTTTCCCCAAGTTCACCTCTGAGATAATGTGATCAATACCCTGGGCAATTCTAGACTTTCATTTCGGCTTTTAGAAGGCGGTGGCATTCTCAGTCTTCTGTAGTTAAGCGCCGACGGACCAAAGAGACGAGGAGAAGATGGAGTCGAACCCTTTGGGATTGCAGCCAAGATATTCCAAACTGGCGGTAGAGAGTTGACCCTATTAATAACTTCAACTTCTCTTTCGTCTCTGGCCTCCTTCGTCCTGATGGGCTTACTACTACTGCGTACTAGTAATACCAAACTCTCGATATGTTGAAAATCAGCTCGTCACCTTGGCCACCTGTGTTCTTGCAGATCCCTCATTCTGGAGTGATGTGTTGGGAAGATGCACTAAAAATAGAGTCATAGTTTGTTTCAACTCCAGGGAAGCCACTGAATGGGACGGCTCGGATTTTGCTAGCGAATATCATTCGTCGCCTACTTGATTATGTGTCCTGGGTGGTCCTCTCGAGCTTTTTTGGCCCCAATTTAGCGCCAAACAAGAGGCTCCCACCCCTTTGCAGTATGTGCGGGGCTCAAAGGGGATTTTTATTTAACAGGCTTAGAGTCCCGTCCTGATTCTCCTGAAATGTCGGCAAATCAAAAAGTTGCCGTTTCTCCCGCCGTCCAATATTAATTTCAATTCTTCATTCGACCATAAAGCCGCTGATACTCAACTTTCAACCATAAACAACCCAGGATGCAGATCATCAACAGCATTGTCCGGTTTTTCCAGGTTGGATATTTATGGTTCTGTGTTCTCGTTTAGGGACTAATCGTAATCCTAGGCCATATTTTCAATCGTTGTCCTAGCGCTTTCCATTTTACTTGCTCGTCAACAATATTATGGCAAAGTCCCGTCTCAAACAAACTATGCCGCTTTCACAGGTGCCCTGGGAATTGTTGCAGCTATAGTTGGGACTGCCTCAATGTTCATTGACCGTCTCAAGGGAATCATCTCGTGGGTTCTTGACGGGGTCACCGCAATTGCTCTATTGGCTGCTGGTATCGTATGTCATGCCCTTTACTCGTGCGATTTCGAGAAGAGGACTTCAAGACTTCTAGAGATTGAGGCTGATTTCATACACTAGGCTTATGCTGTGGCCTTGCGCGGTACTAATTGCGACGATGACAAAGTTGGTGGAAGTACCTGGGATAACCCGTTGATCAGCGGAGGTTGTTATTACGATGATGACGGCAATAAGTGGTGTCGTGACGGCGGAGTCGTTAAGAAGCGATGTACACGCGCCACTGCCGATACTGCATTCATGTTTCTTGCTTGTATTGCTTGCATTGGAGCACTGGTATCCTCTTACATCACCCGGCATCGTTGAGCATGTGATTTACGACTCGGGCTTTGATCGTAGACACGAACGATGCAACAGAAACTATCCAACTTTAATTTCTATAAGACTCTTCCGCCTTTTATCTAGGTATTCTGCGCGAACGTACCAATGAATACCATCGCGAAATAATCTTGCTTGTTTCGCGTTCTCTGGGGCTGGATCTTGCAAGTCCGGGTAGCCTTGAAAGAATTATGCTTTGAAATTGCTTTTGGCTCTCTGACACGAAACACCTGGGCAGTCATTGCCAATCAAAATTCAAAATGCCTTGGGGCATTTCTCACCCAAAAAGATATTTTGTTCGAATTCCGGAGCGCCTCTGTTGGTACTCAATTCAATTTTTTGACTTGCCATGGATCCGACACCGCCTGTCAGTGGCTGGCTACATAGACTACTCAAATTTCAGCTCTGCATAGTACTAGTATCTGTTGCATAGTAATTAATAGTATCTGTATCACGCAAGTCCACATTGAATCCGAGGAAGCAAAAGCATCTTCTGTATATCACGTTCACTTCCATTATGCCTTTCAAGATACATGCAAATCGCCTGGCATTCCAGCCGAGCTCGCCTCTCAACCCACCATAAGGAATCCCACATAGCCCCATACCAGTAGGCCATGATAAGGAGGGCGCGGGAATCCTTTTGATGTAACAAGACTCTAAAAGGGACTTTCATGAAGTTCAGGAATACAAGATAATTCTTCATGGTTGCCCTTGTACATTTGATCGGTAACAATTGTGACAGGGTGGAGACAGCTGAATAGTAGGGGTTGCGGTCGCAGGCCAATGGTTCGTCGAGGCGACAAAGTTCAACGAATTCGGGTAGCATATCTTGGACCTCTAAGATAGAAGGCTCAGTCGACATTGTCACGTATTCATCTTTCATGAAATGAAAGACGCTATCGGGTCGTAAAGGATCTGTGGCCTTCCAGAGAGCCATTTTACCTCGAGTCAGATGAAGCCATGTCAGATCAGACGGATCGGCTGGCTTCATTGGCCAGGCTTCCGTCGGGGTGGATGCCTCAAGAGAAGTGACGTTTGCAATGCCTAGCATAGCAGCAGAAGCCCAGAGAGCGTCACGGTCCTGGGGCCGTATTGGAGATGAAATCTTTTGATTCAGTGACGCAGCTCCCCGAGACCAGTGATAGGACTCGATCAGAGATCGCTGTGCGTTCCTTGGGCTGGCTAAGAATCTTTCATGTGTTGCAGTGATAACTTGAATGACGTGCATCAAAAACGGATACTTTGGAGCATTTAGTATGATTTGTATTTATTTGCCTGCAATAATGAGCTCGATGACTTACTTCCATGGCCATTCTGACGACCTCATTTTTGTATAGCTCGGTAGAACGCATTGTAGCAAAAGTATGTACTGTATGGGTTTGAAATCGGCTCAGACGAGCAAGTCCTTCCACTTCCAGTGTAAATGAGTCAGGTCCATCCCCTACAATTGCGAAGGATTGTAAAGAAGGCTTCAACGTTTGAGCCCCGAAGAATACGTGGCCGGGAGAGCTTTCGAGCTTATGCTCTGTAGCCAACTGAAGATCAGAGCCCGTAGGTAGAGTATAATTACATGCTACCCCATAATTCACACATTTCATGCAGTGTGGTTTGGCTTCGTCACACTTGCAATTTGCTATATTCAGATTCAGTTTTAGAGTTGTGGTGGTGATTAAGAACGTACTTTGACACGACGTATCTTGCAATTCCGGCATCCACGGCGAGACTTGGTATGCTTCCGACGTCTTCTATCGTCTTCCTCGGGAGGGGCTGATACCGAAGGCATATTGCCTCATACTGTATTGAGATGGGTCAATTCGGATCAGGATGCATGAGGGGTAAATTAAGGGAGATGTGAAGTTGGTGGCAGGGCCGGCGGGTCGATTGCGCCGACCGCAGCCTTACTCTGAGCTTACCTGATGCCGATTGGTCATTTTGGGAATTAAGTGGGTCGACGCTAACCACCTTTCGTATTTATATGACACTAATCCAATTTAGGAGGTCTACCATCCGGAGTTATCGAAAGCTCTTGAGTTAGGGACACGCAATGAACAATGGAAAATCAAGCCATGGGGTTATCAGTCTTATTTCCGTTGGAATTCGGGATTCGGGAGAATTCAAACCTCACCTAGGGTATAAAAGATCCCAGAAATCCATCTTAGTTGATGCATACTCAAGAAGAACTTCCTTTTCAACAACTTTCATTCTATACAAAGTTATCTCACTTCATACTCGATCTATCACTAAAATGCGAGTCTTCGTCACCGGTGCCACTGGCTTCATTGGTCAAGCAGTTGTCCAAGAGCTTCTTGACGCAGGCCATAAAGTCATTGGACTCGCTCGCTCGGAGGAATCGGCTACTGCACTGCAAGCGAAGGGTGTTGATGTCATCCGCGGATCTCTCGAAGACATCGAAAGTCTCAAGCGCGGAGCAAGAGAAGCCGATGGAGTCATCAATCTGGCCTTCAATCATGACTTTACCAAATATGAAGAAAACACCAACACCGAGTATGCAGCTATTCAGGCTATTGGCGCTACTCTGGTTGGGACCAACAAACCTTTCGTTATCACTATGGGTACCCTAATCTTGCCTAAGGGCAAATTGGGTGTCGAGGAATCGGTCATCGACTATGACGATGCCATGAACGTGCGCGCTAAAAGTGAGAAGGAGGTGGATATTCTTGCAGCCCAGGGTGTACGCGCCTCGGTAGTCCGGCTTTCGCCAACAGTACATGGCCCTGGCGACCTCGCGTTTATCAATATGCTTGCCCAGATTGCTCGTGGAAATGGCGAGGCGGCGTATATTGGCAATGGGCTCAACCGTTGGCCAGCTGTTCATCGTCTTGATGCTGCACGTCTATTTCGCCTGGCTACTGAGAAAGGTGTTGCAGGAGGGCGGTATCATGCGGCTGCGGAAGAGGGCATCCCATTCAAGAATATTGCGGAAGCTCTGGGTCAAAGTCTGGGTCTTCCAGTAGTGTCAAAGACACCTGAAGAGGCACCAGCATACTTCAGAGGCTTTATTGCCGCCCTTGCTGGTGTGGATAACCCTACTTCTAGCACGAAGACTCGGGAAACACTCGGATGGAAGCCTTCCGAGTCGACTCTCCTCGAAGATATCAAGTCAGGACTATACAATGATGCAAAGAGCACAAGCCTTTCCGTTTAGTTTAGTATACGCAGAGCTTGTCGGTTGATTCAGGGGTTGAGATTAGTGCAGAATTTTGAGAACTAAATGTATTGACTTTCCCCAAATTTGGTTTTATTGACTGATAGCCGTCGGCAGCTTTATTCAATACTGGTAGTCACTTTAGGGATATCAGAATCTAGCATCATCCTCATGTCCTCGACAAGCAATATTGAGTAATTTGGTAATCTCAGACAGCGTTGCCACATGCCGTCCATTTTAGTTGAACCTCTTTCGGATCCTTGACCGATAATGTCAACTTGGTCACGGTGTCTGTTATGGCCCTTTGAAGTCTGAGCGCCGGATCTTCGGGTTTGTCTCCAGGGACAGTGAGCGGCGAGCAGCGACAGTTTCGGAACAGGATTGCCATTGTCGCGACGAACTCTACCTGCGAGAACCTCAAGCCTGGGCATATCCGTGGTCCCCCTGACCAAGGGTAAAATGTACCTTTGTCGGGAGTGATGAGATCTCCCGAGTCATCAATCCATCGAGAAGGTCGAAAATCCATAACGTCGTCACCCCAAATTGCCGGGTCCAAGTGAATGATGGACTGCTCAACAAAAATATCCAAGGGAGGCATGAGAATATAAGTCTGGCCATCGGTTCCAGTACTAAGCGATGTGGGGTTGAAGATGGCACGGGTGGTGTGTTCCACTGGTGTATACAACCTCAATGTTTCAAACTATGGACAATACCATCAATATCTTTGCAATCAGATCGATCCAAGAAGGGTACGGAATACCATACCATCAAAGCCAGCGTGCGCTTGCATTTTGGAAAAGTATTTTCGTAATTCCAATTGGATCCTGCCATGTCTAAGCCGTGAATTTCATGCTGAATCCAGTCTTGCCATTCAGGATAAAGAGCTAGAAGTATCACTGCAAACCCCATAGTATTAGCAGTGGTTTCAAACCCAGCCGAAGTAAATACGAAAAGATTTCCGCTAATTTCCTCTTGTGTCAGTGAAGGTTTTGCCTCATGCTCGTTATTCTCTTCCTCCGAAAATTGAAGCATTAGGCTTAGAAAATTAGATTCGGTGTGTGTCTTGCCGCAATTTGATTCTCTTTCGTTTCGAAGGATTTCCTGAATATACCGAGGAGCCCGTTCCAGATGATACCCCATGCTTTGTAACGCGAGCGGCATGAAGGGTAGCTGCATAATCTTCCGGGGAAGAAATGCTGCTTCTAGAATCATAGTCGTCACCAAACCCAGCATTCCAAAGTAGGCTTCTTTTCCTGTTGCACTTTTTGGAGGAATGCCCAAGTTATTTGGTGACCATGGCTGTTGCCAGTTATATCCAGCTTTTCCGATGACGTTGATTGCTATACTGCGGAGGCCCTCCAGGGTCTCATTGCCTGGGTGATCCACGAGATAGTTGACCATGTCTTGTGCTTGCTGAAGTGTTTCAGTCCACACCACTCTGCTGATTCGCTCATCAAGGTTCTTATTGAACATTCTGCGATGTCGCTTCCTAAATTCCAGTTTGTGATCTTCAGAACGGCTTCTTGTCTAAGAAGGCGCCCGTCATGGAAACATACCATTCATCGCCATTTGTCTATTAGCCAAGCCTTGTTAAAAATCAAAACTGAGATCAAGATCGCATGTGAACTAAAGACTCACCATGAAGACATTAGACCCCAGAAATCCTAGGATGCTACTCACAATAGGGGCTTGTTGAAATTCGTTCCTATTTTGTAAAATTGCGGTGCCAATGGCTGGGTCTGCGCACCTGTTTTCAATAATCGAGTCAGCCCAGTCATGTATTGTAGTCGAATTTTTGAGTTCGTGGTTCGCGAAATATTTGTTTATGTTAACACTTACCATATCGTGAATTCATCCGGAGTTGCAACGGCGAAAATTGCCCCAAGACGATCGTGATACCATCTCTTCCGACGGGACTCCCATCCATGAATTGCTACATCAATCCGATCGTAAATCAAGCTCGGGAGATATTTTTCCAGATGAGGCTGCAGCATTGGTGCAAATACCACCCACAACGTGCTCTTGGTAAAAGCAGGTATGACATGTACCGGAAGCCCAGAGCGGCGAGCATGATAGTAGTTCTTGGCGAAACATCTAAGCTTGTAGATAACGAAAATCACAACCAAAGATTTGATCAAAATGAAGATTGAGAGCTTCATAGCTGGAGCATATGGGTTTTGTGACAGGAAGCGATCGGCAGCCAAAAAGCGTAGGGGGCACCAATTAATAATAGCTTCGGCACGGTGAGATCAATTTGGGGGCGCGCTGACATTGCTCCACTGGCATCATCATCACTGGCTCCCCCTTGGCTCAGCCCCTATCGCGACTGAGCCTAACGTTACTAGTCGATTTCACCATCCAATTGCTTAGCACTGCTTATTAACATGCTTTGTCATTGTAATCTTATGTTGAATAGTTTTCATGAGGAATTCTAAATCGAGCAGACTGATACCATTTTCCATACAATACTACATTTCCCCATAATGACCGATTCCAGGTCGTGAAAGCCCTTTTGGTCTGCATGGCCAATTAGGATTGACAACACGCCGCTCACTCTCAGAGGTTGCAAAAAAGCGTAATGGAATTCATACTAGTACGTTGGTTCTTCTGTCTGCCATGTTAATATCATGATGTCGAACGACAGTAGATGAAAAGAAAAGAAAAAAACAAGCATTTCCGACGTCATCTATCGCCGGTCACGTGGTTCGGCTTTAATGTTGGCGGCCTTACTTCTTCTTTCTTTCTCCTCTCCCATCATCAGATCTGAGAGAGAAAGATAATATGGAAAAATGGAACATAAACACTCTAGAGCTGAGGGGCCAGTCGAGTCATGTTCAAAGCCTGACACAAATTCGGTAAAAAGGCGAAGAGTCCGCAAAGGCACGTCCAGTTGCTGGGAATGCAAGCGTCGCAAACGACGTTGCGAACGCGATTTGAACTCCCCAATTTGTCTCTCCTGTCAGCGACATTGTGTTTCATGTGTCAGTCAGGAGTTACCCGACGCTACTCTGAAAGATTACCGAGAAATTGGACAACGCGTTAATCATGTTGAAGCCTTGGTCAACAAGCTCGTCCTGCAAAGAGAAGGGAGGCCAAGTCGAAGACAGCAATCCGATGCTTCGTCGGGTCAAACCGTGGCCAAAGGCGCAGAGGGATTCACATCTCTTCCAACTTTACGATCGGTTTGCCATGAAAGATTGTCGCGTGGTCGCTCCCTCAGTGGCTATCTTTTCTCCATCCTACCCCACCCTGCCACTTCGATTGTAATCCTGGGCAGCAGTGCTTTATTTTCTTCTCCTTTACAAAACTCTCAAGCACAAGAAGGTGTCAAATTCAATGTTAGGCACGCTGAACCAGAAATTGGTGGGCAGTCCACAGCTCATCCCTTGGTGCTCGCCCGAAGACTCGTCCAGCTCGCTCTTTGCCTGAAACAGTTCGATGCCTCATCTTCAAAGCAGCTGGAATCTCACTTGAATAACTCGATCGACAAAGCCTCTAGGAATTACCAGGAAATTGCCTCCCGCTTCGTCTTGTCCCAGGACTTTTTGGTTGATTCCCTCGACGGGGTAGAAACGCTCATTCTACAATCGTGTTACCATATCACAATTGGCGATACTCGAATGGCCTGGGCGGTTCAGTGCCGTGCCATAAATATTGCCCGCGCAATAGGCATCCAGAACCTAGCCGACATGGGGGACAAACGTGCTGAGCATATATGGTTTCGATTGGTTTATAGCGACCGATTTATGGCATTGATGCTTGGAATTCCATTCACCACCACCGATGCAGACTCGTCTTTAGAGACCCAGCTCCAGAATGGCACATCGTCGCAAAAGCTGGAGTGTCTCCATGTGACCATTGCTGGACGCATCATTACTCGCAATCTCCAAATGCAACAAGAAAGTCATCAAGAGGAGCTCAACAGTCGCGATATACGCTATAATTCTCATAGCGAGACTAAGAACATCGACGAGCAACTGAAGAAATCTGCCAAAATCCTCCAACCGACCTGGTGGCTAATGTTCTCTCTAGCAAACACAAATACAGGGATGGGTTCGGTTGGAGATACGGCAAAGCTCCTGATGCAGCTGCACCAGCATTACCTGGTTATACTTCTACATCAACCATATCTCATCCGGCTAATTACATGCGCACACGACTCGGTCTCCTTGGAACATAATTCAAGGGACTTCACCTACAGCAAGCTCGCTGCCGCATCCGCTGGCCGCGAGGGGCTTTTGCGGTACCTTGCCATCCGTGAACTACATCATTCGCCGACGTATCGTCTAACGGACGAGAAGATGTATACATGCGCCATTGCTCTTCTACTTGCCCATTTGGATGGTCATAGATACGGGAGTGCCAATGTTCTTGATCATCAGCGGCATCATGATCTTGGACTTATCAGCGAATCTATCAAGATGGTAGAGAAAGTTTCAAAGGCAAATAATGATCCAAGGGGTTTGGTGCTCATTCAAATTCTGAGAAAATTCATCTCTATCGAAGATGCAGCAGCAGAAGGCTCTACGTACCATGCATGGTGTGATAAAAGCACCCAGGCCAGCGACTATAACCCGGAGAGGCTTACAAAAGACTACTTATCACTATTGATACCATACTTTGGGGGAATCCACATCTCATGTCGAGAGCCATTCCTAACTCAGGAGCTGGCCATTCATAGTGTGTGCTTAGGAGATATGATACAAGAGCCTCAGCCAGGTCTGGACCACACGAACAAAACGGCCCAAGAGCTACTTGCGCTAAATCAAAGATGTGAGGAAGAAGAGGCACGTCAATTGTTCGAAAGTTGGACCCAAGCATCTCCAGGCACAGAAGAAGGATAAAAACATGCAAAATATGGATAAACAACTGCAAGCCCATGACCATCTCCTCTGGTGTCTATTCTTCAAGAGCCGGCGTGTCTCCAAACGAATACCCAGTGAGATTCTGAAATCTATCCCCAGCAATACCTTGCGCCAATTGCCGCATGTGAGCTTCCTCTTCCCTTGATAATGAAACCGAGAGACTTTCCAAGTTGGATTCCAGTCGATCGATTTTCGACGACCCAGGAATAGGAAAAATATCATCACCTTGCGCAAGCAACCAGGCAAGCGCTAGTTGAGGCAAAGTCGCATTCTTTGCCCTTGCGATCTCAGCAATCTGGTCGATTATCGCCACATTTTTTTCGAGGTTCCCCTCTTGTAGCCATGGCAAAACTCTTCGCTTATCTCCAGGGGTTTCCGCAATTTTGTGAATGCTTCCCGCGAGAATCCCATTTGCAAGAGGGCTGTATGCAACGATGGCGACCCCCAGCTCTCGAGCTGTCTCAAGCAGGTTCCGATGCGGAGATTCAATCTCCGTGCAGAATAGGCTATACTCGATCTCCACGCAGGTAATCGGATGAATTGCATGTGCGCGACGAAGAGACTCGGCACTGCACTCGCTCAATCCGATGTTCTTGATCTTCCCCGCGTTCTTGAGGGCCAACATCATCTCCATTGTCTTCTCGATCGGAGTGACTTTGTCGAGGCGGTGGACAAAGTATAGATCCACAAATGGTAGACCAAGTCGTTTGAGAGAGGATTCGATACAAGTTCGGCAATATTCGGGACTCGAGTCGATAGTGTATCCCGGTGCCGCGTCTGTATATTTGATGCCGAATTTGGTAGCCAGGAAGATATCTTTGCGCTTTTCAGGGTTCTCTATGAACCATTTCCCTACAATATCCTCGGAATCGCCGTATTTGTCGGCTTTTGACCATGATGAGCCAACAGGGTCTGAATCGGATTGACGAAACTGGGCGAAATACTAACCGGTATCCCAAAACCACTGGCCTCTTTCATAAGCCTCATCCAAGAAGCGTAGCCGTTCTGTTTCTGGCGCTGAGTATCCATATTGGCCACTCAACCCCATCAGGCCCAGTCCCAGGCGTGGAACCAGTGGTCCATTTCGGCTGAGGGGTCGTGCAGGCAAAGTCCTGAGTACGCTCATGATGCTGCACTTTGGGTGAATGTTTGACGATAAAAAATACTTGATTGAAATTGATCAGATTGAAAGTTATTATCAAGAATCAGTTGGGTATTTATGTCTAATGAAACCCGGTCTTTGCGGCGGACGAGTACACTCTGGCGCATCTCCGGCCAATCAGGATCTTCCGCCGCAATCTCCGCTTATCCCCGACTGGCACTGAACGCCTGACTATGGGGAAATAGTTACTATTCAACACGTTACAAAAACTTGAACTGTCCAGCCCTGGAGGTTGGAAAAAATACGGCAAATATTTAAGTAGCCAGTGTTAATTATAAGATCTATCAATTTCTTTATGCTATAGGTCGTTTCTATTCTCCATCTATTTAGATCTTGCTCGTTCTCTCCTCGTGTCGAGTACCATTTGAGAGACCAGTCTCGATAGCCTTGATTTGAAGGGCCAAGAATTTTGAATAGATACGGCAAAGGGCAAGGTTTCCTCCAAAATACCAGAAGCCAGGATGGCCACTGGGACGCCACATCTTCATAGCAGTCAGCATATTTACATTCAAGTCAATGATGAATCGCTACCAGGGTTTCTTACCGCACGAAGTTCTCCTTCCTCGTCCAAGTCCCACACGTCGGAGCAACGATCTGCAATTTTGTCGCCTAGAACCTTTCGCACGGTGGTTCTCATGTTATCGTAGCCGGTAGCCAATACAACAACATCGGTGGGTAGTGCAGTCCCGTCGGCCAGTTTTAGCTCTTGTGTGCCGAATCCATCGATGCCACGGGGACTATGCTTCACCTTGATCTTACCGTCGCTAATCAGCTGGCTGCATCCCACATCTATATAGTAGCCACCGCCAGCAGTATAGTAAGCACGTGCGATACCAGCTCCATCGGGCCCGAAGTCCAATTGAAAGCCCGCACGACGTAGTCCGTCCAGGGTATCCTTCTCGGCCTCAGCAAAGCGTCTTGTCCCATGCACGCTCAAAGCAAACTGAACTGGGAATGGCAGACTCTCGGATACAATGTCACATTGCTCAGTTGGGGGGGCTAGAGAGATCAGTGGTCAGAGATAGAGCCCAACTTGCATAGGGAACTATTTGCAAACTTACCCTCCATCTTCATGCAATCCCTCATGCATCATAAAAACACCCTTCTCGGCAGTGATAACATAAGTACCGCTGCGCTGCAGCATGGTCACATCTGCCCCATTTTCACAGTAATTCTGGGCGATATCATGACCACTATTGCCAGTTCCTACGACCACCACCTTCTTCCCACGGACATTCAACTCGGCCGCATCACGGTGTTGGCTGCCATGATATACAGTGCCCTGGAAGCTGTCTTGGCCAGGGAATTTGGGGACACGGGGCTCTCCTGAATGTCCAGTACACCAGACAACATGACGCGGGTTTAAGACACGCTGGGATCCATCGCCGCGAGTCACGGTAACTTTCCAATCACCTGTTGAGTCGTCATAGTCAGCAGAGGCGACTGAAGTTTGCGTCCAAACGTTCAATTCCATGATTTTGGCGTAGGCCTCAAACCAATCGCCTAATTTATCTTTCGGGGTGAACTGGGGCCAGTTCTGAGGGAAGGGAAGATAGGCCATGTGGGTGAATTCCGCAGGGTCGTGTGTGACCAAAGTCTAGTTTAAGTTTATTCAGCCTCTCTCCATATTTGAATCCATGGATCGCATTTTTAAGGAGGGGGGAATGGGGGTATTCACACGATAGCGCTTGCGCCAATTGTCGCCAATCCGCTCATGTTTATCAATAAGTAGACAAGAAAGACCGAGATTTTGCAATCGTGCTCCCATATTCAGACCAGCTTGGCCTATAGATGCTTTGTATTAGCAAATTCTCGAACCGTCCGCGCAAGCGATGAGCTTGAAAAGTTCTACTAGTAGAGTAGGACTTACCAGCTCCGATCACTAGAACAGTCGGGTCCTCATCCAGAAAGTCCTGTTGTCTCTGCCTTCTCTCAATCCAAGTTCCACCCTCCAATCCCCCAGGCATAGACTCTGTAGTTCCCTCCGGTCTACGTTTGCCAAGGGGCTCTTCTGCCCCCTTCAATTCCTGCAGCGAAGTATAAATGGCATAAGCCTTCCAACGCCCCTCAGTCGACTGCGTCAGACGAAGCATTCCCGAACCAGAGCCAACTGCCGTCTCGAAGAAGAACATGCTTGACACCCAACTCAACCCATCGACAACTTTATTCCAGGACGGCTTGAATTGGCCCTTATTCTGAAGTCTGAAATTGGACAGCACGGAGGGACCCTGGCGCTTGCGCAGGAAGGCTTCGATCTCGGTAGCCGTGTGAATGGTACGCATGTCCCAATCCAGGGCGAGCATGTCGCGCCACCAGGAGTCTTCATGGAAAAGCGATGCCAGATTGATGCTCTCGGGGCGAGCGAGTTGGACTTGCAGGTCTGTGAGCCATTGCTGGGCGATGGCCTGCGGTTCCGAGGGTGAATTCGAGGGCGTCGTGGGCAGCTGGATGATATGCGGGTTTCCACCCGTCAAAGTTGTCGCCATTATGGTGTATATCCTCAGAGTCAAATTTTTGTCTCCAAGTTGACCTAAATTCAGAGTGTGCTCTCTATCTTTATAGGTTAGTTCTTAGCGATGTGATCATGGTCAGCGGTCCTCAAGGCGGATCCGCATTAATAGACATTTTCCCATTGTACCGACAGTCACCATTCTCATGCTTGGGGTAAATTAACCGATTCTGGCGTACAGAGGGGCAGCGTGGAGAAACAAACGTCACAACACGCTCGTCAATTTCGCCAGTCGCGCCCTTCTCCCCGTGGGTTGCGGGGACCCTCGGAGTAAAACCGACCGAATTGCGGGGGGCAAGTTTGCCGAGGTCCCGAAGAGGGATATTCAAGCGCCTGGTTCGCCAATTCTACCTTTTCAGGAATCCCGAGCGCTCGAATTACTAGATTAGGTTGTGCGAGGATGCAAACGAGATAACTGTGTTAATTTGGGCTTTTCCACGTGTTATTGCGGCCTCGCGCTTAGCAAAGGCCCGCTTAGTACGGGCTTACTGCATGAACTGATTGAACTGATATCCGTTCTCTAAATTAGAAATAGACACTCAAGCTTCATTAAAACAGTGATTCAATTGACATCATGTTTCCAAAGATTGGTGGATAACGCTCGTCCTGTACGTCTCGCTGCACTGGACAAGTTCGTCATGAGTCCCTTGTTCAACACAGCGGCCTTCTTCAATGAGATAAATACAATCTGCTCGATGGATGGTATTCAGCCTGTGAGCAATCGCAATTATTGTCGTACGCCCGGCAAGCGTAGCCAACGCATCTTGGATCTTTTTTTCGGATTCCACGTCCAAAGCGCTGGTGGATTCATCAAGCAGCAGCATGCGCGGTTGACGGACCAGAGCACGAGCAATCGAAAGCCGTTGCCGCTGTCCACCGGAGAATTGTTTTCCGTCGTGGCTGCATTGTGTTTGATAGCCCTTCGGTAGGGCCTCGATAACTTCGTGAATGTTAGCCATGCGGCATGCCTTTTCAATCTCCTCTTGGGTGGGCTCGTGGCCAGGCCGAGCGCCAAGGCCAATGTTGAAGGCGACGGTGCCTTCGAACAACACGTTTTCTTGGGGTACTAAAGCGATATCGTCGCGAAATTTTGTTCCTAGCTGCCGCGTCACATCCACGCCATCAATGATCACGGCGCCTGATTCTGGTCGATAGAATCGCTCTAGCATTGCAAATGTTGTGGACTTGCCTGAGCCACTCGGGCCAACCAGGGCACAGAATTGGCCAGCTTTTATCCTGAGGCTCAGGCCGCAAAGCACTGGCTGACCTGGTCGTGACGGGTACTCAAAGTGAACGTTTTGCAGTTCGGCACCAATACCAGTCATTGCGGGGGGAGCACCTGGGGAGCTTGGGGCTCTCTCTTCGTGGTGTGCCGCTTCTGGGTCGGGTATCTTTTCATCCAAAAGATAAAGATCGTTGGCCATGGTCTTTGTCGAGATCTCAAACATCAATTCCTCGTCAGCCGACCGAGTGGTAAGCAACTCAGCGATATTTGAGGCAGCAATCCCTGCCTTCGAGATATCTGGGGCGAGAGCAAACATCTGTCCACAAGATTGAGTGCTGAATAGAAGAGCAGGTAACACGATGAAAAATTGCACCTGGGTATAGGCACCAGACGTGATCTGCTTAGTACCCCACCAATACGCCAATGCATAAACAAGATTACTAATGCTGAAGGCAAGGGCCAGAAAAACGTTACCAAATGCGATGGAACGAAGGGTCTCACGATAGGGAGCTTTCATTGCCCGCTCGAACGCAGCATAGGACTGTTTTTCCAGCGAGAATGCCGATACAGCTCGAATGTTGTCAACGGCCTCCACTGTGACCGCAGTCGCCCGTGCAAACGCCTTCTGGTGCCGCTCAGAAAAGTTGGCCTGTGTTCGGAGCTTCATCATACCAGCTAGCAGGAGAACTGGAATAGCTGGAACAAGAACGATGGCAATTTTCCATGCAAAGATAAAGGAAACGACGAGCCCAGCCACCAGGTTTACGGCTGTGGCTAGCAACAAACCTATAGTCGTTCCCGTGATGTTTCCTAGCGAAGTTGCGTCTCCCGTAATGAATGCGAGGAGAATTTCTGGGGTCCGGTCTTCCATTCCATGCCATGGAATGGTTTGGCCTAGCAGAGATCGCAGAGACAAAACGCGAATACGATAAAGGACCTTGTCAGCCGCCCAACCAAAGGCACATCCACCTATCACGTTGGCTGAGAGCTCGATAAGTGCCACGATGAAAAACAGAAGTCCATAGAGGTGACCGCCATGTCGGATACCATCTGCTCCAATGCAGGGGCTTAGACTACCGACTGTATGACCGAAGATGACAGCTTCCGCTGTATAACTCGCGCCAATGACAATAGACATGCCCAGGCCTAGCAGCACAAACTGCATATTGGGGCGAAGCAGCGTAAATGTGAATTTTGTGGTAAACCAGCCTGAGCGTTTCCGCTTCCTTTTTTCGCCCTTTTTTTGTGGCTTTCCCTTTTTGTTGGTCCCATTCCCGTTGGGAGCAGTAAATATCGTTTCATCCGTGACGTCGATTCCACGAGCTTCAAGAAGAGCTCCTTTCGTATCGATTGTGTGATTTTCGCTGTTTTCTGCTTCTCTTGCTTCACGAATCAAATCCGATTTTATTGATACTGCAGGACTTAGCTTTCCAAGGTTCTGGAGACGAACCATCTCAGCATAGGAGCCACCTTGGGCAACCAGATCAGTATGAGACCCCTCCTCAACAACAATCCCCTTTTGTATAACCACAATTTTATGAGCGTCTTTCGCAGTGGATAGGCGATGAGCAATTGACACCATAGTAACACGTTGGGCCACCTTCGCCAACGCGTCCTGGATCAAGCGTTCGCTGGTTGAATCCAGGGCCGCCGTCGCTTCATCAAGAATAAGAAGTGCGGGATCCCGGACAAGAGCCCGAGCAAGTGCAATACGCTGCTTTTGACCACCACTCAATTGGCTACCGGAGGATCCTACGCTGGTCGCAAAGCCATGCGGAAGAGCTTCGATGAAAGTGAGCGCATTTGAGCTAGATGCAGCTTCTCGGACCAGTCTCATAATCTCGGTAACTTCGGGGTCATGGTTCTCAAGTGCATTTTTCTCAGATAAGCCGATGCGCATCATTTCTGCTAGATCCGCTAGGCTTGAATTAAGAATAAAGGGAGCGAGAGCGATATGGGGTTCCGAGGCGGAGGTGACCAGACCGTATGCGATATTTTCCAAGATCGACCGATCAAGTAGGGATGGCTCTTGCTGCACGAAGCCAATATTTCCTCTCAGGTAGCGCACATTCAAGTCACGAAAATTTTGTTTTCCGATATAGATACCCCCCGACTCGGGGTCGTAGAAACGTTCAAGAAGGGCAACGATGGTTGATTTCCCTCCACCAGAAGGGCCGACTATCGCAGTATGTTTCCGGGGAGGAATGGCAAAATCGACTCCCTGTAAAACCGGTACCTCCGGGCGAGATGGATAGGTAAATTTGACATTCTGGAAAGTTATGTTCTCTGAATCAAATGGTGCTGTTTTATCACCAGAATCGGATGTTCCGTCAATCAGTGAGTCGCGGTTGATGACGGTCAGAAGTCTATCAGATGCTCCAGCGGCAGCTGCAAAGACATGGACAAATGGAGCGACTTGGCTGAGAATAAAAGAGGCATCAATAAGAACAAAGATCACAGTATAAACTGCACCGACGGATGTTCCAGAGCCACCTGCTTCGACGGAATCTGCAATCAAGCGAGAGCCTTCCCAGAAGGCTAAAGCATTTGAGCTGTAGGCGATGAAGTAGAGTAGACCTAGTTGGGCTGCATGCGTTCCTGCTTTTTTAAGTGCGTCCATTCTTGATCCGGCAAGATGGTCGGAATACAGCCTCTCCAAGCGGTCGTGGGAGTTGAAAGCATGCACAAGGGTCAGATGTGACAGACTAGATGAGGCAATAGACGTCGCAGCATTGACATGCTCTGCGATGCGACCCGCATACTTTTTAATGTAGTAGCCACCGACATATGACATGAGAAAATAGCACGGCACGACCGAGACTAGCATTCCAGCAATCTGCGGTACTTTGATGAAGGCCACGATATACGATGTGACAAAGTACGAGAGTGTGGAAATAACAAGTCCCACCTTCTCGGATGTCCCTGATTGTACCACCTCAATATCGCTGACCAGTCGGGAGATCACATCCCCTGCTGGAAGACCCTCGATATAGCCCGTTTCTTGTCTGATGATGCTTTCGAAATAACGTCGGCGAAATCTCCTTGCAATACGTTCACTGATGTAACTCCAGCAACTGCAATGGATGTATATGAAGCAGAAATTGGCAATTGTGATGTAAATCACATATAGCACCTTCTTCTGTACGCCATCTGCCACATTGGTATCGACATTCTCGGATGGCGAGCAAGTGGCCGTGTTGAGATCATTGATCAATTCGCCAAAGACGATTCCCAACAGTGGAAATGGAATTCCGGCGGCTATGGAAAAGAAGAAGCCGGCGAGAATTAGGAGGACATCGGTCTTGGTGTAGTCCAGCGAGAAGAGAAGGCGAGTATAAGCGAAGAATTTACCAATACCTTGCTTCGTTGGCATGCATTTTTTCAAATACCTAACCTATCGAATACATCAGTCGGGTCCATATCATACACAGATGTTTAGTTTCTAGCCAAGAGGGTAAACATACCAATCTGGCCCCGTTGTCTTCTTTCCTGTGGCTTCCTTCTTCTGGGTCACCCATAATGGTATTATGGAGATCCCTGATCTTGGTTTCAAATGACTAGAAACGTCTCCTGTCGTCCTTCCCAGCTAGGGTGTGGGGGTAATGGCACGGAACCGAAACGGGTTATTAGTACCAGCACGTTACGCCCAACCCCTTTGTGTATATTTGTCGGTGTTCATTCCATTCAAGACTTTTAGTAGATTGCAAAATAATGTCGGCTGCCTGGTTGTTAAGAAGGAATAGCCAGAAAGAGGCCATGCCGCCCCGAAAAGAAAATTCACTCCCAATCTGCACCGAACAGCATCGGCACAGACTCCTTGGACCCTGACGCCATCAGCACATACTTTGGAGGGGGACATGGTAGAGTGGAGCAAACTGGATACAACCCAGAAAGATCCAGCGGAGCGGCGTTTCCATTGAAAGGATTTTCAGGATGATCCCAGGGGAAATGACCAAGCGGAGAATAGAGAAATAAACCGGCACTCCACTCAGCGATGATCGATTACTATTATCAGTGACACACGTACCTCGTCAATCTTAATCATTCTGTGCCCGCATAATACGCCGACCAAGAAAAGGAAAAAGGCCAAAGGCCAACCGTTTGACGAGTTTACCGAGGGTGGTTGTGCGATGCCCCAATGATCGTGACGGATGGCGTGGACCCTGCACATGCCCAGGGTCTTCCCAAGGGTTGGGGATCCACCCAACACATCAGATAACCTCGTGAATATTCGAGGAACGCGCATCTACCCTCCCCAACTTACGCAAAGAGGAAGGCGTTAATCGTGAATGAGAGGGGGTGAGGTCCGAGAACATGTGCCATCTACTCCCACTGGCAGATCGGTACCAGGTTTCCTTCCGGTGAGTCGAAGCAAATTGCAGTCGCAGTTTCAAATTCGCTGGCACGTCCCTTGGCCTTGAAAGTTTCTTCTTCAAACTTGCTGAGAAAAGAAAGTTAGCCAATGCCGCTTGCCAAGAACTCAGGCTTGAAAGTGAAATCCTCTTCAAGCCACCAACCTTGGATAAACCGCGTCATTTATCTGATCGAATGAATCTAATCTGATCGATTGATAATCTCAGCCACCACCAACCAAGTTGTCCAGCTGGAATTAATTGAAATTTCTCATATTTTCGCAGCCGTGTGTGTCTCGAGATACAAACGCTTGGAAATTGTTTGGGAATATTCAGGCACCTTCAGGCATCCTCATCTTTCTCCACCATCACGAGGCGCGATCGCCCAACCATGCGTCGCCACCAACGGAGTCCTGCGGATGACCGCCCTCGCCGCGTTTACCCCTGGTGGATAAATCTCCCCAGCAGCGCTTGTTTGTAAAAACGTGTGATCTGATATGTACCTTTGTGGATTTGATGGGCTTTTTCCAGAAACACTTACCCTTAACTTACCTGTCGATCCTCAGAGCCCGCGAGTGCGGAACGCTCCTAATACAGCATGAGTTAATACAGCAGGGCTCTAGGCCTAGTTATAAACTGAAGCATAGTATTGACATACATGTTTAAAGTCTTTTGGCTAAGCTTTAACAGCCCTGCTGCATCTAGATGTGGCTTTTCTCCATCCATTTACAATAGGATATAGCCGTCAGCTCTCAAAGAAAGTGGGGTCAAGAATTCACAGGTGAGCTAAAGCCGGGGTGGATATTTTAACATGAAATAAACTTTGTTGATACATCTGGCCCCATGGATTGAAGTTCAAAATACACGAAAAGTGCAGTTTTCTTTACTTAGACAGAGGGTGCTGACATTACATTTCAGAAAGAGCCTTGGATAGTTCAAAGGCAGCCACTGTTCGCTAAAATCCTACGCAAAATCACGAGACAGTGTATGAAAGCTTTTTATTATGTACGGTTCCCTCAAAATGAGTGAGACCGACCTATTGTAAATACAGAATGACATTCGAAGGCAGTACAGCAGAATTAAAAGAAGATGAAGGTAAAAAGTCTATTTACAAGATCAGGTCCGAAAATATCAAGCTACCCGTTTGGCTTCATTGAGACCGGCGGGCCATGAAATAGGTGAGCAGGTTGAGTGATCCCTCCCCTGCCGGCTGGGTGAGCTTCTGAACACGTTCAAGTCCGAATTTCAGGTTCAGGAGGGTACACAGCTCGGTGGCTTGCTTGCGCACACCTGGTCTGGAGTGGTTGAGCTGTTGGCTAACCACATCTCCGATACTGGCGAGAACTTCGTCGGAGATTTCCTCACTTCCTTGGGCAAGGGCTTGATGCATGGTGGACAGTCCCAGAATGATTGATCGGTAAGCTCCCTCGCTGTTAGCATCTCCTCCCAGGTCCAGTCCCTGGAGAACACCTTTGATGGAGACTGAGGTCGGGATCAAGGTGACTAACTGCTCTGCAACTTCCTCTAGGCAAGTGACAAAGTGCGAGTTGGATTCGTAATGCTGGCGAGCCCGAATGAGGGAGGCCATGGCAGGGATGTCATATCGGTGGAACATCTCACTCGTACGAATAAGCATAGAGCGGATCGTGGCAAGGATCTGAGTTTTCACGTCGTGATCCTTGCGGTTCATTGGTGCAGACTCGAGTTCATGCAGAAGGGCCCCAAGTACGGCATAGTAATCCTTATCTTGAGAGATGAGCTCTTCGCCATGATATTGGAAAAGGCCTTGCAGTTTTCGGTAACCAGAAATATCCATTGTCTTTGTGCCGATTCGCTTGAGGGCCTTGGGAAGCATCTCTCTGGCATTAGCGGGGTCCTTCGATCGAGGACTTGGGCTCCGATGTCTTTCGGCCCACTTTCGACTGCGGCGCAACGTTTCCTCTCCCGTGGAGTGGGCCAAAGATTCAACGGATCTTTGCCTTGGCTCGACGCTTCTCGGCACTGACTCATTAGGAGATACCTCTTCCAGAGCACCGGGCTTGCCGGCAGACAGAGGTACTGCCGAATAGTCAGGAACTTTGTTTTGGGGCGCGACATTCTCATTATTGAGGTTCTTCTCGGCCATAGGCTCCCTTAGTGATTCCTGTGCTAGAGCAGGGCTCATCCCCATCCCCTTTTCAGGAGATGTAGATTGAAGGCGATTCCTTGAAGCGGAAGGACTACCTGGAAGGGGTGTTCTCCGAATTGGCGATTGAAAGTGGGGTTCATTGGCCACAGTATCTTTGGTTGGTCCCTGTTGGGCCTGTTGGGGACTCAATTCAATAGAGAAATTCTTGGTCGGCGTCTCCAGGCCAGCCGGGGCTTGTGCTACGATTTCCTCAGCCAGGGCCGGTTCGTAATGAGGATGGCGCGGCGTTCTCACAGGAGATCTCGTCGGGGATCTTGTTGGGGACTTTCGTGGCGTAAGATGCTCAACAGGTGCCATATCAGGGGCGTCGACTTCAACAGCAACGGGGGTATCAGGGTCCTCATATATGACCATTTCGTCGGGTTGGATCTTGGGAGGAGATTCTGGTTCGGCCTCCAGGTCGGAATGGTGTGGCACTGTGGGATCCAGTCTGGGTGTGCTCGGCGAGGGCACAGTAACAGCCTCTTCTAGGGAAAGAGGCTGCGGTTCTTCAACAGGCTCTGGAGCTGCTTCTTGACTAGGCCCAGGTAGCCGGTGGCTGCGGAGGGGTGGTTGGGATGCTGGAAGGGGAGGGCTCTCCAATACAACATAGGCCGGCTCATCTGGTTCTTGCGATGCACGCAGTAAATCCCCCCTGTGAGGTGTGGAGAGAATTCTGATTTGCGACGCTATCTTCAGAGTTGCTACGTGCATGACTCGCAGCTGCGAGGTCCCCGTGGGACTTAGATTTGGAAAGATCCAGCTTCTTAGGCTTGCCTCTGGTTGTTCCTGTTTGGCCTGCCTCATGAGGTCGGAGACGGGGAGCGGATATTGTTTTGGATGACGGTGTGGTGGCCTTGGATCTCACTGATCTTGGAGAGCTGACCGGCGTCTTGCTAGATGATTGGGCCGCTCTAGAGCTTGGCCGAGATGCATACGGGTCTGCGGTTGCCGGACGGTTTATTTCAGCTCGTCGTGGTTTCATGGCAGGGCGCATCGGGGCGGAGGACAGGGAAGAAAGAGGTGCACCAGTAGGAACTGTTCTCGCCGTCGGTCTAGAGGACTCTGGCGCCTTGGTATCATTGAAAGTTGGCTGGGCAGACTCAGGGCGGGAGGCCATGTTAGCAGCTCTCCTTTTGGCGGCAATGGCCTCTTTTAATGCAGAACGAGCAGCGGGGCCGCTGGCACTCTTGCCAGCAGAGGCGGGCGCCGCTTGACTCGCGTTAGGATTCGACGGGTCCTTCTCCAACAGGTTGCGTGACTTGGCGTCGAGATCAAACAAGATCAGGTTGGCCCTCTCGGGCCATACGCCAAAGAAAGTCCAGAAGGTACTGCGTACTGCCTCTCGAACACCGGGGTTTGCGTCAGCAAGGCCCTTCCTGAGAGACTTATCGATGAGGTCCAGGCCGCCACCATGTTCGACTGTGCTTTTATGGTGGGATTGGCGAGAAATCAAGGTTCGTAGCCATCCAGGGGCAGAAAGACGTAGCTGCACATTCTTATCTTGAGAAGCCCAATGAACGTGTTGCAGAATTCGTATGTTGAATGTCACATTTCCAATGACAGCGTCGACTGTAGCGCATCCATTCTGTGCTGCGATTTTCTTTAAAGATCCACAGAGCTTCATCAAGTTCTGCATCATGATCTCGACCATGCCGTCAATCTTGGGGCCACAGATCTGCGCGATATCTTGGATCAAGAGGCAGCCAGCACTGCAAAGAGTAGTTCTCAGGGAATGCACAACTTTGAAAATTCCATCCAGAAGGGATTTGATGCCCTGAAGGAAAGACTGTAAGAAATCATGGGGCGCATTACCGCGAGTGAGTCTTCGGAGATGGATAGCGCTTTTTTCACGTTTCATCCAATTATCCTCAGATTCTTTGCCTTCAAACCAATAAGCCATATCCCGTACGGTATCTTCAACGTCTCGAGACGATGAAACTAGCAAGGGCTCAACGCCATCCTCCTCTGAAAGAGGCTTCTGGACGTGAGGTATCTCGGCAGGGGTCTTGGGTCGACTGGGGGCTTCTGGGGGACCAGGGGTCGAGCGATCTTGATGGCCTCTTGATAGGGCCGGTCGGGTTCGCGATTCGTGTTCTGCGATGCTTTCGTATTAGTTGCTATAAATTATGTATGGTTCGGGATAGTAAACTGACCATCATCATGTACTTGGACAGCATGTGAGCGGGACGACATGACTGAGATCGGCCGCTCGACGCGGGAGACAGGTCTATTTGAGCTCTCCGGCTCTCCAGAGCCAAGGCCAATGCTCGACAAGATAGCGCTTGCGATCGACTTCCTCACCCCACGAGCCACAATCTGTTTTTGTAGATCTGACTTGGCCCTCGCAGAACCATTTCTAGGCGATGCCGTTAGTCTCACCCAGCCCGTCCATCATATGGAACTTTTTGCATACCTAAACAATTCCACAACAGTTGATCTCGCCGTATCTCGAACAGAGCTGTCGGCATCTTCTAAGCACGCAACCAGTGAGGGCACGTACTGTCGGAATAACAAACCGTGGTTCTTCGTCATCTGGTAGATTTCTGGATTAGAGTGTATGCTGGGCATTAAGAAGCCTATGAACGTACAGATGATAACCATAGCATGCTCGTTTCTTTGGCCCTTGGGTTCTTACCCACTAGGGCACACTGTAGCACATAGTATTCGGCTTCGCTGTTTGCCTGTAACCAAAGTTCGGTGAAGATAGATGCGGATTGGGCGCGCACGCGTTCCTTATGATCACCCAGTCGCTCCAGCAGGATAGGATAGAAGTTGGATGCTTGGCTGAGGATCCATTGTTGCTGATCTTGGATTGAAAGACGCTTCAAGAAATGGCCCAGGGTGGAGAAGCCGGCGCTGGCCACTGAGTAATGCTGAGAACTGATAGCAAGTCGCAGGGTATCAAAGATGATTACAATCGCACTTTCGGGGACGTTTTTTTGCTTGATATCGGATTTGATGGCGGTCAGGTGGGCGACGCGAGAGTCAATAGAGACGTTGGGGTTCTTGAAGACCGCCAGAAGCTCTGCAGCCTTTGCCTCCATATTGGGCACGGATGAGAGAAACTTGGCTTATGTTACAGACAAAACATAAGAGGCAGTATCTGCGACGGCGGAATCAATGGAGCTGGGCAGCAGTCGGGGGATTTTGAGGGTCAAAGACAGTTGTGATGCGGACACTGGGAACAGAGCGAGAGGAATCAATCAAATTGGAGTTTCGCCGTTGTCTGTTACAAGATATTAGCTCCCTGGTAGCGATGTATTGTCAGGGCTGAATTCCGACAGCGATAGATCAGCAGGAGATGTCCGATCCACGGGGATCGCGACGGTCAGGATGTGGCCACAGCGCAAGTCAACATGGGAAGACAGGCAACCGACTTTGGAGTGGAGAGAAAAGAGAGCAGAAGTGGACACAGCTGCACGACAATAGGATGTTCTGGGGGGGAATGGAATGGGACCTACCAAGGCAACTTGAATGTTATGGTGAAAGAGCGGGCGCGAACCGTGGACTAGGATGGTGGGATGTGTTGACGAAGGCGAGGGAAAGTCGGAGAGCAAGGGGCGATAAGCGCGGATAAGCGCGAGTGATCTCCACTGATGCGACAAGGATTTGACCAAAGCGAGATGAAGGGGTAATCCTAGTCAAAAAGTGCGAGTGCTAAGTATTCTGTTAAGTACTCCGTAGTAATTGAATAAATGTGGTTGTATTGCAATCCAATCAGAGGTGATTTGTTTTCATCCTACTAGTTGGGCACAGTGTGGCCCAATCCCCGCATTGGTTTGTTTACCTGTTGGTATCACGGTCGCAAAGGGCAACCATGGAGTGTGAGGTGTCACCAGTTACACAATCACTTTAATACCGGTTATGATACTACTAGTAGTACATTCAAGATAGAAATAATCGAAATTTATATACTGGTTTCCTTCAAATTCTACTATTACTACCAGTATAGTATTTATCCAGAGCTTCTCAAGAGTTCAAGAGTTCAAGAGTCTATGCCATGTCATGTGACCCAGTACATAAATAAGGAAGTCAAGGTTGAACCGGTATTTTTATCTTCAACCTTCCAAGCTTCGCTGGTCACAGTTCAGATCGTTAAATACTACTCGTGCCTACCTACCTAGGTAGGTAATTGCGGTTGTAGTACACATGAAGTTCTTTCAACATCACCTGCCGGTGCTGAACTTCAAGTGTACTGATATAAAAACCGAGTCGGAGTTTGATACTACATAAGCAGAAGTAGTACTTGTAGGACTACTCCTAGGTGTGCTTGCAGCACACGGATCATTAAGGCTTAATAGATACCTAGGCTAGTACTAGTAGAGCTACATTCATATAATCACTTTGGAAATTACCTACTACTACTACTACCTACGTAGTAGTGCGTGGTAATTAGTAGATATCTCCGAGTCGGCGAACTGATGGGGTCGAGGCCGAAGTGGAGCGCACCAGCTCCCCACCTTTCCATTCGTCTTGTCGATCAATGTTTCAACACTGCCAGTGTCAGCTTCCTCGAGGGTCATTGACAATCGGACTTGATTGATCACCTTCTCCGCTGCTCTTACTTCTACTTGAAGATCTAAGATTGCCCAGCAATGACAGAACTCACCACGACAACCCCACCCCCCGCAGCTGCATCTGCATCTGCATCTGCAATCCCCAAACATCCCGCGGGGTCCGATGCAGAGCCTAGCACCCAGCAGATGGAGGGACACGAGCAGTCAAAAGACACAGCAGGCTTTAAAGGAAAGGCCACGAAACCGAAGATACGTCTGCATGCCGAAGAACTTCGTCACCCATCCTCGGTCTCGTTCTTTACTCTCGTTCCTGATGTCACCTCGAAGCTCGACACAGCCCTCGACAACATCATCAAATACCTATACACGTCGCCAGCAACAAAATCGGAAGATGTTGAGAGCTGCAAAAAGAGAACTTGGCCTTCTTTCGACCCCTCCGTACCCCCCACGCGCTCTGTCACCCTCTTCCTCCGTGATTTCAGCGGCGTCGCTTACACGACCGGCACTGAGCTCGACAATGATCATAAGGAAATCCACCTCTCCTTACCGTACATTAAACATTGTACTACCCTCGCAGATCCGGTTCGAGAATTAGCGGGTGTGCTCACCCATGAGCTTGTACATTGCTATCAGCATACAGCACCACCCAAGACTGATGATGAGCCCGAAAGAAAGATCCCTCATCCGCCAGGAGGTCTGATTGAAGGCATTGCGGATTTTGTCCGGTTAAAGGCACGCCTAGATCCTCCGCATTGGAAGAAGCCCCAGTCCGCATCGGAGCGGGAATCTAAATGGGACGCTGGATACCAGCACACTGCTTACTTCTTGGCCTGGATTGAGGATGTTCGGGTGGGCGAGGGGGCGATTGGCATGTTGAATGACCGATTGTTAAGAGTGGGATATGTAGGGGAGGATGAGGATAAGGAAAAGTCGTTGACCGCTGAAATTGGATTTTGGCGGGGACTTTTTGGTATGGAGGTTGCTGAGTTGTGGGCGGAGTATGGCCAATTTCTCGATGCTGATGGCAGAAAGGAATGATTAGAGTAGTATCTAGGAGCAACCAGAATCGGGAGCACTACTATGGCTATCTGAACACCCTATCCTGCTTATTTAGAAAAGATGCTGTGTATGTATTACCACAAGCTACAGTAAGAGGCCAGAATTCTACTTTCTTACCGCCAGGTAGGTAACTGAGTATGTACCAATATCATCTCAGTAGTAACGACTAATAATATGTTATTTTGGAGCCGGAATAGGTACCTACCTAGGTAGGCATCCGACGGTCCTACTGGCAAAGGCCACAAAACTAGATATCTCTACTACGTTACCCAGGTTTATACTAGCTTCCAGCGTTTTGACCAAAAAGTGTGTATCAATTACCTACCTAGGTAGGTACTACAATATTTTGATTAGGACTGACCCTCGTGGTAAACACATACAGCACCTTTCCGAATAGACAAGACTATCCGTTAGGGTGTTCAGATATCCAAAGCGGGCGTCCACTTAGTGGTGCTCAGAATCGGGAATGGCTACAATACGGAGATCAAGTTAAGATCTAGAAAGATTTTCATTGTTGTAGTACATGTGTTAATAGGAGGGCACCTCTATATACCAGTGTGTGTCGAGGCCAGTGGCATCGATCAACCCTCATTTTGACCAAGAGAGGGGCGTGGCCGAATAAGACAGGAGAAAATGCGACGAGACAAATAGATAGGAGAAAAAGGAAAAAATTCCAGGAAAAGAAGACACCAGATGAATCGAAGGAACCGGAATTCCCATACTGTACAGTATCCAGTCATGCAAAGGACAGAGGAAATGATCATTTCCTCTCTGGCCTGTTTCCCATGCGAAACCATAGCACACCGGAAAAGATAGCAAAAGTGGGACAATAAAAAGGACATGAAAGAAGATGCGTTTCACGCATCTTCGGTCGGAAGTAGCTTTTATCGCCAGCTTTTATTTAGACAATCACCTCGCCCAAGTCGATATGGGCGGGCTTCCATGGCGCAGCTCCCTCCTCCTCCATGGAGCTGGGGACACGCGGGTTGAGTGGGGTGTACAGGTACCACCCCTTCAGGGCAGAGAGAGCTGCACGCTCACGTGCCTCCATCAGGCTGGAACCAGAGCCCTCGCCCAGCTTATCTTGGCCGGAGAAGATACCGACAACGAAGACGGGGGATCTACTCTTGCGACCAGTCTCGCTAACGATCTTGGCGACGGGTGCCTCGAAGTTCTCACGGGCACATAGTCGGGCCAGGTCACGGGCGGGTTGAGAGAAGTTGAAAAGTTCGGAGACGTTAAGGTGTCGGGAGAGAATGTGTTGCTCGAAGAATCGCTTAGCGGCAGGGCGACCGGCGTGCAGGTAGATAGCACCGAGGACAGCACGGACGAAGGTGGCCCTAGCAGTCTCCTCGGTCACACCTTGACCCAAAGCCACGGACCCCTTGATCGCGTCACCAAACTCATCATCATAGAAGATCTTCGAGGAGACAGTCATCCTCCACTTCTTTTGGTCGGCATAGGGACGCGAGGACTTGAGTTGTGAGATGTCCTCCACGGCCGTTCCGGGAGCGACTCTTTGAAACTGCAGGAAACCGGGATCTACTTCACCACCGGGCACTGTAGCATTGTCGATACCCCATTCCTTGGAGATGGCGGCGAGGGTCTTGGGGCCAACATAGGCATACATGGCGGCGAATGTTACACTCAATGGCAGACGGGGGTAGGTGCAAATGAGGTGCTCGGAGGTGTAGTTGGCAAGGAGGTCGTGACCGAGGGTAGCGAGCGATTCGTTGTTGAAATCGACATTAGAGTCAGCTGAGGCATCAACCAATGTCCGCGCAAGGGTTTGGAGAGGTAGTCGGGAGGGGAGGTAAAGTCGAGCATGAAGGGCAGCGAGTTTGGCGGACTGAGTCGCGGCTTCGACCGGAGGGGAGGGATATTGCAATTGTGTCTTGCGCTTGTGAGCACGTCGAATGTGGCGCATCGCATCCGGATCTTGGAAGGTCGCATCTTCTACATTCCCTGCGATGATAGACTCGGATTGCAGTGGAGATACAGTGGATTGGAGTCGCAGTCCGGTCAGATAGAGTTGTTGATGCAGTCTGTTAGTCCGAACCCGCGGCGAAAGAGCAGTGCTGCTCCATCGTTGGAGCTGCAGCCTCTTCATCTGGGCGACTGTCGAATAAAACGCAAAAGCAACTCGAAGGGAATAAAAAGGAGAGACCGCGCTGTGTTAATGGCAATGGGATCGGAGTCGGGCGGCCAATTTTACGGGGAGCGTGAGTCTCAACTCAAGACAGAAATTAATCTGTCGGCGGTCACGGGATTCGCTGAGTCGTGTGAGCAGACGCTAGCCCATATTAGGCACTAGTGGTATCTTGGCACTCGACTTCGTGAAGCCGCTTCAGCCCGCGCTTTACGAGAACAGCCCAGCCCTTCCTTCATTTAAACTCCCACAGCTCTCTCAATTACATCTCAATCACAATGGGTGGAGGTGGAAAGATCCCGTGAGTCCAATATTTTCAGGAATTTGATATTGGAGGTGGATGCTAACAGATTTCCCTACGCAGGTACCCCAAGGAAGTCTGGTCCCCCGCTGGTGGTTGGTACGCCCAGCCAGGCAACTGGAGGGCCAACACTGCCATCATGGGCGCCTTCGTCGTTGGTATTGCCGCCATTGCCTTCAGCATCAGTGCCGACCGAGAGCACCGCGATAAGATGCCCGAACCTGGCAGATTCTTCCCCAGCCGATAGTCAGTCATTCCCGATCCGTGCGTCCCTCTTGCGAATTCCATACTGACCTCATGTCACTCAAATTTAGCTGGAGCCGAGAGATCCGCGAGCACGAGAAGCAACAGGCCGCCCAGAACCCGCAATAGGGGACACCCCGCGTCCCAGGTGGCCGTTAGTGGAGGATTCCTGGTGTGATGGAACATCTTCATACTGTGTTTTTACTATCATCTTCTCATTTCCCGATTGTACGACAATAGAAGGGCGTTCCTCAATCAACCATTGATCAATTGGTCAACAGGTGTCTCTGGGGAGATTCTTCCAACGTTCTAAATAGTCGATGCGTGTACAGGCGGACTCGTTCCGTGAATTCAGACTCATTCCACAATTCTTTACCTTCCTTCGCTTTCGAAATCTGCGGCACACCAATCTGCTCCACGACAAACCCAGCTGCAACAGTTGCGCAGATCAGCGCTTTGGGTAGATCTTGACGCCCGTCCCAGTAAACCATGCCCTCTTGCCATGCCCTGGAGTGTGATAGAACGGAGTCAATAACGCTAAAGGGCTCTCGACCGGCAGATATCATTCCTTGGGCCAGTGCGCCGAGGAACGAGTTGCCTGCACCTGTGGGGTCGATTACCAGCGTAGCGCCTGAAGTATCAGGTTGATGATAGGCTGGAAGCCAGATTTCCTGGTCTCTCGAGTAGGCGTAACTCCCATCTTTCCCAGCTCGGATTACCAGGCAGCCATTGCCAGTGGGGCCGATGCCGGCTTCAATGATCTTCTTCGCCAGTCCTTGGCTTGCTTCATCATTCGTAGTCCATCCAGGCTGTTCAAACATCATGCCCAACTCAAGGTGATTAGGACTAACAATATCCACCACGCGGTTTGCAGCGAGGAACTTGTCTTGCTCTTCTGGTGTGCAGAGATCAGGCACTGGTTCCCACACGAAGAAGGGACGGTCCAGTGCATGTGGATTGGAAGGGGTTTGACCTGCTCGTTGCAGCTCACCCCGTCGTTCGAGGATATCATGAACAATTGATATGCATCGCGAGGGCGAGCAGACCATGTGAAAAGTCCGTGACCACACCTGCATGTCAGAGAGCATATGAGGCTCTAGCCTCAATTTAGGAGTAAGGTACTTAAAATCTGAAATCATCGTTAATCATGTTCGGTTCGTTCTAGGCACCGGCATAGAGGCTATCTATCATACCTCGCTTCTCGTTCGGATGGTACCCGTTCCAGGCCTTTGTTGTCAGCCTGCTAGAATCCTCTCTGATGACACAATCTGTGTCCCATGACTGAATGGCAGCTAGAGTTTCCGGCGGAAAATCGGATCCAACATCCACGATCCAACTGACAGCACGTCCATGCGCGGAGCCCGCCACTAAACGAGCCCCTACAACAGCAAAAGATGCGGCTCCTCCAAGGATATTCTTGACGCCTGGTCTTAGGTCACCAAAATCAATATCATCTGTAAGGTGGTGAGTAATTTGGAACAGACATGAGGCCATGCGGGGTTTTGATTATCGGGATGGGGAAAAGCATACCAAGAATAAACATTCCTAAAGTACAGAAGTCGACCTGGTCCGGCCGGGTGGCAACATCACGACTGCTAGCCATAGCCTAGTAGTGAAAATGATTCTGAAGGCTCCAATGGCTAGGGAAGAAACAAAAAAACACATGTATCAAATCTATCGGGTCAGCCATGGAAGTTGGGGAGTGGATCAAAGGCGGGTAACCGTAATACCAAATATACTCAACAACGTCATCTGATTTCCGCTTGTACCCGCGTAACGTACGTACCGGTGCGGGTCGTAGCTCCTGAATGTCGGCCGGGCACCTCAGTCAACCGTCTTCTACTCCTACTTTCTTCCCCCAATCTGCTGATTTGCTGAGAGGGACACGGCGCTGCTGAAGTACTGTCTAACTCAGTCCTATAATTCTTGTTCAACCCGGGATAACCCCCTTTTCCTTTCGTCTCCTACTCTTTCAGCTCCCTTGAGCAACGTGTTGCCTGTCATGGCGAGCGGAAGCCACATGCATAATTTCACCACCCTCATCAAGCGGTACGTATTCTCCTTGCTGGTCGCTGTGCTCCCAGCAGTACTACGACTGGCATTTCAAACCAGTCTAAACTGTACTATGTGTACCCCCGGTGAACTTGGGCTGACGGTAGACTGTCAACAGGCTGGAGGCGGCGACCTCCCGGTTGGAGGACATGGCCATGTCCGTGGAAGAGCCCAACATCTCCAAGAACCTCAGTGGTACCGCTACTGCTGCACCTGCGACCCCGGAGCCCCCCAAGCCCTCTCCACCCCCGCCCGCACCTCCCGCGGCGCCGCAAATCCCGCCACAGATTCAAGACTTCGATGCGTTGATCAAGGGAGATGTCCAGAACTTCGTGAAGCTGGGTGCGAAGATCGGCGGTTTAGTGGAGGAACAGGTGAGATTCACGAGCGTGGGAATTGATCTAAAATCAGACTAACAAGAGACTTCTTAATAGTCCAAAGCCGTACTGCAAGCATTCGAGGCTGAGCGTACCTACCTTTTCGTCGCAACCAAGGCCAAGAAGCCCGAACATCAACCCATTGAACTCATGACGGATCTGCATAAGGCATCGGACTGCATCAACAATATTCGCGAGTCGAACCGTGCCTCGCCGCTGTTTAACCATCTGAGTGCTGTTGCGGAGGGCATTGTCGCTTTGGGATGGTTCTTCGAGACCAAGCCCGCCAGCTTTGTCGAGGAGATGATTGGTGGTATTCAGTACTACGGCAATAAGGTTCTGAAGGACTTCAAGGAGAAGTGAGTTTGCCTAGCGTGCGAGCAAATATGCCGACCTTCAATTAACCTGTAGGCAGGGACCGAACACACGTCGAGTACATTCAAGCCTACTACCAAAACTTCAAGGGCCTCTCTGCCTTCCTGAAGAAGCACTATCCCACAGGATTGACCTGGAACAATGAGTCCGGTGTCGATGCCTTGGAGGCGCTCAAGCAGATCAAGGGTGGCCCTGCCCCAGCCGGCGCTGGCGCCGTTCCTCCTCCTCCTCCCCTCCCCCCTCCCGTCCCATCTGTGAATGTTCCCGGTGCCGGTGCCCCTCCACCACCTCCTCCCCCAGGTGTTCCTGGTGTACCTCCTCCACCTCCTCCCCCGGCTGCCCCGGGTGCGGACATGTCTGCTGTCTTTGACCAGCTGAACCAAGGCGAGGCCATCACCTCTGGTCTGCGTAAGGTCGATAAGTCGGAGATGACCCACAAAAACCCCGGTCTCCGTGCCAACTCTACTGTGCCCGAGGGCTCCAGCGCTTCCCGGAGCAAGTCACCAGCGCCAAACAAGAAGCCCAAGCCCGAGAGCATGCGTGCTCGCAAGCCGCCGCGCAAGGAACTGGAAGGTACCAAGTGGATGGTGGAGAACTTCGACAGCGCGGAGGATATCATTGAGATTCCTGCGCAGAAGAACCAATCTATCCTCATCTCGCGTGTCAACAAGTCTATCATCAAGGTCCCCGGCAAGGCGAATGCCATTGCCATTGACAACTGCACTGGTCTTTCCATCATTGTTGATTCCTTGGTGAGCAGTATCGACGTTGTCAAGTCACCCAAGTTCGCTCTGCAGATCGACGGTGTCGTTCCTACCATTCTGCTCGACCAGGTTGATGGCGCTACTATCTATCTGGGCCAGCAGAGCCTTGCCACTGAGATCTTCACTAGCAAGTCTTCGGCCGTCAACATCAACCTTCCTCCCAAGGAAGGCACCGATGATGACACCAAGGAGTGCCCTGTCCCTGAGCAGTTCAAGAGCTACATCAAGGACGGAGTCCTTGTTACCGAGATCGTCGAGCACGCTGGCTAAATCTTTGTATTTTCATTTGCATGACCCGGGTGTTTTGAAGGCCCGACTTGAGCTTAAGTTCTGGGAGTTGATGATTTTCCTCGCTTGGGGGATATTTTATCTTTTCTCCCAACTTCTTTTTAATCTTTGTGTGCTGTACCTAGCGCCCTTCTGTAGATATACACTGCGAGAATACAGGTTTAACTTGTTCCTATGCTATTGCTGGTTGCCAAAGGAGATCCATAATAGTCATATCACCCGTAGATTAATTTGTAGTATTCGATGTAGCTTATTCACTACCTAGGTATCAGTTTGGTTGAAGGAATGCCTAGTTGGTCATTTGTCCGGATGGAGGATAGAAAGGAAAGTTTAATTCGCATGGAAGGCAGACTACGCAGTCAAACCTGAAGTAACTGGAACGTGAATAGTATGCCATTGTCTTTGATGAATGGATGTAACGAAAGGCCCTGCAATCGGACGAAAAAAAGAGAAGGGTATATGTACTATCTGGAAACCCATGCGCCCAGCACCTTGAAGCAAGAAAGGACTCGGATAGAAAATCAAAGGCCGAAACAAAGAGAGACATTTACTCGCTAATGGAAAATTTCGGAGTGCTAGAGTTGGAGTTTCTAATATGTTAGTGATGTTGTGGATGTCCAACAAGCTCACAGTTTGCTTTGATTATTCCGAGTCACAGTTGATAGAGCAGCGAAGCCAAAAACTCAAATCAAGAGTAGAACTCTCCAGAACCAAGTAGAGTTGGTGGTTGTCACGAATTTGAAGTTGCTTATACAGGGCAGTATGTGATGTGCTGCGGTGGTGGGTAGATAAAGGCGGGCCCTTTGGCCACGGCGTGAGAGAGGAATGAATCAAGAGCCGGCTCAATTATTGTCAAACTTCTCTCTCCGCTGTACATCCAAGGCACGAAGTCTCTTGGCGAGCAGACTTTCGCCGTTCTCGGACGCGGCCGGGCTGGATGGGCAAGGATACCTTCCATATCCAAAATCGGCTTTGTTTAGTTTATTATACACACCCGTATCGAGTTGGGCAGAATCGGACGGAGATGGCATATCCAAGGTCTGCCCTGGGCTCCAATGCGGCGAGAACTGGCTGGGGGAAGTAGCGTGCGGTCGCAGGAGTGGAATTGTGTCTTGGCCGACGCTCCGTCTCCGTGAAGCCTTGTCAATCGCTAGCCGTGCCCCAGCAGAAGTCGAAATAGTAGGATCGCGGCATGGCTTGTATGGACTGTACCGGGGTTCTGGTAGTTGGATCTCGTTACGTAGTTTCTCTTTGCCGTCCGGCACTCGGTTTGCGAACACCACGCGAATGCTCGAGTGAAGGTAAAAGCGACCTCGTGCTGGGCAGCATATGTTGAGGTGGATTAGATATCGCAAGGTTGGTTTATCCTGGGGATCTTCAGTGCTGTTCAAAGATGCCTCAGGTCGATCGGTTCCATAGTTTTTTCGTGCACTCAACGGCATATCGAGGACCGGTCCTGCGGAGTAGCTGCGCTGCCGAATGAATGTCTTGGTTCCGGGTTCCATGTCATCCAGGTCGTATGGTACGAGGAAGAGCTTGACAGCAGTCTTGTGTGGATTTTTGATTATAATCTGTAATTGGCCTTGCTGAGGGATTCGATAGCACCCGCCTGGGGGGGCTCTTGGGAGATTCCGCTCGGCGGCTCTTCTTTTCTCGACGACGCTGGATATCTGCACTGGGCATTCGAGTGGCGATCGTCTCCTCAGGAATATTGCCTTCGCGGAATTTGGCTGGACTGACGTGTCGCCGACGACGTCGGGCCGCACTTACATCATCTTTAGACAGTGAGTTTTCAAGGTCGATGTGGCCGACATAAGGACTTGGACTGTCATCGGAAATGGATCGACCATTCCCTGATGTAGGATAGCTGTAAAAGAAAGCCGGAAATGGCACGGTCACATGAGGAGGGCATTTGAGATGCCCTTTGCATTTTCCTTTGCCGAGAACACCGATCTGAGCGGTGAAATCCAGCGGTTTGGAGGGGTTCATCGACATCCGCCCACGCAAAATAGACTCTTCGTAAGAGCCAACCATTGGGGCATGGGGCTTTGGAGAGATATCGGAGGCGAGGGAGGGCCTTCTTGCCCGGTACGCAGGCGTGGTATTTACAGTGGATGCAAGTTGAAGGCTATATGCCGAAGTCAAAGACCGACGAGGCGAGGAAGGGAAATTATAAAAACCATCTTGTTGGCGAGATGGGCAAGGACTGTGTATATTGACAAACTCAGCAGTTGGAGACCCTTGGAGCTGTCGGAAGGTTTCCGGTGGTAGCGTTCGGCGGCGACTAGCCCTGTCGAAAGGCGTTGAGTCTGCCGGCGATATCTGTGGGGAAAAATCTAGGTCGGTGTTGTTCGCCTGGTGTACAAGAGGGCTTGTTGGCGCTTTCAAAACATAGCTTGATGAAAATGACCCCAGCGACGGTGCTCTTGCGCGATTTCCAAGCATTGCAAGTGGTTCGCGATGATCGCGCAAGGTACTTAAATCGCGACTGGGGTCCCCAAAAGCCGGCGCCGCAAACCATGGGGTAGTCGGCGAGGTCCCAAGGCTAGGAAATGTGGCACCCGGGTTTCGTTCGGCAAAGGGAGTCCGTGGAGAGTGTGAGGCGTCATGAGTTATGCCTTCTCTAAAGTCACCAGAGTGCAACGCAGATCGAGGTCTTTGAATATCGGCCGGCGATCCCAAATCGTCCATTTGCTGCGTATCTTCCGTGCTTCTTGAAGGCTGCTGTTCTGTTCTTTCTGTTCTTTGACTCACCTCCTCCGGGGAGTTATGAGACAAAGACTGCTCACTACTGTCGCTTGTTTGCGGCTTGAGGGAGTTAGTAAGAGTGCAGGCCGAGTAATATAAATAGCAAGTGGATTTTGTAAAGGGTCTAGGGCTAAGACGACGCGTTAAAAGAAATCGCTCACCATATACTGACGCCTCCAGGGCGACGATTCTTTGATTCGATGTATAATTTGCTGGCGGTCGTTGGTCCAAATTTTGGTCGGATATAGGTCCGTAGGGGTTGAGTCCAAATGAAGGCCGTTTAAACTTGCCCTGTCAAGTCCAGGTTCGCTATCTTGATATGGCTCGCCGTGAGGAGACTCCCCGGCAGGCTGCTCATGTTCTCCCCGGTCCCCAGACAGGCAGTACTGGCGCTGGCGATGGGGATCATGGAATAGAGGCATATTGACGAGGGAGAATACAGACTAGGAGGTCTGAAACTCACACCCGGACATCGCAGGAGCTCGCCAATGTGGCGAGCAAGTTCGAAACGAGACCCGGCACAGCCGTGGTGGGGTGGTTGGGATGCGGTGTGAGAGGATGGGTCGATATCCCGCCAGTGGTTCCAGTAGTGATTGGTAGGGAAGAGTACGGTATGTTGAGAATGAGAATAGATGTATCTAAATTGTGTTGAAGCGGTTGACACGGACACAAAGTCCGGGAGAGTTGAGGTTGAAACTTGAGAAATGGAGGCCGATCTTCCTTTGGGTCATGTCATGTCATCTCGTGGGTCCCTCAGATGATTCATCGGGCGCCCAAGCGTTTTCAGCGGGCCTGATCCGGAATCGGGCTCTGTCGATATTTTGGATTTTAGACTTGTAGTTGATAGTAAAAGCAGCTCAAGATTCAAGTGAAATATATCGATATCAATAGTTCAAATGGAGAGAGAAAAGCCGGGGTAGGTGTAGAGGCGTTGCTCTTGCTTAGTTCCAGACCGTCGGCGATCGGCCGAGGTTCCGCCGCCTTTTTTTTTCCATTGCGTCTCCGCACTTCTTCAACTTTTTACCACCGAACACCAACCACTCTACAAAGAAACAGGACAGAAGAATACATATTGAATACATAAAGCCATGGCACCCAAAAGACCCCGCGACTCGGAAAATGGCCCTGGAGGCAAGGCAGGTCCTTCGGAGAAGAAGAGCAAGGGTTTCAGCGTTGGTCCAGCCAACCTGCCCGATGGAACATATCGTCGCAAGAGTTAGTATTTGATTGATTTTGCTATCTTGGATTTCATAGGCGCTAACTATATTTCTCTGTAGCCCAAAAAATCAAGTCCGACTTGATCCAAAAAGCCAAGGTCAAGAAGGCCTACGCCAAGATTAAAGCTCAAGAACTCGCCTCCGGAAAACCCAAGTCCGTCTACGATAAATACCAAGAAGAGGATGGAGAAATCAAGGACGAGGATGAAGAGAAGACGACAGAACTTCACCCGGCCCGCGTCGCCATGTTGAACAAGCCATCCTCCCCATCTCCGGAGCCAGCACCAAGGCCAGAGCGACGTCCCCGAGACAACGATACGAAGCGAAGGGAGCGCAAGCCTAGACCATCGGCTTTCTCCAAGGAGATGGAAATTGCAGAGCAACGGAAAAAGGCTGCCGAAGCACGCCGAAAGGAGCGTGAGGCTAAGCAGAAGGAGCGAGAGGACATGACACGGGCTAAGCGTCCAGATCAGTTTGGAAAGCGCCGATTGGGACGAGAGAGCACTGCGCTCCTGACTCGGATACAGCGCATGGTCGGTTGAGAACCTACAATCACCGTTGGACGTTGGGTTCGAAAAAAAAATAGGCAAAAAGAGCCTGTGGAGGAAAGGGGAAAAAGGCTACGGCCATTGTTTATGATACCCGGTTCTTACTGAGTTTTATCCAGGACAAAAATGTTCACATATTTCATGATACGCTTCTTATTAAGATCAATGATATCGTATAATTATCGATTCTATGCTGAGGTTGATGGCTTGGAGCCACCACTTCTAGGCTTCTTGAAGCAAGCAAATTCTCCCTTGGTTCGATCCCTCAGTCGTTTCAAGACAACCCTCATCTCTCCCAACTCTGCTTGGAGTTTTGTGCGGGCTTCATTCGTAGTGCGGCGATCCAGCTCTACATAGACCTGGCTCTGTATATCTGATGCTTGGTCGGTGGAGTATTGAGACAGGGTCTGGGCGATGAACTCGGTATCCAAGGTAGCCTGCATCAAAGCAGCCAGGGAAAAGGAAGGCCGAGAGCGGAAAGCATTGAGAAGGGATGAGGAGACATTCACAAGGAGATGCGTCAATATGGTGGCCAATAAGGATGACGGGGCGTTTGAGGATGAACGACTGGAACTCGGTTTCACAGTAGACGGTATGGTAGTAGAAATTTCGGTATGCACCAACACCAGAGTCAACATGGTGTTGTAAACATATGGTCGAACCTGTTCGGGTCGATCAGTTGATGGCTCCCAGTCTGCTGCAGTGATACCGGCGCTGATGGTCTCATCTAGCGCAGCAATGGTAGGTTTTGTATACGACTGGAAAAGCCGATCCTCGATCTGACTGAGGACATCGCGAACAGTCTTCCCTTCCTCGGTCAGTTTGACAGAAAAGGATGTTTCAAAGTTCGCGATCAACTGTGGAACATGTTCGGCTTGTAGAGCTTTAAGATTAGAAAGCGTGAGAAGAATTCGCACATTCTGCATGGAAATGTTAGTTAATTGAGTCGAGCTTAACATCACATATAGACTTACCCTGTTCGAAGAGTCCACAGAGTCGGCACTCAAGACAGACAAAGCAGCATCAATTGCTTGGCTGGTCATGACTGGCCTAGATATAACCCACTCATTTTCTTCGTCTGAAGCAGCCAGGCGTTCCGCGTTCTCAACCAGTCCACTCAATGCCTTGTAAACACTTGATACGAATTGGGTGCGTACCATCTGAAGCATTTTTGCAGGAGGCTGAGTGACAACATCCACCGATCCAGACTTCGCCGTGGCATCAGATATATACAAAATCTTCTGCATGCCACTGAGAATGGCGCCTTCAAAAGCAGCAAATAAGCCTGGCATCTTTGTCAGGTCTCGTTTCTCCGAGTCGCGCGTCCAGTCTTCCAGCAGCTTGCAGGTCTCAGCGTCCTGGCTCCAAGCGTCGCATGCTACGCGTGCCGCACGCTCGCGAACAACGCTCACAAGCGACTTTAAAAGATCATGCGTGGGACCCGCGCTTCCCGCAGGACGCAACGCTGCCATCTCGCTAGCAGCTGTACCAACGGTCGTGAGGAATTTGCTCAGATAGTGCACTCCGCTGAGAGAGTTAGAAAAGGGAGGCCAGAACGCGAAGTCTTCCCAGTGTTCTCCTCGCTTGGGTACTGGAATTGGGAGGTTCTTGGGATCCAGTTTGAAGCGGGATTCGGTCGGAGTGATGCCTCTGGAGGCCGGACTGGTCGGACTCGGTGGAATGGGAGAGGAGAGAAGGGATATGTCTTCAGTCGGGGGGTCGTTGAATAGTGAGAGAACGTTTTGTCGAATCAGATTGATGATTTCTACGATGCCCTTCTCGAGCTGCTGCACGTTCTCAGGGGTCAACTTATGATGCTTGCGACTCTCCCCTTCAAATCCGACGGGTAGGAGTCTTTGACGATTGCCGTCAATGAACGACTGCGTAACTTCCCAGAAATCAAGTGCTTCGCCAAGTAATCCATTCTGTGAAGAAAGGAGACGGCTGAGGAACGCTTGAATGCAATCCCACAGCTCAATGACATGGTCAGAATCCAGTCTCTCTGCGAATTCTGAGGAACCATCGCGAGGTGCCAGACGCAGGTACGATGCCGTAGTATCTGCGCTTGGCTGTTCTCCATTGGCAAGTCGCCGCCTCAAGATCTCGATTTCGACTTTGCACCGCTCGCAGAAAGAAGTGATCTTGAGTTTAAGGAAACCATAGCGGCTGTGAAGCCATGTCCAGATAGGGTTATTTTCGACACCTAGCTCTAGCAACGCGCCAATCAGCTCCATATGCTCTTCGACAGGACCTGAAGCCGTGCTAGTGGTTGAGGTGGTTGGCGCGTCGCTGAGGCGTCTCCAGAGATCGCGCTTAAAGGCTTGAATTTGCTGGTCAACATCCGTCCACATTCGTCCCATGGCGAGAATGGTATGCGCTTCATGGTCGGCTAATTGTCGGTTGGCGCCGGAGGCCTGCTCCACAATATTCTGTGCTCTGTTTGCCAAAGTTCGAGCCCTAGTATATTGCTCAAAGACCGAGTCGTAGTCGCGTTGCTGGATGGATTTAAATAAATGGCTTCCAATTTCATAGACATCACGGTGTTTCTCCATCGAGTCAACAACCGACTTCAACATCTGCTCACGATCACGACCTCCAAGGGCAGGGCCCCAGACCTCTTCTGCCTTGACCGATGCCTCTACCAATGGCCCACGGATTCCTTTCATACCATATTCGCTCTCCTTGGTTAACGCATTCTTCCGGGTTCCCGTCACCACCGGAGCAGGAGCAGGTGATGGTCCCCGATGTTGACCTGAATAACTCCGAAAGTGCCCGGACCGACGAGCAGACAATGTTTGATCCTTTGTTACGCCTTGATCTCTCATCTCTTTGTATACACTATCGATTGTTGCTTTGGCCCGGACGAAGCGTTCGAAGTTAGCTTCAACCAGTACCTTCAGGGATGCTGACTTTTGATCGATGGATTGTGACAAGTGGTCTAGGCCGTCTATAAGCGATTCGATGGAGTCCGAGTGGTGCGCCTGGGAAAGAAATAGGGCTGGCGAGAACGAGGTCGATGAGAGGAGGAACCGTGATCGTTTACCCCCTTCATCCTCCATGCGCAACCCTCTCTGCTTCAGGATGCGCATGACACTATCGCCGGCTCCAAGCGGGTCAGGTTCGTCATTCTGAGGATTTTCTCTGTTCTCTTTTCCCCGGTGTGACCCAAAGTTGCTCCTCCAATCACTTGGGGTGCGTTCTAGTGCAAAGTAACGCGACTTGCGAGGGCGAGACTTGGTTCGTTGAACGGGTTCCTCCTCGGACTGGTCGGCCTCATCTAGTGCTGCTGGCCACTCTTCGGGAAATTCGGAGGGGAGGTTGTAATGACTGGCGACATCAAGGTCAGACATGATTGCCAGTGGCCAGTAGCCAGTAGCCAGATGTACTGAACTGGGCTGGGATGTATTTGTGTTCGAGTTGAACTGGAACCGGGGGAAGCTCGAGGAATGGGGCAATCAATGGGGAACGTTGCCGGCACCGCCTACGGATGCGGGGCGGTGTACATTCAGACGGCTCTGCGGACTTGTAGTTCTATATTTACTACTACAGGTACCCAGTTAGCATACTTTCTACTACTTAAGTCGTTAAGAATATTTCCAACAAGGTAGCTATTAGTAGGACTTTTGCTCATGCTAGCCATGGTTTATCACTTCTGAGTCCTGACTATTATAATCATAATGCTAAATGGGGGAGCTGTTGTGATGTATTGTCGCCCGATTGAGTCTAGCGCTCAGGCTGCAAGCCTAAGGTAGCTTAGATAACTTGAGTCACATGCAGCTGCCTCTCCTCGGACTTAGTATCGACAAGTACACTTATTTCACGATATCCAGGCCATTATTCCGAAGATGACGCTAACTACGGCGTGAGAAGTTTGGAGTCAAAAGAATTTGCAATTTTCCATATTGCCTCTTCCTGACTCTCCTGTTACTGCTGGACCCTGATGATTCAGTAGATGAGAAGGCACCATCCAAAATGGCCATGCCCGTCTTACCCGATGACATCCTGCTACTCATCTGTGACAACCTTCTCCAACATAACTTTGCTACTCGAAATGAAATTTCCTCCCTCTTGCGAGTCTGCCGCCATTGGCACTCATTGTTTTTTCTCTGCGGCTTGGAGATCTATTGATGTACAAGAGGGTTGGCAGATTTACCCACTTGTCTGCACTGTCCGAACGAATCCCAAAATCGGCCATGCCATTCGTTCCCTGAATGTTGCCTGGGATTTCTTTAGCGAGGAGACCGTGGACGATATTGAAATGTTCAGAAGTCTTGTGGAAGAAAGCAGTCATTCTTCGGAGCACTCCAAGGAGTGGATCAAATATTTGCAAGAAGGATGCCCAGATGCATGGCTCGCCCTGCTCATTCCATCATTAAAAAATGTCACAAGTCTGTGCCTTCAATTCCCTCATTCGCCGACCTTCTTTATGCCCATGGTGGCGCGGGTAGCAGCCGGAGAAAAGCCATTTGACCTGAAGCCAGCCTTCCAGAAATTGGAACATGTAACAGTCAAAATGGAAGACAATCCTAAAGCAGCTTACCGGGCGCAAGACCTCCTTCCTTTCTTTTCTTTACCAGCGATGCAGAGCTTCTCCGGGAACGCGATATGTGAAGAAGAAGGTTGGACGTACCATGAGTATCCAAAGCCAGCACCCGGGACATCTGGAATCAAGAAGCTTGATCTCGGTAGCTGGGGTACAAACAACGGCCAGAACGGATTTCTGAATCTTCTCAAATTGTGCAAGGGTCTGGAGAGCTTTGAATTCCAGCACGATGATCAGGCAATCTGGGGCGAATCCTTTTGTCCCTTCCGACCTGGACAATTCTATACATCGTTGTCCACCCAAAAGCACAGTCTACGGGAGATTCGATTGAACAATCAGGGAACACATCCCTGGGATCCTGAGGTTGACTTCGACGAGGATTTGGAATTGGGTACATTCGGGTCGATGATGGAGTTCCATCAACTGCGTGAGCTTCGGATACCATGGGCCACACTCTTGCAAGTTGATTCCAGGAATCAGCCAACAGCCAGTTTTTCGGAGATTCTTCCGGCGAGCCTGGAGTATCTTAGCTTGGCTGATTGCCGTAAGGAGCACTTCACGATGATAATTGAAGCTCTTCGGGACCTACTGAAGCACCGGGAGAAACGGTTTGCAAGTCTCCGAATACTTGAAATACAGCCTTATACCGTATACCGTAAACCCGGTGCAAACTATGTCTTGTGGGCAGACTGTCTCGGAGTTCCCCAGTCGACAATCGATATGTTTGCAGCAGTGGAGATAGAGTGCCAGAAGATGGGAATCCATTTCAGGTTTTGCCAAGATGGAACCCATGAAATAATTGGGATGTAATTTTCATGAATGATGAATGATACCAGTACTATATACCTAGGTACTATTAATATTAGGTATTATAGACTAATGCAGCATGTCCATAGATTGCATAGATTGATAACATTTCCCATGTGTCCCACTCGGCAGGGAACTTAACTCGGGTAGCCGGGGACATCAAACCACCAATGCGGTCTGCGTCCCGTTCGGATCGGGCGGGCGCCGAGACTAAACGTTTTCACTTCTCTCTCTTCTCTTCCCTTTCCCTCCCCTCCGACCCCCCCACCATCAATTCTTTAGACCCTCTTACCTGACGGGATCTATTCACGATGCTTGCCGCCAGAAACTTCTCTGCTGCTCGTCAGTGCCTGCGGTCCGTCCGTGTGACCCCCAGCTTCGTCGCCCCCATCTACCAGGTACATCCAGCCCCCCCCAATCTCCAAACTCAACCTCCCCTTTCTACCAAAAGAACTCCCAATTTGACTAACTCTCATAATCGCTGTTCAGGTCCGTGGCTTCGCTGCTCCTGCCGATGATGCCGTCGCCAAGTTCAAGGGCCAGAAGGGTCCTGATGTACGTGAACAACACCCAATCTCGTTTTTTCCTCTGGGCCGCCGCCAGCCGCGCTGAGCCTGTCGCGGCCAAACCGTCCGCGCCGAGTGCCAATACACCATCGCGATAATACTAACACTATTTTCTTGGATATATAGGGCAAGTACACTGTCACCATGATTGAGGGTGATGGTATCGGTCCTGAGATCGCCCAGTCCGTCAAGGACATCTTCGAGGCCGCCAAGGTAACGATCCGTCGCAAACTCGATCTCGCGATAACAAAAGCGGTACTAACACTATTTACAGGCCCCCATCAAGTGGGAGCCCGTCGATGTCGGCCCCATTCTGAAGGACGGCAAGACCGCTATTCCTGACGAAGCCATTGCCAGCGTAAAGAAGAATTACGTTGCCCTCAAGGGTCCCCTGGCTGTACGTGCCAACCTCGTCTCGTCGCATCGGCTCGCCATACTGATCTCTATTCCCTAGACCCCCGTCGGTAAGGGTCACGTCTCCCTGAACCTGACTCTGCGCCGTACTTTCAACCTGTTCGCCAACGTCCGTCCTTGTCGCTCCATCGCCGGCTACAAGACCCCCTACGACGGTGTCGACACTGTCCTGATCCGTGAGAACACCGAGGGTGAATACTCCGGTATCGAGCACGTTGTTGTCGACGGTGTTGTCCAGAGCATCAAGCTCATCACTAAGGAGGCCTCCGAGCGCGTCCTGCGTTTCGCTTTCCAGTACGCCGAGTCTATCAACAAGAAGAAGGTCCGGGTTGTGCACAAGGCCACCATCATGAAGATGTCCGACGGTCTGTTCCTCAACACTGCCCGCGACATCTCCAAGGACTTCCCCGGTGTTGAGTTCGACGCTGAGCTGCTGGACAACTCATGCCTGAAGATCGTCACCGACCCCACCCCCTACAACGACAAGGTTCTTGTCATGCCCAACCTGTACGGTGACATTCTGTCCGATATGTGCGCCGGTCTGATCGGTGGTCTTGGCCTGACCCCCTCGGGTAACATCGGTGACGAGTGCTCCATCTTCGAGGCCGTCCACGGTTCCGCCCCCGATATTGCTGGCCAGGGTCTTGCCAACCCCACTGCTCTGCTTCTGAGCAGTATCATGATGCTGCAGCACATGGGTCTCCACGACCACGCCAACCGCATCCAGAAGGCTATCTTCGACACCCTGGCTGAGGGCAAGGTGAGTTTTATTGCCATTTACCAAGAACCAGATTAGAACCATGCTAATATATGATCCATTTAGGCCCTTACTGGTGACCTTGGTGGTAAGGCCAAGACCCACGAGTACGCCGATGCTATCATGAAGCGTCTGTAAGCTTCTTGCTACTCGGAATTATTGTACTATGACCTTTTGATCTATTTTTTGTACCCCCCTCGAACGACATTAGACTTCCTATAGCGATCGAAATATCCCTATTTGTGTACCTAGGTGGTCATTCCTACTTTTTCGCGCACACCTCTTTTGATTGTAGAGTAATTCATCAAATTGTGATGATCAGATTTATGGATAACCTCAATACTATTTGGTTCATCGCTCGATATAAAACAAGACAAAAAAAATCCAACGCCAATCCGTAAGTCCGAAGGTATCAAAGCTGGTAGAAAATTGAATGCAAAAAGAGAGGTCACTTCATATCAGCGGCGACGAGCGGTCCTGCGAGTTGCCGTGCTTGTTGGAGTTTTCGTTTCCTTTTGCTTGGATCGCGAGGTCTTTGCGCGGGTGCTTCGCGATCCACCTTTCCCTTCACTATCATCCTCCTCGTCGCCATCACTGTCCTTTCCTCCATCCGAACCTTCTCCATCTTCCTCTTCTTCCTCTTCGACGTCGCCCTCGCCCTCGTCGTTGGCAGCTGATTCTTCGGCGGACTCAACATCCTCCATATCTTCGTCGGAGGCCTTTCCTTGGCTACCAGTTCCAATTTCAATCTGTAGCCTGGTAGATCGTGTTGCTCGCCCGCCTTGGCGAGTACCGTGGTCTGATTTGCGACCTCGCGATGGTGCGGGGGAGGAGCGTGGTTCTGTCAACCAATTGGGTTAATTTCTTAGGTCACGGGCTTGCCAGTCGGGATAAGATCTTACCATCTGTATCAGCAACGGTGCTCCCTCGTCGGGATTCAGGATGGGGACTGGTAATAGGTGAAGAAGAACCCTCCAAGGCGAGTCGTTTCTCGAACATCATGTCGCCATATTCATCATACGGAAGTTCGAACGGACAGTACATCTCACTCGGTTCTTCGTCATCTTCGTTCGCATCTGTAATCACAGAATCCTCCTAGTTCACGAATAGAGAATTAGCAAAGCTTGCGTCAAGTAGATGAATGTATGCGGCTGTAGAATACCCGTTCGTCGAGAGCTTCGAGGTTATACAAGGAGCCCAATTTCTTCCATATCCCAGGAATGCGCATATGGTCCGCACTATAGGGTGCATATCCTTGACTTCGCAAGTATTCTGAGATCGCGAGCATACGAAAATGCTTGTGTACACCTGGAAATGGGACGAGATCATGAATCAGTCAAGAGCTCCGACCACGGCCCACGCGGAGATACCGATCCATTGAAGCTTACCGACTGGCTTCCATTTTATTATTGCCTTCAACAATGCAGTTTCTTGCTCATCTGTCCAAGGATCGCTGATCAGGTCGTACTCGGGTTCATCGGGTTTCTCGGCGCTGTCGCTTGAACCGGGGGTATTGGCGCTGGATTGTGGCGCGGTATCTTCGGGGGGAGAGTTGGAGTGTGCGCGCTTCGTTTTCTTACGAGGAGGCATTGTGTGATCGGAATTGGAGGTGGAAAGGCGACGAGGGGAAAGTGTCATGACGAGCGCGGAGTGAAGAGACGCCGCCGTCGTCTTTTGTTATCGAACTGGCCCGTGCACGCGATAGGCAGGCGCATCGCGGGACCGTCGTGATCCTTGGACCTTTTGACATTCGCGCTTCTCGTACCAAAACAAACGCGTTTAACATTTTTCGGTGTCCGCTCCGGCGATGGACTCATAATGGACATCGGTGACTATGATCACGATCCTTTTTCCAGTGAATGCCTCTGGAGGCTTTCCAGGTTCAGCATAGAGGCTCTACAGCCCTTGGAGTCTCTTCCATGGAACGCAGACTTGCCAGGTATGTATGCAGCTTAACGAATTGGAGCGTTGAAGACGCCGATTGCTGATTTTTTGTGTCTGCAGCTATCCCAAAAGCTTGCTTTCGAGGCGTACCGGAATCTATAGAGAAGATCGATCCGATATGGAAGCTCAACGTCTTCACGAACGACCTCCAACCTTCAGAGTCCGCGGACTCCAGCATCCATCATTCAATAGATGACCTGTCTGAAGTACCAAGTGAATCATTGCATGATACAGAAGAAGAAGAGGGTGATGATTTGTGGTCATTGAAGCACCTGCAACAAGACGCTGATTACATCGCACCATTGAAGTCCTGGGAGAAGTACGCGGATCGCGCGTTCGACGAACCTATTTCCGCATATTTCAGTGAATCGGGTGCTCAGGGCTTTGATGCTGCAATTTCACACCAAGAGGAAGTAAAAGCTCACGCTTCTACGCGCCTTGTTCGAGATGACCTTTTCATTCAATCTCTCTTGCGTCTTGGGTTAGGATGGAACTCCCTATTCTTCCGGTATAACAAGGAGAACAAGTTATTCGAGAAGTCCATGACAAATATTCGGGTCTCTGGGCTGTCTTCCTCGGTGATGGATAGTGTCATCTCCGAGGTACTGCAGTGCGGTACGCTCATGCAGTGGGTTCGTGCCTTTGCAAAAGCTCCAGTGACAAAGTCTAAGGGCTTATCTTCCGTATTTACCTTACGAGGTGCTATGGCTGTGATAATATTCAACCTCGAGAAGCAAGTTCTCGCTAATTGTGGCAACGTCGTCTCGGTCCTGCAAGTTGCCATACTCTTCGACCGATGTCGAGAATTGCTAGGAGCCCTGGCTGACATTGTCGCTGCCGTGGAAAAGGCTGTGTCGGATTCTGAAATTATCTCCACAGTGATAGACCGGGCGGCATATTTCGCCCATAAATTCGGCTGGATGGAGAACCTTTTGCACGAAATCGTGGTTCAGATAACGGTCCCTTGGCTCGGTTTCATTGAGGGTTGGATTGGTCTCCGGCCTGAGGAGGCATCCCTCAATGAGCTTTTAGCTAGCGGTAGAACCTTTGTTCAACTTGACCGCTATGATGATCCCAACAAGTTCAGAAATGCCCCGACGCGTTTTGAATACAGTTATCTGGAACACCACATGCCTTCTTTCATCCCTCGCGAGCAAGCAGAGTTGATTTTTGAAAGTGGTAGAAGTTTACGCCTACTCAAAAAGTCACACCCACACCATCCTCTTGCTAGACATGACGCCCTCACTAGGGCTGGCTGTCTTAATCTGCAGTGTGCCACCGCCTGGACAGATATCGAGCGAATCCAAGCAAGGGCCGACGAATATGAAAGGAAACTTCGAGCTGAGATCTTGAAATATCACAAGGGTAAATCGACGATTCAGTCGATGAATCAAATTCCCTCTGCGCGAAAGACCGATGATAGTCCGGAAGAGGTCACCGAAAAGACCTTTCAGCTATTCGATATTGACGACAAAGAACGTATCTCGTCTTCTGCGATGGATCGCTCTGCTTATTCAAATGAAAATGTCGACCAGATGCTTCAAACTGCCCGGGACCTGGATTCCGATCCTCTCAATACTGTTCACCGATTTGGCCCGGACTTAAAATCTGCGCTTTATTTATCGCTTGCGCCTGTGGTGTCATCCCAGGCACAGCTGATTGATTTCTCCTGTCTTCATCACCTTTTCAAAGAGCACAAACTACGCCACCATCTGAACATGCAATGGCGATTCCAATTACTAGGCGATGGTTCATTCACTGCCAGTCTTACAAGTTCTTTATTCGCGCCTGAGATGGAGAGCGGAGAGCGGAAGGCCGGCGTGGTACGGAGTGGAGTCCATACTGGACTAAGGTTAGGCAATCGTGAAACCTGGCCTCCAGCCAGCTCTGAGCTGCGATTGGTTTTGATTGGCCTTCTTGGTGACTGTTATTTTGGAAATACCGAGCCGGAAGACCCAGAGAACGCGCAACTGAGAGACAACGAGCTTCCCGGAGGACTCAGCTTCTCGATTCGAGACCTAACACCCGAAGAGATCAAACGATGCCAGGATCCAAATGCAATCGAGGCTTTGGATTTTCTCCGTCTCCAATACAAACCCCCCGAGACTCTGGAGACCCTCATTACCATGAAGTCCTTGGAAAAATATGATCAGCTATTCAAACATCTACTACGTCTTATCCGCATGGTAACTGTTGTCAAAGGTCTGATTCGTGACTCCAACGCCCGAAATTCCCTCGCAGGGGACATACGAAATGTATTTCAAAAATTCCGAATTGATGCTCAGCACTTCGTCCTTGCGGTCAGCGATTATTGCTTTCATATCGGAGTCGGCTCTACCTGGAGTCGCTTCCAAGAGACCCTTGCCAAAATTGAACGTTGTCTCGATCGCGACGACATTGATGGCACGATCGAGACCGCCCATTCTGTCACTCATCTTCGTCACTTCCACGTCGACATCTTGGACCAAATGTTGTTTGCACTCTTCCTAAGTAAGAGACATACCCCGGCTGCGAAATTGCTTGACGGCATCTTTGGCACAATCCTTGCCTTCAGTTCGCTGTCAAAAGCCGACGGCTTGAACGGGCTCCGACATGGAAATGAAGGTACCGTGCACCACTTGTACAGCGTGTTCAAAAAACAAACATCCACTTTTGTCAGCTATCTACGAGGACTGGATACCGGCACAACCTCCTCGAAATCCATGTCAAACTCAGGCGCATCCTTCTCTCTACAGAATGAGCCTACTAGTGTTTTCGAGCATCTCCGAGTCAGACTGGAGGTGCGGGATTACTACTAAGTGCGAAGCCACGGTTTCACGACTATAAATTATGAAAATTCACGATTAACGACAAAGGAAATTATAATGGCATCCCAACAAAAACAATGACATGTATAACCCTAGCCAGTGGCTTCATATTCTCTATCGCTGTAAACAAAAATGACTCGATCTAAATGCCAACAACTCCTTTCAATGCTTAACATCAGACTGCCAGTGCTCGGTAGGTTACTAGTATTAAAAAAAATGCAAATCTGATTCGGACCAACCCTGAGCAAGCAGAAGTTTCTTCGCGGATTTCTCCAATGCTTCGGGTCCACAGAGAAGAACCATGCTGGCATCTTCCGGAGTAGCGAACTCTTTCAGCAGGTCCTCGGAAATTCGGCCCCGGCGACCCTTCCAAGACTCTGATGCCTTGGACAAAGTATGAACAACAGTACACTTCACCTTGTCTTCTGCAACATATGCATCAAGCTCGGATCGACAGAGAATATCCTCTTCCAAGCGATTACCATCTAATACCACACAAGTAGTTGGATCTTGAGCGTCTTGCATGACAGCGCGAAGAACTTGAAATACAGGAGTGATACCTGTTCCCCCGCAGATCATCTTGAAAGAACGAAGATTTCTCTCCTTTCCGCTGATGAGGACTCGTCCGTTTCCAAGATATTCAAATCGACCTGTCGGTCCCTTGCAGTCGATTTGAGATCCCAAGGACAGCGTGTCCAATGCCATAGTCATCTTGCCACCCGGAATCTCCTTCGTCGGGAAATAAATCTTGACGAGTAGCTCCATACGTCCCTCCATATTCGTTTCAGAAATCGGCGTGTACGAGCGGATGATTGCTTCTTTCTGGTTCTCCGGATCTTGCACTTTGATCATCAAGTGCTGGCCAATTGGTAGACCCAAAGTCTGCTTATCGTGCTCCAATTCGAATACGAATATTCGGGTATCCCAGGAGACATCGTTCTTCTCAACCAATGTCATTTTGGCCCAGGCTCTCGATTGAAGGAAGTGTGGGCGTGGCTCATTTGAAACAGTCGTGTCGCTGCTATTCAGCGCCTCGAGAGATGCCTTATCCAGGGTGCCGATGTGGTAATCCGGCATCATGAGTTTGGCAGTTTCGCTGTCTGTATTGCAACTTAGCATACTGGTCTAGAGTAAATACTGTTAACAGACTCACGAATTGCATTGAAGTCCTCCGAAACATCAATCCCCGCGGACGAAGTGATGCTGATTGCTCCTCCAGGATGTCCTTCTAGGAACCCTGTGCCATCATACACCTCTCCATTCACCACGAACCAAGGCTTCTCACTGCTGCTGTTTTCTTTCAGTTCTTTCAGATCAATCTGGCGATTTAATCCTTCTTTTTTCATATTAATCTCCTTCGCGGGCTCCGGTTCAAGGGGTTGTTCGCCTTCGTGTCGCTCGCCCCAATTACCATTAAGCAGATCTCCACCGGCCTTTTTGGCCTTCTCCATCCATCCACCACTTCTGGCTGGATGTGTAGGGTGCTCAAACTTCAGCGAATTACCCTCCTTTGTGATTGTCACGCGAAACCATGGGTTATTCATCATACCCAAAACCGACCAGTACATATCTCGGGGCTGAGCTGCCAAGGCTTCATCGACGGCCCTCACAAGCAGGGCATCACTACTTTCCAAGTCTGGAACAGGGATATTCAATGACCAGAAAGACCAACAGAAACAAGTTTCTCGCTTCCACATGTCGACTTTGCCGTCAAAGAGGTTGCCTTCCCATTCTCGATACTTGTCTTCTGCGTATTCGATATCGGCGAGTCGCCAGGCTAAAAAGGAATTTTGTTAGTTTTTTTGCGTCAATCGATCTTTTTAGCAACAAATATCATACATTTTCCCTTGTTCAATGATATCTCAACTCTGGTAATCCGTCGACCCCCGCCGGCATATGCGTAGCCCTTTGCAGTATAAGTCGGACCAGCCGTGGCCAGGTCTAGCACTTCTTCATGTTCTGGGAATGCGGCAACGGAGTTGACATTCAGGTCATAAATGGCATATCTTTCGTCTCTCCACCATTTCTTATCTTCGGCAGCCATCTCAGGTGTCACCGTTGTTCTAGAATAGAGTTAGCACCCGGGCATGTTCTTCAAACCTTCTGTCACACAAACTCACGGCAATACTCGGTTATCATTAATGTGGTACCAATTGTCACTCGGGGCGTCGGTAATAATGAGCTTCTTAAGCCACTTAACACTTCGTCCTCCAATTTGACCTGGCACCACGGCTCTCAGGGGTCGCCCGTGATCGGGTCGAAGCGGCTCTCCATTCATCTTATGCGCTAACATGATACCTCGATTATAATCCATAGCCCAATTCAACTTCACGGACGTTCCATAAAACCCATTAGGCTATATCACAGTCAGTTGAATTGTCTAGAGATTTCATGATAACAGAACTTACCAATTTATCGGCACCTTCCATACAAACATACTTTGCTCCACGGAGTGGCTTTGCACTGCGGATTAAATCCGCCATCATTGGTCCCGTAAAAAGTGCCGTAGAGAGTCCGGCTGGACCCCATGAGAATCCTTTGGATTTCCTGACTGTATTCTGTTCTTTCCGCCGATTGCCTGCGCAGACGAGTGTGATAGGGGTGGTGATCTGATCATATTTTTGGAGAATCTCGCGGAAGTTCAGGACTATCGGGTTTTCCACTAGTCTATAGGATGCATTAGTTTTGTTAAATCGCAGATTGTTGTGGACGTCTCGTTGTAGTCAACTACTGACCCTTCAATACTCAGCTCCCATGTTGGGATATCTTCATCATGTACCTCGGGTACTGGGCCGTGGTTTCGAACATAAAATAGTTCAGGCGAGGTAAGAAATCCTTCAAAAATTAGTATTGGGCACTTTGTTTCCCAATGAGTAGGCATTTCCATACCTTCTTTGTATAACGCCGTGAGGGGTGGCTCTACATTGAAAGGATGTACACCTGTCAACCTAATGAGACGCGGATCGCGAGGAACATGGCTATCCGGAGTGCCCTTGTCAACCTCTAATACACTAGTCGGATTGATGGATGGAGGAGGCAATGGAATATCTGGCTCTTCCGGCGTTGGCAGGTCATGAAATGTGACATTTGATCCCTTGATTGGGAACTCTGATTGCTCGAGGACTGTTTGCGTGATGGTCGCCATGTTGCTTATGCCACCAGTCCCCCACTTTCTTCGAATTGGACTGTTATATGGTAATAGAATGAATCAATTCAACACGTTTTTAAAAATTCAAATGCAAAGTGGATCAATTTTCTAGACCACATCGCTCAAGTCTCATCGGCTATGGCATTCCTCGGTAAGAACAGGCCCGGCATTCATCCGCGAATCTATCGACAGCATCTCCGCGGGTGGGTAAACCCGTGAAGGCCTGACGTGAGCACATCAGAATGAATAACATAAATCAAAAGTGATATGTTTGGGCAATGACAAAAATCTGGGGGGGTTGTTGGTAGAGTCCTTATCTCTTTGCTTCATTACGGTGCGGTCGCTTAGCCAATCAGCGTGCAATTGTTATTATCAGTTCTATCTCACCCCAACAGCCACTCAGGGTTTGGCAAAGTGGATTACCCGTTGTCTAAAACAGATCTTTTCATAGGATCTCCGCGGAGCACTGTAGGACAGAGTTCTGTTATCGTACGATCGCCCTATTTCCCCCGGCTCTGTATTCCGTATCACACTGCGGCCATCGCGGCCATGGCCATGATTGTGAATCTGAGTGAATTACCCATTTCCTTAAAACTGCTCAACAGCCGTAGTTGAACATAGTGTAGCGTAATTTTACTTGCATCTATATCCCATCATCCATTATTTGCTCCCCCAGCAATGCCGTCGCTGGTGGAGCTACAACAGGCCGAGGGTTTAGGATCTGAATCCAACCCTCATTATGTCCAACGTCAGAAGATCGTGATTGTGGGACTGGGGATGGTAGCAATTTCACTGATGTATGAAGCCCATCTAACTTTTCAGTCTTCTGGTCGTATCCTAATTTTTGCAGTGAGAAAATTATCAAGCAAGACACAGCCAAACGATACGATATCCTAGTCATCGGCGAGGAGCCGCATGTCGCTTATAACCGTGTTGGACTCTCATCATACTTTGAGCATCGCAAAATCGAGGATCTTTATCTTGAACCGGAAGAATGGGTGAGTGAAGGAAGAACGAATACAATTATGCTTTGGAAGCGATCTCTAATATACTCGAGTAGTATGGGTCTTTCAAAGAGCGAGGATTCGATCACCACTTGAACACCCGCGTCACCAGCGTCGACCCGGTCAACAAAACAGTTAGCACATGTACCGGAGATGTCATTTCCTACAATATTCTCGTTCTCGCTACCGGTTCCGATGCTGTTCTTCCCACACGCACACCAGGCTACGATGCCAAGGGAATCTTCGTTTATCGAACTATTAACGACTTAGAACGACTCATCGATTTTGCAGCCGATCACAAAGGTGAAACCGCAGTCACTGTTGGTGGAGGTCTACTTGGGCTCGAGGCTGCCAAGGCGATGACCGATTTGGAAGATTTCGGCAATGTCAAGCTCATCGATCGCAATGAGTGGGTTTTGGCGAGACAACTTGATGGAGATGCGGGCTCTTTGGTCACTCGGAAGATTCGCGAGTTGGGCCTCGAAGTTCTGCATCAGAAACGGGTTAAGGCTGTAACAACGGATGATGACAATAACGTCACTGGTGTCACGTTTGAAGATGGCCAACATATTGAATGCTGTTGCATTTGCTTTGCAGTATGTTGCGCTGTATTTTCTGAAAATAAGAGCGCCGCTGACAGACTCATTTAGATTGGCGTGAGACCGAGAGATGAACTAGGGGAATCGGCTGGTATTCTATCCGGTGCGAGGGGCGGCTTCATAATCGACGAAAGGTTTGTTTATTGGTTTCCTCTGCACGATTGATTCTAACAATTGATTGATGCAGCCTTCGGACCTCTGTGCCAGACATATACGCTGTTGGCGAATGTGCCAGTTGGGAAAACCAAACATTCGGAATTATCGCACCAGGCATTGAAATGGCTGACGTTTTGGCCTACAATCTCACGCATCCTGGTGACGACCCTAAGCGCTTCACACGACCGGATCTTAGCACCAAGTTAAAGCTTCTCGGTGTCGACGTTGCTTCATTTGGCGACTTCTTTGCCGACAGAGACGGTCCCAAGTTCCTTCCAGGCAAGCGTCCATCGATCGCTGGCCTGGAAATCGACAAAACGGAATCACCTGTGAAGGCCTTGACATACAAAGATCCGTTCGGTGGAGTTTACAAGAAGTATATCTTCACCATGGATGGGAAATTCCTGCTTGGTGGTATGATGATTGGTGATACATCAGACTACATCAAGTTGAACCAAATGGTAAAAACCCAAAAGGCACTTGAGGTTCCCCCGAGTCAATTGATCCTTGGAGCGCAGAAGGGTGGAGACGATGATGGAGATGATCTGTGAGTGAACCCACCCAAACTTTTGAGCCAGATACTAACCAAGATACAGTGACGATAGTACTCAGATATGTGCTTGTCACAATGTGACCAAGGGGGATGTTGTTGACAATGTCAAAAATGGAACTTGCAAAACAATTGGAGAGGTCAAGTCTTGCACAAAGGCGGGAACTGGCTGTGGTGGTTGCATGCCCCTAGTTCAGTCCATCTTCAATAAGACCATGTTGGAGATGGGCCAGGAGGTCTCAAATCACTGTGAGTATGATTGCGTCGGATCGAAATTCAATTCGCTAACTTGATTAATAGTATGCAGCCACATTCCATACTCGCGTGCAGATCTATACAATATCGTTGCTATCAAGCAATTGAAGACCTTCACCGAAGTGATGCAAGTCGCTGGAAATAAACCCGATTCTCTTGGATGCGAACTTTGCAAGCCTGCAATTGGATCGATTTTGTCAAGTCAATTCAACCCAAATATCATGGATAAGGGATACAACGATCTCCAAGATACGAATGACAAGTTCCTCGCCAATATTCAAAGGAACGGGACATTTTCCGTCGTGCCTCGGGTACCGGGTGGTGAGATCACAGCTGATAAGCTCATTGCAATTGGCTCGGTCGCGAAGAAATACGGACTATATTGCAAGATCACTGGCGCACAGCGAATTGACATGTTCGGTGCAAAAAAGCAGGATCTTTTGAATATTTGGACAGAGCTCGTGGACGCAGGCATGGAGAGTGGGCACGCATATGCCAAGGCTTTGCGTGCAATTAAGGTATGTTGTAATACTAGTATACTACTCACCTATATCACTGGTTGTACAACTCTGACATGGCGATCCATAGAGCTGCGTAGGCTCTACGTGGTGCCGCTTTGGTATCGGTGATAGCGTGGGTATGGCTATTCGCCTCGAAGAGCGATACAAGAGTATCCGAGCGCCACACAAATTCAAAGGCGGAGTTTCTGGTTGCGTGCGAGAGTGCGCAGAGGCACAAAATAAGGAGTGAGTATATCGATGCTCTTCAACAAATGAAACTTAGCTAATTTGTTTCTAGCTTTGGTCTTATCGCCACAGAAAAGGGTTTCAATATTTTCGTTGGAGGCAATGGGGGTGCCAAACCGCGACACTCGGAGCTTCTAGTGACAGACGTCCCGCCAGAAATGGTAATACCCATCATTGATCGATACGTTATCTTCTACATCCGAACTGCAGACAAGCTTCAACGAACAGCTCGATGGATTGAGAATCTCCCTGGTGGCTTGAAGTATCTGAAAGAAGTCATCGTCGAAGACAAGCTTGGAATATGTGCGGACATGGAGAGACAGATGCAAGAGCTTGTTGATAGCTACTTCTGTGAATGGACAGAAACAATCAAGAATCCCAAGCGTCGCAAGGTTTTCCAGCAATTTGCCAACACTGAGGAGACTGTTGATACAGTGGAAGTCATACAAGAACGTGCGCAGCAACGCCCTACCTACTGGGCCAAGGAATCTGCACAAGAAGATTTCAAGGGTCACCAATGGTCCAGCCTCTCCTGGCAGCCTGTTGTCCGATCAGACCATTTCTCTGACGAGCCGCCACAAGTTTCCTCCGCTAACGTCAAACGTGGTGACACGCAACTAGCAGTTTTTAAAATTAAAGGAAAGCTCTACGCTACCCAGCAAATGTGCCCGCACAAGCGTGCGTTTGTCCTGTCAGATGGTCTGATCGGCGATGATGATAAAGGAAAATACTGGGTCTCTTGTCCTTATCACAAGCGCAACTTCGAGCTCAATGGAGAGCAAGCTGGACGATGCACAAATGATGAGAGTATGAATATTGCCACTTTCCCCGTTGAGGAGCGAGATGATGGCTGGATTTATATCAAGCTGCCACCTGTTGAGGAGCTAGATGCTGTTCTCGGCACAGAGAAATGGAAAGTCAAGAAGGAGGAATCTGTTGATCCTTTCCAAAGAATGGATAAGAGATACAAGGGTATGAAAGGAAAGAAGGTGGCTAATGGCGATGCGTTAAACCACTCTGCGGCCCAACCTGCAAGTAGCATCGATTGGTAATGTCGACACGATTCGAAAGGCGTTTTTGGGGATACTGATGGAGAAGACTGGAGGTCATAATATTATGAATGTTCATGTATCGAATGTCTTGACCAGTATACATAATCTTCATATTCAAAGGTTATTACAAGCTAGATATCATTCTGCTATATGCCCATGACAATTGTAATATTATTCTTGGTTCAAGTGAAAGGAGAACACTTGGTAGAAAAATAATGAGAAAACACTATTGATAAGTAGCCAGGCAAAGTCACCATATCGATCTTTTAAGCGCTTGTCATACTATGACCGAAATGGAATAAAATACCAGTATGTTTGTGGGTTTAAAACATCTGGGCCAATTTAGAACTCCCAGAGTAGTAGATTTTGTATAGCTTTAGATCAATTCTACTAAAAAATATCATTATCTCCCGAAAATTGAACTATTTGTGGCGTATTAATCCCAAAAGTGAATAAAACTATCTGTCCCCGTTGACCACGGGCGGCTTTACCGGCTAATTTCACAACTTGAATGGCCAAGAAATGACCAATCCGGTCAATTCACAGATAAAAACTCGGAGCTAGACCGGACCACAATGCTCCTGGCTTTCTACGAGGAGGCCTAGCTGAGATTCTTAACAATATCGGCGTCGACGGGAATCAAGGGCATATCATGACCTTGGGCCGAGTGCCAGGCAAGCCGAGCAGAGCCACGAGAATTGAGCGAGATGATGACCTTTAAAGTATTTCCGCGGAGCGTAGATCGATCAGAAAGACCCATAGCGAGACCCATTATTTTCTAAAGTGAGGAAAGTGTAAACCACTATCTATCTTTGGGCTGCGCTGCGTCCAATGAGATGCGACGGGTTTATCAACGTCGGATGCCAACTACCACCAGATGTGCACACAGCCCTGAGAAAGTGGAACACAACCCCAGACAATCCACGGCACTTTAACGCACCCTTTGAGATATTATGCCAAATCGTTCCGCGGAGATGTTCGATTTTGTGCTTATCGCTCTTCAGCACACAGTGCATGACATTTGAGCCCCTTCGCATAGGCCCATTCAGAGGTCCCAGGTTCCCACGGGGTGGCCGTGCATCCCTTATCGCCTTTCCGGGTCTATCCATGGCTGATGGCAAAAAGTATGGAGTTGTCAAGGCCTAGCATTAACTCTATGCTGTCAGGGATGACGGGTTGAAGATTTGGCCGAATCACGTTGCGAGGATACGATTGCGACTGTACTTTTTCTTTTTTTTCTTTTTCTCGTAAACCCTACGAGATTTCCCGGGATTTCTTGATGATCAATACTTGCTAGAGAGGCTAGATACATGTGTCATAAATGTAGCTCCTGATATAGGAAATCAGTCAAGCATTGGCATTGGACATCTCTATATAGATGATGGAATCTGCCTCTATCCCTTCATTCACAACAGTCTATCTCAACGCCCCATCATTTTACAACGGAATTGAAGGATACTCCTTGATTTGATCATATATATCAATAAAGTCAGCCATATTTTCGGCTACATTCACGTCCATAACTATCCAACGTCGTTCATCAACGGCAATGGCTGCGAACTTCGGCAAGCTTCTGTTCGTCTCCCCAGAAATCCATCCCGGCACCCGGAAAGCGAAGTCGATTCCAGTCCTCAACCCATTCGATCAGTATGGGCGAGTCTTTTTCTTTTCCTGGATGGGCTTCATGGTAGCATTCCTTTCGTGGTATGCATTTCCGCCATTGGTAAGTAAATATAATCCCCTCAGCTACAAACTTCGAAAATAGCAGCAGCTACTAATGTTCTACTCAGCTATCTGTCACTATCAAAAAGGACTTACACATGACCCAAGAAGACGTTGCAAACTCTAACATTGTTGCTCTTCTTGCGACTTTAATTGTTCGCTTGATTGCTGGCCCCCTTTGCGATCGCTTTGGCCCTCGATTGGTTTTTGTAGGGTTGTTGCTCTGCGGGGCGATTCCTACGGCCATGGCTGGCCTCGTTACTACACCCAAGGGACTGATCGCATTGCGATTCTTTGTCGGCATCTTGGGAGGTACCTTTGTTCCATGTCAAGTTTGGTGCACAGGATTCTTTGACAAGAAGATTGTGGGCACGGCCAATTCACTGGCTGGAGGTTGGGGCAATGCTGGAGGAGGAATCACATAGTGAGTCTTTCTTCATTCGATAAATCGTCCTTTTTTTTGGCTAATTTGGTTACCTTTCAGTTTCCTCATGCCTGCTATTTACGATTCCCTTGTCAACGACCGCGGCTTGACTCCCCATAAAGCGTGGCGCGTATCCTACATCGTCCCCTTTATCGTTATCACTGCCATTGCGCTGGGAATGCTTTTCCTTTGCGAGGACACACCCACTGGAAAGTGGTCAGAGCGACACCTCTGGGCAAAGGAGATGTCTTCTCCAGTCTCCCCGGGCTCCCCCTCGGATGGAAATATCGTCAACATCAACTCTATGCTTCCTTCCGCAGATCCGTCTAGTCCTCCGTCGGTGTACGATAGCGCCATCGACGTGGAAAAGAAGGGCACACAGTCACCCCGGATAACCGACCGGGATGCATCAGGCATGGGACAAATCCAACTTCTCAAAAACGACACAGTTGTCACCCTTTCCCGTAAAGACGCATTCCGCGTGGCCTTCAGCCTTTCCACGATGGCCGTGGCAATTCCTTACGCTTGCTCGTTTGGATCCGAGCTGGCCATCAACTCCATTCTCGGAACCTACTACTCCAAAAACTTCCCCACAATGGGCCAAACAGAGTCAGGTCAGTGGGCTGCTATGTTCGGACTGCTCAATGTGGTCTGTCGCCCTGCAGGTGGATTCTTCGGCGATTTGCTCTATCGCTACACTGGAACTATATGGGCCAAGAAGCTTCTGCTTTCTTTCCTTGGTCTTGGTATGGGTGCTTTCCAGCTGGCTATCGGATTCTCCAACCCAACGAGTCAATCACAAATGTTCGGCCTGATTGGAGGATTGGCATTCTTCCTCGAGGCTTGCAATGGGGCTAACTTTGCTGTTGTCCCGCATGTGCATCCTTACGCCAACGGTGTCGTTTCCGGCCTGGTCGGTGGTTTTGGAAACCTTGGAGGTATCATTTTTGCTATCATTTTCCGTTATAATGGCTCCGACTACGGGCGCTCTATGTGGATTATTGGTGTGATTTCCCTGGCCGCGAATTTGGCTGTCAGTTGGATTCGCCCTGTGTCCAAGAACCCCCTATTTGAATCTTGAAGATGAATTATACGAGTTACGATAAATTTCAACTATTAATAAAGTTATACAAAATCCATACCTGATATTTAGCCTTTACCCCTAGACTTAAAATGCTTTACTGCGAAGATCTGACGTTCAGCCCCTCGGCATCCCGATAGTGGGGGTGCTTCGGGTTAGCACCCCCCGAGAGACGGGGTAACACTCTGGCGAAAACGAGGGGCAGCGGTCGAATACGTGGGGAAACTGGGGGCTCCCATTGATGGTTTTTATTCTGCTCTCAAGTTTCTGTCCAGTTCTTCACCTTGACCTAGTCATCCCAGCTCAATCTTTGTCTTATTGTCGATCGCTGCATCAATTTTCCGTCCAACCTCTCATTCCATATCGCTTTCCGACCTTTCCGACCTTTTGTCTCCAGTTTAAATCTTGACGAATTACCTCGGTTTACCAAAAACAATTTCCAAATATGGCCCCAGTCCGCAGAATCGCTCAAATCGTTCACCTGAAGCCCTCCGCCGTGGCTGCATACAAGGAATGCCACGCCAATGTCTGGCCCGAAGTGCTCCAACAAATCAAGGACTGCAACATTAAGGACTGTACGGTTTAACCTATCACTCTTTGCCAGAGATGCTCCTGGCTCAAGCTGACTGACAACCCCTTCACGCCATCAAGACTCCATATTCTTCGACAATGACCGCACCCTGTTCGCTACTATGAAGTACGTCGGCACGGACTTCGAGGGCGATATGGAGAAGATGAGAGCGAATCCCAAAGTGAGAGAATGGTGGGCTATGACCGATGGCATGCAAGTAAGTATCTTGAGTCTATTCTATCTGATAGGGAAATCTACACAAGCTAACGCATATCCCGTTACAGGAGAGTCCCATTCCCGGTGCCGTGGGCAGTGCCGATGGACCCGGATGGTGGAAGGTCCTGGACGAGGTTTTCTACAACGAATAAACGGATTAAATTAAATCAATATCTAGATGGGATATCTAAAAAGAAAAATTTATCATCCGAAGAAATGATCTATCCTCTTCTGCCGGGTATCGTGCGATGCGCTTCCTATGCCTCCGCCGGCACGACGTAGGCCTGACAGATGTTTTTTATCATTAACGGCCAAGATTTTCATGGACCATCCGTGTAGTAGGGCATTCGAGGATATTATCGATGAGACAGGCGTGCTTGTGTCTGATTGCCCCTGGCTCGTATTATCTGGTGTTTGCGTGGACCCTGCGCGTGGTGGGAGTGGAGGAGGTAATGGATGAGAATGTATAGATAGACTCATGTATCCCGTATTCGACCAAGATGGTACCAGTTGTGATCCTGGACCCTCATGTCGTGCGTAGATGTCGGGTTCGATGGAAATATTCTTCGAATCGAATAATTCCACGATACAACCCCACAGTACGCGAAGAAAAACGCCATGGGAGACGACAGCTATCGTGTCGCTTGCTTGTGTGTCCTCAAAGAGTAAAGGTAAAAGATGGCTGTTTAAAAATGCAGTAGCCCGTCGCTTCATTGAGGTGGAGGACTCGATCTCAACATGCCCCGCGGCGGCAGCATCGGATGAAGGATTGATATTATTCTCGTTTGGAGTCAAGTTTTTGCGCCAGCGTGTGCCCTCCAAAGATCCAAAGTCTCTTTCTCGTAGATCTGCTGTCAAAGTGGGTGTTAGAGGGGCACTATCTTCACCCGATGGTTGATGGCGACATATCCCCTCTGCTGTAAGTCGGGTTCGAGTAAGGTCCGAGGCAAATACAGATGCAAAGTGGATCGTGTTGGAGGCAAAGCTTTGTGCCAGAAATTCGATTTGCAGCATGCCATGATTTGTGAGGACTGAATCAGTTGTGCCCGCCCTATGGGTAGTGTTAGAATATTGATGTAGAGCTGCCAGTGTTTGCACGATATTGCGTGCCCAGGTGCCTTACCAGGCTCGTTCCACGTTATGTACCGTTTCCGCATGGCGGATGAGGTATAATTTCATTATTTCAGATGGCCTTTCTATATTCAAGAGGGAAAGGAGCGTGTGATCGATTGAGGTGTATCCAGCAACCGCCGATCACGTGCATCGGCCCCGGGCTTTGTGAACGAGTCGAGTCTTTCAGACCCTGAAAAGCTTGGTGGGACCTGACCACCAAAGACATTTCCACGAGGCCCACATGCAAAATACTCAATCGAATGTTACATTTACGATCTAGAATTCCCGGTTTACGATGCACACTAGACACACAAGGAACTATGTGAGGGAACGAAGAGATTGCGTGGACATTGGGAGCGATTAGAACTGTGAAAAGAAAAAATTGCCTTGTGAACACCGAACTAATAGCCCCGTTGAAAAAAAAAGAAAACACCCCTAACGTAACAAAGTGGTATGTGCCATGATCCATCAATCTACATCATCAGAAAAAAGAAACGCCGACTGGCAAAGCCAATTCCCTCATTAAATTTTTGTAGGAAACTTTTGAGCTTAAACAGCGGACCGAAGGACTCATCAGGATTTTTAACCAAGACGAGACGCTTAAGCAGCGAGCTCGCGGATCTTCTCCTGGACGCGAGCCTTGCGCTGGGCGTGGGTGAGCTTCTGGACCTTGAACTTCTTGGACTCGGCCTTCCACTGCTCCTTGGTCTTCTTGGAGGACTCATCCTCGTCCTTCTTGAAGGGGTCCTCGCGGATCTCCTTGTGGGCATCCTGGTAGATCTCCTCAAGGTCACCGGCGTCAACCTCGTCCTCGACGTACTTGACGAACTGGGACTTGAAGCGCTCCTCATCCTCATCGGCGAGGGTCTCCATGTACTCAGTGACGTGGCCACCGAAGATGTAGCTGCGGAGGGTATCGGCGTCAAGCTCCTCGGACTCGATGTCGTAACCGGGGAAACGGCGGTCGGAGTGGGGGATGAAGATACCACCGTCAGAGGCACCCTTCATGGCACCGAAGACACGGTTACCGCTGGAGGTGCGGACGAGACCAACATCAAGGAAGGCCTTGAAGGGACGGCGCTCGCCATCGTCAGTCTCGACGGCCTCGGTGAGAGTGTACTCGCCGTCAGCCTCCTCGACACCCTTGAACTGGTCAGCGAGACCAAGCTTGGCAAGGGTGCGGCGGGCCAGCAGAAGACCGGTAGCGTAGGCAGCGGACCAGTTGGTGAGACCCTGGTTGATACCGTAGCGCTTCAGCTCGTGGGAGTAGGCAGCGGCGAAGACCTTGTCGCCGGAGATCTCGGAGTAGACGATCTGGCAGACGATGTCGCGGTTGGTGAAGCGAACAACCATGCGGTACTTGGGGGCGTTGTACTTGTTCTTGGCCTGGGTGATCAGGCGCTTGCGAGCATAGTAGTCGGTCTTACCCTCGCGGCGGCGACGGTACTTAGTCTGGTAGCGACTTGAGGGACGTTAGTATACGGTCGCACGACAAGAAAAAATTCGTTGTATTTTTTTTTTCTCTTTCAATCTTCTTGGGGTTTGCATTACTCACCTGAAGTAGGCATCGTTCTTGACAGTCTTGGTGAAAGGCTGTAAGAAGATATCGCGAGTCAGCAATTTGCGCTTCAGAATTTCGTCCGAAGCATCTTGCAAGGACCCGGCTCCGATGATGATCGGAGGGCAGGAGAAAAGGATCGAATCGAAGGCCGAGAATGTATCTCAACCTTCGTCGAAAGTCACACTCACCATTTTGGCGGTAGTCGGGGTGCTGATGGTCGACGGATGGAAAAAGAGACGAAGGTGAAAGTTTGTGCGGCGACTTTGTGGGGGATTTCGCTTAGCGGGACTTGCATCCCACCAGAAAAGTGCGGTTGGCGACGACTCCCAAGGAAAAAGGCGGGTTGGCCACGGCTGAAGGACGCCCCACTACTACACCACAGTGTATGTGCTTCCATACAGTTAGTTAGTTAACTACAGTACACAATGTACATCTTTCAGTATGATTGAATAATCAAATATACTAGATAAACATAGTTTAGTGTCCTCTCTCCTACTCTCTCTCTACTATTCTCTATACATCTTGAAGAAACGAAATCTACCCCTATAGTATCCTCTCTCCGCGGCCCCCTATAGACGTGCCTTATCCTCCTCCAATAACTGAAGCCCAGTAATCCGCTCCAGTTCCTTAACAGTATCCAAGGTTTTCCCAAGAGTAACCTTCACCGTCCGCAATCCAGATCGCTTCCCCGCCTTCAAATTCTCACCAATATCATCAAAAAAGACAATATCAGACGCCTCCGCCCCAGACAGACCACGCTTCTTAGCCAACACGTCCATTTCCCGAATAGCAGCCTCATAGATTCTAGCATCGGGTTTGCGAAGACCCGTATGCGCCGATGAAATGAAGAAATCAAACTGTGATCGTACCCCCGTCTCATCCGTGTTATACGCATGACCCTCGGGGAACTTGACCGTATTCGACAGCGCACCCATCAGGAATTTCCCCGAGGCCTTCAGTCGCTTTAAAGCGGGGAACATGTACGGGTCTGGTGTTCGAGATACCCTCATCATCTCCCAGAAGAGCCATTCTGCATCCACTTCCGGGAGAGGCGGGATGGTGGTACTACTAGCAGACGCCCCTTTCTTCTTCTGCTCTTGCTCGTGGAATTGCCTCCACAGCGTTGGGTGTCGGAGATCCCGGTTGAATGCGGCGAAGAACTCGGCGTCCATCTTGATCTCGCCTCGTTCGATCTTGTGCCAGGCGCCGTTGGGTGATGTTCGTGAAATGCTGAAGTTCACCCATCCAGGCGGGATGTTTTGGGAGATCTCGTAGTCCAGAATGGCCTGGAAAGGCGATACTACCTTTTAATATTGTTAATACTATATATAGGCTCTCCATTCATCATGCCAGTAGTATCGGCCACGGTCCCAAGGTCCAAGTTGACTTACGCAAACGCCGCCGATGTCGAAGAGGAGGCCTATCGGCCGCTTGTTCTCTGCCATGATTGAATGTGTTCAAGTGCGTTATCGAAACTTCTGCACTGGTAGGGTGAATGGGAGTGTAGATATATGCCAGTGGAGGTATGAGACTTTGCGGAGGTGTAGATGGCCCTTCTTGGAATGCGATCGTAATTGCCGAGGTCCAAAAACGGTTGGAGGCCGAGGGAATACTACACGGAGCAACTTGAACGAACCCAATCTACCTGCATATATTGGGATGAGACATTAATGTAGATAGTCTTTATTTTCATGCTTCTGTTACTATCAAAATACTGTGTTTTCTTTGCCCAGAAAATGACTACTAGTATACTAACCCAGTTCCGTTGTCGGCCCCGCACCCTGCTTCACTAACTGGCGAGTTCCTGGGCGGACATGGGAAAAAGATAGGACCGAGCGGGCGTGAGGTACTAAGTGGACACCCCCTTTAGCTATCTGAACACCCTATCCTGTCTATTTAGGAAAGGTGCTGCATGTCTATGACCACGGGGATCGGTCCTAATTAAAATAAATTAGTAGCTTATACACACCTTCTGGCGACAACTTGAAGGTGTCGGTGTAACTTGTAGATATGACTAGTTACTAACTAGTTAGTACTAGTATACCTAGGTACTTAGTTATCAGGTAACTACCTAGTAGTGGGTATACTCTGGGTTTGAGGTTATACCTACCTGGGTATATTACTATGAGTTACTGAGATAGTTAGCACTTGTAGATACCTCGGTACCTACTCAGTTACCTACCTAAAGGTGAGAAAGTAAAATTCTTGCCTCCTACTGTAGTTCGTGGTAATACACATACAGCATCTTCTCATAGGGTGTTCAGATAGCCAAATGGGGTGTTCACTTAGTAACTAGTGCCCACCTCTCGATTGTTACAAGTAGCAAGGAAGAAGAAAAATTGCTTAGACTCCCTGCTTCCTCCATGTATCTCGTGCAATTCTTTCCAGCAAAACAACTGAAATGTTGGGGTCCTTTTCCGGTGGAATCGCATCTCGGAGCAGAAGGTCTCGACATGAGATCCGGAGAGGCTCGTTTGGAACGCAAACGATCGGCATTTCTGTTTCTCCTAGTGGTCTGCTCATAATAATTTCCTGTCGCATGTTGGTCTGAATAATCCTTCGACTTTGGATAGTTTGTTGGATAGGCTCATGAGCCTGAAAAGTCATTCTGGCGTCGTTCTGATGTATGCGGATTGTGATCACAAGATTTACTTGCCCGTTTGAATGGGTGAGCCACCATTCCGCGTCATCGCAGAGTTTTTTAGCTGATTCTGAGAAAGCGACTTCTAAAACAACTGATGGCCAGTGACTGGGGACTCGACCGGGATTTATTGGCTCCCAAGTTCCATCGGGTTCTTTGCTGGACTGAAATCCTTCGACACGTGCCGAACCGACTGTCGTGATCAGCTTGTCGTCAAGACCCGCAAGTTGCTGTGCGATGAGAAATCGAGTACCGAAGACTGAAGCTGCAGATTGATGGGGGGCCCCGGTGACGGTGATCATCAAAGCTCGGGAGACTTCATCGAAAAATGATCTGCACCCTTTCGAAATATGTGTATCCGAGACCGATTTGGAGACATTTGTAAATTTGAGATAGACCGTTCCACGTTCCGATTCTTTGTATTTGCTCTTGACAGCGGTTCTAATTGCCTCATTTGTAGACCCAATACGGTCAGCCGCGAATTCCGAGTCGACATCAAGACATTTTTTTTGACCTTGTCAAGTTCGAGCTCGAGCGTTTCCATTTTGCTTTGAGAAAGGCGGGTGAGAGAGCTAGAACACACACACAAATAGATTGAGTGTAGACGATAAACCCTCACCAAAGTGTAGCGGTAATGGGAACGTAATGTGACAACATGAAGAAGATGATGGATGAATTGGAAGGAAGCTCCCATAGATACCTATCTACAATCTGGTTCAAAAGTATTTACCCACCCTACCCGCAGCCCCCCCCCCCCATCAAAATATATCTTGAATTTGTAAATTCAATAGCAGCACCATTTGCTAATAATATTATTTAGTATTAAAAAAAAATAGGTAAAATACACACAAAGCAACAAATCAACTATTAGTATTTAGTGTAATAACCTCGTACTGCTCGCACAGCAGCTATTCGACGTGGAAATGACCGAATTAGATTATCAATGACATTTTGATCGATTTTCCACTATGCCCTTTTCAAAACGGCATAAAACTCAGACTATACAAGCTTTGACTGATTATTTAAACGTAGACCTGGCCGCATTTTGAAAAATTAGCGTTTTAGAAGCCCCTATACGGGCTTAATTAAGCTCATATCAGGAGAGTGTGGCGGCTATTCCATAACATAAATCCTATGAGTTTCAAACTACAATTGTGACCGATCAGCTATATGGATACGAATATTATCTTGTTAGAAGATTATACTAGGCTGATAATAAGGCTTTAAGCCCTCTTCAATAGTATTAATATATGATAATACAGTACATCCTCGCTTTCTGGGGCTTATATTACACTCTATAATAATAAGGTCAGAATAACCTCTAATCTAGATAGCCCCCTAGACCATTTACGCAATATCTTTGCTATAAGATCTAATATTAAGTAAATTGAGTCTATATACCTCTGAGCATAGTCTGAATACCTATTCTAACTGTAAGTTTGAGTATCGTTGGACAGAACATTTATCAGAGAATATCAAGCGCTCTAGTTAAGTAAATCCACACTATTTTCGTACAAATTGATGCCTACGAAAAGTATTATATTTCTTTAGAGGGATTCGCTTCCGAATTTTCCATTTTTTGATCTTGTATATGCACAAAATTCGGCGAATAGTTAATTTTAAAAGACCACTAGGTGTCTGATCAACTTAGACTCCTTATGATAAATGAGGATTCCGACGCACAAGTGTATAGATATAGCGTCTTACTCACTCATCATATTTTCGAGAACGCCCTATTTTAGGCCGAGATTCAAAGTTTTTTCTATTAGTTGAAGCGTTGAATAGTACTGAATACAGTTTTACGGGACACGTCAAAACAGCGGGCAACTTCTGACTGCGATTGTCCACATTTGACAGCAGTTACGATTGCAGGACGCGTAGAAATAGGTAAATTGGCGCTCGGCCTTCGATTTGCACTAATAATTTTGCCAAATTCGCGTAATTGGGTTGTCTTGGGTGCTATTGCGAATTATTGTGGTGGTTAAGACGCGGGTGGGGCGGGAAGTGGGTAAATACTTTTGAACCAGATTGTAGGTAGGTACGGGGTAGTACCTATTAGTAAATATTCCCGTTGAAGGCCTGAGCCTTCCAAGTTGAGTTACTAGTAGAAACGATTGGATAAAACGAGAATATTTAGCCACAACCTTGGAAGATGAAAGGTACAAATGGTATGGGAGGGCATACATCGGAAATATACATCATTCAAATACATCGTTAATAGACGATCACAGTTCAGAGAGAAAAATATATACAGATTGATGATGAACGCTGTGCGACCTAGTCAAAAAGAACAATAGTGGTGGTGGGATCGCAGTACAGGGGGGATGTCGAGGTAAAGTAAAAAAAAAAACAAAAAAAAAAACAAGAGGTATGCGTATGTACAACAGTTGCGCGCGCTCGAAAGACACAAAACATCAGATAATAATGAATGTATAATAATGGTAAGATAGCCCAGGCCGGGCCAGGTACCAAATGGAGAGTAAAAGCTAAGACGAAGAAGGCGACTTGCTTCCGGAGACCTGACCCTCCTCGTCGGCAGCGGGATCGCTAGCACCAGATAAAGCCATTCGACTATTAATATGAGCTGCGATCTGCGATTGCTTGAATTTCTCGAAACCCTCGGCATCTTGGTGTTGAGCTGCCCAGAGCTCATCGACCGTGTTGCCGAGTTTCTCAAAGGCTTCTTCAGCACGGGCGCTGTCGAATGGCGACTGTGATTGTTGTTCGTGGAGACGTTCCAACTTCTCGCGGAGAGCGACGAGATGGGACTGGTCATCTTCGTCCACCTCGCCCTCGCCCATAGATGGGTTGAGGAAGTCACGGCGGAGATTTTGGCCGAGACGGTGGACGTGGCCTTCTTCTGAGGTCATGGCGCGAGCGTGCAGAGATGTCATTGAGCTAGTGCGAGATAGATGAATTGCGTATTGGTCGGTTTCTTCGTCGTCGACAGCATTCTCATTTTCGATAATGCTGCTGGTCAGATTGCTACTAAGGGCACCCGGGTCAATGGCGTCTTCACTCGAATGCTGAGATCCGTTGTCGGGCGCAACCGATGCCGGTGTTACTTGAGGGAGACGCGTTTCAGGATATTCGTCTTCGAAGCGCTGGATCATCTTATGCAAGGTATAATCCAAGAATTGAAGGCGTCCTAGGGCAGGGTTAGCAGGTGCAATTTTGACACCAAGGTAAAACAGGGAAACTCACTATAGTTGGCATCGTTACCAGCTCGGTCCTCGCGGACAAGGGCCGACTGGATACGAGTGCGAATGTTACGTGCCGACTCCAGCAGATTCTTCGACATATCGCGGGGTCGCTTAGTGACAACGCTTCGAGACTTGCGGCGTCTGGGGGTGGTAGTGCCACTTGGAGGCAGAGACATGTCACCGCCAATTTCACCAGACTGCTGGTCCAAATTACCAAGGCAGACACCCAAGGCCTTGACGACACCAGTGCCACCAATGACATAGTCTTCATCGGGAGCCGGTTCGTCTTCTTCGTCGCCGCCAGCGATTTCCTCAGTGCTGGGGAAGCCCGCATGTCCCACAATGTGTTGCAGAATCTCTGGTACTGGCACATCTCTGGATTGAGATGAAGATATCGTCTCGGACAGTTCTTCAGCGATGGCGCCACCCTCAAGATTCCGCAGAGAATAGGCCACAATCTGGGACGCAAGAGCCTTCACAACTTCGTTGTTCTCCGCTGTCGGAATTTCGATATCAACGGCAATGATTGTCTGCGATACGCGGACAGCGGCGAGCATTGAAGCATATACTGCGCATGCTTCCTCTTGGATCTCGGGATTTGTACCGGAAGCCAATGAGACAATCTGAGGATTTTCTAGGATACTCAAGTGGCACAGACTTGGGCATTCCGGAAGGATCTCGGCAAGGCCAATGACATTGTCTGGAGCGAGCGCGACATCGGCCAGGTGGATCCGCTTCAGAGAAGGCATTTTGGGGAGGAAGCGTCGGAATGCACCGATAGAGGTCGGCTGGACCGAGAACAAATCTCGATTATGGGAAAAGTCGATGAAGCGCAAATTGTGAAGCCGGGTGAGGGCCTGAAGCAGTCGACATATTACCGTTGGGTTCAAGGAGCAGTCTGCAAGACTGAGCGCATACAGTGGTAGCTCGGGCTCGATGGCCTCTGTGAGAATATCGATATCATCCTTGATGATATTTCCTCCCAGATCTAGACCTTCGCATTGGCCAAACCTAAGATACTCGATGACATGCCCCAAGCTTTCTCTCGTTAGGCCGTTGTTCGCAAGACCCAGCCGGCGCAGCCCCATTTTCGTGGCGGCCTCACATATCCTCTTGACCTGCCCGCTGGAAGGCTTGCATTCACTCATTAGGAGCTCTTCAAGATGGTCGCCGCTGAAACGTTCGGCAAGAGCGTCGGCGAAGACATTGCAGACATCGGGCTTGGTCAACGGCTGGGTTGATCCATCCGGTGATGGAACCTGACATTTTGGGAATGGAATTCCAGAAATGTCGATTGCCTTCAAAGATCTAGACAAATGAACAAACAAACCAATATGGCGCCATCCTTCGCGGCCGATTTTGGTATTGCCTTTGAGGGACAGCTTCTCCACAACACCCCATCGTTCGTCCTTGACGGGCGGCGAATCCGCTCTCCTAGCGCGTCTTCGCCGAGAACGCATCTGTTCAACTGTCTTCGTGGCAAGCAAAGCTGCCAGAATAGCCCGGATGGATTCATCATTCAATGAACAATTTTCGAGAAGAAGCTTTCGGACGGGAACGATCGCGAGCCAGTCACTGAAGGTTGCGATGTCTTGTGTTGTCATCGGGAAATTGCTGAGATCGAGAGCGCCGACGGTTCCGGGGGATTCGGCTAGAGTCGATGAAGGAGAGGAAATCTCATCAACGACTCTTTTGAGGACTGGTGTTTCTCGTAATTGACAGCATCGGCGGTATATCCGAACCGGATCTGTTGTAGGATGGCTTTGAGTCTTCGCGCGGGCTGTGCCGTTTGCTGGTGGTCGAGCTTCGTCATCTTCTGTGTCGGCGGAGAGTTGCAAGGGTATTGAGCCATTTGCAACGGCCTGTCTCCGTTTGCGTTCTTTCCGTTCCTTTCGTTCCTCCTCCGATCGTTTCTTCTTCTCTGCTTTCCTTGACGGGTCTTTGGCTTCGCCGTTGGGCTTCGCATCTGTTCCGGGCGTAGCGCTAGGATTATTGTTGGGCTCGGATAGAGCGGGCTCAGCATTTGGTGGGCTGCTGGCTTCGGTGGGTGGAGATGGTGATGGCGATGTGCCCTGAGCAGATGCAGGATCCTGAGCTGGAGCTGGGGTCGGGGCTGGGGTATCTTTTTCGACTACTGCGGGCTGGGGCTCTTTTGATACTTCAGCTTCCTCTTTAGCTTGCTCCTTGGCCGCCTCGGCCTTTTTAGCTTTCTGCCGGTGTGACTCGGGGAGGGATTGGCGTAGCTGGTTAGTGGGGGGAGCATCTTCATCGGTGTCTCGATGAGAGATACCCGCAATCTCCACGTCCACGCAAAATGCGACTCGGTTCAGTTTAGACTGGTTCAACTCGGAAATCTTGCAACGCTCTCGGTTTGGATCCAAATTCATCACCCGGCGAGGGCAACACACCCCGTTGGGTGGTAACTTGGGCAGTCCACCCGAATTGGATGAAAACTTGCGCAAAGCATTGTGAAGGAATGAGGGGCCTTTGGGTGATGATGAGGTGAAGGGACTGGGCTCGTCCTTCTTCTCGTCCTCTTTATCCTTAGGCGAAAATGCCGCCCCGAATGGATTGTGCGTATCGAGGGGAGAAGTGGCTTTGGGGCTCGCCGGTGAAGCCTTGAGGCTTGACTGAGATGGCGGGGTTGACCCAGAAGAGAACTTTGAGCTCAGACTAGAGATCCAGGAATTCCGCCGTCCACCGACTGGTTTCGGAGCACTCTTCTGCGACGCTGGAGATGGGGTAGCCGGCAGTTTCGGCTCGGCAGTTTTCTCCGGCAAGGATGGTTGCAGCGGCTTTTCCTTCTCCTCAGGTTTCGCGACATTATTCTCGGGTTCTCGCTGCGGCGCAGAGTTCCCTGAGGACGGGGGCGTGCTGGGCCACTGTTTGATCGTGATCTTCGGTGTGGTTTGGATGATGTGGCGGGCGGCTCATTTTCGGCGGCAGTCCTGTCGCTCAAGGCCGACGACACGGATTTCGTACGGGAAAGATGATCTGGAAAGGAGACCGGTCAGATGTTGTCTTCACGTTGGCCCTCGGTAAGAAGTTGTGCGGAGTTCCGCTGTCGGTTCGAAAGACGGCTCAGGATAGGGAAGGGTTGGGCCAAAAGACTTGCCTTTCTGTGAGTGATGGAGCCAGCTCACATCCACAGTCTGAACACTCTCCATGTTAAATAGCCCTCACTTAGACTTCCCAAACCTAACGTTAGACAGGGAGAAGGAGAGGAAGAAGACGACAACCGGGGTGGACGGGCTGATCAAAGATGTGCCGCTATGTGGCGCGGAATGTAGGTCGAATGACTGGATAAGCCTAGATCGGATGACGCATAATTGGCTGATCCCCCACTTCCCACAAAAATGGTGATAGATATTGGTCGTTAATTTCCAAGGCCTAATTCCCTGTCGAAGCAACAGTAGACGAGGATGGAGGAGACGGTGACGATTAGGAGTTCAGCTCGGCTCTGCGACCGGGGCTGATACGTTGTTCCGTGGAGAGAGTGGAGCACAAGCACGACCTTAAAGGTGGCAAGGTGGATGGGTCGCTATGAATGGTTGACGGGTGAATTGCATAGTGTGATTAATCAGGTTGGGGGCAAATGGAGTAGTAGGACTGAGTACTCGGTAGTAAGGTCAAAGATGAGAAATCCTTCCCGGGGGAAGATTGGGGAAGCAACGGGATGTGGAGGAATAAGCATCGACCCATGACATAATCCGGTAAATGGTGCAGGAGAAACCCAGCCAAAAGAGAGTATTACATATGATCGTAGTTAGAGTACAATAGTGTACAATAGTGTTCATCAAAAGAGTCCTGAAGGGGTCCACCAAGTTCCCACCGAGTCCACTCGAGTCCACTCAGTCCACTGAAAGGGCACGTGAGGATGTAACCAGGATTTCCTACTGGTCATTCCGGGGATGCTGATTGGAACTCCGCCATTCCCAAGGCCTTCTTACGGTCTTGTAGAGCGACTGGTCAGCAGCCCTCGACTCATCATCCACTATCCATTCTGGGTGCTCACCCATTAAACTCATTAACTCCGTACTCTGAACTCCTATCGAGGTAAATGCTGTCTGACTGAATCCATTGTCTTTTTTTCATGTTGATTCAATATGTATCATGATCCTCCATCTAGTGTGTGTGTGTCCACTGTAACACAACCGGTTCCGGGTATCTGCAACCGGTGACCAAAAAAAAGATGGGCAAAAGGTAAGTAAGAATAAACAGACCCTCACCATAAACGCCCCCCCGGTAGGATCGGAGATAAGGAAGTGCAAGAAGAGAAAAAATAAAACCAAAAAAAAAATAAAACGCCGTCGAGTATTATGCAACACAAAACCCCGCTCATCCAGAGAAGCAGAGAAAAGGGATATTAGAAATCCTCAGAATCATGTCATCGCGCCGTGAAAGTCCATAGTCCCATTCTAAATTTAGTCCGCATTGGGAACATCCTTGAGGATTTCCCAGCCATACTCATCCTCCGGTTGCTCGGGCTCCATCCCCAGCGCATTGCGGTATGCCCGAACCTCGTTCTGCAGGCCGGCAATGATGCGGACGGGGACACCCTCCTCGTCGGATCGGATACGGTGAGCTGTACGTATCATCTCCGCACATTTCATTGTCTGTGTATGCCAGTAATCGCGGTCCAGCCGACTGTCCAAATGTGCATCACGCTCGGCTTGGAGGAGTTGGTTGTAGTGGTTCTTCTGGTGAAGGAAATGCATATTGTTGTTTTGACAGTAGGTCCGGATTTGTTCAACCATCGTGCCCACGTTGGCTTCATACTCCCCAATGAGTTTGGCAGTCTCTACTTGTTCGCGTTTGAGTTCTTCGGTCTGTCGTTTCTCCTTGGCGAGCGCGCGTTCGAGTTCTGAAATTCGGGCCGCTATCACAAGACGAGTCATCAGCAATCTGCGTCGTATGAAGAGAGAAGAAGGGAGAGTGGGGATAAAAAGGATAGTACATACCGGATATTTCACCATTGACTCGCTGCAAAGCTGGGCTGGCATCGTCCGAGGAGCCATGTTTCTATGGCATTTGTAAGTTTCCAAAAGCCCCGACTTATACTCGCGGTGCATCGACATACCATGATATCCTCAGCACTCGAAACAATATTCTTGGTCACCTCTCGGTTGTTCTTCAGCACATCGCTCAGTTCCAAGACCATGTCATACAGATGATGAAGATCCATCTGGTGCCCCGCGTTCATAGGCATGCCGGGTGCAAAGGATCCCATACCACCTCCATTCACTTGGGCAGTAGGATGAGAGAGTGCGGGCGACATTGACTGGCGAGGGGCACTTCCCATATGGGGGTTACCCTGGGAGCTGTCGGCGTAGCCGGAGAACATGCCCGAGGCGGATCCGTTGGCCGTCATTGCCGCAGTGTTGTTCATCGACAGGTCGGCGACGCTAAAGGCACGGTTGAGCTCCTCAAGCTGTGGGTCGTTAGGGGTGATTGGGCGCGAGGTGCCGTTTTCCTCGTCGTAGTAGGAGGCGTGGTTTTCCACACCTAAGACCTCCTTTTGAAACTTCTCAAGGTCACGGCGAGTAACGTGGGTGGAACGACGGCGATGCCCACGCGCGAAAGGTGCCTTGGAAGGGGAGGAAGAGCCGTCACCCTCGATGATGGCGGCGCAATCGAGAAGATGGGATTCAGTATCGAGCACTTGGTCCTCGTTGTTGGGGTTTGATGCTGGTTGGGTCTCGCCGACGTGAAGGGGAGTCGCCCCAGACCCAATCGGGTTAGCGGTTCTGCCACTGCCACTCGCCGCACTCGAGTTGGATGAATTTCCCCCACTATCATGCCTCACGCCACGCTGTTCCAACCCAGCTAGCCGCTTCATCCTGTCAAACGGACTCATCGCGACAGTGTGATGTTAAAGTCTAGGTTTGATATACACCAATATCTCACCGCGCCTTCCGGTTCCCAACTCCAGGGCAGGTGTAAGTGTAATGGATGACGGAGCAGACAGGAACCGGCGAACTCTCTTTTCTCTCTCTCCTGATTAGGGTCGTGCCTGCCTAGGATCTACCTACTGGGTGTTGTTCACTGCCTGGCAGATTCTGCCTATATATGATGGTTGAATTTCAGCGTAGGGCCAGGGACAAAGTACGGCCTGTCTACAAATCAACTACTACTAGGTACTTGGAAGGACCTCCCTTCTTAGTTGCCATGATATCATACTCGAGCACAATTATACATGAAGCAGATGATACTAGGCTTGAAATTTTACCCGGGAAGCGTCTGACAATTTTACTTTACCAGCATCTACCATGCTATACATAGCGATACGCCTCCTCTCCCTGAGATCGGCACTGCAAGGCTCCGGAATTGCAGGGTTGCAGGGCTATACTGTTACTAGTAGGTTTCAACGGATATAACACACGGGCAGGGGTCTTGTAAAGCCATGCAAAGTTGGCAGTTTGTAAATCATGGATGTGATGTCGTAAAAAGTTATTCGTTCGTGTTCAGCAGGGCCTCCAGCCTTTGATCTGACCCAGGGAAGAAGTATTCGCCTTCCTCATTTTCCAGGATATGCCCGCGATTCTTCTGCTGTGCTATTCTCCCTCCGACCCGCGCCATGAGCATTCGCATTTTCTCCAATTCCTGAACAAGCTCCCCATCACGACTGACCAGGTTGGGTTGAATGTCTCTGGGCGGTTCTTCAAATGGCTCAAGAAGACGTCGAAGATGTTGTAATTGATCACGACGCCGTTGTCTCTTCTGACGCTTTTCATCAAGACTGGCGAGTCGCTTCCGAAGCTCCTGGTATCTGTACCACAAAGGTTGTTAGGCAGGTGGAACTTGAATCTCGATCGGGGGAGTGATGGGATGTGTTTCGAGGCCCGACCTTGTATTTTGTTCTTCAGTGACGCCGGGTGTTTCTAGTTCAAAAGGTAATTTGGCAATATTCCTAAAGTGATCTTAGTAAGTCCCTTCCCACTTAGAGCAAGGGTAGATGGTTCGTCCTACCATTGTTTAGACAAGTCCGTCAATTGTCCTACGCCCTTTACAAAAGCTGCCTGGGTTTGCGCCTCCTGACTGATAGCGGACCAGTAAAGGCTGGCAATTTGACTAGCCACATGGTGAATTGCTTGTGATGTGTAGACAAAACGATGATGTTGCTTTGCGGCCGTATTTACTAGTGATAGGTGAGTATTGAATCAACCGAAAAATATTTGAGTTGTTCTATCAAACACCGAGCTAGTAAGAAAATGGAAAGTGAAAAGTGGCCGTACCTTTATGCAGCACATCTTCAATCGCCTTTGCGCTCAACGGGCCCTCCTCGATCTCCACCGCATATTGTTGCCAATCATCCGGCAGCTCAAGGCTCTCAGAGAGAATGCGAATTTGGCTACGAATGAAGGTAGATTTCAGCTCGTAGATTGTTCGGGTCGAGTCCATAGCTTGGGTCTCATTCAGCACGCCTCATGGCTCAATGTGTTGTGTTCCTGGAATGACAAGCCCGCGGCTGCACGCGCCCAGCGGTATCAACGCTTATCAGAGCGCGCCTTCCTTATCGTGAATCACGTGGTATCCCCCGCACAATATTTTATTAGTGATGAAAGTAGTTATTTGTAGACTCAACATCTCATGGAAGAGCGTTTTGATATGACTTGAACTTCCATTACATTGCAGCTATAGCAAGTGTACTCTGATAGTAGTACCTCCACCCCTTTCTGGGGGATGTTTCTCAAGGTCTCGGGGTCTTTGGTTCTAAATTCAAGGATAAGTATCTGAAATCCTTACATATGATTCGAACCAACCTTGGAAGGTAGGTAAACAACAACTTATTTGAGCCTTAAGATTCGACTGGAAGCTAGTAAAGTATGCTCCCGTCTGTGACCGTCCCTGCTCCAATTTCCAAGGTTCGTAATTGCTACACTACTGTGAAAAATGATTACAGAATACAGAACATGATTGGCAGGCATACATCTTTCCATTTGAATCTGCGCACTAGTAGGACAATTGCGAACCTTGGAACCCTTCGCGAAACCTCATATATTCATTCACTCATTGATTCAGAGTCAGAACGCCCGGTCGGTATGGCAAAGCATTGTAATCGGCACTACCATTCGGGTCCCGTCCCTGGTAAAGAAATTCCAGATTGCAAGGGTCGATGGTCATCGTTTGATCTGGATTGTTACGAACAAGATCCCCATGACTGATATCGTCTGTCCACGTAGCTCCACTATTCGCTTTTCCAGCAAAAGGCTGGCTCTCGGTTCCTGCTTGCACTGTCCATGACCCACCGAGACTGTCAGCTGTGAAGGAGCGGAAATATCGGCCGTTGGATCCAATCGCCTCGACAAGCATGAGATACTTGTTCTGTCCCGATACGGTATAGACCTGTACGGCTTCGAACAGCTCATTGGTGGTTCCGCTCAGAATAATCTCCGACGATGTGCCAAAAGATCCTGGGAAATTGTCGATCGCCATACTGGACCTGTAGATCTTGCCGTTGTCCCCGGCGAAGAAGAGGTACATACTCTGGGAATCGCCAATAAGGGTTTGGTCGATTGGTCCAGTGCTGGAGTCTGAAATTGTACCAGAGAAGAGTTCTTGCTCGGATGACCATCCAGTTCCGCTTGAAGGATCTGTTGAAGTTCTGTAAGAGAACGCAGTCGCACCCCACTGATAAGCGAGAACCCAAATACTTTTTGGCTCGAAATAGAACAGCGTGGGCGCCACAGCCGAGAAGCTCATATCGTTCTGGCTTGCCGATTTCATATCTGACCACTCGGAGAAAAGACCAAAGTCTGTAGAGCCATAATTGCCCGATTCATCAGCAAATGAGGAATATACGAGATGCTGGTCATTCAGGACTACGTTGGTGAAGTCCTTCAGCGAGACCCAGCCCGACTTAGGCTCTGCTAAAGCATCTGTCGATGTCCAACTGTAGGCTGATGGCAAATCACAGTCTGCTGCAACAGTGTAAAATGATGTACACAGCAGCACTAACATATAGGACCATAGATCTGTCCTTCCAGGAGAAAGTCGCATGGTTGTCATTTGGTCACGTAATGGAATTCCAATTAAGAGGAACATACTTTTCGAAGGTTGGGATATCCAGAGACGATGTTAACGAGAAGGCATATTCCGAAGAGTCAAGTTGTAAAAGTCAAGAGCGCGTATAGGTACTTATACTATTTCTTGGTAACCCAACCCCATAGAGGAGAACCTCCGCCCCTGAGGTTTTTTTGAAAACGGTTGGCTGGCAGAACAGGAGAGGAACACTCAATACATGTCCACTGACAAGTGGCGCTGGCTGTTTCGCAGATGACGCCAGGCTCCATCAACCTTTAACCTAGCAGTAAAAGTTTACCCGGTGTCCCATTTCAGGCTGGCTTTCTTCTACCGGCATCCCATAAGAAAGTATTATCTCCATCGGAAGTTTGCCTTTCTAGGATAATTATCGGGAGAGGCCAGGTTTCGTCTTTGTTAGCTTCTTGTCGATCCCTTGGCAACAGCCTGAATGTTAGGTAGTAAGAGAACATGGAAAATATCTCTTAAAGCCAGATGGATGGATTAAGTAAAATATGATATCAAATGAAACCAACTGGAGGCAATCTTTTCAATTAATTATGGAGCACCAAGACTTCCTGGAACAAGTATCGTGTCAACATTCGAAAAATTAGTGTTTTATCAAATGTTTCCGATTTGCATCAAATAGAAATGAGTGATGCTTGGCATGCTACTCCGAGTTCGTACTCCGTACATACAGTGTCATCACCAGCCCGTGCATTTATCCATTGTGCCTTTGCATTTTCCCGTCGGGAAGATGTGGGTAAATTTCCCACGGTTAACCGTCTTCATCAAACAAACCATAGATTTGGGGGTGAGAGTCTGTCAGACGCTACTTGTATGTGCCGCTATGTTATTGTCAACTTGAAATAGTATGGATCAGGTAGGTGGCTGCCTGTATCCACTCACTAGAGAAGTTTTGTGGGGTCCACTATCTCCAGGGTCTTAACCCTTGACTCTCAACAGCCGGGATGCGTCGACTATGTATGTATATGGCCGTATGGGTTAGTGGCTCATATTCTAGGTACCTAGCAGGCCTTCTAAGCCCTGGAAGCTATCAACTGGTGGACCACCGGGATAGGGGGCGCTGTATCACAATGTCAGTGTTGCCAGAAAATATATACTCCAGTTAATGGCTGAACGGGACTTCCCCGCGAGTGGCTTTCCACCCCTGCAGAGATTCTTCACCTCAATTACCCGATTAGCGCGACGCTAAAGCGGTATTGACCTACTTTCATGTACGGAGTAGTACATGAACCTAATATAGGCTAAATTTGATACATACGACCATAGGGTGTGGAGAACAGGGCTTCCCGTCCGCTCAGCCGTACTTAAGCCACACGCCGGCAGGTTAGTAGTATGGTGGGTGACCACATGCGAATCCCTGCTGTTGTATGTTTGTTTTTTATTCCTTGTTCTTTTTTTGGTTCGTTGAGTATAATAAATGCCCTTGCCGCCCTACCACTTCAGCCCCTTCAGCCTTTCACCTGAAAGTCCTGAACACCCCTGAACAGATGACGCGGCTCCTCGGCTAAACCCGTCGTGCTCCATTCCTACCAACCCCAACCGACAACATTGCCTTCTTTTGGGGGCCACGAATCACCTGATTTGCCGATGCTGCAGAAACCAGATACGTTGTAGCAATCACCACTGTCTGGTCTGGTCTTGTCTATTTTCTCTCGAAGAATTCAGTGAAAATAATGTCGGCGAAGGAGGTACGGAAGTGAACAGGATCAGTTGATGATAATCACTTGATCACTGCCCCTTCTGTGCAGAGGTTAGACCAGCGGCTACTGCGGACGGGCCGTCTCGTGGAAATCTTTATTGCGACCCAATTATGGGGGACTCTACCTATCGTTTTTCCAATCACCAATTGTGAGGACTCTGTAACTGCTTGCGTTCAGCGCAAAGGGTGTTTGACATTGAACAGATAGTATTACTAACCCACTTGATACTAACGTAATTCCCCGCCGACCTAGATGGATATTTACTACATGTGTAGTGACGGGATGACTCATCATTGGAGCCTGAACCCTCAGGTCTCAACATCTTTAAGCGGGTGGAGACGCTTAGAAGTAAAGGACGTTGATTGAACTTCTTCCCTCTGGATATTCACCCCTCTTGCTAATCATCAACACCTACATCTACGTCTACTTCCGTGTCGGTGTCTCCGTCTATCTGCGTCTGCGTCTTATCCGACTCCTCTGGAGTTCGGAATCATCTACCGCCGCAGTCCGTCTCCTCTGGAGTTCGGGGTTATTTACGTCTGCAATCCATCTCCTCTGGAGTTTGGAATCAACAACCTGTACTTACGTACAGCGCTGCTTCGCCCGTTGTCCTTCTCTTTTGGAGTTCGGCACCTTATTCAGTCACTTCTCCTTTGGTAAGCGGAGCCCGTACCATGGTAGACCCAACACCAACTTTTCAAGGTTGGGATTGAAACCAGTTCACTCATTGATTTCAACTTCACAGATACCAAAGCCCTCAGCGTACCTACGCTATGGCGGCACCGGTGCAGAAACAGCCTCTTGTCCAGGGTGGTCATATAAAGTCCCCAGACCAGCTACCTTCAACTTTCACATCCTCAACATTGCCATGTGTCTACAGAGACACTATTGTTCTCGCGGCTACCCACCCAACCATCGCCACTGCAGGTATAGCGGATGACGGATGGTTCATCTCCGACTTTTATGCCTTCAATTATCTCCTGAAAGGTAAGGGCAAGGAACAAACTTGGCTCACAGCAGCCGATCCAAACCGACTGGTAGAGAAATACGGGCCCTACTTACATGGAAATCCGTACGAGGAACGGAAAGTCTGCCTTGATGGTGAAATGCTACGCCAGAACAAACTGACCGATGTTACTGTGGTCCGCTCATCTGAAATGATCAAGAGATTCATTTCCGAGGCCAAGCGAGCATCGGAGTTGGCTAAGAAAACCAAAGCGCCACTCCTCCTTCTGATTTTCTGCCACGGACTCCCAAACCATCATTTCCTCCTAAATGACGGTGAGCGAAAGAAGGGTCTAAGTATCCTTGCTTTGAAAGCCGTCCTTGAGCCAGCTGCACGTATTACCCTGGTAACTACGGCTTGCTACTCCGGAGGGTGGGCAGTTACTCCAGAGCTAAACACCACTGCGCTGACAGCTGCTAGTCACGTTCCTGATTGGAACGAGGGCCTTTCTAATGCCTGGGGTATATCGGCTAGTATCGGCCGCAGCTGTGGGTCTATATTTGCGAGTACCTTGATCGAAACTCTATCTAGCACTACAAGTCCTCTACTAGACGGCCACGAGCTTAGCGACTTAAGTGACGAAGGTACCCTCCAGCCAGATGCGCCGACCAATCATCAAACTCTTACATACAACGCATTCTGTCAATCGGTGTTGGATACTTGCCGAAACTCAATTACACGGCTTTGGGAATTCCAGCACTTCAGCTTTAGTGCTCAGAATGATGACTGGGAGTATTCCTGGACTAGAAGAACTGGAATACCACTAGCTCACTTTCGAGAACGGTGGAATATGCTGAGATCCTATCCTTATACGGGACCAGCGGATTTGCGTGACAGCAGGAACACCGACCCCCAAAACCCCAATTTCACTACCCTAGATCCAAGCAAAATAGGTGGGGTACAAGCTGGGAATGACCAGAACATCGTCGACACCATGACGGACCACATGGCCCATGGGAGACTCAAAGAGATGGCGAGGACTTTCCACGAAACCTGTCCAGGAGACTGGACCCTAAGTACCCACATATCCTTGAGTAGTCGTTTGTTCCGCTTCTATGAGCTGGGCTTGGGAACTGAAAACGCGGGCATGTTCGAGGCAACTATTCGGTTCCGATGGGAGGCGGCACTTCTCGCAGACTACGTTGTCGAGACGTTCAGGCTTCCAGTCCCAAGGAATGAGATCTGCATCATGTGGCATGAGGGTGCTTGGGCGAATGCGATCAAGAAGAAATTTCCCGCATCTGAAGTCAGCCAGAGGTGGTCAGCTATAGCTGCGACACTTAAAGATTCCTTTGACTTGCCCCGCCTACCACAACAAGGCCCGCCCTTTGACCGGCCATTGCATTATCTGGTGGCGGCTTTGATCGAGGCTGATAAGCCCGAGAATATATTGGCCGAGATTTGCGATGCTATCATAGAGCTTATGAGAAACGTCAGGACCTTCCAGAACCAGCGCATTTGCCAGAACCCAGAGGTGCGTCGAAGGGGACGCGAATGGCTTAGGTCCATTGGCCGACGAGCGCGAAGATCGCTTTCTCCACGTAAAATGGGGAGCAGGTCAGAATCTGTGTCCGCGTGATGTGGTATCTCCTTCTCTATTCTATGGAACCGTAGAGGATATCGGCCCCGGTGGGATTAGACCCCAAAATGTACTGTGTTACTTTGTACCCATAGCGTGGTATATCTTTGACCACCTGGGCAAGTTTGCTTTTGCTTCAAGTTCTTTTCCGCTGTATCATTCGAAATTCTGTTAAGTTGCTTTGTATCCATATTTAAATCATTCAATTTTGCTTGAACATCAATAGACTTGTCCTAGTCACATTGTAGTACTACGTACTAGTTAAGTCACTAATCTAATAACTCCTACTAACTGACTAACAGGGTACCCGAGGAAAGAGTGATGCAAACTTGCTTCAACTTGATTTTGAAGCGTGTGTTTTGTTTCTAGTACCTAGTTAGGTAGGTGGATAAGTACCTGCTAGCTAGTACTAGACGGAGGCCTACCTACCTTGGCAGGTATACTAGCCTAGTACTTATTATCGAGGACTAGTTCTAAGGTTAGTACTCTGGACTATGCTGATAGTAAGAATGCCACGTTGCTTCCAATTGAATATCCTTGGAAGATTCAACTTTTCTATCTGAACGCCCTCAGGCTCTGCTTCTTCAAGCTTGAAATTATCCTGCTACTTGTCTTTAGATTTGTCATTGTTGCTTCGCTGCATGCCCTTTGCCTTGTGGCGGCCACTGGAATATGGCAGGTGCATAAATAAGGTATTTAACGTGTTTCATGGGTAACCCGGCCACCCGGGCTATCCGGCCACACGTCTCCACCAACGCGTCGCGTGTAGCAACCTCCTTTTTTCAACCATCGCCATGCCACCAATTCGCCATGAAAAGCGTCAAAAATTGATTGAACAAGAGGGTATGATCGAATTTGCTATCCAAGCAATAAAAAACCATACAGTAGCTTCTATTCGTGAAGCTGCGCGCGTATTTGACGTGCCGCGTACAACCTTGCAAGATCGGCTCAAGGGTGTAATTCATAAGCCAATTCAGCGCCCAAACAACATGAAATTGAATCCAATTAAAGAGGATTTATTGGAAAATTGGATACTAGACCTTAATTCGCGTGGCAAAGCCCCCTTATATACTATGGTAAAAGATATAGCATATATATTGCTTGCTAAACGGCTATACTATGGTAAGACTATTACTGTAGGCAAAAACTGGGTATATGAATATATCAAACGTCGGGATACGCTGAAATCGAGGTTTTTACGTCGATATAACGCACAGCGTACCTTATGTGAGGATCCAAAGGTTATTAAGGAATAGTTTCAACTTTTAGCCAACAAAATTACTGAATACGGCATCCTTGACAATAATATCTACAATTTTGATAAAACTGGATTCGCAATAGGGATTACCAGTACTTCAAAGGTTATTACTGGCAGGGACTTCTATAGAAAGCGAAAACTCCTATAGCCTAGTAACTGTGAGTGGATAACTGTGATTGAATGTATCAATCTGAACGAGGTATTACCTCTGACTATTATCTTTAAAGGTAAAAACTTGATGTTAGGCTGGTTTAATACTACACTAAGAGATTGGCGCTTTGAAGTTAGTGATAATAGATAGATAACCGATGCTATAGGTCTTTTGTAGCTTAAAGATTACTTTATTCTGCATATTATCAAGAGGCAACGTAGTACCTACTCACTGCTAGTAATAGATAGTTATAGGAGTTATCTTACCCTATAATTTGATACAATTTGTATAGTAAATAATATTATTACAATTTGTATACCTATATATTCATCATATCTATTACAACCACTAGATATCGGCTATTTTAGTATATTGAAGTACTTCTATAGCCAATATATACAGGATATGGCCCGTGTAGGTACTACCTATATTAACAAGCTTGATTTCCTCAATATCTATCCTACAGTGTATACAGTAACCTACAAAAGCTCTATTATTACTGTAAGCTTTGTAGGCTCTGGTATTATACCCTATTTACTAGAGAGGGTACTACAAAAGCTTAATATATACCCTCTAATACCTACACCACCACTATCTCGTGGTAGTGCTAGTAGCCATAAATTCGTGCTACATACGCCATATAAATCCGTCTATTTTAGACGACAGATATCGTTAATTAAACAATAAATTAAGCAGGATTTATTTGTATACGATGATGAGATACAGTAATAATTGGATCAACTTAGCAGAGGTGCCCAAGCCATAGCAAATAACGCAGCTATTGTAGCTACTAATTATAGCCGTGCAATAGCTGAAAATGGCCGAAAGCAGCGTAAGTATACATCACCTAACGTCCGAATGGCCTACGAAGGTGGTGTTACTGTGGAAGAGATGCAAATACGCCTACAATTGGCAAATGAGACCAATATAGCAGCACCATCGGCACCTCCGCGCGCAGCAAGATCAGGCAATGAGAGAGCGCCACAGCGTTGTGGCAATTGCCGCGAGATAGGGCATAAGCGCAATAGGTGCCCGCTTAATAATAGCACCTAGTTTTTGCAATTTAATGGGTGTTGGTGGATTTATTCATGTTAAATATAGTGGTGGTGTGGATGGGTGGCCGGATAGCCCGGGTGGCCGGGTTACCCATGAAACACGTTAATTGATATGCGGGAAATTTAGAATTTTGGGGAATACTGTGCTGATCTAAATACTGTATCTGAAAGCCCCTTGGGGGCGACATGGTCAGGAACGGGGCCTAGGCTCCCTTCGTCTTGTAGGTCCGACTTTCTTCCAACTTTAAAGCGGCCATATCTTTGGCAACTTCGGCCAACCTGGCGTCCAGAGCGTCTTCTTGCGCATCAAGGTCCGCCCGTTGTTTACGCAGGGATTCCTTTTCTTTTTTTGCGCTAGCCTCACGCAACTCTATCTGTCTCCGTCTCTGAGCAAACTCGTCGTCCCTCTTTTGAGGTAAAGGAGGTCGCTGGCGCGCTGGCCGGGAAGAGCCGATGGGATTTGCGGGCCGCTGTGGCGCGGGATGGGAGGAGCTAGCGGACTTTGTTGGCGCCGGGGGGGGGCAGGGTGGTTGGGGCTACCGGGCCTCTTTGGGGGCTGCGGAGCAGGGTGGGACACGCCGGAGACGTTGGAGACGCTGGTCGTCTTCCGGTGTTGGGGAGCGTCGTTGGTGAGTCTTTCCACAGTCTCGGTGCCGACCCATTGTAGCACATGACCCTTGTCGACTGCGTCCTGGAGGAAGCTCGCGAGATAACGGGTGGAGCCCAGTTTCGCATTAGTGCGGAATTGCTGGTTCCAGATACGCAGATTCACAACGGCAACCAGGAGCTTCCTCGCTCGAGTCATGGCCACATTGAGCCGCTGGTAGTGGGAGACGAAGCCAACATCAGTCGTCGAAAAGGTACGTGGCTTTGTAAACATGAATATTACCACGTTCGACTCCTGACCCTGCGACCCGTCGACTGTCAAACAACGGTCGTACTTCACCCCAGCCGAAGCAAAGCGCTCGATGACCCGTTTCACCTGCGCTCTATAGGGGCAGATCAATACCACGTCCTCAGGCACGATCGGATCGTTGGTGGATCCATCGGCGTACAGTGCCTTGAGGAAAGTCATAACGACGTCGATTTGGCCATCATTGCGCCAGGATGTGCTCCTCTCCGGTTGCTCAGCAACTCCGGGGGCGTCGATCACGATCCGTCGCTTCCCAATAAGTCCCTTGAAGTGGTGGTGGGAGGCTGTGAAAGCCTGCCACGCACTTCCCACACGCTCAGCCTTGGTGTTCCCCGCGCAGGCGGTGATCTTGCTCTTGTAGATGGCCGATGCAGGCCAATCCAAGATGTCAGGGTGGCACCGATAGTTGATTGCAAGGAGGCTAAGAGGGTAGCACCTCGAGAGTCGGGTCATGAGGGAGCGACCAAGGAACTTTGCCCCTTCGTTCTCGCGCAAGGATACAACCGTCGGGGGGGAGCTGATCAGGATCTCCGATCAGAGGGACGGTGCGCAGCGTCAGATACCCTGTAAGTGGTATCATGCTGTCACCTTCGAGGCACTGGCCAGCCTCGTCGCAGAGCAGCGCGTACGGTTGGAACCCAGCCTTAAGGTTCTCGTCGCCGGAAGCGTTGAGTGTGGCGGCGACCACTTTGCATTGACCGATCACCCTGCGCAGGACTTTTTCGTAACAGTTCCTGAGAGAAACCGTCGTGTCCTTGTCCAGAACGCTTTGTCGATCCTGGTCGAGCAGGTCGATGAGCTTCTTCGCGTCGGGCTGCTGGTCGTAGTACTCCGTCGCCTTTTTCACCACCAGTGCCTCGATCTGGCAGTCCGCAAGGGCCTTCTCAACGGAAGAGCTGTTGTCGCTGATGCCCTGCGAGGGCTTCGCCTTGCTAGCGCGGCGAAGAACACCCATTTGGTGGCTAGAAGTTTTGAACCGGCAGTATAGTCCACACCAACCTGCAAGCTTTGAATCCCCTTTCAAAGCCTCATGGAAGGCGAGCAAAAGCGTGTCGACAGCCTGGTTGGACCCGGCGCAGATCAGAACCTTCATTCCCAGGCTCGTGAGGATAAGGAGCATGACCAACGTTGTCCGCGTTTTGCCATTGCCCGGCGGGCCTTTCACCAGGCTGATGCCAGCGACGACCTTGAAAACCGAATTCTCAACGGCTTGACGTTGAGAACTATCCAGGACGTATTTGCCAAGGATAAAATCGATTCGTTCCTTCTGGAGTTCAGGCGGGACCACGGAAATATCCTTCACGTTCAACTCAAAGTAGAACGGACTAGTCCGGCACACCTCCGAGCCTTGCGCGAGGATGGTGCGTTTAAGGGAAAACCCATAACCGTCGCTCTTCGGGTGATCACCGAACGTGGAAGTTCGACCAGCCACCTCCAGTGCATCGATCTGAAGTGCAGTCGACTTCAGATTGACGGTGAGTGTAGCCGTGATCTTCTTGGTCTGGCCGTCCAAAGCAGGATCAAAGTGGGCCCGGGTCAAGATGGCAAAATCCGCTCGGCTTGAGTCTATGCAAGTGCCAGTGCCAATGACCAGTTTCCGAGCTTTCGGAAGAGCCGAGTTTGCGACATTCACCTCGAACTTGGCTTCGATGGTTTCCGGCGGAGCTGGCTTCGGGTCCGCGTTCATCCAAACGTGGAGCTTCCAGTAAGCCTCACCAGACGTCGGACGTTCAAGGATAACGTCGTGAGTCTTGCTCTCACAGAAAACTTCATCGTATGTTGTCCACTGGACGTTTTGCTCGATGATTGTGGCCTCGACTAACCGAGACCGGTGATCCTCCTCGTCCAGAAAGAAATCGAAGTAGGTGTCCCATATCTGATACTGACCATCGTCGTCGAAGAGCCAGGGCATCATGGGTCGACGTGGTGCCTTGCTCGACTCCGGTAGAGGGTTCTGCTCAGCATACCAGAACGAACGCATCTTGCCGTTGGCCTGAAGACTTTTACGTATGTGCCCCACGAGGTTGGTCATATGGCTCTTGATTCCCTCAAAATCATGGCGGCACTTGTTGGGGAACGCAGTCCAGATGTAGACCGTTTTTCCAGCCCACTTGATGTCCTTGAGCTTCTTCCAGGTCGCTAACTGTGCACCCTTCAGTTCCCACGACGGCCCAGCAAAAACAGGGCTCTCAGACGGGCTCAACCGGAAAAGGCACACTTGGTAGTCCTTTTTTAGTTCCGGTATCGCAGACTTCTGGCCTGCTTCGATAAAGGCGTCGTGCCGACGGGAGTCGCCTTTGAGAATCAACTGCATACCTGTTGTGCTGCGGGGAAAACGACGTGCACCTGGCCAAATTGAATATCCAGGCATGGCTGCTGGGAATCCAATCGGACTCTTATTGAGACAGGTGTGTATTCATGTTTCTCGTCGATGCTGAGCGTGCAGAAACGGGTCCGCTTGAGCTGATTGTGGAGATTATTTGGGTAATCTGCTCCAAGAGGACTGCTGAAAAAATCGGGGACATTGGCAGAGCTCGCCATTGCTAATTCAATGATCAGTAAACGGAACAGAGATGAGCTGCTTGCCAGGGAACCTTACCGACGGACTGAAAGAAAAAAAGTCCGAACCTCAGAGAGGACGGATAGGATGCTGAGGGTCGGGAATGAAGATATCTGTCGAAGACGACAAAAATAAGTCCGGACCTCAGAGAGGACGGATAGGGTGACTAGAGTCGAGGGCGGCGATATCTGTCGAAGATACGAACGAAAGCCTGAACCTCAGAGAAGACTGAAAGGGAAATGAGAGTCGAGATGCCGGTTACAGGGAGAACACAAGACGAAACAGTCGAAACAAAGTCCGAACCTCAGAGAGGACGGAAATGACGACGAAGGTCAGGGACAGCGGTTCCTAGGAGAAGGCGAAGCAGATTGGCCGAAACAAAGTCCGAACTGCAGAGAGGATGGATAATGAATAGGGCAGACCGGTCGATATGGAACTTTGAAGTGAGACGCAGCAAGACGAATATCCAGGTGGTGAGGAAGAGGAAGAGATATTAGGTGTGTACTGTCTACGCGGTACGTCTACACGGTACGCCTACGTCTCAGGCACCAGTGCTTGTTACGGCATTGTATGGATGGTGCCGCCTAGGAGCCTGATACCGGTGTTTACATGACCGTTGTCCAAAATAGATTGCTTTTCTTGCTCTTACCCTAGCTATCTAGGAGTAGCTCTTAGTTTCTTCTTACTAAGTGAATTAAAGAGATATATCTATTAAAACTACAAATAGCTTAGTCTCAAGGATAAAAGTTTCTATTGAAGTATAACAAACCTATCCTATAATACGGTATTTACTAGAAATCCTTCAATAAATCTGGGTAACTTCGAACATATAACTATAGGAAAGATAATTTATTATTATGCTTACTTAACTGATTAGAAAATCTGTTATTACTCCTTAAGTAATAGATCCCTTATAATTAAGTATAGAATAAAATTTTAGACCAGGAAAAGCTCTTAGACATAGGTATAAAGCTAGCTAGGTGACAAGCAGTAGTAGCAGCACTCTAATCTTATATAGATTGACCAGGTACCGAAGCTTCTGCATCTCAATAGCTAACAGAAGATGCAGCATAGTTAGTGTGTAACCTCTGGGATATCCTTAATATCCACAACATACAAACTGCCGAATATCAGACAGCATATTCAAAGTCATCACAGTTATCACAAAATTTGATGAAGGAGATACAGACTTTCCTACAGAATCACCAACAGGCCATTCAGCAATAACAAAACCAGCCTTAGTCAGCCCAACCAATAGGTTAGGTTCCCTAGGGCCAGCCACAGCAAGGCTGACCTATTCAGCACAATTAATTAAACAGCCCCTAGAACCTTGGCTAGCTCCTACTATAGATCTAGGTCAAGGTTAGCTTACTAAACTTTTATCTACTACTAAATATCACCAAATATGAATTCCCGAGGCCTGGTTATGATACGGAATTGTGCTCTAGAAGCAGAAAGTCAGATAGGCCCGGATTACGGACCTATATCAGTCCTTCTCTTAGCATCAAGCTACGGGTAATATGATATAGGAGGAGGTACAGGAATTCAAGAACCGTTCGCTAGCTACGGAGAAGCTGTTCCGTGAAGGTAGTGATTTCCTGAACGAGTTCAAAGAGCAGCAAGAGAGCTTCCAAATACAATCACAGCAGCAAACCTAGTCGATAGTCAACCAGGCCTAGCAAAAACAGGGAGCTACAGTGGCACAGCAGAACAAAGCTGCTCCTGTAGCAGCCGTGCAGCCACCCCAGCAACCACCCCAGCAGGCGACTCCGAATCAACAACCGCAAAACACGACAAGTTCGATGCCAGGACAGGCGCCTACCCCAGCACCCCACACTTCAACTTAGACAAAGATACGGCTCTTAGTCAGACTTAAGCTCGAGAGGTAATTTCGTCGTCGACATCACAGTAATAGCGATAACGTATCTGGCTTACATAGCCTCGGCAAGCTAGGTTGAGAAGGCGCTAAATATGGCAAACACTGGATTCGTGGTGTCTGGCAATAAAACCAAGCATGATAAGGAGCAAAATAACTTATAAGGGTTCATTTAGGTAGAGAAAGGACTGAAGACTTGCAAAAAAAAAAAAATTAACATAAGAAGAAAAAGAGCATACAATAGCGAGGATTCGCATGTGGTCACCATACTATACTACTAGGCTACCAGGTAAGGTTAGATCGCTTCCTGGTATATCAACTAGAGATTAAACTCTTCTTCAGTAGCCACACGTCGGCAGGTTAGTAGTATGGTGGGTGACCACATGCGAATCCCTGCGGTTGTATGTTTTTCTTTTTTTGCTCTCTTGTTTTGCTTTATTTGATGAGTTTAACTTGTTTTATTTTTCTCCTGGCATTGTATTACCTTGCTTCAATCTAATACTAATAGGTAGACCACGTTGTTTCCATCACTGCCCATCTGGTTCCGTACCTAGGTATCTAGCTAGGCATTAGCTTTCATCTATAAAAATAGGCACTAGTAGTTAAATTTTGGTCAGTAGTGCAAGACTAATGGCTAAACCTTGAAATTATGTGGTTATCGAAGTTTCTCTCTTTCTTTTCTACTGAATTCCCTTCACGATCCTTGTGGGAGATCTAGGTCCACGATCCATGCTGGCTGTACCGGTAGAACTTTCTCCCCTTCGATTGCAGCATTCACGAAAAGGGTCTGCAAGCCCATCTTGAGCGGGCTTGGATCAGAAAAACAATGGCTGGTAGAGAAAGCCCCGGCGGGGATCTTGGCTACCTTTTCTCGTATTGTAGATAATTTTTCTATTATCATAGATCTATCGTTGTCGATATCAGTCAAATACGAAGGCTTGGCACTCGATGTCTGGCGCCAAGTGATGAGCTTGGCTCCCCAGCCTTCATGGATGTGACCAAAGCAGTGCATACGAGGCCGAGCTCGAGCTATCGCTTCGAAAAGAAAAGGGCACCCTGCTCGCTCAGCAGAGTAAGTCATATCCATTATACCTTTCGGAGGACCATGGGTAATAGCAATATCGACGTTATGAATTGAAAAATCATGACCGTGATCAGGGTGGTATTGAAATCCCCAATCACCTTGCGATGGAGTGTATGGGCTGGCATAGACTCTCAAAGACGCGCCGTTTCCTAATCGAAATTCGTGAGTTCCTTCGTCAAGGAAAGTAATTCCAACTTCTCGGTCAAATAACTTTCTCGCCTCGCCTTCGTAGCCATACATCTGTTGGACCAGGGTGGGATCCAAAGGTGTTTTGACGTCAGCCACTTTTCTTTGGAAGGTAGGAATATCCATCGTGAAGTCATGATTTCCGGCTATTGCAATTTTAAGTGGTGCGTTGATGGCATGGAGGAGGCGAATAGAGGCATTGTATTCCTCAAGCTTAGACTCTGTGGTCAGGTCTCCACAGTGGATGACGACGTCTACAGAATGGCTCGGGGTATCTTTTGCAAGCGTCTCGAGGCCATGTGTGTCGGATATCACGAGAAACCGTGTTTTGACAGGGCGCTGGCGATCTGCCATCGTGAAGTAAAATATTGAATAATTTGAGCGATGTGAGGAATTTTAGAAAATTCAGCAACAGGAACGAGTTCTGGTAAGTCTTTTTGAACTTAAGTCCTAAATGCTGTAACGGCAACAATGAGCGTGATTGTGTGAAGGGATGAATGGTAAAGGGCGTGTATTGTGTACAAAGCTCCATAGCTGCTACTGGAGATAGCAGGACGAGATGACTAGACACTCACGTGCAATATTAAAGTCTAAAGAACCAGCCATTACAAGATGCAGCATCACCACTCCGTTAAGGACTAGTACTAGTACCTACTAGTTAACTAGCTGGTACCTTCCCCCATGGAGAGATACTAACCATGGATATATGAGCGGCACCAACGGGGCCCATGACAAATCAGAAATCCAATATTACATATCAAAGATACTACCTAGGTAGTATTGGGGCAGGGTTGAAAGAGTGAAAACTGTTTATTTTCAAGTTATTACTCAAGTACATCGGAGTGCCTTGTCTATTCTTTCCCTATTAAAATCTACGAGGACCCGGCTAACGCATATGCTTTTGAATTTACGATCTAATAGAAATTACCGAGATTGGGAATTTATTGTATGATTATCAAAATAGTAGGCCTACTTCTGGAATCATCGTATACAGGGATTGGAAGGCTTCTCATCCTAGATAGTAGGTGATCAGGTTAGATAGTTTTGCTTGGAAAATGATATTTTGGTATTAATCAGTATGATACAAGAGGTGCGTGTGTTATTAAAACAATTTATACCAAGATGGGACTTTCTATCGGGGTCCTGTGCCTGACCAACGCCTGAATCTCGTCAAATTTCCGACTCATGAATCTTTTTTCTCATCTTTTTGGTCATTTTCTTTCGCGTTGGCCTTGGCTTCTTCCTTCGCTTTCTCTTTCTTGGCCTCTAACTGCTCACCAACTTGGATGATGGCTCGCTCCGCTTCAAGCGCCAACTCCGGTGCTTCAAATATAGATGCTAATCTTTTCGCGTCGGACATTTTTAGTAATATGCGATCATCGCATTGCTCCACACCATCAACCATATCAGAAATGGATGTATCGGCCGGTGTGTTATCAAGGGCGCGCGAGGCTCGTTTGGCATACAGCTCCTCCAATTCTGGGGGAGAAATAGGGTTGATAAGGTTCTTGTCAACGAGAAATTCGAGATGGCGGGAACCATTCAATGCTACAGAATTGACTGTTAGTGGTTGGGCTCGGACAATTCGCGAATAGGGTCAACCAACCGCGCCAGTGAGACCATCCTCGGTAGACCAGGTAGAAGAAAGGGATGTTCGGGACTCTGGACATTCGGATCATTCGTTAGCATTCTGTAGATCTTTCAAAAAAACCATGCCACTCCCAAAAGAAACTTACACTGGGATCAAACCCAATGGTGCCGTAAAGGGGGCTATGCCCAAGCTCCACCGCATCTTCTTTTGGTGGAAATCTTGTCGTTCCGTGGCGATGGTACGGAGAATTGCGGGAACCTTTTCCAATCGCAGAGCATTTGCCGGGTATAGGACTTCAATTTTCTTGGACCCATATTGCTCATCAATTCTTCGCTGTGTTGTGAGGGACGGAATGCTTTTGAGACCCCATTCTTCGAATGGGATTCGTTGCTGGACCTTATTTCCCCACGTCACCAGGTGTTTCTTCCAGCCCTTCTCAGCTTCCTCCCAGCCAGCCCATGTTTGCGCAGCCTTCGTCGTCACGCGGTCCAGTATAGAAAGTTCTTTAGAGGCATCTCTTCGGAGCGGTCGCGCATATATCAACGCCCGTCTGGTCGAGATAGGGATCAAGAAAAGGCGCATCACAGCGGGGAAGTGGGTGTGGAGTTCGGGACCGGAGAGAAAATATCGAGAAAGTCAAGACGAAGGAAAGGAATATGAAAAGGGAGTGAAATTCAGCAGACCATGCGCTTATGTGTGCGCCCAAGGGCCTTGGAAGGTTGGAGTGAAAGTGAAAATGAGTGGTGAAAGTGAAAGTGAAAGTGATGGATCGCACTAGGGGGGGGAAAGGACGTCATTCCGCGCGAACCACCCAACTCGTTTTTGTCCCGAGGCCTTCCCCAAAGCTGCCTTGCTTTGTTTCTCTTCCTGCTGCATCCACCACCTCACCACCCCGCGTCCCGATTTTCATTTATCCCTCGACTCGAGTCTGCTACTCTCTAATTTGTGCAGTTTACCAGGCTGTCACATCCTGATCAACAATCTTGGACATGCACCTACGAAATTGACGCCTTCCGCAGTCTCCGAGTCCCGCCCTATACCACCTCCCATGGATGCGAATAGCTCCAAACAAGGCGCTCTGGGACGTGTCCTCAGTGAAAAACTTTCTGAAAAGCTTACCTCCGGCCCGTCATCACCAATTGTACCCGCGCCCTCGAACCATCTGAGCATCGATACCCAGGCCGCAGCTCTGCGCAATGGTGCTTACGACTCACCAGCCACCGCGTCGCGAATTCCAAATGGGCAGATAGAAGAACTCGTACGATCGCAACATTTCACTTTAAGAACTCTGCCTCGTATGTCAATGGACTTGAGCTTCCCTTTCCTTGATTTGCAGTAAAAATATCAGTTCAGTGTCACTAACTTTTCGCTCTCGTAGCATGGATTCAGTCTGTTGAAGCCGCCGACGACGAAGGAGAGGATGCCACAGCAGCCGATCGCCTTTTACCTTCTCAACCGAGCGATGCATTTGTAGCTCAGCATAATCATTCACCTCATGCCTCGTCAAGCCACCACTATACCCCATCACCACAACAACCGCTTTTTGAGGATGACCGTTCGCCCTCCACGGAACGCGAATCACGCTGGATAACATTCTCGCGATCTATACAATACCCTCGGGAACATGGTACCGAGAATAAAGAAGTCACACCGGAATGGTTGCTCGAGAACCATGGCAGTTACGCGGATCCCTGGCGAGGGAAGCACCTCGAAGGCGACAGCCCGGAGTATCCCTTGCACTCGAAAAATCGTCGGGAGATCTGGTTCAAGCGGTTCCAGAGTACTCTTCTCAAAAGTCCAATCGTGCCGCTGATCTTACGTTTAACTGTCTGGTGCTTCTCGCTCTCTGCTCTCGCTTTGGGTGGATCTATCCAACATTACTCTAATCAAGGCACCCACTCCCAAGGGCCATCTGCCCTAATGGCCATCATTGTCGATGCCGTCGCCCTGGTCTATCTACTTTATATTACGTTTGATGAATACACCTCAAAGCCCCTGGGCCTGCGTTCGCCTTCGGCAAAGGCACGACTTATCTTGTTGGATCTGGTTTTCATCGTCTTCGATTCTGCCAACCTTAGCTTGGCATTTGATTCTTTATCAGAGGTGACTGGATCATGTACCGAAGCAGAGGTCAACCAACAAATAGACCCTCGTAACGACAGGATTTGTGTTCGCCAGAAAGCCTTGGCATCGGTTCTCCTGGTGGCTCTGCTTGCCTGGCTAATGACATTCTGCATCAGTGTCCTCCGGTAAGTACCAGCGGTTTCCAGGAAGATGCCTCACTTAGATACTGATATCATTCTAGGCTTGTTGAGAGGGTGAAACATTGAGTGCATAATTCCTATGGTTGCACTTTTTGATTCCTTCCAAGCTTGCGGTATCGGTCGGAGAAGTATATTCCGACGGCATGCATCGTCGCCTACCTAATCTTACTCAATGTTGAATCCTGGCAGATTGATTCATGGACCGCTATGAATGTGCCAAATCACTTCCCAGGATAGCCCTTAATTTTGTCCTGCTCCACCACCCGACCACAAAACACGCTCCACTGTTTCCCAGGCTGATACAAGCCCACCCACCATACGAAAATGTTCATCTCCAAAACATAGGCCCGTCCAACCCGCGACAACCAAAAGTCTCATGGGCATTGGCGTGGAAATGGCGTCGGCTATACACAATATAAACCCATTAGAGTACAGCTACTGTGACCTCGTTCAAGTGCCGTTTGATCTCAGCGGTGAAAGCGCCATGGTATATCATGAAAGAGTTCCCTCGAATCCCGGTTTTGGAGATGAGCTCCCAAGAGCAACTCTGATGGCAAGTCACCTGGACCTCTGATGGTTAATGAAAGGTCATACCTGTGTTGCGCTCGTCTTCTGCTCTGAATATAGATTTCATTCTAGATTTACCGGCAGTGCTATGTACTATGTACTATGTAACTACTGGTCATGGCATTCCCAATCAGAAAATCAGAACATCAGAACCCTGACCTTCACCATGACAATGACGTCATTTCGGAGACTGTGATTACTCCCAAGGCGTGCGATTGCTTGGAAACGACTGAGCTCTGTATGTCTTGGTCTGATCCTTTCGTTTCAATAATTTGTGTTTCTTTCTTCTTCCTAAATCGTCTTACTATAGATGTGCTTTTGTTATCGCATGTTAGGTTAACAACCTTTAAGATCAAGGTCTAGATCGCTGATTGTGTGAAGTGATACCACAAAACCCACCCTTTAAATGGTGAAATAATGAAGACTCTTAGAGTAATAATATACCATCCCCTAGAGTTTTGGAACAACTTACCACTAGTATATCCATGTTCAAAATAGTGGACGGTAAAGCTGATAAAAGTCTCTGGCAAAACAACCAAACCCCAATGGGCAACAAGCGGTGATCGCCTTCACAGACCCTCACCGCCCGCTGCTGACCGCCCGCGGTCGACGCATCGAGGTCCCCACGCATCTCAGCCTCATCTTGCCGCCACACTCGTCTGCCTGATCTCTCTTCTGCCTTGCTCTCACTTGTTTTGCTTGGGAGGCATCGTTTTTTATTTTCTACTCTCTCTCTCTTTGAAGCGTCTCCTCCACCCAAAAGCAACTGCAGTTTGATTCTGCACCGAAAATTACACGCTGTGACTCGTGGCGCTCTATCCCATCTCCGTCCCTGGGAGATCAAGCCTCGCTTGTACGCGCTCCTTCAAAGAAACCGACTTGATCTGTTGTATGGCGTGTCCCGGGACTTCTCGGCTGATCTTTCATTGTCTTTGTTCCAGGATCACTTCCTTCTTTCGTCCTTGCTAGACTTCCCCACCTGACCTCCCCTCCCCAACACTATGGCCGCCATGCTTCAAACACCGCATAAAGATGACCTCCCCGAAACGTGAGTCCAGATAAAAGCCAAACGTATAAGATAGAGCAGGGCTGATTCTTTTCCAGGTGGTCGTTCCTCGAGGCGGGAATCGATAATGTGATGATGAAGCTTGAGGAAGGAGTTGACATGAAGCATGTGAGTGACTCGAACGCCCTTATCCATAACGAGGCAACTGGCTCTCATTTGAATGTCCTCAAACTAACTTTTGGTCATAATTCCCCAGTACATGGCTCTTTACACGTACGTTTAATGCCCGCGCCGATTTTGTTTTCCCCGCTCACAGGCCTACCACAGCGCCGTCCACAACTTTTGTACCTCACAGAAAGCCGTCACCAGCAGTCAAGGTCTACAGGCTCACCGAGGAGGTTTGTCATCCTCAATACTAGCCCGCATTGCGGGTTCCCTGGAAAGAATTTCACTAACTGAACGCCCTATGCGCTCAGCACACCTCCTGGGAGAAGAGCTTTACAAGCTATTAGGCGAGTATCTATCACGCCATCTGGCTGTTGTCTACAAGGAATCCCAGAGTCACGCCGAAGAAGCTCTCCTCGCATTCTACATTCGCGAATGGTCCCGATACACTACCGCTGCCAAATACATCAACCATTTGTTCAGTTACCTGAATCGACACTGGGTGAAGCGCGAGATCGACGAGGGCAAGAAGAATGTTTACGACGTTTACACTTTGCATCTCGTCAAGTGGAAGGAGGATTTCTTTGAGCACGTTCACGAGAAGGTGATGGATGCCGTGCTAAACCTTATAGAGAAACAGCGCAACGGCGAAACCATCGAACAATCACAGATCAAGAGCATCGTTGATTCATTTGTCTCTCTGGGCCTGGACGAGAACGATAGCAAGAAGCCCACCCTTGAAGTCTACCGAACCTATTTCCAAACGCCATTCATCGCAGCCACTAAGCAATATTACGAAAACGAATCCCGGCAGTTTGTGGCGGAGAACAGCGTTGTCGAGTACATGAAGAAGGCGGAGGCTCGACTTGCAGAGGAGAAGGATAGGGTCGGTCTCTATTTGCATCCCGATGTCACCAAGGCACTTACTGAGACCTGCCTCGACGTCCTTGTCACTGCCCATTCCAACTTGCTTCGCGATGAGTTCCAGATTCTCCTGGATAATGAGCGTCAGGAAGACCTTGCCCGGATGTACCGACTTCTATCTCGCATCAAGGAGGGATTGGACCCTCTACGCGCTACATTTGAAAACCACGTGAGACGAGCTGGCCTGACTGCGGTTGAGAAGGTCGCATCCGAAGGCGATAACTTCGAGCCCAAGCTCTACGTGGACGCCCTTCTGCAAGTTCATACCAGGTATCAAAATCTAGTTGACGAAGCTTTCAACGGCGAATCTGAGTTTGTGCGTTCTCTCGACAACGCTTGTCGCGAGTTTGTCAACCGAAACCGCATCTGCAAGACCACAACGACTCGCTCTCCAGAGCTCCTGGCAAAATACACCGATGGTCTACTGAAGAAGGGTTCCAAGGCTGCGGAGGAGTCCGAACTGGAGGAGATGCTCACGCAGATCATGACTGTCTTCAAATACATCGAAGACAAGGATGTTTTCCAAAAGTTTTATTCCAAGATGTTGGCGAAACGTCTCGTGCATGTCAGCTCTGTGTCCGACGATGCAGAAACCAGCATGATCAGTAAACTGAAGGAAGCCTGTGGTTTTGAATACACCAACAAACTGCAGCGCATGTTCCAGGACATCCAACTCTCCAAAGACCTCAACTCAAATTACAAGGACCACCAAGAAAAGACATACGATGATGACGACCGCAAAAAGATGGTTGACTCGCACTTCCAGATCCTTGGAACTGGCTTCTGGCCCCTCAACCCTCCCACAACCCCCTTCAATGCCCCCACCGAGATCAACAAGACCTGCGAGCGGTTCCAGCAATTCTACTTCGGCAAGCACAATGGTCGCAAGTTGACCTGGCTGTGGCAACTCTGCAAGGGCGAAGTTAAGGCGAATTACATTAAGAACGCTAAGCTACCTTACACCTTCCAAGTGTCTACTTACCAAATGGGCATCTTGCTGCTGTTCAACGAGACCGACACCATGGGCTACTCCCGATATCCAAAAGGCGACAGCACTAGGCCCAGAAGTCCTTGATCCTAACCTCAGTATCCTTTTGAAGGCGAAGGTGCTCCTGGCAAGCCCAGAGGGTGCCAAGCCTGACCCCTCAACCACTTTCACCCTCAACTACAACTTCAAAAATAAGAAAATCAAGGTCAACCTCAACATCCAGATTAAGTCGGAGCAAAAACAAGAATCGGATGATACCCACAAAACCATAGAAGAGGACCGGAAACTTCTGCTCCAGGTACGAATCAATCTCCCTTCCCCTTCCCTTCCGACACCTCGCTTTGCATTGTTCTATTCTTTCTAACTTTATTCAGTCGGCCATTGTCCGTGTCATGAAATCTCGAAAGAAGATGAAACACGTACAACTGGTGCAAGAAGTCATCCAGATCGTCAAATCTCGCTTCCCGCCTAAGATTTCCGATATCAAGAAAAACATCGAAGCTCTCATGGAGAAGGATTACATCGAACGTCTAGACGGGGACGAAATAGCTTACATTGCTTAAAGTCACGTCCTTACCGTGTGCCTCCCCCTTCATTTCTCGTTCCTCCTTAGCTCATCGCACCAGACACACCTGTTTCTATGCTTCCGTTTCCCCCGCATCTCTTCTATTATCGTCGCCCCTCTGCCTCGTCTGATCCGGCTCGAATAGTTTCCACCTTTGCTTATTGCTGCTACAATATTCTTATTAGAAAAAGGAAGGGGAGCGACGAGGGTTTGAGGCCCAAAGTGACCGAGCGACCCGGAATTGACGAGGAGGGGGAATCTTTTTTTTTCTTGCTTGGTTGGGATAAGGGAGCTTCGGAGCACAAGAACGACGCATTTTGTGTTTATTTTATTCCATCTTTCATCATAGCGTTGAGACGACAGATCAATGATAACCCGAATTCTCCTTTCTTATATTTTTCCACTTGTATAACGCTAAAATCGACCCTTAGACCTCAAAGTCCCACCGTAGTCTACCGCTATCTGATTTATTGAAAGAACCCTTAAGAAGTTCCTTTCATTTTGGCCACGCGGAGCTAGATACGCGAACTTGAATGTAGCAGGATTTTCCTCTAGATTGCCTAAAAATACGATGAAAGCTCTGCACAATTAAGATATATGTAAATTACAATGCAATCAATATCTAGTTCCAAGTCCTAGAAAGACACGCAAGTTGACTCGGATCGTGTGATGCGAGATCCCTAAAAAGGAAAGCTGGAAAAGTAGAGAGAAAAAAGAATGCCAAGATCGTATCGCAATTCTAGCAAGCAAGTTCAATGGCGTGTTTGAGAAGGGGATTTGGTTAAAGTGTAGTATAGACAAAGACAATCGGAGAATGAGAATGGTGTTCTAGAATGGGTATGCCGCGCTACAATGCCAAGTACCAAAGATAAGAAAGGGGCGAGGGAAAGAAGTAAAGGGGGAAAACCTTGGAAGGCAACAACAAGTAGATGACAAGAAAAAGGAGAATGCGTCACTCAAAACATATGTACTGTCGTGATGGACGAGGCGCAGAAAGGGGACCTATTTGCTAGAAATAGAATCCTTGGCCTCGTGTGATTGTTCTTTTTCTTTAACGGGCAGAGCAGTCAACGAATCATCGGGTCGCGAATCAGCGGTCTTCTTTGAATCATGTGTATTTTCAGCCGCTGTAGACTCGCTGGGGTTTAGGTCCACGCGGAGTCCCTCGTTGGGCGTAAGTGAGACGCTGGTGAAACCCTCCGCGTCAGCAGCTTGTAATTGTTGCTGCTGCTGTCCTGTGACCTTCTCAGCTTCAAAGGGATTCTCCTCCGTGCCAAGACCGTGTGCTGGGAAGCCCTGAGAGAGGGGAGACTTGGGGAAAGGGGAATCGGCACTCTCGTCGCGTTTGAATTCACCGCTCTCGCGACGCAGAAGAATATTACTCCATCTCTTTCTACGGCTTAGACTGCGCGACAGACCCCCCTCGGTATCTTCGCTTTCTCGCTGCATCGAGCGACGACGGCCGCGGTCTGACTCGGTGATGGTTTCGCTGACGATGGACAGAGATGGTGCCGATGGTGATGGGGCAATTGCGCCTTGTTGCGGGCTTGGCGAAGCGCTGCGCTTTTCTTGCCACTCGCGTCGCTTCTCGTTCGCCCATGACCCCCATGAACTGAAGTATGCGCCGGCCTTTTGGCTGGCCTGGGCCGCTGTAGCTTGGGCCTGAGCGACGTCAATTGAAGCTCTTGGACGGCTCGCAAACCAAGCGCCTGATGTTTCGGAAGTGGAATCATCGATGGATCCCTGTGAAGGGGACGCGGGGGGTATCGATCGAAGCGCGCTGTGGCTGAGATGATCTTTCTTCGTTGCGCTTCTTTTGGTTCTCGCGCACGGTCTCCATGTCGGACCAGAATCTGTTGTACACTGCGCTGACTTTTTTCTGGCCTGTCGCAAGGTGTCTGCCGAGTGCCTCCCGTCCCTCACGAACCTTTTCGTCAAGATGGAGGTCGGCCACTTGCTGGGATAGTCGACGTTGGATATCGTCCACGGTCAATCCACCGGCGCTTGGGTGTCGGGGTTCGGTGATAGAAAACAGGAGTGCATCCGAGGTGAGGCGCGAGAAGAGTGCATAGTTGGAGGTCTTCTGCCACTGGATCAAAAATTCAGTGTTAAAGTCGACAGCAGGGTCCCCTTCGATATTGAAGTTTTGTAACTGCGCTCTGCTGCGATGGCCAGAGTCACCGGAAGTGTACGAGCTGAGTTCTTCGTGGTACTTCATGGAAGATAATAGGGCCAGCAGATACTCCTCAAACTGCAATCGAATAAACTCTTCGGAGCCCATAAAACCAAGGGTCTTCGGGCGTGATGGGTGATCTTCATCCCAAGTGTCATTAACAATTTGAGTGAGTAGATCAATCCAGCGTCTGTCGGCGGTGGAAAGAGCCAAAGCATTGCGGAGAGGCAAAGAAGAGATGCTAATACTATCTTCATCAAGCTGATGGTCCACAAACTTCATTAGAAATGTTATAAACCAAAAAAAAGCGGACTACTCACGTTGATTAGAATATCACTGTAGCGGTCCTTCTGTTGTAGAAGCAATGAATTCGTAGATCCCACAACGTAGGACTTTGTACCATCGTCGGCCAACAGATCCAGCTGTTGAAGAGGGGTATAGGGCCCGAACATGCTTCCCTGGAAGGAGGGTTAGGGTCCAGTCGGAATTCCTACTTGAGGACAACGCATACCTTTCCAAAGATCTGCAATGGTAAACCCATGTATGCCAGCACTATCGAAAGATTAGCAACTCCATAATTGAAGGTCGGACTTGAGAGATGCCTACAAGAGCTGCGATCACTAGTCTTAAGAGAAGTTGGCTTCTCGACGCTCTGTGCATAACTGTCGAATGAAGGGTCTGCGCAGTCTTCCAAGTGGTTGATAAGACCGGGTATTAAGGATATAAGTGAAAATTGGAGCATGCATAATCTTTCACATCGTGTACCGAAGAAAAGCATCTTCATCAATCAGCAAGATTCGTTATAAAGCTCCCATCGAGGGAAGAAGATGCCGTACCTTGGGCTGCAATAGCAATGCCTTGAAGAGTACTAAAGTCTGGTACTTAAATTCGTGAATCATTTCTCGTAGAGAAAGACCTTAAGTCCAAGTCAGTCAAATGTCGCGAATCAAAGCACCGGGAGAATACTAACCCAAGTTCTGATCTTTCGGGCCATCCTTCATCAAGCTTATCACCAAGCCCTCGTGAAATTTCTAGATCAAACATGAGCCAGCGGTTCATTTTTTTTCGAGTTCCTGGGGCCATATGTACCTTCAAAATATCGATATCGGAAAAGTCGCTATCCATCCACGGTTAGCTCAGCTCATTGGGCCATTTCGAATAAAAACTCTCTCATGTGGGATGTTCCAGCCACTCCCCTACCCACAAGAGCTGTTTCCAACATACCGTTGAGCAAACCACGCCGTAGTTACGACAGAGAGCTTCTCGCGCAGCTGGCCTACCCTCTGCGGGGAATCGGTGACGACAACCACCGCCTTCTGTACCGTAGATCTCGTGACGTCCGGCGGGCGATTGAGGAGGAGCTTGGCATCGAGTTGGCGCGAGCAGGCGATACCGAATAGAGAGGTTTCAGGAATATCGGGTGTTTCTCTGCCGCGTAGTGTAAAATAGGAGAATTCCTCGGTCGATCTAGTTATGAATCCCAAACATCAGCCGTTTGTTCTCCACTATAAAACCAAGGGCTGCCATGTCGACTCGAGAGACATGGCGCACTTTTAGGTATGGTCCGGGAGGGTAATGCCGTACAGGTGAGCGCCGTCGGACAGAGCCATGAACGGCAGCAATGACCAGTCATTGTCTGTGGCAGGGTTCGCGCCTTCGTTGGCGATGCAATGTTCGATTTCCGGGCCCCTGCAGTTTGAATTAGCCTATGTTTCAGTCGGGACATTGCCACGAGACAAGTTGTCTTTGGTAGCTGGGTCATGACTGCGGGGAAGCACGCACCGCGCATGGTGGAAATCAATCACCAGGACAATCGGATCTTGTTTATTCGGAATAGCCATGGAGGCGGTCGTGCGGGGAAGAGCAGAGATTGGGGATAGCGAGTATAAGAGTTAGGGGGGGGTTCTCCACGGCCCAAATTGTCCCCATAAAAACACGAGCGCAAGGGAGCTGGGGTCAAAAGGAGAGAGCAAGTTCCATGTACGGAGTAGTTATGGCCTCCCGGGGATTTTGATAGGCTATCGCTCACGTGTTGATTGCGGGCGGTGTGTCCCACCCCGAGGTCCCACTCAGCCCCGCGGTGACCTTACCAGAAGCCTTGGTGGTAAGGTAAGAATAGATTAGTATTTTAAGATGGCTAACTAACCTACAGATAGAATTACAAGTGATAGAGGAATGAGAAATTGTTCTTTCTCAAATCCGATTGTACCGTTTGGTAATGAAATGGTATCCCCTGATCACCAGCCGATTCTTAACGACGCCGAACTAGCTATGGACAATTGGCTTTCAATAGGCCAATAAAAGAAAAGTAAGGAAAAGTAAAGCAAAGTAAAGACGAACATGCCCACTTTGCAAAGCTTCTCAGTTAAAACAGATGTATGATTTGGGTGCTGTGCCTCCCTGGTTGGAGGTGGTAAAATTAACCGGGGAGGAAAACAATCCCAGAAAGGAAAAGGAAGAAAGAGAAAAAAAACACGAGTGCAGAAAAAGATACTATGGTAGAAATTATGGTTCGTTGGATCATGAAATTCATGCGAAATTCTGGGAGACGCCTCCTTGCACGGAACCACCAGAGACCAGAGCCTGGCCAGCCTCGGTTCCTTGGTCAATATTGTGAAAGTCGAGAATTTCCGAGTACCTATTGGGGAAAGAAAAGAAAAATGTCAGCCACGTAATAAACTCATGCACACAGGGGTTACCCACATCATGATCTTCCAGGTATCCACAGGTAGGTCGGCATCGTTGAACGACCAGTCGAACTTCTCTTGCGCGACCGGCTCGTCGGTGGGGTCATGGTACGGGGCCAGGTATTCATGCGCCAGCGCTTCTCCGGCCCGGACTCGCTTCTTGGGGTCGAACACCAACATCCGCTCAAGCAGATCAACGGCTAAAACTTTGTCAACGGAGGCACACTAGGGGTGGGGCTGTGGGAATCGAATGTCACGAACCATCGGCATCGGCATTTCGGAACTTATTCGCCAGGGGTTGGCGCTCGCGCTTCGGCAGGGACTTGACAAATCGCAGGGTCTAGATCCAGAGGAAAGAAGAAAAAACAATTAGCCAAGGTCCGGATCTTGCGCTACCTCATGACAGGGTGGGACTCACGTTTTCGCTGCAGATAGTCTGGATCACATCGTCGGGCGGAGTTCCCAGTAACTCGGTGATGATCGAGAATTGGTTGACATGGTCCTTTCCGGGGAAAAGTGGCTTGCCCTCCAGCATTTCGGCGAAGATACAGCCCGCACTCCAGATGTCCACCTCAACGTCGTACTTCTGCCATGTGAGCATGATTTCAGGCGCACGGTAGTATCGCGTTGACACATAGCCAGTCATTTGCGGGTCTTGAATGCGAGCGAGGCCGAAATCGCAGATTTTCAAGTCGCAGTTCTCATTGATCAGGATATTGCTGGGCTTCAAGTCGCGGTGGACTACACCAGCGGAGTGGACATATTTCAATCCACGCTGTGGGCAGTTAGTCAAAGAAAGAATCGCAGAAGATCCCAACGAGAAAGATCCCCAGGCATTTATAGACACCAAAGCAACTCACGAGAATTTGATAGAGGAAGTACTGGATGAATTGTTTCTCAAGAGGGCGAGAGGTAAGCAGTCGGTGGAGGTCAGTTCCCAGAAGCTCGGTAACAAAGTAACTAAAGTCATTAGTCTGCGTGTCGGTGTCCAAGCGTATCATATACGACATACATATCCTCAAGAGGAGAGATAAAGATGTCGCTAAGACTGATGATCTGTGTGAGGCGTTCAGTACATGTGAGCTAGCTCTGGAGAAGGGTACATTGATACGAAAAGAACCCACATTTTCATGGCGGAGGTGCTTGAGAAGCTTGAGCTCTCGGTAGGTCCGTTTCGATAGAACCGGAGTGCTGAATGGCTTCATGATCTTCTTGACGGCGACTGGCTGGCCGGTTAATTGGTCGCGCGCCGAACTACCAAGCACATGATGGTTAGCGGATGGGTGAATATTGCCGACGGGGGGCGCGCGTGCGCGCGCCAGAACAGAGATGGAGCTGATTCTCACCACACGAGGCCAAAGGCACCCATGCCCACCGGCTGCAAATCCGAGTACCTAGAAGAAGAAAAAACACGATCAGCAATGGGATTCACGCGCCCGGGCGGGGCACAGGGCAAGGTACCGGCTGGTAATCTCGAAGGTGGTGCCGAAGATCTGGGAGCGAACGAATTCGGCCATAATGAAAACGAGGCAACTTTTGTGTTTTTTTTGTTGAGAAAAGACAGACACAAGACGAAGAGGAAAGGGGTGAAGCCGACGAGGGGCCTTGGAAACGTATGTGGGGAAGGGCCTTCTGCGGTGAGGCAGAAAACAAGGACGATGACGTTTGCGAGCAGGTTTCTGCTTGCTGCGGCTGACTCAGTTGGGTCTAGCCTACTCTGTACATCCTATTGTAGGAGTACTAGTAGTGTTACGGAGTACAGTAGATATAGTGATTCTAATTGATGATTTAATATATAGGCTAAGTCCATCTAAATATTCAATAAACTATATCGAAATACTTCATTCCTCTTAACTCGCTATTCCGCTAAAACCCTAACCCCTACCAGTACCCTAATTTATACACACTCGAGGGCTCTTGTCCCCACTCCGTGCGGCGCGTCTCGACCGGTCCATTGCCGTCCACATTGCCCGGGAACCAATGTGTGCGACCCGCATACTAAAGGGGCAGAGGTAGGACTACTCTGTACTCCCTACATTCTCATACTAGAGTACTAGTTTTGATCTCAATTCAAAGTCCCCTACTACAATATATAGCAATCTGAGGATTCCTAGGTCCGAATCACTAATAACTCGCGCTTAGCCCGCTCCCGGCACCTGCTGCGTTGTGCGGCTGTCATTCGTCCTAGTCCTAGTCTTGGTCCCGCCAATGTCAATGCGATGTCAATCAATGTCAATGCCAAAGTCACCGGTCCAGCTTACACCACTCATGCAGCCTCGGATATCAGAACCGAGCGTCGCAGCTTGCAGACGTTCCAGACTGAGATGATCAATGATTTTCCGAGATACATACATGGGACCCCAGGATAAGTGGAGACCCGGTTTCCAGGATCGATCGATATGGTTGACAGCCCTGGAAAGCCACAGGGGATGGCATGGAGCCTTGTGCTGGCACATGTGGACAGCAAAGAGTCCGGTGGTGCTAGTACCCAGTCGTAATGCAGAGATTTGAGACAAGAGCCACGCGACGGGCATCCAAGGCATTTTTCCGTCCGGGTAAGACTGTTGTGCGCCCGGCGGGGGAGTGGAGGGGTTCATATTTTGATACCCATCTTGGTTGGTGTGTACCATTCGGTGTGAGTGCAGGCGTTTTCAAGTTGAAGTTCAAGTTGAGTCCTGGAGTACTAGATTTCGGAAATATATTGCAGGACTACTCTACCCGTGACTACTGTGATAACCTCCAGGGCTAATCTGCACCTATTACTGGCCTTAATAGCAGGGAGATCTAGGAGTTCAGAACTCATAATAGTTTCCAAAGGTTAGTAGTACTACTACATTCCAAGGATACCACTATGAATACAATTAATACCTGGCCCTCTGTAGCTCAATCCCGTGCAGGTGTTCACATTCCCATGTAGAACGTGGGGAGGCACGTGCCAAGCCGGAGCTGTGGTGGAGAGTCGTGACGCACTTCCAAAGTGGACTCTCACCGGCGTAAAATAGCCATTTGATGGGGAAGATACCGTGCAGTACAGGTGCAGAACATTCAACAACTTGAAGCTATGTGATTAAATAATCATATTACTATTGGAAGGCATCTGGGCAGAGTAATATACTACTGTGTTACTACTACACATATCTGAACACCCCTATCTCCTAGAATAGCCCGTTCTGCCTAGTCCAGCCAACGCTGTAAATTACCTTTTGGCCCCAAAGCGAAAAAGAAAGGAAAGGAAAGGCAAAAAGGACTCACACATAGTAAGACTAATAAGGAGACGGGCACTGGTAGACTGTACTAGTACTGGCACTGAGACTCCGCCCCGGGGCGTAAAACAGTACGTTACTTAAGTTACCGTTACTTAACTACTTCAAAGTTACCCCCCAAACTTGAACCCGCTCTTCTGCCCATCTCCACTCGTGGAACTCCTCCCCCCTCCCCAACGACCCCCGTTGCTTCCTTTGATCGCTCTTAACTGTCATAGCCTGATAACCCTTCTATACCCGGTAACCCAAACTCAACCACACGACCCCTATACGACTGACACGGAAACCCGGCGACTTGGTCTTACCGTAACATCACCTCCTCGGCGCCAAGTAACCCTTTTACGCTTACCTTACCCGACCTTTCTCGCTCCCAACTTCCCCCGCCTTAACACTTTCTCCTTCAATCTTCAACCATCGCAAACTCTCCACTCGTCGCGAGTCTCCCTGTGTCTCCCTCCTCTATCCGCCCACACCAATATCCCTCATTGTCTGTGGCGGGTGGCCGTCCTCCCACTCAAGCGAAGGCTGCGGCCGTCCCGTCCGGCTGACACTGATCGCTTTTGCGCGCGGTCAACCCGGACTTGTTGCCCGCTGGCCTTGGGCCTAATACAATACACACAGTCACCATGGGGATGTGTTTTAGTGCCGAAAACACTGGGGATGTGGAACAGAAGAAGAGAAGTCAAATGATCGATCGGAAGCTTGAGGAAGACTCCAGGCGGTTACGCAGGGAATGCAAGATCCTACTGCTGGGTAGGTTGAACCCCCAAGCTCCTTTTCCCTTTTCCCTTTTCCGCCCATGGTCTTCTGGAGAATCATAGGCTGATATATGATATAAATTGCAGGCTCCGGAGAGAGCGGCAAGTCCACAATCGTCAAGCAGATGAAGATTATCCACCAGAATGGTTACACCGTCGACGAGCTGGCCTTGTACCGGTTGACTGTCTTCAAGAACCTCTTGGATTGTGCCAAGGCCCTCATCGAAGCATATCGCCTCTTTTCCCTAGAACCCTCCAGCCAAAAGGTTCAAGAATATATGACCTTCCTCGAAGAATATCACGTCGACCCGGACCCCAATACTCCGCTCGACCCGAAAGTGGGGGATGCGATCACATACCTTTGGAATGACCCATGCACTTCAACCGTTCTGGAGCGTCAAAATGAGTTTTATCTTATGGACTCCGCGCCATAGTGAGTACCCCGTCGGTTTTCTCCCTGTTGCCTATAACCTGGATTACTGACGTGCGATTAGCTTTTTCGACGAGGCAAAGCGAATAACGGCACCGGACTACACACCCGACGTTTCGGATGTCCTACGAGCAAGAACAAAGACAACCGGTATCTATGAAACGCGATTCACAATGGGTCAATTGAGTATACAGTACGTGGAAAATCTCGATCAAAACTCGACTCACTTTGAGCCTCACTAATGCGACCTGCAGCATGTTTGACGTTGGCGGCCAACGTAGTGAGCGCAAGAAATGGATCCACTGTTTCGAAAACGTTACGTCTATCATCTTTTGCGTTGCTCTTAGTGAATATGATCAGATGCTTTTGGAAGAGAGCAATCAAGTAAGTCCCTTCTCTGAGACCACAGCACATCCCCACCCCAGCCTAACTAATACATCTCAGAATCGAATGATGGAAAGTCTGGTTCTCTTCGACTCCGTTGTAAATTCTCGATGGTTCATGCGAACAAGTATCATCCTCTTCCTGAATAAGGTCGATTTATTCCGGCAAAAGCTGCCTCGCTCACCGTTGAGCAATTATTTCCCTGACTATTCAGGAGGGAATGATGTCAACCGCGCAGCGAAGTATTTGCTATGGCGTTTCAACCAGGTGAACCGAGCGCATTTAAACCTCTACCCGCAGTAAGTTTCATATCTCCACCAAAAAAACGAAGTGGCCTATTCTGATGCACCATCTTGCAGTCTAACCCAAGCGACCGATACCACAAATATTCGACTCGTCTTTGCAGCGGTCAAGGAAACCATATTGCAAAACGCCTTGAAGGACTCGGGCATCCTATAAGCTTGGCCACCACCTCATTCTCAAAACTCTCCTGCTTCCCACCCTTTCACTCCATCTCACGAAAATCACCTGCCTTATTTGATAACCTCATACCACTGAGATATTGGTTCCTTTACTCTCTCTTGAAGGGTATTCAACCTTGGGCATTCCTACAATCTCAACAACATCTCCTTGTCGACAGTCGACTCTCTTTGCTCTTACTCTGGAATAGCTGCTGGCGTTCACGGCGCATCTTTTTCTCTTGAAATATTTCCCAGGCGCTGGTTAAGTGATACCCCATTCGGTATCTACGCGGCTATCTACTCTGGATTCGGCTTTCGCTTCCGACGGTGGAGTCTTTCAGGCTCAGCTCAGTTCTAGTTATGAATTCATCATTGGATTTATCGCTCTATCCTTCCAACCCCAACTTTGAACGACAGGTCTCCTTTCAACTTCGATCTCAAGAGAGCCCCGCACCCCTCCCCCCCATCGAAGCGGGATTGCCGCATCCCTGTTAACACGCTCTCAATTTCTCAAAAATACTTGAACACCGGCCCTGGCCATTATCCGTATATTACCCGATTCGGAACCCGAATCTTTTCTTCCATTTGTGTTATCTTTTCTCTTCTTTTTTTTTGATTGTTTCTCTCAAGCCTCTTATCGGATGCATACTATGGCGGATTCTGCTTGTTTCCCTTTTTTTTTTGCTGTGATTTCTTCAAGCTGGGATCTATCTACCTATCTATCTATTGAACCCTGGCCTTGTCGCCTGCTGTGTTTTATCTTCTCTTCACTTTTATATCTCCCTTGAACTTGATTCTAAGCGCTCTAGGCATGTGGTGACTTTTTCTCTTCTCTACAGAAGCTGTATACTCTGGCAAGTTGATCGAATTTCTTACCTTTTCCAATCGGCCCTTTACTAGTATCTTTCCCATAGACCGGTTTCGGGAAGGAAATTAGTATGGCTATGTCCATACTATCTCTCGTTCGATTGTTCTAGCTGAGGCACCAAGATATTTGGGTCTATCTAGCTGCGATTTTCTTTCATTCTTTTCCCTCTCACCTGAAGATTCGCCCACATCTGAAGACCTAACCTACGTATTTGACGAATGGTCCATCAATAGTAACAACCTGCGAATTCCAGGTTACTAAACTCCTCAGACTCGGATTCCGTCATGCAGGATCCCAGGCCTGTATTGATTTCCCCGCAATTTGGAGAATGATCAAATCCTTTGCTAGGAGAAGATCGATCTACAAGCCGCGCATTGGCTACAACCCGACCCAAGCATACATGATACGATACCTCAGCCTGCATGGCCAAAGCCGGCCCCAAAAACTCGACCCTGACCTCCGGACTAAGACTGGAGGTGGGAAGGGGGCTAATACTCACCGCAAGCGATGGGCTTTCGATCTGGTGCATTCAGGTCCGACTGGGATGAGAACTAGATGGGAGTACCCGGGGTCGGTCGAGGAAGGTAGGTATTCCGGGTCCTGAGAAAAAAAAACCAACTCATCGAGTTTTAAGGTTCTGGAGCTCGACGGCTGACACTGCGGGGTGGGGCAGCTTCTCGTGGAGAAATCATTGGATGAGAATCGGCCGAGCGACCGGCCGAATATGGTTGAGATCGAGGGAATGCATCGTGGGTTATGAAAAAATGATAATGATACCCGTCATGACTGAGGAAGGCAGCTTTGACGACACCTTCTAGCGCGGGGACGAGGAATGATATGAGATGGTTCATTGATTTTGGAGTATGTCAACGAAGTCTTGCCCTCCCCGCACCTATGCCAGCAATGATGGGGCGAAGGTTCGTCGGTGGCTGACAGGGCCAGAGCTGGTTGCGTGTTCTCCCAAAGGAGGGACAGGGATATGATCTCTTTGCTCACGCGTCAGTAGGGAGTAGTGAGTGGGCTGTGAGCCGAGGGCGGAGATGGGGTGAGCGGGGGATGTGAGCACGGGTAACTGGTGATGGTTCGCTTTTATGAGCTGAGGGGGGATTGTGGAGTGGTGAGTGGTTGTGGATCACGGGAATCGAGGTGGCCTGATGCAGGAGCTAGAGGAGCTGCAAATCAGGGAAAATACCCAGCGTGAGCGAAGAGGAGGGCAGCATATTGCATCAGCACGGACAGCTGCAGGCCGTTGGCTCGAGCGTCGATCCCTCCGAGCTTCCCCACTTGAGGTATACCAGCTCACTAGTAGAATCAGAGAATCAGGAAACATCAGAGAATCATCGAGTATTGAAAAGGGAGCCAGGGGAGATGGGCTGATAAGGTCAACCATGGTAGAGATGGGATGAATAGATGGTAAGATCTCATAGGATGATAATTACCTTAAGGTAGTTAGCATGAGGTGATGGATGACTGCCGGATTGGGCGATGTTCACTCGGTTGAGTTGTGGCCGGTCGTACTTGCCTTGCTTTACCTCCATCATGCAATACCAGCAATACCATACAGAGTAACCATACTCTCTCTCTTAGAGATACATCACTATCTCTTTCTCCTCTTCATATATCCCTCCTTTCTACTCATCTTTCGTACTTTGTGTCACGCAGGGTCCCCTCTTTTCGCCTGCTCTACCTTGCTCTCCTCTTATTCTCCCCTCTTATTCTCCTCTTCTTCCACTTCCCCCTCCTACTCCTCCTCACTCTCCCCCACCTTAGAAGTTCACTTTCTAAGCTCCACCTTCCCATCCTCAATATTGAACTGACAAAGTCACAATGTCCGAACGTCGTGAGCGCAAGCCCTCTGTCGGTGTTCCAATTGCGGACCTTCAGGGACCTGTTGGGCCTGGCTTCAGTCGCCCCAAGCATAAGCGTACCTTCACGGGATTTGGTGCTTCCGAGATCAAAAACGTCGAAGCCAGCATCCCTGAGCCCCTGCGGGAGGCGTAAGTCCCTTTGTTCTTCCCTCGGAGAGCTTGTTCCAGCTCCAAGTTGCTAACCTGAACTCACTGGCACAGATGGCGGAAATATGTATGCCGAACTTGATCATACGAATGATGGTGCCATAATAATTGCTGACCTCAATTCTCCATAGTCTGCCCACGAGTTCACCAACAAGGACGAATTCGAGGTTGGTCCCATTGGTCACTGGCTTTCTTCCGGCCACAGCTAACAGTTACACAGAGAGAGCTAGTTCGGCACATTGAAACGACCCTCGCCCGGTCTCTCTACAACTGCGATGAATTGTGAGCGCCCGATTTTAATTTGAACAATCGCGCTCTCAAAAATTTGGATCTCGTGCTCACAAGATACAGGGCGGCTTACTCGGGCACTGCCCTTGCCTTTCGGGATCGCTTAATCATCGAGTGGAACAGGACCCAGCAGCGTCAGACCTTTACCGACCAGAAGAGAGTCTATTGTATGCTATGCTGGTCGATTGCTTGAATAGTCCTATCATCTAATGCATATCAATAGATCTATCCCTCGAGTTTTTGATGGGCCGAGCACTCGACAATGCTATGCTTAACGTGGGCATGAAGGATGCTGCTCGAGGTCAGTACTCGATAATCCCCACCCAGAAGCAAAATGCTAAACAACTGGACAGAGGGTCTTCAGGATCTTGGATTCCGCATCGAAGATGTCATCGGACAGGAGCATGATGCGGCTCTGGGTAACGGTGGCCTCGGTCGTCTGGCAGCCTGCTTCCTTGATAGTCTGGCAACTCTCAACTACCCTGCCTGGGGATATGGCCTGCGATACCGCTATGGGATCTTCAAACAGGAGATTGTCAACGGCTATCAAATGGAGGTTCCAGACTACTGGCTGGACAACAACCCTTGGGAGTTCCCCCGCCATGATATCACCGTTGACATTAAATTCTATGGACAAGTGAAGAAGAAGCAGGATGAGAATGGAAAACTTGTTGCTTCCTGGGAAGAGGGAGAGACTGTTCAAGCTGTGGCATACGATGTTCCTATTCCCGGTTACGGTACCAAGACCACCAACAATCTTCGTCTCTGGTCTAGCAAGGCAAGCAGCGGAGAATTTGATTTCCAGAAGTTCAATGCTGGAGACTACGAGAGTGCGGTGGCCGACCAACAGAGCGCTGAGACCATCTCAGCCGTCTTGTACCCCAATGACAACCTGGAGCGAGGCAAAGAACTTCGACTGAAGCAGCAGTACTTCTGGTGCGCTGCCTCTTTGTACGATATCGTGCGTCGCTTCAAGAAGACCAAGAGGGCCTGGAGTGAGTTCCCCGACCAGGTGGCAATTCAGCTTAACGACACTCATCCCACGCTTGCCATCGTCGAAATGCAACGCATTTTGATCGATATTGAGGGTCTTGAATGGGATGAAGCTTGGAATATCGTGACGAAGACTTTTGGATATACCAACCACACTGTTCTCCCCGAGGCGTTGGAGAAGTGGTCCGTTCCTCTCATGCAAAACCTACTTCCCCGACATCTGCAAATCATTTACGACATCAACTTGTATTTCTTGCAGTCCGTGGAGAAGCAGTTTCCCAATGACCGTGAGATTCTGTCCCGTGTCTCCATCATCGAGGAATCTCACCCGAAGATGGTGCGTATGGCATACATTGCCATCATTGGATCTCATAAGGTCAACGGCGTGGCCGAGTTGCACTCTGACCTACTCAAGTCGACTCTTTTCAAGGATTTTGTCGACATTTACGGAGTTGATCGCTTCACTAACGTAACCAACGGAGTTACTCCGCGACGCTGGCTGCACCAGGCGAACCCAGCTCTCTCCAGTCTGATTGCAGAGAAGCTCGGAGGGCACGAGTTCTTGACCGACTTGACTCTTCTGGATAAACTTGAGGCATTCGTCGACGACAAAGACTTCCGGCGCAAATGGGCACATATCAAGTCGGACAACAAACTTCGCTTGGCTAGACTCATCAAGGATACAACTGGATATACCGTGAACCCAGAATCTCTGTTTGACATTCAGGTCAAGCGCATTCACGAGTATAAGCGACAGCAGCTCAACATTTTTGGAGTGATTCACCGCTACCTGAAGATCAAAGGCATGTCCGCCGCGGAGCGCAAGAAGGTGGTCCCTCGAGTCTCAATCTTTGGCGGCAAGGCAGCACCAGGCTACTGGATGGCCAAGACCATCATTCATCTCATCAACAAGGTGGCCGCTGTGGTCAATAATGATTCTGATGTTGGCGACCTTCTAAAGGTCATCTTCATCGAAGATTACAATGTCAGCAAGGCCGAAATCATTTGCCCAGCCTCAGATATCAGCGAGCACATCTCTACTGCTGGTACTGAAGGAAGTGGAACAAGCAACATGAAGTTTGTATTGAATGGTGGTTTGATCATTGGAACATGTGATGGCGCAAACGTGAATATTCCCCTCCCCTCCCCTCCGCGATAGACTGAGAATCGACTAATTCGAATTTTTTATACAGATCGAGATTACTCGCGAGATCGGCGATCAGAACATTTTCCTCTTCGGCAATCTCGCTGAGGACGTCGAAGATCTCCGCCACCGTCACTTCTACGGCGACTTCCAACTCGACCCGGCCCTGGAAAAGGTCTTCAAAGCAATCAAGGACAACATGTTTGGTGACGCTGGTGATTTCTCCGCACTCACTGCTTCTATTGAGGAACACGGTGATTATTACCTTGTCTCCGACGACTTCCACTCCTATGTGACGACCCAAGAAATGGTTGACGAGGCTTTCTTGAACAAGGAGGAGTGGCTAGCCAAGTCGATTACCAGCGTCGCGCGCATGGGATTCTTCTCGACCGATCGGGTTATCAACGAATACGCCGATAGTATCTGGAACGTTGAGCCTCTGGCTGTCAAGGATTGAGCTTGTGTTTGTTGTCTGCCCGAGTCCGCCGGGTGTCACCGGTGGGAGTTCATGTGATGAGTGATTTTGTAATTTGCATTGCGTTCGATAGCACAATTTGACTTCTTCAATATTCCTCCGTTCTAGTTAAAATCAGTAATTACCACTATTATCCATCGATGTTATGAATCTATGTTGTAGCTAAAGTGGAGATCCTCGGTTGAACTTCCCCAGTTTCCTGGGGGTTTCACATGCCAAACTCCGTCATCCACTCGAACAGCTTCTCCTCTCCTCTTTCCTCCTCTCTCCTCTCCTCTCACCTCCACAACTCTACCACATCCGGTCATGTCCATACGCGACTCCGGCTGATCAGTCGCATTCGATTCCATCGTCATGGCGGCTCAATCTAAACTATTGCCGCCCGATCGCTCCGTCAAGCAGATCCTCTCTAGCCTCACCTCCCTTTATCTCCGACACCGAACTCGCATATCACGCGGCGTCTACCTCGCACTCTTCGCCGCACTCGCCAAACGGATCCATAATGCCATCTCCGAGCAGAAAGCTGCTTCACAACAGGTGGAGCTACGAAGAAAGCAACCTGGCACCAGCAGCCTTGGGGACGATGAACAACCGCGGAAGAAGCGTGTGGAGATCAACCGAGAGTTCTTTAAACACTTGCTTCGTCTCCTGAAGATCGTGATTCCTGGATGGCGCAGTAAAGAGTTCCGCCTCCTTGTGAGCCACAGCGTCTTCCTCGTCCTGCGGACGTTGCTCAGTCTGTATGTTGCCGAGCTAGATGGCCGTCTCGTGAGCAACCTGGTGCGGGGAAAAGGGAAGGACTTTTTGTTTGGTCTTTTCTGGTGGATGATTGTCGCAGTGCCGGCAACGTTTACAAACTCCATGGTAAGACTCTTGGTGTCGACATCGCTCGGTTGGAGTGATGTGCGGCTTTGCGACCGTGGAGAAGCTGCTTGCTAACTCGCCGACGTCTCTCTTTAGCTCTCCTACCACCAATGCAAACTTGCCCTGAGTTATCGAAAACGTTTGACTGATTATATACACGACAAATACCTATCAAATATGACCTTCTACGCCATCTCCGCACTGGATGACCGGATCAAGAACCCCGATCAGCTCGTTACGGTGGATGTGTCGCGTTTCTCCGACAGTCTGGCGGAGCTCTACTCCAACCTAGCCAAGCCCATCCTCGATATGTGCATCTATAACTACTCTTTGTCAAAGAATGTCGGTGGAGAAGGGCTGTTCATTATGAGTCTGCTGGTACAGCTGTCGGCCAACGTCATGCGCATGCTAACGCCGCCCTTTGGCAAGTATGTTGCGGATGAGGCTAGACTAGAGGGTGAATTCCGCTTCCTCCACTCGAGGCTTATCGACTACAGCGAGGAGGTGGCTCTTTACCACGGCCACGAGGCCGAGAAGGATACCCTAGACAAGGGCTACTTTACTCTCATCAAACATGTGAACCGTATATTACGGCGGAGACTATATCATGGGTTCATGGAGGACTTTGTTATCAAGTATTTCTGGGGTGCTTTGGGTTTGGTTCTTTGCAGCTTGCCCGTCTTCTTTAAGATTCCCGGTCAAGTCACCCAGACCATGGGTGACCGCACCGAGAGCTTCGTCACTAACCGCCGAATGCTGTTATCTTCATCCGACGCGTTTGGCCGTTTGATGTTTTCCTACAAGGAGATCTCCGAGCTTGCCGGCTTTACCTCTCGCGTGTCATCCCTACTTGAGGTCATGGATGATTTGGTCGCTGGACGTTTCGAGAAGAAGCTGGTATCATCGGCCTCCACTGAAGAGAACGCGGCCGTTCTCTCGGGTCGTGGCGAGGTCATGGAGAGTGACTTCATCGAGTTCACAGATGTACCCATCGTGTCACCAAATGGCGATGTTCTTGTTCGCAAGTTGTCATTTACCGTAAATCCTGGCGACCATCTTCTGATTGTCGGCCCTAATGGATGCGGCAAGTCATCTCTTTTCCGCATCTTGGGCGGTCTTTGGCCCGTCTACGGAGGCTCAGTCAAGAAGCCTCGCTTTGAAGACATTTTCTACATTCCGCAGCGCCCTTACCTGTCCCGCGGAACACTGCGACAGCAGGTCACCTACCCCGATGGTGTGCGCGAGATGCGTGCCAAGGGTGTGACTGATGCTGACCTTTACGAGGTTCTGTCCGTTGTGGAGATCGCCTCTGTTGTCGACCGTCCTGGCGGCTGGGACGCGGAGGAGGAGTGGCGCGATGTTCTATCAGGTGGTCTGCAACAGCGTATTGCCATGGCCAGGCTGTTTTATCATCGGCCCAAATTCGCCATTTTGGACGAGTGCACCTCCTCGGTGACCTTGGAGATTGAGAAGGTCATGTACGAAACGGCGAAGAAGCTCGGCATCACCTTGATGACTGTCTCGCACCGACGCAGTCTCTGGAAATACCACCAGAAGATTCTACAATTTGACGGCCAGGGTAGTTATATATTCACAGGACTGGACTGGGAAAGGCGAATGAAATTAGAAGAGTATGACATACCCCATCCCTTAATCACAACTTTTGACTTGTGCTGACCTTAATGTTCTCCCACAGTGAGAAGGATGAATTGGAACTGCAGCTTCGGGCCGTCCCTGAAATCGAGCGTCGGGTGGCCGAACTAACTGCGACTTAGGCGGGTGAACGGATTCTTTCTCCAATGGCATGTGTATTTTAGCGCAAATGAACTTGGATTGTACCAGTTACTTGTCGACCGTTGAATGGATCGTAGTCGCATTCTCCACTCCGGATGTACTCCCAGCCAATCCCGACCAGGTTTCGGCATCGGAAACCCTTGACCCCCATTTTTCTCGGCAGGCCCTGAGGGATGAACCAATTAGATCATGCAGACTCGGCAGTGGCACCGACCGAGACCGACCAACTGGACTCAGCACGTTGCGATTGTGTTCGTCCTCCACTCTCGTCGACCCACTATGAGAGAGTATCGTATCTCTCCTACGTCATACAGTTTTCTATCTTGTTCTTGTTCTTGTTCTTGTTCGCCACGGGGTCCGCGGTCTTTCGTAGAGGAAGTCTCTTATATCCTGTTTAAATCAATTCAATTCCCTGATTTCTTTTTTATTTTCTCGCATCTGTATTCTCATCTAGACTCCGCCGTTCTAATCCCTAATATGACCAACTCCAACATGAGACCTACGCAACCTACATCTTCAAAACGCAAAATCGTCATCTTCTCCGGTATGCATCCCTTTCGCTGTCATGATTAAATTTTGAAGTTCGAATGCCCCTCTAACACGCACGATAGACTTCGATGGCACAATATGCATGCAAGATACAGGCCACATCCTCGTCGATGCCCACGGCTTCGGAGCGGAAGCCAGAGAAAGACTCGAGGCACAGATGAAGTCAGGAGCCAGGACCTTCCGCGACGCCTCGGAAGAAATGTGGGCATCTCTCCACGTCCCCTTTGACGATGGCTTCGTCCTCATGGAGAAGAGTATCGAAATGGACCCTGGCTTCAAGGAATTTCACCAATACTGCACGGCCAATGGCTTCCCCTTCAACGTAATTAGTGCCGGGCTAAAACCGATCCTACGTCGAGTTCTGGATATGGCCCTCGGTGAAAAACAGGTACGTCGAAAAGCGCAACCTTGCCTAAAAACCCATATACTAATATCAATTTCAATATCGCCAGTCCTCCGAAATCGAAATCGTTGCCAACGACGCGACAATCTCACAAGACGGCCAGTCCTGGAAACCAATCTGGCGCCACGACTCCATCCAAGGCCACGACAAAGACGTCTCTATCATCGAAGGCCGCAAATTAGCCCAAGCGGAATGCGCCCCAGACGAGATGCCGCTTATAGTCTTCATCGGCGACGGCGTCTCCGACCTCGCCGCCGCCCGCGAAGCGGACGTTCTCTTCGCGCGGCGCGGCCTCCGCCTCGAAGAATATTGCCGAGAACAGAATATCCCCTTCATCCCATTCGATACCTTCTCCGACATCAAGCGCGAGATTGAGGCTATTTCCAACGAGGACCAGAAGAAGACTGGTGGAGTGGGTAAGCCCGTGCGGTACAATCCTCGCGCGAATATGTGGCGGCGCATCTCGAGTAAGGAGGCTGTTCCGACGCTCATGGCTGCTGCTACGCCTTCGCAGGAGGAGAAGATGTTTCTTTGGCCCGAGACTTTTTCGGATTATAAGCAGCCGGCTACTATTGCGGAGTGAGAGGGGATTGCTGCTTGGGTTTGAGTCTATCAGGAGCCTTTGAATTGATTTATTGATGATTATGTCTGATGAAGTTTCACTGTTTCTTCCTATATTCTTCCTTTCCTCTATCTTTTCTTTCCTTCTTATCGTGTCGAAACACCCTTTAAAGGTGGATTTGGCGTTGGGCTTCCCATCATCCCCGCCATGACTGCATTTTTTGTTTGCATTGAGCCTTGTGCTGAAGTGTGGTGTGATAGGTTACCATTTGGGTGTTTTTGACCCAATTTAGACTTTAATAAAGCTGATATATAGAATAAGACCAAACAATTCAGGATATTCTCACCGTATTTGATTGATAAAATCCGTTTCGAAATTCGGCAAGACGGTTGGGACTGTTAGCCGGAATTACAGACCTGCTGAGACGGTTGCCGCATGGAGCGCCGCATGGACTAAACAAGAAAGAAAGCAAATGCCGTGGATTCCAAAGTTACAAAATGAGTATAATCAATAAATATAACTAAAAAAAATAACTTGAAACACAAACGGTGCATTCCAGTTAGTTACTGCCCCCCTCACGAAATAAGCCCGCGTGCCCTCAGTCACCGGAAACTGGGTATGGTCGACATCGAATTGCCTCCAGATAAATTGGTAGTCTGCCATCCCCTCATTATAGTCCTCATTGCGATCCCATGTGCTGTAGTTTTCCACTCAGGTTCAACTCCATCGAGTGCAGGAAGCCACTTCATCATCGCAATTTGTCTTACCCTCGCGATGTTCCGGTCGCGTTCAGCAAAAGACATCCCACCAGCTGTCGCCTCAGCTCTATATTCATCCACCGGTACATTCAACTCAGCTAGTGCTAGTCTGGCAACACCTGCTTTGGTCCCTGCAATTCCGTCTACTCCACCCTCCATAATCTCCAGAGCAGGTTCATACTTCATCATCATATACAGACAAGTTGCCGCTGTAGTGTCCCATTGTTGTATTGCATAATCTACCGAACATCGGAATTCGTTAGGCAAACTAGTTGGAATACGTGGGTCCAAAATGCGTTCAGAGACATTCTGTACGTGATTTGAATTCTGCTGGTCTAAGAACCAGCGGACTATGTCCGGCCGTCCACACAAAATTGCCTCAGAAGTTCCATTTCGCCCAGTCGTGCCGCATATATGATTCGGATGAATCGGGGATGTCTTTAGCAGTTCATCTAGAATCTGATGCCCTAGTGGGTTTCACAGCCTGCCAGCATATTTCCACCATATCCTTCATAGCTGGCATGGATGGAGGATTCTCGCCAAAGGAGATTTCAACAGCATGTCGCCGAGCCCATGCGAGAACGTGAACATTTGCAACTTTGCAAAGCTGCCAGCTGGCGCGAACACCTAGGGTAATGAAAACTACTGGGCATGGCCTCGCCGTGGCTGTTCTTCGATGCCAATTCACAAGTGACTCTATTGCTGGTAGCCAAGACTCCTGGTCAAGTGCGAGCTGAAATATTGAAACGATACCACCACCGCCGAGGGTATGGGGTGCAAAAGGAAGGACGCCAGGAGAAGTGATACGACGAGCGAGAAATTCGACTACACGCTGGGAATCGGGGAGTTCTGTTTTGTCGGTCGTTCTAGTTCTTCTCATTGCACAGAGATCGACGGAAATCAACGCAAACCCAGCAATATTATATTCCAGTTGTCCTGTTACGTCGCCTGGTAACAGTGTATATTCCTGCATACATTCGAGACAATCATATCACGAGTCAATAACTGCACCAGTCGTGGAATCTGGTTCCCTACCGACGGGACCATCCCAATTTCCAGCAACCAGCGCGGCTCCCGGTGGCAAGACACACAAGATCTCGAGTCTGTTTCTGATCAGTGCTTGTGCTGCAGGGAGATTCATCCAAGCCGCTACACGGCCATCTCACATTTTAAGCAAGAGTAATTAGACTTATAAAGTCCTTCAATCATTTTGCCTCCGCTGGCACGAGAGTAGTGAGGAACCGAGGCACGGCGATACAATAGTGGGCCTGAAGAACCACGGAGCAGCAATTGCCCCGACGGGTATGGATGAATATTACCGATTTCGAGGAAACCCGCAAATTCCTTGAAAGAAAAGAAATGATGAACTAGGAGACTTGAGATTAGAGGGCATATTTTACGCTGTTGCGTAAACCATCTGATCCTTATATCAATTGGACCGTTCTTTGAGAACATGCGGATTTCTCTCATCAATGAACTGGCTTCTAGGTTTCCTTTTAGATTCTTGATTTCACGGGACGACTTGATATGCTCCACACTAATTATGGTATGTGTTGCCCGTGAATAATCATTCCGACACGCATCGATAGAAGTAGGATCGGGTTGCCGATTGCCCCGAATCCCTTTTCCATAGTTTCCTACAAATAGAAGTATTGTAGCGACTACTCCAGCCTCAGGCTAGCTTAAACTTTCACAAGATCGCTGTGTTCATTTGATTAATCTAATACCCCGGATGGTTGTCTTTCACCTCTTATTGACGCCATCATTGCACATCCAGCCACGATATTATCAGGAACCAAATTTTGAGAGGCTAATGAAGCTTTAAGATCATACCTGTGAAAAACAAAAACTTCAGCAGTCCGCTTGTTAGTTGAACCTACCAAGGTAGCATACGGCCAACATCATGTCTCTGACCATAGGCCGCTTGGTGTCCTCGAGGGCCCGCCCACCGTATGTACTAGCTCTCACGTCTCTCCCTCTCCTACTACCGTGTCATTGACCCTTTCATACAATACAGACCGTCAAAATTTCCGACCGTCCAAGTCACATTTGGAGGCCAGCAAGTCGATGTCCCCAAAGGTGGTTACTACGATCGCTACCGTATGAACCCGAACCTCGATGAGGTAGCCTTGGATCCAGCGGTCGGTCCCGACATGAACTTTTTCTTGAACACCCCGAAGAAGCTGGTCGATTCAAGAGTCGGTCAGATATATGCTCCCAACTTCTACTATCGCACAAGCAGTGTGCAACTCGTCTTTCTCGCCCCCCTTGACCAGCTCAAGTCTAGACTTCCATCGCCTTTGGAGCCCATCACCGCGTTACCCGGCTACGGTTTGGTCGCGTTAACCTTTTACGCGTACCAGGTCTGTGACAATGATCCTTATAACGAGGTTTCCATTGCCATTATTGTCCGTCAGCCAGGTGAAGTGAGTTATAGTACCACCCAACTTCTCAGCTCTATGTGGAATCGAACATTCTACGGATACGTGTTGGCTCTACCAGTTGACACTGAGATCGCTCGAGTGCGAGGTGTATATGGATACCAGTTGCCAAAATGGCTTGCCGATATTAGTCTTGAAATGAACGAGGAGAAAGTCATGGCCAGCATATCCGGGGCCGATGGAACACCGGATCTGAGGCTGGAAGTACCTCTTCCAGCTCTGAAGACCATCCCATCGCAATCATTTATTGGGACCAACAACGCCATCAACAAAATCGACGGCAAATGGCATCAGGTGACGGTTCAGACCAATCCACTTCTGGCAACACAATTGCTTTTACCGAGGAATGTCAGCATTTCTCGGGGTGAAGGTCCGCTAAGCAAGCTCCTCAGTGAATTGGGAATTGGGACCATCTTACGAATGGATGTCCTCAAAGACGCCCAAATGATTTTAAACATGCCCATGCCCTTGAAGGGACTTGATAATGTCAAGCTTTGAATGAGATGATATGCAGCTATTTATAACGAGACAACTAGTGAGAATTGGATAATCTTTCGCGATGCCCTCCCGATGTTGTACCCTACACTTGTTTTAATTCCAACGTTTGACTATAATACCTGTTTGCTAAATAGAAAAGGAGGTGGATTTTTGAAAGTAATGCCAGGTGCCTGCCGGTAATGATTACAAAACCTTGAACGTATAAAATGTGTCATTTTTCGACATTGTACATTGTACAACCTTGTGCGATCCTTGCTTTATTTGAGGTGTCAAACTCGGCCCCTGAGAGTGATTACCGGATAACCGAGCTAAGTATCTGTTTAACCACTGGCAATTCTCTTCTTGAGATAGCTACTAAGAATACAGACTTCGGGTGCGTGAAGACAGCCAAGATTCAAGATGGGTATACGTAGTATACCCGAATCGGCTATATGATATGGAACCATCTTCTATTCCAATCCAACCCCGCCATATCCACAGACTGGTAATTCGAGGGGTCATTTGCCTATGCTCAACATTTATAGTAACCGAAATTAGGTCCTTAGAAAACCACCTGTAGCCGGGGTAGACAGTCACATCAGACTTGCAGTTCAGGCCCAGGGTCGGATCAATTCTTCGACTCCTCACCAAAATGCGACTAGCGTTCAACAGTACTGCTCTTCTACTTTCCCCGTGCTACAAACCCCTCAGTCATCTCCCAAGCTCCCCAGTCTCCCATCTTCGCCTCGTCCGCACTTACGGCCGCCAAGTCGCAATGGCCAAATCACTTGCCGACCTTCGTCGCCCGGATCTTCTCCAAACCAAGGGATTCATCAATGGAAAATGGACCAGCGCGCCAGATAGCGACACCTTTGATGTGCGGAACCCAGCCTCGATAGAGAAACTCGCGACACTTCCTGAAATGAACGCTGCCGATACAGACAATGCGATCGAGGCAGCAAGTAAAGCTTTTGTTTCATTTCGCAAAACCACCGCTCGACAACGTGCACGCTGGTTGCGCCGGTGGAACGACCTTATCCTTGAGAATATTGACGATCTATCCCTCATCCTGACCCTAGAAAACGGCAAACCTCTTCCAGAGGCCCGCGGTGAGGTTATTTACGGCGCGTCGTTTCTCGAGTGGTTTGCAGCCGAGGCCGAGCGAACTCATGGCGAGACTGTGCCTGCTGCGAATCCCAACCATCGCATTCTCACAATCAAGCAGCCAATTGGTGTTGCGGCATTGCTGACGCCGTGGAATTTCCCGATTGCCATGATCACACGCAAGGCCGGTGCTGCCCTCGCCGCAGGTTGTACGACAGTCTGGAAACCAGCAGGAGAAACTCCACTGACTAGTCTTGCTCTCGCGGTTCTCGCGCAAGAGGCTGGTCTGCCAGACGGCTCTATCAACGTCGTACTGGCCCTCAACAAGGTCGCCGAGGTCGGGCAAGCAATCTGCGAGAACAGCATCGTTCGCAAGCTTAGCTTCACTGGCAGCACGCGTGTTGGTAAGTTGCTTGCTCAGCAGTGTAGTCCTACACTGAAGAAGCTTTCGCTCGAGCTGGGCGGTAATAGCCCGTTTATTGTCTTCGACGACGCTTCTATTGATCACGCCGTCGAGGCCCTTATGATGGCGAAGTTCCGCAACTCTGGTCAAACCTGCGTTACAGCGAACCGCATATTTGTTCAAAGAGGGATCTATAATTCTTTTGCGGACGCCATACTCAAGCGAATGCAGTTGCTGCAAGTTGGACCGGGAGTTCAGGATGGCGTGACGATTGGTCCACTTACTCACGAACGAGCGGTAGAAAAGGCACTGCAGCATATTGAGGATGCAAAGCGTCTCGGCGGAAAGGTGATCCTTGGCGGTGCGTCGGTTCGAGAGTCAAGGGGTTATTTTATGCAGCCGACTCTGATTCGCGATATGAACCCGGAGATGATCACTACGCGGGAGGAGGTATTTGCCCCTGTGCTGGGAATGTACCCATTTGAGACAGAGGAGGAGGTTCTCACACTCGCAAACAACAGCAATGTGGGGCTGGGCAGTTTTATAATGACTGAGAACATGTCGAGATGCATTCGGGTGGCCGAAGCTCTAGAAGTCGGAATGGTTGGGGTGAATGTGGGCGTGTTGAGTGCTTGCGAGAGTCCATTTGGAGGTGTCAAGGACAGTGGATATGGGCGAGAGGGTGGTACTCAAGGAATTGAGGACTATCTTAGAGTTAAATCAATCCTCATGGATGTAAATCATTAAATAGTAAAGTCATTATGGAGGCAACAGAGGCGCAAGCGCTAACAGCAATCAACTTCCAGTTTGTAAGTGGTGATCATCTGAACAGCGAATAAGTTGATTGTAAATCACTTATTGGCAGTAACTAGTAAATAGACAATATCTACCTAGGTATGTACTATCTCTGGTATGAGCAACTTGGAAGTAACTATTCACGTGTATAGTACTTGGAATACGTCTCATCTTCAGCAATTCAGGACAGGTACGACCAAGTCTATCGCAAGTCATGACTTGATAGATTTATCTAATCCCAAATAATCATTACAATGATAATGATGAATAAAGCAGACGCAGACGCAATCTTGGGAACCCTTGGGAAGACCCGGGGAAGTTGGTACATACTTTCCCTCTTTCATATCTGGAAAGTTTTGGTGGCCAACCAAGGTGAAATCGCTGTCTGATATATCTGTCCTTATGCCTGGCAATGTATCCGTTTGCCATTGCCTCCAGGGCTGTGATCATGATGTTAAAGTTTGTTCCGGGCCTAAGCATAATTGTAGTAACTTCATAAACATAGTTATCGTAGGGGCCTCAGGCGCGAGATTGGACAATATAAAATGGGGCTAAACTGGAAAACTGGATAGTTATATTATGCATTCAGGGGCTCCCAATCTGCATTCTTGGCTTTCTAAAATTTAATTTAAACTTTGAACATCTTAGCCCACCGTGTTGCCTGTGGCTCTGGCAAAACGCTCATGCACCAACCCGATAAACCTCCTTCGAAAGTGAGATCCTCCGTATTCCACTTCTTCACAAGCCTATCCTTCCAGTCCTCAATCCAGATAGCATTTTCATCCCCGTATGAGGAGGCCGGCACCATGCCTTCTGGAACCCGCTCCTCTTGTCGAAGAGATCCTCCGGTGTAGAAGAAATCATGTTCATCCTCGCAAATACCAGGGCATTTAAATATACCAGAGTTTTCGGCAACCAGCCCAGGCTTACCGGAACACTCTCGACAGCAGATCTTGAACGGACAAGAGCGACAGCAGTACCAGTCGTAGATATCACACATCTCTTGTATGCAAATTGAGCACCTTGCCAGATCGTACATCATAGTAATACCGTCAGTGCTATTGATATCTTCGCTTCTCCCAGTATCACTGGCCTCCTTATGATGTCTCTCGATCACTCGCTCGTGGTCCTTTTTGATGCAATATAAAGCTGCAGTGAGATCTTCCTCGCTATCTGGATCCATTAGGAGTGCTTCGAAAAGAGCCTTGAAGGTATCTGTGTCATTTGTAGAATGATCGTCTGATAGCAAGGCAACGCATGTTTTAACCCGACCGCGCAGAGCATGTTTTGCATTCTGAAGATTTCCATGGCTCTGAAGCCAGCTTGAGATCACCAGACAGGCGACACTATGCTCGGCCGCGGTGTCTAATGCTATTGGCAAGGCCTCGCAAGAAGGGATATCCACATCACTTAGGCACAATCTCACCAGGTAAGCCAGTGAGTGCCCGCGTGTTTCTGTGTGCCAGACGATGTCATCATCATCACGGCCGGCATCGATGATAATCTGGCACAAGCCTTGAGCCCCCGTATCTGATTGTCCCTTATCGAATAAGATGGTTGCGATCAGATATTTGAGATATGTGGGTTCAGAAACCCAGTTTTGTTGTATCACGTTTCGTTCGGCATCAATCCTCGTCATAAGTTTCGCAAGATGACCCAAATAATATTGATCGTCCTCTTCCAAAGCAATTTGGAGTACCCTGTAGAGATGATAATGTCTGGAAACGAAAGTGTTGAAAAGGAATTCTGCGAACGGATACCCCGGTCCTTGCAATTCGCTCTTTTCACAATGCTCGGCAGCGTGGTTCAAAACCGACCTTAGACTCTGTAGCTGTTTGAAATCAAGGAAGATCTGGAATATAGAAACAAAATCTGGAAAAAACGGCCCGTTGTTCTTATTCGCCAAAAACTCTTCGAAAGCTTTATTTGCTGTGGCAATTGCACTGTCTTTTCGATTTGCGCGATACTTCACTTGCGCCAAGTTCAGCAACTGATGCACTCGGTCTTGGTATAAATCATCTTCCCTCGGTAGCTCTGTCATTTCAGCTAGTTCTGCGTGCTTCAGTGCCTCCTCGTGTCTCCCCATCTGGGTAAACGCACGAGCCAAGTCCCTGTGTATAACAGAGAGGTGTTGTTCATTAAGGGTATCTGAATCTTTATCGTCTTTGAGCACCACGAGAAATATTTCGGACGCTTCTCGATAGTGTCCATTCAAGAGCAGCGCCTGGCCGACTCTGGAGTGCCAAATGGCATTGTGCTCGAGCTTACAAAACTCTGCGGCTTCCATAATTATGGGCATCTCAGTGAGATCCCAGTCTGAGGTTTTCTCTAGCACCCGTCTGACTTCATCTTCTTCTTCTGGTCCCTTATCCGCTGCTGCCATTGCCTTATATAATCTCAACAGCCGCGGAATTGCAGCCGGCCAGCCATCCCCATTGTTGGTTTCATCCGGAGCGAGCCAAAGGCGGAGCCAGATCCGGACCATGAAGGAGAAAAGCACTGTAAAAGGGCATGCATTGCTTGCCTCTTCCGCTGAGCGGGAATTGTTTTCAAAAATTTCCTTTTTCTCTGGAGAGAACCAGTTCAGAACCAGCTCTGCCCTCTTATTCGAAGTGATCCGATTTTCGGCAGATAGCCAGAAATGACCTATCTTCGATGTGGTAGAGGAAGGATATTCGATGTAGTCATCAAGGCTCTTTTGTGCTGTTGTGGTAAGAACCAACCATCTCGCATATTTTTCTTGGGCGAAAAGATCTTCAAAGAGGGCTGCAATGCCTTCACGCCGCTTCCCTGCCGACTTGGGATTTGCGCGCATTAGATGCCACGGCAGGAAGCTCTGGGCATAGTGTCTCATTTCTTCAAAGCACCTGTGCATCTTGTCGAGCACCATAGTGTCGTAATCTAGCGTTTCGTACCTGCGGAACGTCTCCAGGATAACATAGAGGAAGTTGGCCTCAGTTTGTTCAAGATTGACATGAATCCGCTCGGAGTTCTGAGAGGTTCTGAAATACTCATAAAACGAGCTATGTCGCAAGATTACAACATTTTCGAAGTAGTATACTTTGTCAATAGATCTGATTTGGAAGAGTGAAGAGTATAAGTTGCGGATGTCATCCACCAAATTCAAAATTTCTTCCTTGAAGATGACTTGCAGTATTGCATCGAGCTGCCACAAATTCAATGGCTTTTGTGCGAGAGTCACGAAGGAAAGAATGATATTCAATTGGTCAACTTGTGGGGAATCCTCCCCGTTCGAGTTTTCTCCAAAGGGTGACCCTTCTGATATCGAAAGCTCTCTGTTCAAGCGCTGTAGCTCCTGGTTCAACATCGCGGCGATTCCCCGTGGGGTGCTCCTTATAACCTTTTGGATCTGTTCTTTAGTTCGACAGCGCAGCACGCCTTTAATCGCCAGATTGGCCCATTCCCAGAGGCCTTCGGCTTCCCGGCTGATCTCCTGGATAACCTCCTCCAGGAGCTCGGGCACTGAGCGAAACAGTCGAGCTGTCTGTAGCTTTTGAGAAACATATTTGTGAAGATCGTCCTTGTTCTCATTATTGCCAACCTCAATATCGGGGATCCAGTCCAATGAGTGACCTTCGAACACAGGACGCACAGAATCCCTGCTCAGAAGTACAAAGCGTAAAGGTGGTCTGGTCTCCGTGCCATCTTCTGAGAATTTCCTCTCCAGTAGGCCAAGAAGAACCTCCATTTCTTCCGGTTCTGCTTCATCGAGGCCGTCGATAACGAAGCACGTTTCCGCTGATGGCTTCTCAGCGAGGTGTCGGATCAACAGTTTACTCCACAGAGTATAGGTATTATCAGGGTCTTCTCTCAAACAAAATTCTTCCGTATGAGTTGCGAAGCTTGGGCTTTGTGTGGCTATCTGCCATGCCAAAGTGCGCAACGCCTTGTTGATAGATTGTAGATCAACATCGTTGTTCCTGAAGAAGAAGGACGCCACCAAGGGGACAGTACCAGAAAGCTCTCCATTCCCAAGGCTCGTGATAATCTTGGATGCGAGATGGGACTTGCCCACTCCAGGGCCCCCATGAAGCCAAAGAAGAGGCTCCGTTCCTTGCCACCAAGTTTGAAGCCTATTCTCTATCCAGCTCCCAGATCCAGGCATACGGTTCTCGTTGGTGTAGGAGAATACTTGACTGGACGCGGAAACCGGCTGCAGGGCAGCTTTCACCTTCTCCAATTTCTCCTGTTCACGTCTTCGATCTTCTCTCTCGAGCAGCTCCTCCGTATTCTTGAGCGCTTGGTTGGTCATTTTCAGCCCATGCGCCGAAACCATCATATGTTCTTGGCTCGTCAGGTCCTCCAGCTCGCCCATGAGCGAACTGACCTCCGTATCCTCTGCGATCGCATTTTTGGCCCATTTTGTCAACCTCCCTTTCAGCGACCCCTTGCGCAAAAAATTCTGCGACACCGTACACACACGCAGGAAGTTCACCAATACCTTGACAATAATCGCCTTCATCCCCTCACTCAGTGGGACGCCCTTGTATGAGTCTAATCGCAGTGCGAAATGACCTATCTTGCGAAACAAATCTGTGATCATATCGAAGGCCTCGCTCACTCTCCTTGCCCCGCGTATGAGCATTAGCATCGCCCCCATAATCGACGACGCTGGCGGGAATGCCGCAGCTGCAGCACCGGTGATGAGATCACCCCAGCTCTCAAAGGGGGCGACCACAGCTTGCATCGCATGTAGGAGTGGACGTCGCTTTGCGCGGAAGTCCTCAAAGTTGTCCTTTTCATTGTCTAGCTGCCGTGAGAGGTCTTCGGGGCCTCGGAGGCTTCGCAATTCCTCATCGTCGAGGACAGCTCCTGTTTCATCAGCATAGTCGGTGCAGGCCGAGATCCAGAGGGAGGATAGCTCATTATCCGTCTCTGTCGGATTCGTAGGTAAAATGGCCATGGTGGAAGCCGATATGCGTGAACATGGAATACTGGAAGTAATGGTGGAGTGATGTTGTAAAGTACTTAACTACCCCACCACCCCTCAGTTAGTTGATTAAGGGGCCAATGCCACGTCAGGCTCTTCCAGATCTAGTGAGACTGATACGACTAATCAACTTTAACTTTCCTTGACAGTACGATTTGGTGCTTATATTTGCCCAGACTCAGATTCTTAGTGCAGTTAGGTACATAGCTATAACCACCCATTGAACTTCAAGTTGACTGGTGTCGATAGCTTTTGATAACTATTCATCTAATCCCTGGAGGATAACCTCCAGGCATCTCATGGGTCATCATCTATTACCATCTGCAGTATTCCCCTAGATCTTACCCCTTTTATTCTTTCTATACATGCTTCTACACTTTGATACGCAGTACATACGACCATAGGGTGTGGAGAACAGGGCTTCCCGTCCGCTCAGCCGTACTTAAGCCACACGCCGGCAGGTTAGTAGTATGGTGGGTGACCACATGCGAATCCCTGCTGTTGTATGTTTTTTTTTTTGCTTTTTCTAGTTGTTTGCATCCTTTTTTTTTCGATTTGTTGAACTTAATTCTTGCCATTCTCCCTTCAGCCATTCCCCCCCCGTCACTCCTCTCTCTTCGCTTGAATTCCTCTTTGAAAAACTCCACGGCCTATGGTCTCATAGCCTTATCAATAGGAATTACGCAGTGGTGTTGATCACTCATCCCTGCAGCCCTCACCATCCCAAACAACTTGTTCACCGACCTCCACTGCCATGGGGTCCTTTATCTCAATATCAAACTCAACCCTATCGACCAATTGCAGCTCTTCAGCCTGTGCCAGACTATCCACGTATCCTTCTGTAGTAAAACAAATCTTCGTCCCCGGAACTGCCTCGTTATCGTTCGTTGTTACAGCATGTTCAGGGAGCTGGCTCCCGCGATCCAGCTTACACAATGTCGCGATAGTTTTCAAGAAGTCGCGGGTATAGGCTTCATCGGACCGATCCTCCAGGACGTGAACGTTATCTAAGAAGCCATACACTAAACTCGGACCGACATTCCGAACATCGCGTATCAGCTGGAGTGTCTCGACCACGCTCAAAGCGCCCCGCGCGAGGGCACCAAAGCGTGCAGGAGATAAATCCGTCTCGGTGAAGCCTTTATCTGGGATGAATTGGACAAGCTGCATCACAATGGAGGCAAGGAGTGATCCTAGATCGACACCCTTTGACACCCCAGACTCATGATGGCCTGTGAACGTGCAAAAGTAGAAGATACAGGGGATGTTGTTGGTCCGTGCCAGTGCCGCTAGAGACAACGTGGTTATGGAATTTTGGCTGGGTCGTGACACGTCGTAAGGCCCATGAATCCATAAATGAGTTGAGTTGAGGCCTCGCAGCCATGTCATTAGGCGACGATGCACCTCCTTATTTAGCTGGAGAACAGATGACTCGTTGACGGCCTGAATCAAGTAATCAACCTGATTCATCCACTGGCTTGTGAAGATTGTCAGTTCTGCCTGGATCTCGGTGCGGCTGTACCGGTAATGCGCTCGTTGGGCTAGGTTGGCTTCTGGTTCTGGGGGCGAGGGTTTACTGTCACTGGTAGGATTAGATGAGGTCGCTTTTCCTGTACCTTCAATCATGCTTGTGTTTGAGGCCGGCTGGGGTACTTCTAGACGGAATGATTGTTGCTCTAGAAATCTTTGGAAGTCCCCGAAGAGTAATTTTTGCTTCTCCTCCATTTGGAGCGGTAAGTGACTCAAGATTGCCTCGATCCTGTCCATTCTCAAGTTTTTGCGGTGGTCATCATCGAGCTCGATATCGCGTTCCATGCGGCGTTCGATTTTCATAATTAGATTTCTCTTGGATGTGAAAAGCTGGTCGAATGCGCTCCCATCGAAACTGGTGATTAAGCGTTTCCAGCCAGACTTTGACCATTTGTTGAATATCTCAGTGAAGAACTCAAAGACGACGATATAAATTTCCTGGATATATTGACGAAGAGTAGGGCTTTCTCCATGCTTCATCATCTGTCTGTTCCAGAAATCAATATTATGACACAGGTCGTCGAGCGTATCAGCCACTCCTTCGGCGATATTCCGGTGATTGATAGTAGCCTGAGCGATGGCAGAGAGAGACCCTGTCAACAAGGAAACATACTTGTCATCCTTGGGAATGATTGCCAGCAGCGAACTATGTTTATGGCAGGTCTCACATAAGCTGTGGAATTTGGATTTGACCTTGCCCATTGTGCTTTCCTCTCGACCCGACTGCCATGTCGCGGATGCCTTTTTTACTGCGGCCACAAGAAACTTGATATCTGGCCTTTCATGGTCCCCGAGTTTTATCTGCTGGTCTTTGGGGAGATTGTGGCGGAATTTGCTCCACGCCGCGTGAAGTCGCCGGCTCTGGTCGAGTAGCAAGGCTTCGTTGTCAGGGAGGGACCCATGGCCCAGTTCCGAACCATCTAACAGAAACTGGTCCCATTCGTCTTGTAATGATTTTAATCGCTCTCGATTTCGGTCCAACGTGTCCGTGGCCACCAGAGCACGATTAGGGGATTCCGCGGGCGAGGACTGCGAGAGGTCATCGCTGAATCGCTGGGGTACTCCGCCGCTGGGCTCTACTTGGCCGCCTCTGTCCATGTCCATCCTAGTGGAGTCGATCGATCAACGAGTTCTCCGATCTTCTTCCCTGTCAGGAGATGGATTGCAGGGAATGTGGGCTGTCAGCCGGTCTTCTGACCCGTTCGACCAGCCGAAGTTCATGTACACTGTGGCACGGAGTAATTATATCAACCCCTACCCCACTCCAAGCCTTCTCTTTTGCTGACGTGTCGATCGGAACCAGCGGGCCTGCCCCATGGTGGGGGTGGGTCGGGCCGGGCCAGTTAATGCCCCTCTGCCCATATCAGCCCAGGAGTCTCAGCCTCCCCCCCAAATGATCTCGCCCACTGAAAACTTTCACCTTCCTCCCACCGACATACCCCGTAACTCAGCTGCTCATCTTCGACGTGAAATATACCAGCGAAGTCACCCGGTTCAGATTCAGATAGTATGGGCACCGTTCATGGCCGACAACATGTCAAGAGTTTCTCCGTCGTTGATCTAACCAGGCTCAGACCACGCCAGGATGCAGAGCCAGAGCACCCATCCATTGAACCAGCTATCGCTTGGAATGCCAAAGTATACCGCAGGGGGAGAATTAGTGGCAGCGATGATGTCGGTACTAGAAAGCCCGACCTAATGTACGTCGACGATCGGCCCATAGAGGTTACCGTTGGCGTCCCTCCGACCCAGCCAACAATAGACACAAAGAGTATTGTGCCATAGCCTATGGAGTGGTCCGGCCCAATCATCGCCATTGAGACCTTTGTTGAAGCGGATATCCAACAGAGCGGATTATCGGGAATTGTGGACTCGCCCCGTCTCGATATTTCGAACCCGACACGGGTGTCGAGGCAACATCTCGTGGTGGGATCCCCGTTTCTTGCCCAAGGCCTCAGTGAAATTGTCCAATATTATCCCTCATTTCACCAGATGATATTCTATGAATCAATAGGAGGGGGCCTGAGGATTCAAGAGCCCTTTGCTGTGTTGTTTCACCACTTTGATTCTATCGAAGCGATGGCCGAGAGAAATACCGCAGTAACGATTTGCAAGAGCGAGCATGGCGGCAACGCTAAAAATATGGACCTGACGAAGTACCATATGCAACATCTGATGGAATTTCTCCGGCCCATCTACCAAGAGTGCATCCTGACCTATCAAAGAAATATTTCCGATTCTGTTCCCCAGGTGGCTTTTGACATGATATGGTATCTTCTGAAACCAGGGGCAGATGTCTATGTTCAGGTTGACGAGTCGACGCATGCCGCGGTTGTGATGGACGTCAAACCTAATGGCGTCAATCAGTCCGACGTCTGGGGGGCGGGGGCGGGGGATGTAAAGTGGTGGCTCGTAGATGTGTGGCGACTAGAGACCGATGGTTCCCGGCTCCGACGAGGCTTGATATCCGCGAAGGTGCACGCTTACTCCGGACTCCGAGAAGTCACGAGTCTTCCGGTATGTCTGGTTTCTATTTGGGACAAGCTGGACGGTGGCGAGCGACGCAGGCATATATTACGCCGCAGCGCAACCTTCTTCAAGGCGCTCCATCAGGGCAACCTCCTCGCGGATTACAATGGGCCAATCAAGGAAACAAACTCATACGTATGTCATGGGCTTGCGAAGAAGCGGTCGATTAGTAGATCACTGACACTCCAATAGTACACTGGAAAAGTGGTGATCGACCACCGGAGAGGACTTGGGAGCCCTAACCACCAACGGCCTAATTCATCGTACGTCAAGGACTATTCGATTCAGTTCCAGGAATACGATGACATCCATATCAACAAAGATCCACCTTTCTACAATCCCGCGCCTACAGACACTACAGAGCCTCCGCCTGCGGATACTGCAAAGGACGAAGCGATTGCACGCCTGGAAAAGTTGATCTTGGATGACCGCCTGGCACGAGAGGCCAAGGAAGCCAGAGCGAGAGCCACCATCGAACGGGCGGCCGAAGAAGCTTCCCAAGCCTCCTGGGAGCAGCCAAATAACAAAGATCCGTCCTTCCCCACTCTCCCGCATATAGATACTATCGAGGCTCCGCCAGTGGATCCTGCAAAGGACGAAGCGATCACGCGCCTGGAAAATCTTATCGTGGATGAACGCACGGAACGAGGGGCCAAGGAAGCCGCGCGCCTGGCCTTCATCAAGCGCGAGGTAGCTGAAAATGCCGTTCGAGAGCGACAACTCGCCCATGACCGTACCGAGGATGCCCGACAACGCTCCAGAAGCAATGACGCCGACATCGATTGGGCGACACCGAAATTGCCAAACGCCCATGAGCATCAAGACACTGAATCGCCTGGCTTGGAGCCCAGGGTCCGGATCGTTAGTGAGCTCACCGAACATCAACTCCTTCTACTATGCCCAGACGCTCTGGCGTATGCTCTGGGAAACAAGCAATGGAGTGGGTATGCTTCTTTTCTGAATGCCAAAAAAATGACACTAATATTTTTTTTTCAGTCCTGCTCTCTCTCGACTACATTCAAGAGTCCGTGCCATCGGATGAGAGTATTTCAAATCTGGTCATTGGTCCGGACGAGCTGAGGACTATCCAAGCTCTCTCAAACCGCCAAAATAGCAAGACCGGTTACTGGTCGGCCGACTTTATAGAGGGAAAGGGATTAGGGCAGATTATATTACTACACGGTATCTATTTGTTGGCCGCTTTTGCTGGTCATCATCATCTGACAAGGCTCTCGCAGGTCCTCCGGGTGTTGGCAAAACTTACACAGTCGGTGCGTCAGTCGCGAATAACTACTACAACATAGCTAACGGAGGACAGAGGCTATCTCTGAGTGGTTGCACCGTCCGCTCCTTTCGCTCACAGTTGCTGATATCGGCACGGTCGAGACATTAGTCGAAGGACAGCTTATGACGTGGTTTAATCTTGCGGAAGCATGGAATGCAGTGCTTCTCGTTGACGAAGCAGACATCTTCCTTGAACGACGGCAGAATCGAGACCTCGCGCGAAACGGCTTGGTATCAGGTAAGTTACAATTCTTACCATCACATGGCTGATATAGTGACGATTTGTTGGTAGCCTTTCTCCGACAAGTGGAATACTTCAAAGGCCTTCTCTTCCTGACCACCAACCGCGTCGGACAGATCGATGACGCATTCATTTCACGTATTCATATCGCAATCGGATACGAGCAACTGAACGAAGAAACACGGCGGAGAGTTTGGAATGGCTTTTTTCAGAAGCTGAGACGCGAACGCAAGGGTAAGATTCAAATCGACCTGGACGCGAAGAAGTGGATTCTCAATACCACCGGCGAGACGCAACTCAACGGGCGGGATATTCGCAATGCGCTGCAGACAGCGATCACGCTAGCGGAGTTCGGGAGGAAAGAGGACCCGGATTATGATGCGGAGGATTTGACGATTGTCAATGAGACCCATTTCCAGAAGGTCCTGGAGATGTCTAATCGGTTCCGTAATTATGTGACGAGTATTCGGAGGGAAGACGAGCAGAAGCGCGCTCAGGGGCGCGGGGATCGGAATGATTATAGGCGTGGGATTGCTAATGAGATGGGGGGGGGCTTTAGATCTTATCGGAGGTGTGCTACTGGGAGAAACCAGATATTGGGGGAGGTCGTGATGGGATGAGAGAGCTAAGCTAAGGCTATCTAGAAGTCGGCAGGCACCCGTCCTCAACAGATCTCGGCAAAACAATTGCTAGCCCTCGAAATAGCAAAAAGCGAGCAATCAAATTGCCCAGTTTTTCTTTGATAGAGGTTTCGGGTGACTACCAGCACTGGTAATTCTTCGGGTTGCAAGTTTCTTTGACACCTTGAGTCATGGTGACCGACCTAGACCGATTAGGGCAAGTTTTCAAAAGAAAAAAACCGGTGGCAAAGGAAGTAAGCTGGAATTTTGCTTTGATAGAAATTTCCAACCGGCTTTTGGAGCGGCCCTCGTTCTAGCCCACCCCTCGAAATACTTAAATGATGTGGTGTCCTCCATTACTCCGCTGTGAATACACGTTCCTTTATTATTCTGCCTCGTTTCAGATACGCTTGATTTGCTTCCTCCATACAACAAAGTGCCAAAGAGAAAAGCAGCTGATATGGTAAAGGTAGGAGCATTTGAGCAACAGGTCGATGAGGTAAGGGATCCAAAATATCAGTCTATCGCCTGGAAGCAACATCCCCTCGGGTCCTGTTATTGACTGTACCAAAAGCAACAGGATATCACCATCACCGACCCTGCCACTCTAGCTCGGACTGAGATTACTGAAAATCAGCCGGCTAAGATAGAATGCGAGGTGAGTTCTTCAAAGCTACTTTTTGATACTAGCTCTGTGATTACTTCTTCCAATTATTGATCATGGCTTGAATTACTTGGTGAATTCTACTAACTAGAGAATTTGTCTAGATACAAGACGAGGCTCGATCTCGGGATCTTGAATCTGCTACAAAGTGCGAGGAAGATGCGCAATGGCATTTAGACATAGAAGAACGATTGAGAAAGGCATATAAGGCGATTCACGAAGCGCCTATAGATGACCCACGAGCAGCACCAACCATGGAGCCGCCCAGAGACCACTATGACTCATGATGCCAATGGGGAGGAATTGATCCAAAAGCGCATAGTCGGAATGTTTAAAGTATGGAAAATGACATGTTCTAGTGGACCTATAAATTTGCTAATGACGAGACTGATGTTATTGAGGCAAGAATGACTGCGAAAGATAAACAAGCTATCATTGGCTACTTAGGCGACTAGTGTCTGTATAACGACTGGGACTCACTGGCGACCTCATTTTCACCACGTGCTTCTTCTTAGCGCTTTAAACTACTCCTGACAGCAACAGTCTTCAAGGATATTTTTTGAAAATGTTGTCAGAAACCCTTTCTTTTACATTGACCTCGGGGAGGACTGGGATGGTAGTGTAAGCGACCTACCGACTACATATGGTTTAGAGGTCAATAATCTCTTCCAAAAGGCTCTCAAAGGTATATTTTCTGGTCGATACCTAGGTATAATTCATTGTATGCTAAGGTCATGAGCTTACTGAGGATTTCACGTCCTAGTGTCCCCGCGTGCCGCCACTATTGGCGTGCATCAAAAGTCAAACTCTTCAACAGATACGACCCGTGGAACGAGTCTGGTACTCCTTTGCAGGCAAAGGACGTCACACCAGGGACACGAGCCTATAACTTTCGTGAGAGATGCATTGATCATTCCACTTTTAACATTCTTGACAGCTCGAGTCTCATTTCGCCAAAGGTATCTTCAAGAGAGTTGATTCCGGATATGATCAAAGCCCGCTATGGAAGCATACGGAAATGCTACGAGAAGTCCTGCAAGATGGCGGTCCGTTTTTCTCTTCAAAAAGCTGGCTTTCGTTCGAGGAGAGTGTCAAAGAGGTAGCTCCCTATAAAATACCCATCGACCCCGAAAGGCCCGAAAGGCCCGAAAGGGTTATACCCCGGACGTAAGTATATGGGAAGCACCCCATTTGTCTTGCCCTCCAGGTCTGACATATACTACGAACTCCTCGAAGGGAAAAAACTGTGCTGTGCTGGTTATGTGGCCAGCGACCTGGTATATAGACTGGAACGAACATGCCGAAACCCGAAATTTGCGGGAAAAAAGGGCCGCAAATTATCCTCCAGACTACGACCAGTGCTATCGAGATGGGATGGGGGTTTAGTTATAATGTTATTGTGGCTTCGGGTATTGTCGTTGTTGAGAAAGATGGAAGGGAACCTCCGGTGAACGATACTGAAAGTGATTAGTTTGTTCAATATTGTCGACTATTCATATTGTCGACTATTCTAATAAACTTCTTTGGTTATGTGAATGCCCGTAAACCGTGCGGTTGTCGTAGTTGATGGGATGACGATGAATCCAAATTAGCTAATCGGACTCGGCCCCGTAAACAGCGGGAGTCCGGCTACCCTCCAATGGAACCCCCCGAGTCACTCCACCTTCAACTCCTCAGCAGCCATCATGTCCGCCAAAAAGATTGAACAATGGGAGATTGAGCGATACTGGGAGATCTTCGCCTCGCTGGCGAACGGTCAGGCCCACCTGAACAGCTCCCAGGCCGCCTCCGTACTGCGCAACAGTCGCCTGCGCGATGACCAACTCGAGAAGGTCTGGGATATCGCAGATGTCGACGGTGATGGAGAGCTTGATTTTGAGGAATTCTGCGTCGCAATGCGCCTGGTATTCGACCTCGTCAATGGCGTGCGTATCCCATCTTCCCCTTCCCCTTCCTCTCTACCACCCCGCCTGGGCGCCTGAGAACCCCCAAGTGTTGACACAGCATTGCCTTGAACAGGAACTACAAGAAGTCCCCGCCGTGTTGCCAGATTGGCTTGTACCAGAGTCAAAATCACACCTTGTGCATGCCACACGAGCACTGAGCGACCGCCCCGAACAATTCGAACGGATAGAAGATGAGGATGATAGCTTGGGCCTGAAGGATGGCTTTGAGTGGTATATGAAGCCCGCCGACAAGGCCAAATACGAGGAAATCTATAGCGCCAATCGCAACCCGCGTGGCCAGACTACTTGTCAGTGATCCCTTCTCCGGTGCATAATGATCACGCCCGTCAAGGCTAACTTGCGGCTCTACAGTCGAATCCCTACAACCCCTATATGACTCCCTCGAAGTTCCAGACACCGATATCCGCTCCGCATGGAACCTCGTTAACCCCTCCGTCGCGCCCGCTATTAACAAAGACGCCACCCTTGCCTTCTTGCACATCCTAAACTACCGACACGAGGGGTTCCGAATCCCACGTGCCATCCCCGCATCCCTACGCGCCTCCTTCGAGAACAACCAGATCGACTACCAGGTCGACAACGCGCCAGCCCAGCGCTGGGGTACGGAAGGCAATGTCGAGACAACAAGTGGCCGCAAGGCCAAGTTTGGAGACTCATATCTCAGCCGACTGGGCGTAGGCGGCAAGGGCTCATACCAGCCAAAGGGTACGGATTTCAGCGAAACCGTTCAGGATGAGGAGTGGGAGAAGGTCCGACTGCGCCGGGAGCTGGCTGAGATTGAATCGAAGCTTCAGTCTGCAACTCAAGCCTCTGACAATCGACGCGATCAACCCCGAAACGATGGCCGGCCCAACTGGGTTTTGATCAAGAAGGAAGCTCTCCAGCTGCTGGAATACAAGGAGCGGGAGCTCCGGGAATTACGTGAGGGTGTCGGGCGATCGCAGGATGGGCAGCAGCTAGAGCGATCAAGGGAAGATGTCAAGACTGTTGGGGAGCAGGTCGAGGGGCTGAAGAGCCACTTGGCTCAGCGCAAGGGAGTCCTTGCTGATCTTCGCCAGCAGATCGAGGAGGAGAGGTCTCGTCGATAGTTGGCCGGAGATTAATACCCGAGGCCCGTTTCTTCTTGTGGGTATCTTGAGCTAGGGCTGGGTTGTATAGGCTGCATCTTGGTCTCCTTCTTTTTACAGCCACATTAATGGCAAGGAGCTACAGGCGCTGAATGGATTATTGTTCAACATCTATGGATGGCAAGCGAGGACTACATTAGTGACGTAAATAGTAGAACAACAAGCCTCTTATAATTTCAGGCAAAGAAGAATGTCTTTTGTGCTACTAGTTGTAGATTATACTTACATGCCTTTGTTTTCCTACCCTATGAACCTGGGATGTGAGCAGATTCTGTAAGAAAAGGCAAAGATCCAGTTGCTTGCTGTGATATAAGTGTCAAAATAGAAATGGTATGGGTTTAAACTATGAGAAAAGTAGTTTTGCCACCAAAAAAAAATGCAAGCGACGAGGTTCGAACTCGCGAGAACAAATGTTCATTGGATATCTCAAGAAGATTACTTAAGACCAACGCCTTAACCACTCGGCCACACTTGCCGGAAAAACATTAGTCATGGTAACTATTAGGAGTCCTATCGGCGATATATCACTACCGAAAGATAGGGTACAATATTAGATTAGATTGTTTCTGGCTTTCCTGACTTACGGTAGAACCTTCAGATTTCAAGGTAAATAGTGTCCATGATATCACGTAACAACTTGACTGAAAGAACAAAAGGGCAAGCTTTATCCTACATCTATGATCATCGCTGAGCCACAAGATCAACAATGTCGAGCAAGAAAAACTTCTGATTACATTATCAAGCCATGAGAGACTCTCCACCATCACGCTTAGTTTCCACGGCCACAAAGGCATGACCAGTCTTATCAAGACCCTTCTCGGCACGGGAATAAGCCTCCTCACTACGATCCGTCAAGATCGCAAGTTCCTCATCCGAAAGAATCGACTGGTCATTAAGCTCGAAGCGCTCAAATTCATCTTCTCCAAGAGCCTGGCGCAAGTCCTCGAGCTCTTGGGCATTGGCGCTCGTGTCCAGCAATGAGCGGAACTTGCCCTTTTGAATCACAAGTCGCTCGAGGCGGCGCTTGGAGTCTGCCTTTTCGAGTAGAGTTTGCTCTACGGTTCCTTTTGTCGCAAGTCGGTATACGATCACGGGCTTCTTCTGACCGATGCGGTGGGCACGGTCCTGGGCTTGCAGATCTTGTTGGGGGTTCCAGTCGGAGTCGAAGAGAATGACCGTGTCGGCAGCAGTAAGGTTGATACCTTGTCCACCGGCGCGGGTACTGAGGAGGAAAATCTTGTGACTTTTGTCGGTGTTAAATGATTTGATTTGGGCTTGGCGTTCGGATTGAGCCATGGCTCCATCAATGCGGCAGCATGGCCATGACCGGAGTTGGGTGGACCATTCTTCGATGATACTTAGCTGGGTCTTGAATTGGGAAAATATGAGGATCTTGTGTCCCCTCTTCAAGAGATGGGGGACGAGTCGGTCCAGAAGAAGCATCTTGCCGGAAGCTGACACGAGGGACTCGTCAACACCGGATGTTTCATCTGTCCAAGGCCAGTAGAAGTTGTGTGGTGAGTTGCAAGCCAGTCGGGCCTGCAGGACAGGGTTTTGCATTTTCTTCTGGCTGATTTCTTTCTCTGTGAGAATTGTCAGTTGCAATACTAGTTATATGCGATGGGGCTGTACGCACTGGCAAGTTTAATATTCTCGGCTCTTTCGATCTCTTCAAGCTCAGTATCACTCAGTTCGGCTTCCTCTTCCTCCTCGATTTCAATCCCCTTGTCAAGCATGCGCAGCTTCGCGTCGAACTCCCGGTCGCCCATTTCCTTGTAACTTTGAGGACCGCGACGTCGGCGACTGGTGCTGGTGCCGGCACTGGCAACACTAGGAGTGGAGGATTTACTTGATCGGATACTCTTGTTGGGCGTTTCGGACTCGCTGCTTTCGCGGCGTCGCTTTCGGCTTGATGAGCGAGAGGAAGGTGTGTTCTTGGCTGTCAACCGCTCCAAGGCCTTGGTTTCAAGGTACTGTCGGCCCGTGCCGCTGAGGATCTCTCTATAAAGTTCTTTTTGCTCGGATGTAAGAGGAGCGTACAAAATGTACTCGCGCTTCTTTGGAAGATCAGTTTCGACATCTGTCTTGATTCGCCGCAGAAGGAAAGGCTTCAGAATCGAATGCATTGTTGTGACAAGATTGCGTTTCCGACGCTCGAGGATTTCCGCTCTGCCGTTATCATCCAATACGGATGAAAAGTCGAACCAACTTTCGAAACTATTTAGATCATCAAAAACTTCCGGTAGAAGGAAGTGCAACAATGACCAAAGCTCGGAGATATTATTCTGCAATGGCGTTCCCGTAATTAAGAGCCGGTTGGCAGATCGATAGGCCATGAGTTCTTTGATAAGACGGCAATTCATATTTTTCAGGCGATGCCCTTCGTCCTATATCTTCGATTAGCAATCTGAGACCTCTGCACAATTGACAGTCAGAACATACCACAACGATGTACCTCCATTGATACTGTCCAAGGAATTTGCGATCGTTCATACAAATCTCGTAAGAGGTACAAATAATGGGGAATTCCATATCTCCTTGGTTGCGCATTTTCATATGCTTGCTGCGGAGTGCTTCTCGTTCGGCCTTAGATCCATGATATAGGACCGTTTTGATACCGGGACACCACCGTTTGAACTCATCTACCCAGTTGCTAACGGTGCTGAGTGGGGCAGCGATCAAGAAGGGCCCGGAAACATTATTCTCTTTCAGGAAAGCAATCATCGAGATGGCTTGGATTGTCTTTCCGAGTCCCATTTCGTCGGCCAGAATACCAGAAAGACCGTTCATCCATAAGGTCTTCAGCCACTCAAGGCCCTCGAGTTGATATGTTCGCATCTTGCCACCCGTGATCAGCGCTGGTTGTTGTGTCGCAACCAGATCTTGTTCGCCGATTGCAGTCGGCTTTGACTCGTATTCATCAGCTGCATTCTCTAGCACCTCCTGCACAGTCGGGTTGTCTTCCTTGACCTCCACCTCGGCCTTTTTAAAGTAATTCGAGATAGTGCCACCACCGCTCTTCCTTGTAGTACGGCCTTTCTTCTGTGCGGGTACATCATTTGCTGCGGGGGCCTCTTCTGCGACTGCAGTTCCTGACTTTCGATTTCTGGTGCCGCGTCGGTTGGTAGTCGTGGTTGCGGACGCGGGTTCGGGTGCAGGCTTGTCTTTCTCGTTCGCGGCAGACTGCTGACGTTTGATAGCTCGTTGTCGGGCCTCATCCTGCTGCTTTTTCATTTTCTCCGACATAAGGGCGACGAATAACTTTGCAAGACAGTCTGTTAGAAAGTGGTGACAAGAAATGAAACTGAATAGTCTCTCGACGGCGTACCGAACTACTCTGCAGCAAGTGCATCAGACCCTTAGCCTTGGTGTCCATGCCTTCAACATCTTCCTCCTTATTCTCTGCCAATTGAGATTGATCCTTTCCACCATTTCCCTCGTTGTCTGAAGCGGGTTTTGTCTCTCCATTTGTGAGTTCAGTCATTGGGGACGAGGGCAAGGTGGACTCGGGCTGTAGGGTGCCATCACGGGAATCAGTCGGAGTAATCGTCGGAGATCCGGTGTTCGCCATTGCTGCTGTGCTTTCGAAGAGGATTGGAGGTTAAGAATACCCTGTGCGCAGGATATCACAAGTTGAAGATGTAATGGGACGTCATTCCCAGGGATGAGGATTCTCGTCCAAATCAGGATTTTGCCGGTTCAACGAGCGGACAAACCCCAAGGGTATAGAAATCGATTTCGCGAGGATAAAAATTGGACACGATCGAATAGCTCAAGTATCCTCGAGTCTTCCGGCAGAATCGTAAGTAGAGTCGATCTCGGTGCTCAAGGAGGTGGCGCGTGTGCGACGCGGATTTTCGCGTCGGTGCACAGACCAACTTTAGATCGACGATGCGGTACGTCATTTTTAGTATTCTTCAGGGCCCTGCGCGATAGTAAACATAATCTACCATTCATTATTTGATAACTTTTATTGATACAACTGAAATAACACAAAACATAACAATACACGAATGATCCTCAAATCTTTTCACTTGACTTCACTTGACTTTTTCGGCATAAATGGCTTAGAAATTCATCGGCCCTTGCCACATCGTCGAAACATGCTTCTCATTGTACAGATTGTCATTCTTATCGTTTTCACCGATAGCTACGTCCCCTCTGGGCATCATATGATCCTGCTCAACGTATGGATTGAACAATGTGTCGTTAGGAAAGTAATCACTCGGTAAGTAGGGCATCATCCAGTCGGTTTCGATAAGAGGATAGGTGCCGAAAAAGGTCTCGTCCAGACCAGGGAGGTCCTGCATGAATTTGGTAGATAAATCATCTTGGCTGCCGCTGTATGATTCCTCATCAGAGAAATCTAGGGCGGGACTTGAAGATCCATATGTTCCCGAAGTTTCGTATTCCATTAGCCAGGCAAGGTTCCTCATTTTCTTTTGCTCCGCCTCAAGTCTGGCCTCTTCAATCTGTCGTTTGTATCGGGACTGGGAGACAGAAGGGTGGGCGTCATTGAAATACCAACATCCACCCAGAGAACGAGTCACTGGTTCATCACACATCTGAAAAGGCTTGGGCGCTTTTTTCGGCGGCTTGGATGGGGTTTCGTCGTCTTGACCAGGCAATGGCACATGGGGCTGATGGAAATGAGCCTTCTGGATTTCTCTTGCTCCCGCCAAACTCACTCTTCTCTTTGATGACAGGTCACGGGAGCTGTTCAGTTTCCGTTCACGGGAGCCGAGCGATAGTCGTGCTTCTTGTCTCGGCCCAACTTGTATTCGAGTGAATTCTGAACCGACAAGAGGCGATGACATCTCGCGTCGAATATGCTCCCGAACCTTCATACGTGCGTCCTGAAATTCATCTCGTAGGTAGAATGGTGTGTGCTCTGTCCAGTACGAATATGGATGACGATCACCCTGAAAAGTATCTCGAGGGTTAATCGTGTCGTAGCAGCCATTCGTGAAGCGCATATTTCCGGCAGAAGAGGGAAAATCATCAGATGAGAGGCCAGGTGCACAGTCTTGAATCAGTCCATGGGGGGTTAATGAAGCTGTATGCCGGTATGGTCCAATCCTCCTTCCACTGGAATCTCTCTGGAAGGCTGTGATTTTCGGTACGGGGCATATCAGTTAGTTCGACAAAAGCGCTACCCCACTGGCCAGCGAGGTTCTCATTGAGATGGTGGTTGCGGAGAAACTGCCTAGCTGCCAGTATATCGTCAGCTCGGCAGAATTCAAGTTCTGGTTTGGCCACCTTGGTAAGTGATTCATGGAAGTCCCGTGATATTTTGGTAAGTCTATTCAGGACAAGCTGATGGGGTACAGGGCTTTGTTTCAGAACACTTTGATCCATGTTCATGAGATGGGCGAGTTGCTTTTCCCGCATGGTAGCCAGGGCTCGATCCTCCCGAGAAATTTGTTGGTCCCGTGTGATCTGATAATGTGACAGCTTATTTTGATCTTCTTTGTTCAGGTCGAGCTTTATGCACGCATTCTCCCAGTTGTAGTGCTTGAGGAGGCCGGAGACGATTTGCAGTTGTATGGCCGGATTGAGGTCGCTCCAAGTTGGGTTGAGGATCTATTAAAACGCAGTCAGTATCCACATGAAACGTTCAAGTTCGGCAACCCGAATGGTGTTGAAAAAGAGGAATGTTAAACTCACTTTCCGACCAAGGGCTTCTTGGTCATCTATAGGCTCATCGTCGCTGTCAGAGATGCTCAGATTGTCTGTCACGTCAAATGCCTTTCTTTCTCCCAACATGGCGCCCATTCCCGCCATATTGCTGGTGTAGATGGAGTTGGACTCACCGTTGCTCATGGACCAGTCAACGGCGAGTGAGTACTGACCTGCTTCGGGTCTGCTCTGGGAGATCTTTCGCCTTTTGGGCCACGGCTCAGGCAACGTCGGGAAATCCACAGGGGGCAATGTAGGATCGAACTCGATAACTTCCGGTTTGCGCAAGATTTTGACCCTGCGAAACGATGAATTTGGGATTTTTGGCACTAGGTCTGTTGCATCAATGGACGCTGATTGCTTTCGCGCCAAATGCATTGGCATCAATATGGCGGAAGTTGGCGACTCGGTGCCAGAGTCACCATATCTCACTGGGGCGCGTATGGCACAACGGAGCTGCCTGTCACTGCTCATGATAGGCACACCATGGACTGGAGAGAGTGAGGCTTCCAGTTTGAATAATTCACTCCTGCTGTGTGGTCAGGTTTGACTTTGACAAGAAGTCGGTAATGACAGTTGGTTGTCTTCTGGCGGCGCCGAAGAAAGTCCAGCTTCTTCAAACAATGTAGGTATACACTGAGTGGGTCTGTGCGGTAGCGAGAGGGTGAGGACCTGGTAGTAGTATGTGACAAGAGAAAGATGATGCGATGAAGCAAGCTTGAGAGATGAAAAGATACTGAAAAGAATGACAATATTGAGATATTTCGAATATCCCAATATCCCTGTAGGGAAAGATAATGCGGGCCACACACTCAGGGTAAGTTTGGCTTGAGTAAAGAGAGACAGTATGGGAAGAGATGACAACAGAAAAACCGGTGGAAACGCGACTCGGGTCGAGTAATGCCGCGTTGTTGACCGTGACGGGTAACCTAGTAGCATGGCCTTGCCCGGCCGTCGAGAAAGTCCAGACAGCTAGGCTTAGGTAACAATGAGCTTGAAATGTCTGGAGAATACCAGAATCGAATTTACAATTGATTCAGTTATTTTAGTTTCGTACGCAAAGCAGTCAGCAGGTATTCAAGTGGAATTCAGGATAGGCGATTCAGGATAGGCGGCGGATATAGATCTACTTCTCAAAAATTGTTGATGAGCCAGGACCAGGTCATATAGTAAATAAACAGGAGAAGCGAGCTGGTCATTTCCGTGAAAAGCAAACGGAACACATACTAGCCAAAGTTGGACGTAGTAAAAGACCTTTAAGAACAAGGACCGAAAGAAAAGGTTAACACCAATTTCCGGTCTAGCATCCAGATACGAGCGCCGAAAAAGGTTCCAAGACAATTTCCGCCAGACAAAATTTTAAAATCAGGTTCACTGTGACGCCGAGCCTCTGTAGGAAGGCAGAACCACTGTAAATATCTAGGCTACGCGGTCCTGGAAAGGTGCCATCGGTTTGCGATCCAAGAGCGATCCAACTTCATCATCAATATCCATCTCACAACCAGCCATTTGGGTATCTTCAAATTGTCGATCTGCAAAACTTCGCTTCTTCGCAAGCATCACGGGGGGGTATAGGCGGAGGAGCGAGGGTCGCGGCTCCTATTTGGATATTCGCGCGTCGGGCTCTTTCGACATCGCGCTTGGCAGCAAGGATAGACTCAAACGAAAGGAGGATTTGGGTCATAGCATCATCAATCGAGATACAAAAGCGCCGCTGTTGTAGCATCCGTGTTGCGGGCAATGTGTCCATATTGAGCATGGCCATGATGTACGCAATCACCACGCTAGCGGAACGTTCATTCCCAGACTCGCAGAAGACGAGGACTTTCCGCATCCGAGACGGGTCATCTCTCAGGCTTGGAATCGCGGTTGAAGGCACATCCGCGCCCGCGAGATGGTCGTTGATGCGGCGGATCGCCCTTGGGAACGTCGATATAAGCTCTTGATTATCAAGGACATCAATAGTATCGGCCAGGATGCCTATATTTGCGGCGGCCTTGTCACCAGAAACAAGTCGGGCGTGGGCGGAGTGCGTATTCCGAATGGCGAGGAGAAGTGTGAATCCATGTGCTTGGAGGGATACCTGGTCGCGCAAACAGGAAGAAGGGCCGAGGGCCAGAAATGGGAATATAAATTGAGGCTCGCGACGCATGTCATAGTTCCACTGCGAAAACTTGAAGCGTCGGGTGAATCCATCAAGTTTAGCGAGAGAGAAGAACCCGGGGCAAATAAAATCACCTTCTGCAAAATGGTGAGTGCTGGGATCGAAGAGTTTGGGATCAACGACAACGACATCGGTGCCATCGTCCTCTTCGGAATCAATTGCCGCCGTCAAACCCAATGTGCCGTTTGATGTATTTGACCCGGCAAACCGAGGCGAGGTGTTATAATCTTGAGTGCGAACATAATGGGCCTGCCCACTCCTGGACATGGGCACCTCGTTGGATAGAGGCATGTCGGGAGAATTGCCGTGGAGCGAAGTTCAGATAAAAAATGTAGCGAGTGTGAAGAACATAAGATAGGATCACTGCATTGACTCGTTCAAGTTGGGGGGGCTCACGTGCACGGTCTCTATAGAGTGAAACGAGGAAGGAGCGATCTGTCAAAACCAAGCCATTGCCTGCCGAATCGGGCACGGTGGTACTGCCTGAGGCTCTCTTAGAAACTTCTACACAGAGTCTAGCAAATACAGGCCCTCCTTAACCCTGGTCGATGAGTCTTTGATGACAGTGTGATGGAAGACCCTAGCGGGCAACGAGGGGAGGTTAGATTTAGGTCGCTTAGTAAGTCACGTAGATCTCGGATCTCAGCGTCATCCATAATCCACTCCAAGTTCAATGTCGAGGCTGAAGTCTTTAGTGGTATCATTTAAGTTTTCCTTTGAGTTGCCTTCGGATGTATATTTCAATTTTATTTACTTTATATCTCTTGGGAACTTGACCTCGTTGATGAGTTGTGAAAATGAGGTGGTCAGGGACAATATTACATCATCACTAACTACGGGTTTTCAGCCTTATAGATCCGGGAGATCTCAGGAACGCCAGAAACACAACATCGTAAGATTCGGAGGACTAGATCTTAAGACTCATTTTGAGGATATAGGGGTATATATTATGTCTTCCTTAATTATCTACTTATATCTCTGGGCTCAGCATGAGTGTGGCGTGGACTATATCAAATAGCAGTTTCCATTACCAAGTACCTGGGTAGCTAGGTATATCACACTAGTACTACTACTGCCTATCTCCTCAGGCTACTAGTAATGACACTTAGTACAAGTAGGCTCTCCGCAGTGTAGATAAATCGGTAGCAGTACCTCGTACCATAGATACCTAACTACCAAAAAGCTCAGGCACAATATAAAGGCCACAGATAGATAGTGGAAGTGTGATCCGATCCTAGTGATAGCAGCGTAACCCGACTCGGAAGCATCTGGTCTAGTTAGTATTCCAACCTCTCCAAGTAGAACAAGGCCATAGCAAAGTTGACAAACCGTCCCCTCACAGATAGGAGCACCTCGACTCATTCTTCTACAGTCATCTTTTCCGATGACACGATCACCGCCCGTCCGAGCACAACCGGAGACCAAATCCAGTATAACCCACTTCCCGTATTCGGAATATACACTACAATCACTCGTCATCACATCGCATCATACTCTTTGCTAAAGCTCTAGCTCAAGCCTAACTTACCCAACGCCCCATCTCCACAAGGTTCCACTATTGATGACAGGCGGACAACTCGTTAAACCCGCTTGACACCGCGCCTTGGCCCCGAAATGACTCGCATTCGTCAGCGGGCACATGCTGCCGTTCGTGAGTCATTCGTATCCGAAGGTTGCCGGTTGGTAGCCTCGTAGGAAGGAGGCTAACTCTGAAGCAGAGGCCGGGAGGATGAGGCTAGATGCTAATGGTAGGGGCTAGATGCCTCGGCGGCGGTCGGAGATAAATACGTCCGTTATATGTCGGGGCTAAGAATGGGGGCCGGGTGCCTGAAGTTGGTTGCCTGGATTCCGCATAGCGGGGTGTGGCTGGGGATTCTTGTGAGCCTGATTTGGCCTGATGATAGCCGAAGTATACGAGCGCTACGGACTGGGCGGTTTTTCTGGCGAAAAGCTGGAGAGGGGAGGTCGATTTTAATTTATTTAAATACATAAAACTTGGAGAGTGGAGAGTGGAGTGTGGAAATAAGATGGAAATCGATAGAGAGCTGATCATTCAAGATAATAGTACAACAGGGCTTCATTCAGAAAGATCATAGGCGAACAGGTCGTTGAAGACCTTGATCACTGGTTTATAAATATAGAAAGAAGTTAAGAATTGAGAATCGTTTGATAAAGCAAAACATTGAACAGTAGACCGGGGTATAGTTATGAGGCCACCCAAAGACTAGCAACCTCCACTGAAAAAACTGGGATCAAGCTCAAATAAAACGCCATAGTACCGTATCGACTTGCTGATGAATCAAATACCAGCCCTCACAGCCGAACCCAGATGCAGGGAATGGAGGAGCAAGAATAAAGGGGGGAAAAAGCAAGAATCCAAGAAACTAATCTCTTGCTTCGGTGAACGCCCATGGAATGCAACTGCAAAAAAAAAAGAAAGGAGATGGAAAAAAGGAAAGAAAAAAACATTATGGAAAGACATTACTCCCACCAGAGCTAAACCTGAGAAGCGGCGGCCTGGGGAACAGGAGAAATCGCCTGTGAAAGTGTTTGAGACTCGGGCTCAGGTGCGGGGGCGGGGGGGCTGGGGGAGTGCTTGCTGTAGGCTAAGCACGATGCGCTCAAGGTCCAGGAGGCGTTGATCCTTTTCTTGATTTTCGCGGCGCAGTCGCTTCACCTCGTTGACTAGGTCGAGACCGGCTTCGTCGGTCTCCGGCAGATCTCCATTGGGAGATTCATGCCTACGCTTGACACCGGCAGCCGGGAGGGAATTAGACCTGATTCCTTCAAGCTCGTTGGCACGATCCCATGGGCTGTCGAGCATGATGGCGGGCCCCTCATCGGTGTGCATGTGGCGGCGGCGAAGATGTTCTCGAAGGTTCTCCTGACGTGTGAATCCATTCCCGGTGCTGCGGTTACAATCGCCGTACGGGCACATCAATGGCTTCTTAGCGTCGGTGTTCTTCTTATGAACTTCGCGCTGGTGCCGAAGGAGACCGCCGGAGTAGGTGAAGCCTTGAATCTTGTCGCAGCCGGGCTCGAAGCATTTGTAAGGGCGATCGTGTTTATCCATGTGTTTACTGGTGTCGGGGTTAGTGGATGTACGGTCGCAAGAAAGGTGGGCGCGACAAGAGGAGGGGAATTTTTTTTATCAATTGTACTTACTTCCATTCGCAAGGACGACGGAATGTTGGAGGGGCCTCCTGACAATCAATATGGTCGCAGAAGATTTGACCTTCGGAGTTCTTCGGGGGATCGCGGGCGCGTCGCACTGAGAGACGTGGGCGCGTCCCCTCGACGTAACCGGCAATGGAGGTGGGAGGTTGTTCGTTCATTCTGGCAATTGACGACAGGCCTTCTTGGGCGTGGGCAGATGCAAGGACCGAGGCAGTGGTCGCAGCGTGCGGAGCTTCACTTCGCGGACTAGGGTAGTCAGAGGCGTCTATTCCCATATCCAAATGGCGGACTCCACACTCAGATCGGAGGGTAGATAGAGTGATGAATACCGGCAAGACGCGTCAACCGATGACTTGGGGAGAAAGTCACACAGATAGGGAGAGTGTGTGGATGTGAGGAGGGGATCGTGGTCGTCAAAGAAGACTAGTGAAGTCTAGATCGAAGAGGGGAATGGGTTCAAATAAAGAAAAAAAAAGCAAGTAGGTAAGAGGTATCGAAAGTGATGGAAGTGGCCAATTTTCTCAGGTAGCAAGAAAGGGGTGCCTTAATGCCCTTATTTATAGGCTTGACTAACCCACCCGCTTGCAGCCGGATGTGGCTGAGTGGCGCGCTTCTGATGTGGCGCGGAGTTGCCGACAAAGCTGAGGGAACCGGGTATAGATATGCACGATGCAGCAGATTCTTCAATAAACTAGGAGCTAAACTTGAAAATCTCAGATCTACGCGCAACTAGGATGTGTTGTTCCTTTTTATTCCTCCACTCGGCCTGAACGAAGTGTGGCAACAATCAAGACTCATGACTCATATCTAGCGGCTTAGCCAGACGGGATGGCATCTTGGGTAAACACAGCAGAGCAGGCCAACAGGGACAGTCACAGTCAGGCAGCCATTTGGATTTCCCGGTCCAAAAACCTGGCGATTGATCGCCACACACGCCTGACAAATCCGCAGATCTGGAACCGGTGAAGTACGGAGTACCTACAGACAGACGTGGCGGTGTATGCAGCACGTGACAGCCCTACGCAGGCAATTCAGGCAGAAAATAAGCGCGCAAATTCATCTGCACAAAGTATGGAGTAAGGGTTGGGCACCCGAGTAATTAGGCTCCTATGAATTTAAAACAAACCCACCCATTGCCAGCACCAAAGGCTTGCGAATCCCAAGGGCTATGCAATCTAAACATAGCGTTCAAGATGCAATCTTTCGTAGATGTTTTTTGCTGTGTGGATGCCGATTAGTCTCAAACAAACTACTTTAACTTAGGCTACCAGATTCATAGTTTTGCCTTTGCCCAGGATCTCGAAAGCATTGCATGGCATGACATGATACGCAAGGCCAGGTCAGGGAAAATCTCATGATGGCCCATGTACTCCGTACCCACAAACCAAAACATCAAAGCTTCAGCTCGTCCCGCTCGAGACCCTGCCACTGGTCAATATGCTCCAGCACCCACTGGATTTCTGCCGCCACCACGTCCGGGCGTGTCAAATGAACATTGTGGCCACACCCCGACAGATAAACAAGATGCGTGTTAGACGAGAGCTGAAGCTGCTCTTCTTTAGCATCCTGGTCAATCACCGGCAATCGATCCAGCAGCCTTCGAAACGCCTGTCTCTGTTCTATCGTCCCATTGCCCGCCTCAATTCCCGCCTCGTAGATGCGCTCAAAGTCCTGTATACTACAGCGAATCACACTCACCGGCCGATCCCGCATCGCCCGATTCTGAAACTGTCTCTTAGCCCCAAGCGTGCGACAAACTACATTCAGCGTATGGGAATTAGCCTCCACCTGGGCAGCGACAGCCCCGCGCGAAATATCAATCGCTCGTTCCCTCCACTCATCGCGCGAAAGTCTCGCTTCTGTCCGAAGCCCCGTCACCTGCGCCACCCTGAGATCGCCCAATACGGCATCGATATCGGGGTCTGGGAGACGCAAATAGTCACACTGGCGCTCGGTGGAGCCATCGGCAAGGACCAGTCCCGCGACGTCACGGTCGTAGAGGTGGAGATACTCGCGCGCAATGATCGCCCCGTATGAGTGAGCAAGCAGAACGAGCGGAGGCTCTAGCCGCATTGTTTCAAGAAGGCTGTGTAGTTCTTCTGCGGCCGTAACGGCCGGCGATCTCGATCGTGATATCTGTGGGGAATGGTGATCCGGGGAATCCGAGGAAGGAGTAGGACTAGTAGGACTAGTACTAGGACAAGGGCTCGACTCACTACGGCCAAGACCGGAGCGATCATAGAGCAGGATACGAGATGACGAAGAAACCAGCGGTGAGAGGGCTGTGTATGAAGACGCGACATCGCCAGCTCCTGCGATAACGACTACCAGCGGAGCCTCCGGGTTATTACGCGGTGGCCCAGAGACAGAGACCCATAGACGGTGAGAGCCGATGGAGATCAGCGATGAGCCTGTCTCAACTGTCCAATTCCGGGGCGGCATTGTTGCCATGCTGGATTCTCCAAGCTGATTTGAGTTGGGCGTTGATGCTGAAGCGGGGCGGAAAGTCTAGCCCTAACTAGATCTCCAGTGCGGTGGACGACAGAAGACAGGTGGGGGCGGATCGACAAGTAGTGAGGACAGCATCCGACATACTAACTCTTTTAGGGGGCCTTTGATCCTCAGCCACTGCTGGGCACCCCGCAGATTTCCAAGGTTTCTAGGCCACCACAAATACTATATTAAGAAAGTACAGAAATGTGGCATGAGGGTTCTAGAAGACATTGAGTTCGCTTATGCATGTCTGATTCGCGTGACGATCAGGGCCAAGAGGGAGAAAATAGTCCTGGCTGTGTTGAGACTTTGGAATTTTCTGCTCGTTTGGGCCAATGGGGGTCTCCGTGTAACTCAATATGGTGCTTGCGTGACGTTATCTCCCTGTGACTCTACTTGGGGACTCGGCGTACCGGGTTCGGAGAATGGTTTCTTAGCAGGGGTTAGAGATCTATGGCTGCCAATCATACCAGTTGCCACTAAATGGACCGGGGCTGAGATGATGCAAACCGTTGTTATACTGGGAGATAAGGATTAGGCAAAAGCATACTGGCCTCGATTGTGAATGAAGACGATGACTAGCTATCTGTGTAACATAGAGTGCTAGGAAGGATCGGGCCCGAGGGGGGCAAAAGAATTGACAAAGTCGCCTGCTAACTACTAGCTACCGGACTCAAGGTGGGCTGGCAACCGGCATTTTTTTGTTGAAGCATGGGTCATAAATCGAGGTTTCATAACCAATACCAGTCGCCTTCAGCTCACTAATTGCCGTGTAGAATAATATCTTGACACGGTGACTATAATTGTGATGTGGTAAGAACCAAGGGGTACCATACTCTTGAGCGGACGACAAACAGTGGTCTCAAGTGAAAGACAATAGAAGTTTGGTTGCCCGAAGAGTAGCGGACCATTCTTGGCCTCACTGATCTGGAGCCCAGGTCGGCATGGAAGAAATGGACGGGCAGGACTCTGGTGGAAGTAACGCTGACATTTCGTGGGAAATTCTTGTTTCCCCAGGATGATAAGCGAGGGCGGGCCTGTTGGAGGTACCCGGACATGATGTGGCGTTGGAGGGCTTCATTCAGTCATAGTTGCCACCAACCTGGCTAGCAAAGGCGGTAGAAACACTGCGGGCGTCGTCATCGTCATGAACATTAACACCCGGGCGAGTGACGCGAATGCTGGCGGAGCTGCCTCCGAAGATACTACCGTTGTCCGGAACACCGACACGATAGGGCTCGCGTCCACCGGATTCCACGTAGCGCTTCAGACGATCGGACTGGCTGAGGCTAGGTTGCTTGCTCATATCATTGATGCTCAAACCTGCTAGGCTCACTCCGCCTTGGTCAGCACTCCTTCCATCGACGATGCTTCCAGTAACATCGGATTCTGTAGCAGCCACCGACTCCCCAGCAACACTTGGAGCACCCTTGGCCCGGCCGCCATTGGCCCGACGACCCGATAGCGATGGCCACTGGTCGGCGAAGTTCTGGAACATCGGAGGATATCCAGAAGGAGGCAGGCCAACTCCACCTAGGGTAGAACCGTGAACAGAAGAAACATCGTCAGGGATATATCCGACGACAGAGCCAGAATCATGATACTCGTTGCGGTGACCATTGCGGCCATTCACAGGAGCATTGTTGGTGTTGGAGGCTTGGCTGAACGGCATCTGGAAACGCTGGGGGGCCGCGGTAAGCCTGCTTTGGCCGGCTGAATTGAATCAATGACTCTTGCAAGTTTGACAGAGGTCCTTCTACCAGGCAGTGCTGCTCCTTGAAATGTTGCAGGAGGTTGTTCCATAAAGGATGCTTGGAGAGCACCTTCGGGTTACCCAGGATGACCAAACCGTATCGGGCACGAGTCAGCGCGACATTGAGACGACGGGGGTCGCTCAAGAAACCAATGCCCTGGTGGTCATTGGAGCGCACGCAAGAAAGAATAATGTAGTCTTTCTCCCGGCCCTGGAATGCATCAACTGATGCAGCTTCGATTTCCTTGTAGTTCTCTTTCTTGAATGTCCCATTCGCCTGCATCGAGCTTACGATGTAGCTTCGTTGACCTTCGTATGGAGTAATGATACCGATACTCTTGGGTTGCACACCTGCCTTGAAAAAGCGGGTGACAATCTTCTCGACGTTTGTTGCCTCAGTCCGGTTAAGATAAGAGGTTCCCGATGCCGAAATTTCCTCATTGCCCAGGTTTGACCAGAACATCATAGGGTTGTCCATCATGGGCCAGGGGAAGTCAACATCACGACGAAGGCGATCATGGACGGTAATACCATTCTGCAAAGAACCCTCGTAGAACATGTTCGACGGGAATTCGGAAAGCCCCGGGTGCATACGATACTGGACATTCAGTCGGATAGGCGAGCAACCAAGGATGACCAGACGCTCAAAGAGAGATTGGTTCAGTCCAGCCTTGGCTGCCTTCTTGTTCATGATCACAGGACCAAGCTGTTGGTGATCACCAACCAGAACGACTTGCTTACAGCCCAGGACTAGCGGAATCATGCATTCTGGCTCAGCGGATTGAGTCGACTCATCGATCAAAACGGTTCGGAATTTGAACTTGGCAAGACGAGGATCACCTGCACCAACGCAAGTACAGCAGATGACATCCGCGTTGTTCAAAATCTCCCGCTCTGCTGAGCGAGTCAGCTGCTTCAAACGTTTTTCGTCCTGGCTGGAAAGCTCGCCCAATTCTGACTTCAGCTGGTTGAGTTTCACCAATTCAATGTTGCTGTCGTTCAAGCGAACTTGCTCATGCAAAGAGAGGAATCCGACAGGGGATTCCACGTCCTCTCGAGACTTGGCAGTCACACGCACGGTCTTCAACCCGGTGCGGTGGATACGCTCACAAAGCTGGTCCACAGCGACGTTGGATGGAGCACACACCAACACAGTACCACCATTGATCTTGGCTAGATGGTAGATAATCGTGGCGGAAGTGACAGTCTTACCAGTTCCGGGTGGACCCTGAATCAAACTCAATGGTCGCTGAAGCACACTCTTGACGGCATTGATTTGACTGCCGTTCAGATCTGGGAGACCAGGAACGCTAAATTTCTTGGGAATTTGAGTCTTCATTGGGGCAGCCGCAACCTCGTGACCGAGGAGACGGTGAAAGATATAACCCGAAACACTCATTTCATCGACGGCAAATGTCTTCATAGCGAGCTGCATGCGGTCAAATGAAGTTGATTTCCAGACATAATCCGCGGTGAAGTTGTGGGTGCACTCCGTGGGTACAGACTTGTGATCGCCTTTGGAGCGCAATTCGATAGTGACTTCGTCGGACTGGTTGTTTGGAATTTTGATAACGTAGCCAACGCCTTCCCACTTGGAGCGCAATTCTCCCGTGTACTTCAAGCGCATCTCATCACCAACTGCCAACTTTACATCTCCTAGTTCAAGTTTTGGAAGAACAAAACTAGCGAGATGCTTGTTGTTAAGACCAAGATCCCAACGAACAATAAGGCCATCCTGAGACTGGGATTCCTTGAGCTTGCGGTCGTAATCCGCCTCGATCTTGACGAGAGGGCCGAAGATATTTTGATACTGGTAAGCATCATCATAACGCAAGAGAACCGGGGCGGGCTCATCATCAACTGCTGTAGCCTTCTCCAAATCATCCAGAGTTGCTGAAGAATTCTCTTTCCACATCTCCTCCAGTTTTGCAATCAGTTGAGGGCTGAGGTGGCGAGCACGGAGTTGTTCTTGATCAGTGGGCGCACCCACAAGCCAGGGCAAGAAAGAGCGATCCTCAATGAGCGGCTGCCAGCGCGACGTATCCCAGTTCATATCCTTAGAAGAAGGCATGGCTGCGCATGGCTGACGGCAGAGAAGAACGACGACCGTGTCTGATTTCGCGGGGATGAAGCCGAGCAAGAAAACATTCTTGGTACCGCAGTTGTAACATTCGAGGATAGTATCACCAAGTGAAGAGTCTGCGTGAAGTTGAACTTCCTTGTGGCGAGCGCGAACAAGGTGATTGACGATGTGAGAAGAGGAAGTGTTGCCGCGAGCGCTGCAGAACCATTTGTTGCAGGAAAGACATTTCACAACACTGCTAGGGTTATGAATGCCACAGTACCTGATAGAGATCAACTGTTAGAATCTGCGCACAAACAAATCCATCATACTGTTCCGAGATACTCACGCGCATGCATGAGCTGGGAGCTCCTTCTCTTCCTCCGCATATCCCTGGCTTTTCTGGTTACCGTTGGCGGGACCTCCGATAGTGCTCTCCAAGTCGTCATCTTCTAGGATATCCGATCCTTCATCTTCGTCATCGTGTCGACGTGGTCGAGCTCTTCCAATAGCAGCACTATGATCATCGAGTTGAGAGTCTTCGGCCAGGCCTTGGGGGTAGGAATCCATGGTAGACGAAGGTTGTCAAGGTTGGCCCAGATTGAAGGGGGCAAGAGAAAACGTGGGATCAAGGTGAGAAAAACATGCGCTTAAAACCAAGATGAAATTTCCGAGTCGTAATCAAATGAGCGTAGGGGACAATCCGGTCATCCAGTGTGATTCTTAAAGGCCCGCTCTGACTGTGTGGTGCCTGAGGGGCAAAGAAACGGGAATCTAAAAAGGTCCAGGTGAAATTAGTGAGGAACACAAGTTGAAAGCAAGAAAGGTACTAACGTCAAGTCCAGCTCTTTGTCATAGAAAGGCCCGACAAAAGAAAGTCGAAAAGTCTGGGTGAACAAAAAGCGTCTCCGCATCTGCGATCCGGATTCTCTATCGGTGGGATCCCACTACGGTGGCCCGAACCTTCCATTTGTGCAGCCCCGGAGTTTGCAAAGAAAAAAAAGTTGCCCGCCTCACTTCTTTTGGATGATCATCTACATTCTTGCACCCACACTTTTCGCAACATGTTGGTATGTATATACTCGCTTGCTTTGAGTTGTTTTGCATATGCTGACTTTTATATTAGCGCCGACAAACCCGCGAACGCCGTGATTATCTCTATCGGAGAGCTCTGCTCCTCCGCGATGCCTCTATCGCCGAGAAGCGAGCCCAGCTCAAGGCCTCTCTTGCCTCTGGAAAACCTCTAGACCCCACAATCGCAAACGACAAGTCTCTTCGGGAAGATTTCAAATACGATGAGTCAAAGGGTCAGGACGATGAGGTGGATATTGACGACGAATACGCCTTGACGTCCGGCGTCATTGACCCCCGTCCTTTGGTTACCACATCGCGCTCGCCTTCTGCTCGTCTGGGTGCTTTTGCCAAGGAGATTCGACTCTTGCTCCCCACTGCCATTCGTCTCAACCGTGGTAACCTCGTTCTTCCCGACCTCGTCTCAAGCGCAACCTCCGCTTCCTTGACCGACATGATTCTTCTGCACGAGCACCGTGGTACACCTACCGCCATGACTGTTTGCCATCTCCCCCACGGCCCGACTGCCAGTTTCTCGCTCCACAACGTTGTTCTTCGCGCCGATATCCCCAACTCCGCCCGTGGTACCGTCTCGGAGAGCTACCCTCACCTTGTCTTCGAGGGCTTCACCACCAAGCTCGGTACCCGTGTCGTTCAGATCCTAAAGAACCTTTTCCCTCCTCGTGAAACCGGAAAGGTTGGCAACCGCGTCGTCACCTTCGTCAACAAGGAAGACAGTATCGAGGTGCGACACCATGTCTTTGTCAAGACCGGATATCGGGACGTTGAGCTTGCTGAGGTCGGACCGCGCATGACGATGCGACTCTTCGAGATCCGGGGCGGTACTCTTGAGAAGGGCTCCAGTGGTGACATTGAATGGGCACTCACACAGTACACAAGAACTAGCAGGAAGAAGGATTACCTTTGAAGTGCCCACGAACGTTCATCATGTTGTCGATTGCAGGCGTGAAAAGATATGGCATACGGGATTTTTTTTTGGCAACTTATTGGTCAATTAACTGGCGCATCGGTGTTGAGGGTTATTAAAAGGCTCCTATTTCGCCAACTCATGTACTTAGACTCTTATTTTATCTTCATATCAATACCCTTTGAGAATGATATCGGTTGGTGGTGGCAATTCTCCAACCTTTTCAGTTCATACATAATGTAGTTATAGTATTCAGCTACTAACTTAACAGTAGGTTGGAACTACATTTATAAATCCTACCTTACTACCATGATGGTAAACCCACCTCCAATACCCACGATGATAATCCCAAATGAAACTGACATTGCCTTATTTTCTTTGGCCGCGGCTTGTTATTTTCTCTCTCGGATTTCTCACCAAACTCCCGGAACATGATTTCAAACCTTGGAATACTCAATCACCCTTCGCCTCCCCTCCCCTCCGATGGCTGCATTGTCGGCCTTTTATCGAGGCTTCTCAACTACCTCATCTGCAACAATTTGAGAAGACCCTTTTACTGTACTCTTTCCCTCTGGCTCATCCCTAATAGATGACCCAAACTCCATCAATATGAGCGATTCCAGCAAAGCATGACCCTCGCTAAGTCCCTCGGTGTCTAGGCTCTTTTCCGCACTGGTGCTGGTAGGCTGTTCGGGCAACGGATTGACTTTATCCTGAACCTCGAAATTCTTCAGGTCACTGGGCTCCCGGTAGCTCTTCAGGTAATCCGTAAAAAGGTTTCCGCGGATCTCCATCGTGTACCAACCCTCATGGGGAGGTAGGGGCTCTCCATCCTCACTACATTTCGCCGGCGGCATCTTTCCATCGGCTCGAGTCTGCCATTCCTTGCCTGTTTTCTCTTTGAAGAACTCAGCGAAGGCTTTCATCGCTGCGGAGAGGTTCTTCTGCGCGGGTAAGAGGAGCTGGACTTTCGACGTGCCAACCTGGCTGTACTTTGCGTACGTGCTGTAGCTGGGTTGTTTGGCAAATGACTGCATGATCTGTATACTTGTCAATTGGCTACAACTTGAATATTTCGAAGACGTAGTGGGTCATACTGCCAGCTGGTACTTCTCTCGTTGACGTGGGGTTTTGCAAGATCGCACGAGAGTTGCTTTCCAGAGATCTCCATTGTCGGGTTCTTGATAGACTCGGCCTGGTAATGTCTCATTTCAGTGAAAGGCCCAACAAGATTTGAAACGTATGAGACTGTACACACCTCGCTTTGTTCCCTTAGATCCCTTAGTACCCGTTTTCGGTGATGGAAGAAATGGATCCCCTATTCGCAACACAGTTAGCAAATATGATTTCCGAGGGAAACACATTCATTTACATATTCTTTTCGGCGACTTTGACACCGCTGACTGGGGGCTTGTTTCATTCGTTTTCGTTCCCGATATGAGGTTTGACCAGAGATACGGAGTCTCCTTGAGTGGCCGGCGTGTTTTAGAAAGTAGGGAATCCTCAAGCCAGTCAAAAGACACAATCTTGACATTTTTCAAACTCTTGGCCTCTTTGACTGTGATTCTTTAGGCTCAAAAGCTGATCCAAAGTGAGAGATCGGTGAGAAAACTGACCTACTTCAAGATTTTGCTTGTAAGCTTCTTTTGTGGTGACAAGATGTGTTGTTCTGCTGTCAACGTTCTTCGTGTAGTCGCCACCATTGGCTCGTACCCACTGGGGGATCTTGTCTACATCCTGGAGCTTGCCAACCGAACAAAGCCTGATTTTCTCAAAGGTCTTGCCCATCTTGCCTTCGGATAAGTAACAAGTGATGATCGAGTTAGCGAAGGCTTTGCTACTAGTAGTAAAGTAACCGAGTGTGGAAAGACAAACCGTTGAGTAACAGTGTAAGCGACAGGGTAGAAAAAGATGGCTGACCGAGAATCACAATCTTGTATGAATTCGAAGGATCACTGAGGTTGATGATAAAGTTGATGGTAAAGCGGGAGTAATAGGAAGCACGAGAATTTAGGGTAGATTCATGCATCCAGCGTATATTGGGCATCGGAGTGGCTTGATCGCGTAACGGTCAAATCCCTGGGGGCAAGTGGGCAACACCTTGCTTTGATTTACTAAGAAACTTGTACACAAGTCGGTCAGCATACTGAGTATTATATTAAATAAGGATATAAACTCAGAGCGCGAGAAACAGAGAGAGAAAAACAGAACACATGTCGGCACATCCTGGAGAGACAAGAACATAGGAGCAACGACAGATAAGCCTTCGAGAAAAAGGACTAGAGTCCCTGTGCTTCCCACACCATTTCTGCCATTTTTGTCAGAGATCCAACTGGAACAGTAGGATCCACGATGCACCGGGCTCTTTAGGGCAATAATTCCCTTGAATGTGAGTCATGCATCAGTTCCAAGGTTGTTTGAAAGCTACTAGTAAAATGTGAGATGGTTCAAGACTGAAAGCAATCGCTCTCATCTCGATTATCTTTCGCTGGAGCTGGAGGGTCCGAGTCTAGAAGACGCTTCGACTACACGAGCGAAGGTCAACGTCTTCTTTTCCTCCCACCTCACGACCTTCGGATAGACATTTCTCTGAGTTACGGGGTGCGTCAACCCCATCACCCATCTGAGAGAAAAACAGACAAATTGGCCCGGGAGTACTTGATTCTCAAGTTCTCGACCCTTGCTAACGTACTCGGAGAACCTCAGCTTCCCTTGTTTCAACTTCCTAATCTGCTCCATCACATAGCGGGCCCTGGCCCTCTTGTCAGACCGCGGAAACCTCTGCCTCAACTTTTCCGACGCTAGAACAAAGTCGCATGCCACGTCGTCGTCAAGAGGATCCATCAATGTACGGGTGGCATCCGTAGTTCCCATAGTTTTTCTTTTTCACTGAGCCCAGCCCAGCCTGTGGGTTTGCTGAAAATAGGTATCAGGACCCATGAAAATCTATTTTGGCAAAATGCTAGAGAAAACTAGGTACCAGGCACTCCCTGGACCCCTAGACGTGCACACCCATCGTGGTGCTTACAGCATCTGATCAAATTTGGGAATATGGAACTTCGCAACATTCTTCGACAAACTTGGACAAGGCGGCGTGCAATCAAATTACCTAGCATGCCGTCGAATACATAGGGCTAGTGGTTATTGGTAGGCAGTAGATAGCCCAGACATTACGACAAATGAGTCAATTTTAGAATGCAGCATAAATCTTATTGATTCTTGATGTACTGATCGACTACACCCCAAACCCAGCCCAGGCAATACATAGCAAAAACAACAAGTGAAAGGAGGAAAAAACAAGGCTATTAAAGACATGAGTATCATCATTCCTCACCACCATTCAGACAGGCCAGCACATCCTCCAACTCAATCACGATCTTTTCTTCCAGTCGGTTCTCAGCATCTCGCTTCTTGTCCAGCGGCGGCTGTCGCGACATCTCGGCCTCCTTTTCGGTAGTGGCGACGATGCGGCCACGCAGGTACGGGCGGCGACTCAGCAGTTCTTCAATATCATCCTTGACGTGTGATCTGTCCCACTTGAGTTCTTGGATGGACTGTGGGTCTAGACCAGCGCTGGGTCCGGCTTGACGGAAGCGGTCCAGAGCGACGGAGATCAGGGCTAGTGAGTATGCCTCTGATGCCATGCTCAGACTAATCCATTGTGATTGCGGGGTGGCGTGGCCGTGGGAAAAGGCTTCTGCGGCACGGTTGAGCTGGCCTTCGAATTGGTTGAGGAAGGCCGATACTTCGGGGGCGGCACGAACAACGTTGAAAAGGAGGTTGAGGCACAGCGGGAGGAAGCCACCGGTCCAGATAGTGTACAGCCGAGAGACAGGGTCGAAAGGTCCGAATCCCTTAGGTTGTTGGAGGATGTTGGTAAGACGGCAAGTCGATAGCTTGCCTAGGACTCCCTCCACGGCAAGGTGTTCCGCTAGCATGGGGAGAGTGGAGAGCTTAACAAGGAACGAAAGACTGACCTCGCCGTAGACAGGGTCACCGGCGATCGAGAGTTGATCTGCCCAGGAGAAGAGCGTCGTCGCGTGTCGGACAGTATCGTTGTCTTGGATGTGGAATGTGATATACTCAAAGAGTCTATCGGCGTCCTTAACTTGCAGACAAGTCTGGAGAATGGCAATGATGATCGCAAAATCCTTTGGCGTACACTTATCCGGCTCGTCGTGTAGGTATGAGGTCAAGGATCGGAAGCCTTGTGCGACAACAGTCTTGACAACCTCCACAATGACCGGAATGTTGGACGAGACCTTAGCCGCCTTCGTAAGGACCTCTGGCTGATTCTGAAGTCGGGGTACATCCACGTGGAACTGAAGAGCTAAGAAGAGCACATTGAGAAGGGAGCGGTAGTATTCCGTGTCATCACCAACGAGGGCTGCCTCGTAGGTTGTGTGACGAGAACGCAGGGCTTTCCAAACCACTTCGAGTAAATGGAACACCTCAGCGCCTCTAGCTCCCTCCTCAACCAGACATTGAGTCAGTGCCTGGGCAAACTCAACTCGAATTTGCTGAATTCGCGCGAAGATGGCCTCTGGCGGGACAGATCGACTATTTGCTTCAAGGCATTTTTGTGCTACCTGTGCCATCAAGACCGGTACCATTTGGCCAGCTCTCATAAAGTCTTGGCAATGCTCAACGGCGAAGTATTTCCAGCTTTTAAGAAGATTCTGCAACAGATTGTTAGCAACGCTTTACAAACCAATCCAAAGAATTGGATAGAACTTACCATCTGCGCTTCAACAAGGGACAGGTTGATGTTGGCTCTCTCAAACTCCTCAGAGAAGCCTTGCTTTCGGTTTCCCGCCCAAGCAAAGTCATACGATAATAGCTGTTGTCCCATACCCAGGTTGTAATAGTAATCACGTCCCAGCGTATGGAACTGAAGTGCCGAGTTCTTGAAGTCTGTCATTTTGCAGCCAGGATAACGCCTCTCGAAGTTCTTATTCAAGTTGGCGTGCAAAGAAGCATTGTAAGCCGAGACCTCCACGGCATCCTTAGATAGCCATTGCACCAGGGGGATGATGTCGGCGAAAAATTTCCGACCTCGCTCGAGAGTTGCCTTATCTGATGGTGCCCCCCCTAATCAGCTCCTTGAATGGAAAGAGGTAAACAGCACAGATATCTGTAACAACGGCTGCAATGTGCGTCGCGAATATTTGCTCGGATACAGGCAGAGCAGAAATTTTCAGCTTTGAAACATAGTGCAATATGCCGTTGAAGAATTCTGTGTGTTTTTGCAAGTGAGGCGATGCCCATGGCCAGTTGTCCTGGGCTCGAGAAACAAACCGAAGTAATGACAAAGCCACTTGAGGATCTTCCTTTTCGATATTGGCGAGTTTATCAAGAGCAATTTGTAAGAATGGCACGCCTCTCATCTTTGGACCACCGTTGTCCGTCTTCTTCAGAGTTTGGCGAGGAGATGCGCCAGTCAGAATGAAAACGGCCAACCATTGCTGACGTTTGCTGACAAAGGTCGACAGCAAGTGCCAGATCGCAAGAAGTAGAGGCTTGTCGTTTAGAGACTTATCGAGCTGGGCGAGCACGTCAAGGAAAAGACAAGCTGACTCTGCGCCAAGATGACCAACAAGAGAGGGAGGTTCCTTGTCGGAGTTTGAAGAAGCGCTCGTGACCAGGGTGTCCAACAACGATACGACCGGTAGTTTGTAGGCATCGTTAAGAGCGTAAAGTTTGGTCAAAACCGGGGTCGCCTTGAACAATTGCTCCTCTAGGAGTGAGGCGGGCTTCTCAGCAAGTCGTGCCGACTGGACAAGCCTATCACTCAGCTTGAGAGTGGAGCTGACCTGGTCAACAACCAGGTCAAGATAACGGAGGTGAAGGGTAGGTGGGGTTTGGAGACCATCGGTGATCAGTCGGAAGATAGCGTTAAAAGGTAAGTCAGTGGCTGAACGAGGCCGCAGCATATCCAAAATGTAGACTGCAGATTCAGAAAACACGCCAGTGATTTTTGATTCGAGTTTCGTAGAATCACTGATTCCGTAGACGTAGTAGAGGATACGATCGAAAACCTTGGCGAGACCAGCGCTAACTCTGAACTGTTGCTCAGGGAAGTCGAATCTCCAGTTACCGTTGCTGTTAAAGATCTCGACCATCGTCCGAGTGAAATTCAGCAAAATGGTTCTCATAACGTGGGAGGGGATGCCAGCACTCCAGTCCGATGCGATTGTCGATTTGCCCGAGACACTACCAGGGCATTTACGAAGTACTGCGCGTGAGACAGCATCATCGACAGCGGCCTCGAACAAGCGCAGGGAGCTGAGAAGGAATGGATACTCCCCGGCGGGGATTTCCACTGCCGAAATGATCGCAGCTAATACTCCGCCTTTGCCGTCTGACCCGATGAAGCTGCTGCGGCTCAAAAATGGCCAGATCCTGTTGGGAAGAACATGAAGGACCTCTTGGATGAATTGCATGCAGACCATAAGTAGATCTAATGCCTCCATAGCACCACCACGTGAACCAACATTTTGTAGGTTGCGCTCGAAAATATCCAATACCACTGAGATGATGTCACCTTGGCGCGACAGCCCATCACTTGCCATTTCCAAAATTCTCTTCGCGCTGGTACCTGGGGAGTCATGAGTGCGGACATCTTGTGAGCTAGCCACAAGGTCAGCTAGGAGACCGATTATCTCGGTACCGCACTCGGGATCCCAGCCAGAGGTGTCGCCGCCACTCTCACTCCACTCTTCTAGCCAGCTTCCCAAGTAGCTCAGACACGAATACTCATGTTGCCACATAATCACGGCTGGTCTCGACTCAGAGATAACTTGTCCAATGGCCGAGGCTGGAATCTCCGAGGACCCGTGTACCACAAGAGCATTATTCGGCTCATTACCGAGAAGACGACCGTGAGAAAGAAAATCGAACATTGGAAGTGCTTGTGTCAGGGACACGAGGTTGGCATTCTCATCTTCTCGAATCGTCTCGTACCCCTGGAAGTCTGGCGTGACTGCCTGCGTGAAGGTACTGATACTCTCAAGTTCTTCGACAATTCGGGGTAGGCCATCCTCATTGACCAGGTGCGGACTCACGAGTGCACGGCAAAGCTTCAGAAATGGGACTGTTTCGTACGGAAATCTGGAACGTGAGACGCGGAAGATTTCATTCATAAGGTCTGAATTCGCAAAGACCGACTTTGGTTCACTGGCAGAACTAAGCGAGTCTTCTGAAGGGCAGGGCGACGAATTTGATGTACCACTGAGAATTGCCAGCAGAGCCTCCACAATCTCCGGGGAGTAGTCGGTGTATTTGATCGTCCCACGAACAAGATCAAGCAGAGCCAGACGTGTCCAACGATATGTTAAACCATCGTCGATTGCTGACATAGATCCCACTTTGGCAGATAGTGTGATGATTGTGCTGAAGGCCAAATCTCTGACCTGATCGGAGGTCAGATAAAGCAGAGGGTCATGCTCCTCATTCATATGCGGTGGTCGAGCACAGTCAATCAAATCTTCATAAAGAGACGGCTCAGACCCCCCAGACGGCCCTGCAGTACGCGCCTGGAAAGATTCCACAGCATTATTCAGTTGCTTCATCTCTCGAACTTGTTGCTCTCTAGAAGCTAATTGTTGCAAAGTGTAAAGTATCAAACCCCAGGAGAATGCGGCTGGGTTAGCAGTGACCATCTTCGTCGTGCAGGCGTTGAGAAGGATCTCTGTTATTCTAGGTATCCTTTCTTTGGAGAGGAAGTATGCATCCTTTCCACAAGAGATGACTGGGGGTGTGTTCTCATCCATGATGGATTCAATCACATAGTAAACTTTCAAAAAGGCCAAGGTGGTGAGTGACACAAAAGATTGGAGTGGCAACAACAGCTCCTTAGGCTGCTCGCAAGGCTGCAGTCATAGTTAGTATTCAGGGTCCTCAATTTCCATCAATGCTGTCACATACCACTTGCAAATACTCCAGAAAGTCATACTCCGCCATGAGCTCCAGCCAGGACTCCACAAGGATTCCACAGGGCACTTCCGTTGATTGATGAAGAGAATGAAACATCAGCTGGAGGATATGTACAATCTCCTCGACTAATGTAGTCTTCCAGGCCGCTTCTGTTTCTTGGTTACTTTCAGAAGCACCCAGCCAACCGCCATCTGCGGCCACGTCCTTTAGGCGCCTTCGAATGCCAGCAATACATTCTTCCAAAAATCGCTTCAATTCATCACCAGATGCTTTGTCTTTGAACAAAGACACGCCTAGCTTGGACAACGCAAGCTTGCGCGCAGTGCCAGGCCCATCAGAGTTGTGTGAGTCGCTTGTACGATCGTGAAGGGATAGAACCAGCAGCTTGCGGAAGGTCTTTAAAGTATGACCGCGTTCGGAGATGTAAATATTGCGTAGTCGCAAGCGCCGGTTTGTTTCCGTGTCGAAGGGAGATGTGTCGTCATCACCGCCTGTCTGCCTCAAGATACTGGCTAGGTTCGGACCAGCAACCGAAATGCGCAGGTTGTCGACACCCGCCGCACTTTGCAGACTCGTAGCCTCCTCATTGGAGAACTTTTCTGTGAGACGTGCGGCCGGGCGATCCTGCCATTCGAGGATGGCGATGCGCAGAGCAGTGATCTCGTCGATATTGGCGGTCTGACTGAGCCATTGCGCATCCGCCTTAATCTCCTTCAGGTCGAATGAACTTTTCGAATTCGTCTCGGCATGGATTGCGGCGGTCTTGGACTCGAATTCAGACTTAGATTTCGCGGAAGGGCGGGAGAAAGGGCTCAGACTCTGGGATAGTTGCAGAGTACTGTCGGGGTGGGAAAGGAAGGCGGCGACATTGTCTGCATCGTCGGTCTGGCATTCGGCGTCATTTGTATAGAGAAATGCATTCTTCCAGGACCTATCAAAGGATCAGTATCAAACGCCAACCCAGTAAGGTCAGTGAGGGTCGTACAAGAGCTGAGCGTCCCCGGAGAAGCACTTGTCCAGGGACGGGAAATAGGCCTCCGGGATGGGAGCCATTTGGCAGGGCAATTAGATCATCATAAGTCTAGAGGATGAAGTGAGGATGTGTGAGAACGAGAAGGCGACAACAGGACCACAATGATAGCTCAGACAGCTTTCGGAGAGCTCCAGCAGAAAAACATCTTTCACCGCGGCGCGAAGTCAAACAATCCGCATTGCCTATCTGGGACTAGTGCCAGGCGGTGAAGCTTTGCGAACCCAACCGGGCTCTTTTTGAGTCACCTCGAGTAATCAGTTGGGCTTGGTTCTTTTTGCTTTTGTTGATTACGATATTTACGACGGTCACTGCTGTGAGGCACTTTCACTTCGTGTCTTACCCTTCATCTGCCACCTCCATCTCCTCCCTTCCCTTCCCGACCACCTACAGCCACCATGGCGGATCTCGTCGACCATTCACCCCACCATCCCACCAAGGTTGCCCGCCTGAACAGCGCTTCCAATGTTATTCTGATCGACAACTACGACTCATTTACCTGGAATGTCTACCAATATCTGGTTCTCGAGGGTGCCACAGTAACAGTCATTCGCAACGACGAAACCACTGTGGAGGATTTGGTTGCGAAGAACCCTACCCAGCTAGTGATCAGCCCCGGACCTGGACACCCCTCGACCGATGCAGGAATTAGCAATGCTGCGATTAAGCACTTCAGCGGAAAGATTCCTATTTTTGGTGTATGCATGGGTCAGCAATGTATTATCCAATCCTTCGGAGGCAAGGTCGATGTTACGGGTGAGATCCTCCACGGCAAGACATCGGTGTTGAAGCATGATGCCAAGGGAGTTTATGAGGGATTGCCGACTGTCCTCTCCGTAACTCGTTACCACTCGTTAGCCGGAACTCATTCGACTATTCCGGATTGTTTGGAGGTCTCATCGTGGGCTGATCTCGAGAACGGCAGCGGTAAGAGTGTCATCCAGGGTGTCCGTCACAAGGAACTTGCGGTGGAGGGCGTTCAATTCCACCCGGAAAGTATCCTGACTGAGTATGGGCGAACAATGTTCAAGAACTTCCTCAAGCTCACCTCGGGTACTTGGGCTGGGAACAACAAGGGTGCAGCGACTCCGGCCCAGGACACATCTAAGCCCGCTGCTTCCGCAGACAAAAAGCTCTCCGTTCTTGATAAGATCTATGCTCATCGTAGAAACGCCGTTGATGAGCAGAAGAAAATCCATGCATCACGCCCCGAAGCTCTTCAGGCTGCTTACGACCTGAACATTGCGCCGCCGCAGATTTCGTTCCCTGACCGTTTGAGACAATCCGACTATCCTCTGTCTCTGATGGCGGAGATCAAGCGAGCATCTCCCTCGAAGGGCATCATCTCCGCAGACGTGTGCGCCCCCGCTCAAGCACGCGACTATGCTAAAGCTGGCGCCAGTGTTATCTCCGTTTTGACCGAACCTGAGTGGTTCAAGGGTACTATTGATGATCTTCGGGCAGTTCGCCAGAGCTTGGAGGGATTCACTAACCGACCGGCTATCCTGCGCAAGGAATTTGTCTTTGATGAATACCAAATTCTGGAGGCGCGTCTTGCCGGCGCTGACACTGTTCTGTTGATCGTGAAGATGCTTAGCACTGAACTTCTCACACGCCTGTACAACTACTCTCGCAGCTTGGGAATGGAGCCTCTTGTCGAAGTCAACACCCCCGAGGAGATGAAGATTGCAGTCGACCTCGGTTCTCAAGTGATCGGAGTCAACAACCGGGATTTGACCAGCTTTGAAGTCGATCTCGGTACCACAAGTCGTCTGATGGATCAAGTCCCGGAAAGCACCATTGTGTGCGCTCTGAGTGGTATCACGGGCCCGAACGATGTGGAGGCATATAAGAGTGAAGGTGTCAAGGCCATCCTGGTCGGCGAAGCTCTGATGCGGGCTTCAGACACAGCCGCTTTTGTTGCACAACTTCTTGGAGGATCCACTGACAAGAGCTCCGCTTCATCAAGCTCGCCATTGGTCAAGATCTGTGGTACCCGATCTGAGGAGGCCGCTAAGGCTGCCATTGAAGCTGGCGCTGATCTGATCGGTATCATCATGGTCCAGGGCAGGTCAAGACTGGTACCAGATGACGTTGCTCTACGTATCTCGCAAGTTGTCAAGTCTACACCTCGACCGGTGCTCAGGTCAGAGCCTACCTCGAAGGCAACTTCCACGGATTGGTTTGAAAACTCGATTAACGTGCTGCGTCATCCCTCTCGTGCCCAGCTTGTCGGTGTGTTCATGAACCAGCCGCTGTCATATGTGCTTTCACAACAACAAAAATTGGGACTTGATATTGTTCAACTCCACGGCTCAGAACCATTGGAATGGGCAAGTTTGATTCCTGTGCCTGTGATTCGCAAATTTGCGCCGGGCGATATTGGAATTGCGCGCCGTGCCTATCACACACTTCCGTTGTTGGACTCCGGTGCTGGTGGATCTGGACAACTTTTGGAAGAGGCAGGTGTCCAAAAGACCCTTGAAAGCGATGAAGGTTTGCGAGTCATTCTTGCGGGTGGTCTGAACCCCGAAAACGTCGTCGATGCTGTTACAAAGCTCGGTAAGGCGGGATCTAAGGTGGTGGGGCTGGACGTCAGCTCTGGGGTTGAAACTAATGGATCACAAGATCTGGACAAGATCCGTGCCTTTGTAAAGGCGGCCAAAAGCGTTCGTTCTTGATTCACATCCTGTCCAAGGTGACTTCTCTTCTCACCCCAATCAGTTCAATTCTTGTTAATAGAAATCCCAATATTTCGGTTATCTTCTATCTATTTGTCTGTTTACCTCCTACATCAGATAAAGTAGTGTATCTAAATTTGTATGCCCAGGTGGGAATGGGAAATGCATACTAAATCCAAGAACCTGTGGGTCACTACTAAGCAAGTAGACACTCCCTCTGGCCATGTCAACACCTTATCCTCAGGCTGTCTATTCAAAGGAAAGGTGCTATATGTGTATTACTACAGGGAGGTGACAGTAGGAGGCCATCGCTACTATCTCACCGACGAGTAGCTAACTGAGTACCTAGGCATATACCATTATTTACTACTAGTATCTCAGTAACTAATGATATAGCCTTAAAGCCAGAATAGGTATCCGATGCGGTACTAGTAGATCCTGGAGTTGTGGATGTTGGTTCCATCCGGAATCACCTTCACTACCTAGGTACAGAGAGGGAAGAACATATGAGAAAGTACAAAGACAGATGAGTATTTGAGACAAATAGCGTTGTCGCGCAATTTTTTCCAGGGTAGCAACTGGAATGTTGGGGTCGGTTTCCGGTAGAATCGGATCTCGGTGCAGAAGTTCCTGACACGAGATACGGAGAGGCTCGTTTGGAATACAAACGATAGGCATGCCTGCTCCTCCTGGTGGTCGTGAAACCACTACTTGCTGCCGAATATCTCTCTGAAAGCGGGGACAATTGCGAAGAGATCTCCCTTTGGAGGTTGGGTGAGAACGTGAGTCTCAAAGGTAATTCTGGCGACTTGTTCATGGATACGCATTGTAATAACTAAATCCAGTCGTCCTTGTGAGTTGGCCAACCACCATATGGCCTCTTGATGGAGTTTCGTGGGCGATTCCGAGAAGGCAACCTCAAACACAACTGCCAGGAATTGGGGTCTAGAGCAGTATTTTCTGACATCCACGATGAATCAGGCTCTTTTTAGCCAGAAACCCCTTGAATACGAGATCGACCGGTGCAGACTTGGTCTTCAAGACCCGCAAGATTCTGTGTGATGTGGGATTCTACACTGAAGATTGCCTTTGCAGTTTCATGGGCACGCCCGGTGATGGTTATAATAAGAGTCCGTGAGAAATCGTCGAAGAACTGATTGCAGGCTTTCGTGACATCCACTGAGGAGACCGATGCGGGAACATTCGTAAACTTGAGATACTGTGTACTATATTTACAAACCCCGTATTTCTGCGAAACAAGAGGTGTACGCAGAGATGAGTCGATTGCTTCTGGTGAAAAGTCAAGACTAAAACAGTCTTTATTAACATTTTCCAGTTCAGGATCAAGAAATTCCATTGTGGATGTTCGAGTTTGATGTGAACGAAATTTCGGCGGGGATGATGGATGTAACTGAAAGTGAAATGATGGCGTAGTGGAAGTAACTATTGGGGTGGTCCGAATACTGATTAGAACAACTCCATGCCCGACCATAGGTTTGATGAAAATAAATATCAGGACTCATGGGAACCCAGCATGATTTTGGTATAAAAATCAATGAAATACCAGGCGCGCCCTGGACGTCATCTGTTTCGGAGGGATCGCTGCTGCTTGGTGCCAGTTGATCGGGTAGAGATAGTGACGATGATAAGGTTGAACATCTTGCCATATCTGGATTCGCAATATCCGGAGCGACAATCGCGACATTGGACGCGCAGTGCCATGCTACAGTCGGTTGAGAGAGAACGATGGTCTCGAAAATATGTATGGCAGTCTTCAAGCGTAGTGGAAGTAACTGAAAGTCGGAACTTAAAAGGTTCAGAGTATGACATGAGTAGGTACTTCGATAGAAACTCGTCCGTAACTCGTATAAAGCTGAAAGTATGCGCTGGGAGGATGGATAGTAGTGAAAGGAGAAAAGTGAGGAAGCAGGAGTGTTGCTAGGAAGACCACTCTGTTTACTAATTACCTACCTACTACCTAGGTAATAGGTACTTAGTACTCTCCATAGTACTTTTCAATCCAAGTATATTTGAAACATTAAGTATCATCTCGTAGAAACAGGCATAAATACCTAGGTATCCATTCATCACGAGTCGTAAATTTCTAGCCATAGATATCAGAGCAAATCACCATGATCGCATACTCGCGCGTACCATGCATCTGTATAAAGCGAAGAAAAACACCAGCAGAAATCCCAGACGAGAAAAAAACGAAAGAGACCTCATACATAATTACATCACCACACAGCATGCCTTCTCCAGCTTGCGCATAACCTTGGGCAACAGCGCATTGACAATCTTTTCCACCTCGTCCTGCTGTTGCGGCTGTTGTTGTTGCTGGTGCTGTTGGTGACCCTGCTGTTGATGGCCCTGCTGCTGGCCGGGGTACCCGCCGTATGAGCCGCCCTGGTGTGGTGCCTGGTGCGAAGGATAGTCGGGCATGACTGCCTCGCCACCGGTCAGGTTGACGTAGATCCGGCCCGCATTGTCCTCGGTGGCATATTTCAAGCCGAGTTCCTGGCAGACTTGCTCGACGCGAGGCTTGATCTTCTGGACATGGCCAGCGGAGTGGTTGCCCTTGCCGACGATGCTGGAGGGTATCTTCGTATTAGTAGCTTTCTTTTCTTTTCTTTTATCCCTCGGTAGCAGGTTTGTCGCAAAGACATGCATGGCTCCAGGAAAGGGATAGGGAGGGGTGCAAACGTACACATGGAGGTGGCTTTGCCCGTGGGACTTGGCATACTTAATGCGCTCTTCCAGGATCTCTTCCGCCTCCTCGACGAACTGGCCGTGCAGATCGATCGTGTCGGCCGCTACACGGCCATTGGCGTTGTTCTCGCGGAAAATATACTCGGAGGCTTGCTTATTGTATTGCTCCATCTTCCGGCCGTGGGCCTTGCCCTCCTCCGAAAGCTGTTTGGCGCCGGCGCCATCGCCGCTCGAGTAGGCTTCCTTGGACTAGACGTAGATGGGCGGAGTTAGGAAGGATTGCGCCAGTGGGGCTAGAGGGTCGCAAGGCGATCGCGTGGAGAAGGATAGATAGGGAGAAGGATCAGAAGAATCAGGAGGACGTATAGCATACCCGGTGAAAGCATTCGCCGCGCTTGGAGGCCTCCTGGCGTGCGAGATCGCGGAGGCGATCGTACTCGGCCTCGGAGTCACCGCTCTGGTCGTGGTTGAAGGCTAGTAGGAGTTAGATTGAGTATTGTTTCAGGATGGGATTGGTGCGACGACACTTACCCCGCGAGCCCAGGTGGGACATTTCGTGTGACATGGTGAGGGGGATCAATGAGGAAGTTAAGTTCGAGTTGGACCTGCGAGGGAGAGTGAAGGTGGAGAAGGGCGAATCAAACCTTGAAATCCAACCAGGGACTAGACCCTACCCTACTGGGACCTACTGGAACTAGTGGTACCTCCCAGGCGGGACCCGAAAAATGAGAATCCGATCGGGCGTTCCATGGATCCGATGCGGCACAGAGATTGGCCACATATCACATTATTCTGTACAGAGTACTGTATTTATTTACGTTACTTTGTATAAGTGATTTCAAACTGATCAATCTATGGAGCAACAGATGGGAGATACAGTAGGAGTACTCCGTAGGGATGGGGTTGTACTCCGCAATGACCTACCATGGCATGGATCGACGACAGCTTCAACTTGTAATTAAAAATCCAGAAGACTAGCTTGTATGGCATCTAATAGTTTATCAAGAAGAACCATTAAATCTCGCTTCCTTGGTCCGTTCACGCCTAAAAGCATGGCAGCCAAACCTAGTCACTACGCTATTGAACCGGTGGGGCCGATACTTTGTACCTAGGGTGATCGATTCATTCCGTACGGAGTACTCCATACAGTACACATCCAGCGGGCTTATACAGTAGTCACAGAACCACCCATGGCCTTATTGGATCTCAATAAGATTTTCATTCACCGGAATAAAGATCCGAGAGACAATCAGTTCAAGTTCTCGCAGGCTACATCAAAGCGCTAGTCCGAAGTTACCTGGGTATACACTGTCGGTGCTCCAGGAACCACAGAAGTCTTGAAACGAGAAGCGTAAGATACACCTGGTCTGGTGATTATTCAGGTTCCAGACCACTTTCCCAGAGAAATAGACTGACATCGATATGTATACTAGTATTAGCTAGCGAAAATATAGACTATCAACACTAGCCATATTTGTCCTCAATGTATCGTAATGCATACTATCAAATCCCAAAAGCCCAAGATTTTCTACAAAAGACTCGGATCGTTTAGATTGGTATTCAGTTCAGGTTAGTTCAATCATTCAATATTTCGGATCGTTGAAATTCCTCAGCACCATTCTTGCAGCCGATATGTATCCATTGATCACCACATCGAGACCTCGGGAGCCTTCCAGGGTTCACTCCAAAATATTCAGAGATGCGGAGTCGAACTTTTCAGCAGCGAGATAGTACATATTAATTATCCAAAACACCTGCCAAGCTCAATCCCCCTCCAATCAGCCCTGACTCGGAGTCTCATGCCAATATCGTTGGATTCGATTATCCAACTTGAAGCCTGAGTCTGACCTGTGACCTTTGAGATCAAATTCTTGGAATCGATGCATAAGCTATGGTAAGTTCCGACAAGTCCTTCGAATTGAAGATTCAGCTTATAGCGCCGATTTTTTTTTTTCAAGTTTTTGTGACATACCTAGGCATCGGTGATAGCCAAAATCTGCAAGAAACATTCAACACCAGTACTAGTACTATGTCCCTCACATTGGTCAGGAATAGGAAGTGGCGGTTTTCGTGGAATAGGCTAGATACATTGTAGAACCATGACCATATCCACAGGTGGGGACTATTAAGCTCTGGGGTGCATGAAGTGATTAGCTACTTGAGCCTTGGACTTCCGCGGAGTGACGATCAGCCCGTGCCGTTGTGGTACAAGCTATTCAAGTGCTACCAGTAGTAGGATTGGAGAAGGAGCACAATTGTCCACACTGCATTCGTGACCAATAAAGTCGTTTGACATGCGAATAAAAAGATAATAGAAACCCTCAATTTAAGCTTCATGAGAAAAGATTGCTCCGAGAACCTGGATGCGACACCGCTTCAGGTAATTGGTATGGTGTGTCGCGGCAGTTGGTTCATAGATAAATCCGATAGATAAGGCGTCATGATGTGATGGGACTATGTATGAACAGATGAGAAAGCTGCCATGCACGCCTGAGCATGATGGATTGGCCCGCCCGGCGAATCTCAAATTACAGATTACGCGATAGTACAAAGGAGAGCCGGTCAACACCTTCCGTATGCAAGTTGAGACCTACTCCATACCAGAGTATTCAAGCCCGGACGAAGGGGCAGTAGGTAGGTCGCAAGTTTGGTTTAGGCCTTCGTACACCCCTTCCTCATGCAATACTCTGCAACTTGAAGAAAAGGAGACCCAGGGGGAGGGGTGGCGCGCGGCAAATGAAGAGCTAGAAGCACTAGATAGTGGGTCAAACCCCGATAGCGTGCCCCAGCGATAGAAATTCCAGAAATTCCATGAGCTCAGGGGCGGGCCATGTGAGACCCATGTGCGCCATTCTCTTGTTTGGAGGACAGGGAATATGACTCCGTACGAAAGTTGCATGTCGTTCACCCTCATCTGACCTGCTTTGCTTTGAAAACCCGTGCAGGAAGCCGATCCACGGGGATCAAAGGGCCTTGTCTTGCGTGCCCCCGACGGATCGGCACGGTACCGAGATGTATGTAGAAGTAGGTACAGAGTATGCATTGACATACTTAGTAAATTGGTACGGAGTCTACAATAAATACTCCGTAATGGATACATACTAGCGACTAGTTACGGAGTATGTACATCCTACTCCGTATAGATACAGGGCTTAACTACAGCGGTGGAGAGAGTGATGGAGCAACAGGTTTTGCAACGGCCGACCTGACGCCACCCTGTGGGGGTGTTATGAGTCCCATTGTATAGGGACGGGAGCGATCCCAGGCCAGACTGCTGATTCAGGTGTGACGGTCAGATATTGACTAGGATTTGGGGGTGTTCCAGGCTGAAGCAGCCGCAGTTTCTGTTCAGTCGGGCTGGTACAGCTAAAAAAAGAGAAAATAAAAAGCAAGTTTGATGAGAATCCCTACATAACGGTCAGCTTGGGTGGTCCGAGAATACAAGAATAGATGATAGTACGGGGGTACAGAGTATCCATCACTGGTAGGCGGGCTTGGGTAAGGAGAGAAAAGTTCCAGGGACTCGAGCACCCCCGTCTCATGCCCTCAAAAATGGAGACGGTCGTCGGACAATAACCATTAGTGTGTTTAGTCCCCACATGTAGATCCTCCTGAATGTGTACTCCGTAAAGAAGTGAATGAATATGGAGTAGATGATGGATGGATTATAATGGATGAGGAGAGTGAGACAGTATGATAGAAATCTTCAATCCAGACCTCTTACCATGTTCAAAGTACTCATTGATGCATCTTTGTCGGATGATAGCCGAATAAGTGAAAGAGTTGTGTACCTTAGGGTACTCCGTATACAAAGAGACCGTAAAAGGGGCTCCCTGTAACTGGCGGTGATTGGCTGTTGGTCGATACCACTCCACCCATAATCAGCCAATCACAGTCGCCCAATGGGACGGTGATGCCAAAATCGCCTACGCTGAATAATACCGTCAGGACAGCGTCACATCGACAGAGTTCCTTACCAACTATCCCCTAAACCCCCTATAACACGGCCGTATTACAAGCGTATCCCCTTTCTTTGCTAAGAAACTTCATTTCCCCCAAACTCCCCTCCCCCCCCCTTACACCTTTAACCACTCCTTCTCTCTCAGCTGGTTCCCGGCGACTCTGTTCCTTTTTTTCCCTTTTGGATATCACTCTTACCCATCCATCGCTCCTTTCCTTTGAGCCTCGGGTTTTCTGTCAAGGTGCGTCAATCTCAATTCCCTTTCCTTTCTCATCAACTCCCTCTCTTCTCGTGCTCCGACCCTTTTTGGTTTCACCCTTGCGTCGATATCTTTCCATCCTGAAACGTTGGGTTTTCTGCGGCTTGTACCACCTTCGCCAAGTTCCCGAAGACTGTCAATACTTTCATTTGCTCTTCCTCTCGAGGTCTCACGTTTTTTCCCCTCGATCAGTTTCGCTGACCCTTCGCGCACGCTTCCAGTCCCTGTGATCGACCGAGCCCTGACCAAATTACACCGGCTCCCACAGTACTATCGTTAACTTACACGCACGCACACGCACCCTATTTACAAACACATCTTTCTGCCAAGACCGCCAGCATGGGTTGTGGTATGAGTACTGAGGATAAGGAGGGGAAGGCGCGTAACGAGGAGATCGAAAACCAGTTGAAGCGCGACAAGATGATGCAACGGAATGAGATCAAGATGCTGCTCCTTGGTATGATTCGACCCGCCTCAATCGGACAGAATCCAAGGCAACTCCGACAGTCTTGAGCAATAGCTAACAAAAAATCACATAGGTGCCGGAGAGTCGGGCAAGTCTACCATTCTGAAGCAGATGAAGCTCATCCACGAGGGTGGCTACTCCCGCGACGAACGCGAATCCTTCAAAGAAATTATCTACAGCAACACCGTTCAGTCGATGCGGGTCATCCTTGAGGCCATGGAGTCTCTCGAGCTGCCCCTGGAGGATGCGCGGAACGAATATCACGTCCAGACCATCTTCATGCAGCCCGCTCAGATCGAGGGTGACAGCATCCCTCCCGAGGTTGGCAATGCCATCGGCGCCTTGTGGCGTGACACCGGTGTTCAGGAGTGCTTCAAGCGCTCGCGTGAGTACCAGTTGAACGACTCTGCTAAATAGTAAGTCGACACTCTTGACGAAAAAAGCGAAATGGTCATACCCCTAACTCTTCACAGCTACTTCGACGCCGTTGATCGCATCGCCCAACCCGACTATCTCCCTACCGACCAGGATGTCCTCCGTTCCCGTGTTAAGACCACCGGTATCACCGAGACCACCTTCATCATTGGTGATCTGACCTACCGCATGTTCGACGTCGGTGGCCAGCGATCAGAGCGAAAGAAGTGGATCCACTGCTTCGAGAACGTCACCACCATCCTTTTCCTGGTCGCCATCTCCGAGTATGACCAGCTGCTGTTCGAGGACGAGACCGTCAACCGTATGCAAGAAGCCCTGACCCTGTTCGACTCTATCTGCAACTCCCGCTGGTTCGTCAAGACCTCCATCATTCTCTTCCTCAACAAGATCGATCGATTCAAGGAGAAGCTGCCCGTCAGCCCGATGAAGAACTACTTCCCCGACTACGAGGGCGGTGCCGACTACTCTGCTGCATGCGACTACATCCTCAACCGATTCGTCTCTTTGAACCAGGCCGAGCAGAAACAGATCTACACTCACTTCACCTGCGCCACCGACACCACCCAGATTCGCTTCGTCATGGCCGCTGTCAACGGTAAGTCTTCAACCCCTACAATCTTTCCTCAAAATCAAAATGAAAATTACAAGACTAATTCTCTTCTTAGATATCATCATCCAAGAGAACCTCCGACTCTGCGGTTTGATCTAATGAACTACCAATCCCAGGGTGTCGCAGTGTGCTGAACTAGATCGCATGTGTTTTTCCTTTCGGCTGTAATCGGATCTCGCCGGGATTGTGATCAAAAGCCTCGTTCCAGAATTCCGGCGTTGAACATTTCCTCCTCTGTTTCATTTTCTTCTTCCATGTGTCCTTTCTAATTGCGCTCGCCTTTTCCTGACACGATCTCTAGCCGGTTCCTTTTTTTTTCTTTGCCCTTTTTCTTTTTCCTCCTGTTCTCGATGACACGAAACAGGAAACTTCTTTCTGATCATGGCTCCCGCGTTTAATCGATGTCGAGAGCCCTGACCCATTTTCTTTTTTTCCCCCTCTGTGAACCATCTCTTATTTCCTTTTTCACTTTTCCTTTTTTCCCCTTGTGTCTGATTTGAATGCTGGATATCCTATCATCTCTCTTGTGGTTGTCACCCTACCCTATTATCTTTTTTGTTGTTTTTATGTATGTAAACATACCGTCTCCCCCATCGTTTCCTTGGTCTCGCGTCCGTTGGAAGCCTCGAGCGACCAGCCGGGCAATGGGCACGGGGAAATGACAGGATACACGGAATTATCATGTCTCTTCTCATGTGTCATGCCTCGGTCGTTGGGTTATAGTCAGACAGGAATTCAATTATCGGGTTTCCGACTTTATATGATTATGATGTAGTGGTAGCCACTAGTATGATACTAAGTGTTGAGTTTATGCTCGGTCGCTAGGTACCTGGGCTCTATGTGCAATACACTACCCTTGTCATACTCGTATCAAGGTTAGACGCCAAATTCATGCACAGGCACATGGCTGGGATAGTTCATGTTTCCAAAAAGATGCAGATGTCCAGGGTATCTTAGATTAAAAACAACACTTCGCTTTACTTCACTTCACTCAGAACCTCAACTTAGGCCCGACATAAACGATCAAAATCGCAACAATCCACAACCCAAAGATCCAGGCATAAAGCATCATCCTCCCCCACCACCCCTTCCCTTCCGACATCCGCGTCAACATGCTCATCCTCCTCCCCGCCGCCTCCATCGTCGACGAAGTCTTATCCATGCCCAACGAAGCTCGATCCAGCGCATCCTTCTCGTTGTCCAGCGTTTCCTGGAATGACTGCGATTGGGACTTTAGTTGGCTGGCCATTGCGACTAGTGAGCTGGTTAGGTCTTCTTGTTCGGAGCGGTCGTCGTCGAGGGCCTTTTCGGCTGCGATCTTGGAGTCTGCTGGGGTTGTGCTGCTTCCTGTTGTTTTCGCGGAGGATTCTTTGGGTGCGGTGGTTGGGGCGTGTCTATTGCGGAGGGTGTGGGGTTGTTCTGATGGCGTAGGTGTAGGTGTAGGTGTAGGCGTAGACGTGGACGTAGATGTTGGGATGGAGGTAGGTGTAGCCACGGCTGCAGCTGTCTCAGTGAAGAGAGCTGCCGACTTCGTACCATTGACATCCGGCGTCGAAGAAACGACCCTCTTCTCCACAATCGGCTTAGAGAACAGCTCTTTCCACTCATCATCTTCCTCATCCTCATCCTCAACGTCATCCCCATTCTCGTCTGCGCGGGCATCCGCCTCTTCCTCGTCGAGAACAGTCTGCATCCTCTTCAAGAGCTGCCTATCGCGAGCGATTTCCGCCTGCGCTTCATGCCTGCGGTCTGGTTGTTTTAATTGTGGGAGCGAGCGCTCGAGCTGGGTGAGGAGGGTCCGCGCATATTCAACGTTCTGTAGAATACCATTTAGCTTCAATATTCCTGATGGGACCGCTCTATTTGACTGTGCTCTACGCGACTGCAGTCAAGTTTGGCTTCGTTTCTTACCTTTGTCACTCGCAAGCGCTGGTACTCGGACTTGCGTAGGTTGCGGAGCTCCGCCGCTGGTGAGAGGAGGTTATACTCCAGGCGGGTGAAAAGACGGGCGGCATTGAGGAGAGTGATATCTGGGGAGTCTCCCGCCGAGGGAAAGGCTGATACAGCCATGCTGGGAATTAAGATGGGAGGTGTAGTAAGGTAGTCGAGGTAACTTGAAGTAGTAGCCACTTGGACTTGGAGGTGAAGGCGGCCGATCATTGCTGACTAAGGATTTCCATTTTTGGTTGCTTTGCAAGTATATAAAAAAAGTAAATAAAAGGAAAATGGAAATTCACAAAAGGATCGCCAACCTCCCAATGTAAGAACAGAAACGACAAAAGAATGACACACGGGGATGAGCGGGGAAAAAAAGAAGAAGAAGGAAAAAAAAACTATCATAAATGCATAATCACAGTGACACAAAACGAGAAACCATGAAAAAGGCCACCGGGCTAAAAGCATGACACAAGAAAAAACAAAGATGATTTAGGCAAAAATGCCAAAAAATACCCCCACTAACTATACTCAACGACTAGGCGTCGCCACGTCCGAACACCAGAATCATCCACCTCGCGCATCTGCTGCACCGACTCGTTGCGTTTTTGGACAGATCCAGATCCGGTGGGTGCATCTCCCTCCGATCCAGATCGAGGCTGCGTGGCAACAATTGCAGCGGAGACCACCGGGGAAGATATCTTATTGTTCTCCATCTGCTCGCGGGCTCTGGCTGCCACGGCCCCGCTGCTTGGAAAATCGCTGTTGTGCGAAAGTGGTTTTAACACGTCGCATGCAGAGGCGGCTGGTGGTGGCGGCGGCGAGAATGATTTGGATGTTGCCTTTTCCATAGCGGACATTTGGGACCACGAGTCCAATTGTGGCGTAGATTTGAAAATTCGTTTGAAATGCTGGATGGCCAGTGATAGAAGAAATAGACAGGTGACGATCGTGCTGATCGCGAATAAAGTGGTGTATAGTGACCACGCGGATAAAGATGGTAGAGACCGAGATCGCGTGTATACTTCTTGACCATGAACCATTGCGGGGATGTGAGGGAGCTTTATAAACCAACTAAACAAAACAAAATCGAGAAATCCGAAAGAGTAGTTTGTGCTAGTAGATGCGTGGGTTGGAATATATGAGGCTCGGGCTTTAGATCGGAGTGTGCATGGTCTCAATGAAACCCGAAGCACAGCTATCACTATCACGGCGGGGTGGGGGGGGTTGGTTGAGCAAGTTTATGATCCAAAGAGGGGTTATGACCAGGATTATAAACGAGTTCACCGGGTGGCCTGAGGATCAAGAGATCGACAGTGTTTTTTTTGTTCAGAAAAAATAGAGTAAAAAAAAAAGAAGTTGAAAGCAGAGGCAAAAGATGGCGGGGCCTGGCATCATCCCATCTCGGTTGGATCTATAAAAAAATAAAAGGCCACCTCTTAGGGTTTCCCCGCGAAGGTGACACGATGGTTCGCAAGAGCAATACAAGGACCGGAAAAGGAAATAGAAAATCTAGTATTCCATATATTCCAGTAGATCATCTTCATCAAAGGTATTAAGGCTTTTAAGTGATCCATCATAAAGTCAAAGATGCACAAGAGAAACGGTGGAAGAGAGGGCGCAAGTAAACGAAGGGAGTCTGCGTACTCGCAGTACTGGCCAATTCCAGTAATCTCACCTTCTTTACCTAGGGACTCCATGATTTCCCGTGTCTTTGAACGGTGGATTCCAAAAGAAAACACTAGACTTCCTTAACAGCTGCCGACCAGTCAGCCACGGGGAAGACTCCCAGGTTTTCAGCTGCAACCATCAAGCGCCACGCAGGGTTAACCAGGATCTGCCCGTCTGGGCCTCCCCACTATTTCTTTTCTCAATCTATTTTATTTTTATGTCATTTCATTTTTTTGTTCCCTTCCAAATCATTCGCGGCCTTCTGAACCGGGATGCTCGACCCATGCCCATGGTCACGGTTACGGAGATAAAACTCGAGAGACGTAAAAAAGGGATCGATTGGATCAGCTTATCCTCTCAGAGGGAGGGATCTCCGATCGGATCGATGTTGGGAGGGGCGCTTTCAGCTCCAGCTGGGCGTGGCACAGGCCATTCGCGCTAATATTGGCTAACACGGTCTAACCTAGTCCCCTCTCGACAAATCAGAGTCTCCATCCACTCGCTCGGCTATGTTTTTTTTTCTTAATTCTCTCTCTCTTTTGGCTTTAGCCCGCGTCTCCAAGGCCACGGATCCCCGCGAGTGATCGCCCTGTTCATTTTAATGTATGCATGTCGCTACAGAGAACTACATACAGAAGATCGCCAAAATAACCTTGGGAAAATCAAAGAACTTCAGGAAGCCCCCCCACGGACTCAGAAAAAGAAAAGGAAACATAACAATATGCACCCTCGAGCCCAATTCTGCAATATATACACCCCTCGCTCAAGTTTCCCAAAGTTGAACAAAGCAATGCCAAACCCTGCCACAACTAGAGTTTCGCCGTGGCACCTTGCTTCAGCTCCGCCTGCGCTTGCTCACGCAGGACTTTGCGTAGGATCTTCCCCGATGGGTTCTTAGGGATCGCTTCAATGAATACGACCCCACCAGTGATCCGCTTCACTGCCGCAACCTTCCCATCCATGAACTGGATGACCTGCTCTGCTGTGAGAGATTGACCAGGTGCCAGGACGACGTATGCACGAGGCCGCTCTTCATCGTTGCTGTGTCACCTTGTCAGCGCCGGGGCTATTACAACTTGAAAGAGAAAGAGAACGGAGCCCCCAAAATGATGTACTTACATCACAACACCCACGACGGCAACATCTGCAATCGCTGGGTGCTCCAACAGCAAAGCCTCCAACTCTGCCGGGGCCACTTGATTACCCTTGACCTTGATCAGTTCCTGCGGGGTCATGTCAGTGCCCCTCTTCCATTGGAATATCTGATATCTGTGTGATTCTCGAAACTTAGCGCGCAATGACGTTACGTACCTTCAGCCTATCCACGACATGGAACTTGCCCTGGTCATCCACATAAGCAATGTCGCCTGTCCGAAGCCATCCATCCTCAGTCTTGGTCTCTTTGGTTGCCTCAGGATTACGCCAGTATCCTTTCATGACATTATGACCGCGCACCCACAGCTCACCGCGCTGATTGCGCTCAAGGATCTCTGTCACTCCGTCCTCGGCCACGATCTTGGCTTCGCAGTTGGCATTAGGTTCCCCCACTGAGGCTGAAGTGCTCTTTTCTCTCGGATCCCAGCCGAGCATGGAGCATGTTGCCCTATACAGTCATTTACATTAACATTGCTCTCCACATAACGACCACCGTGTGCAATGCAAACCATAGATGCAAACCATCAATGTACACAAGGAAAAAAAAAAAGGAAACTCACTCGGTCATTCCCCACCCCTGTTTAACATTAATCTTCCCCTCAGGCCACAACTTCTCCACCTCAACACAAACCTCTCTCCCCAACGGCGCCGCACCACTACCCACACTCTCCACACTACTCAGATCAAACTTCTTCACAGCCGGATGCTTAGCCAGCATAACCATAACGGGCGGCACGAAGATAAAGTCCGTGATCCGGAACGTCTGCGTATACTCCAGCACCTTAACAAAGTCAAACTTCGGCATGATATAAACCGGCGTCCCGCGCCTTAAAGCCGCTGCAATAAAAATATTCTGCGCCATAGCATGATAAAGCGGCAAGAAGCACAACCAGCGCGCGCGAAGCAATTTCTCCGCATGATCCGGGTTCAACGAGGCCATATAGTTATACTGCAGCATATTGGCGACGTAATTCTTATGCGTGATTTCGACGCCCTTGGGTCGACCCGTTGTTCCGCTGGAATAGTTTAGGACGAGGGTTGTATTGGCCTTTTCGGGGGTGGAGAGGTCTTCCCAGGCGAAGTCTGTTCCTTCTTCGATTGGGGCGATTAATTCGCCCCAGTGTCGACAGCCCTTTTGGCTTAGGCCTGGACCGTCGTAGATTGCGTTGTCGAAGACGAAGATTCGGTCGAGGTCTAGTCCGGCCTGTTTTGCGGCTTCGAGGCCTGTGTCTAGGCTGTTGCTGGCGCAGATTAGATATGTGGCGCCGCTGTCTTGGAGCTGGAAGGCTAGTTCGCGGGCTACGTATGTTGGGTTTGCGCCGGTGAAGATCCCGCCTGCCATGATGATTCCCATGAATACGACCGGGTAGAAGAGGTCGTTTCCGGAGAAGAGGAGGACGCGATCGCCGGGTTGGAGGCCTGATTTGCGGAGGCCTGCGGCGAAACGCTGGCTCCAGAGGCGGAAGTCATGGGGGGGGTGAAGTAGTGTGTTTCTGGGCGGGCGGCTTCGAGGAAACAGGGCTTGGTCTTGGATAATGGGGCTGTTGGGGAGTCTAGGAGGATTGAGGCGAGGTGGGCGTTTGGGATGTCGATTGTCCAGCGGGATTTGTACGGCATGTTGGATAGATTGGTGGCGGTGCTAGTAGATACTAGTAGCACGAGGATTTGGAAGATGAAGTCTATGTATGGATTGAATGGCAGAAAGGAGAACAGACAGAGAGGAAAGTATTTAAAACCGGGCACAGTTTCATAACTCCGGCTGAACCGTGATCCCATTTGTTGGCATATAGCCTTGTCGAATCAAGATGTGTTCATTAGAGCTTTCCCCGCATAAATCGGTTATGCGTGCGGGGGATCCGAGGTGCAAAGACCGTGCATCCACTCAGTGCCGAGGAGTGAGCAGTGCTAGAGCTATTCAATTATTGTAACACTACTATCCGGGTAAATTGATATTTCTGGATTCCACGGCTTACAGATATGTAGTTCGTACCCAGTTGATTCCGACGAAAGCTTGTTGGCCACATTGAAACCTTGGAGGTATAGGATCGCACTACTCTCTGGAAACACCTGGGCACCCTTGTAATTAGATGAAACTCTTGGAACCTTGGAACCTATTGAAGTTGATATATTTACTAGAACAGAGCGGGGTTCCTTCACTCCAAGTCAACGCTCTCATGCAAGTATTTCAAATTCATATTGTCGTAATATCGTTATTATGCACATCATCACACATCACCAACTATGGAAACCTTGAGATGGGTATAAATCAAAAGTGTCAAAGCTCCTCCGGGGGGTTTAGCCAAAAAAAAAAAGAAAGACAAAGAGTAGAGAACTGTGATCTCCGCAGAGAGCCGCAACTATTGTGCCGATTCATCCGATAATGTTGAATCCACAATTTTATTCAGAACAGCACGCACCATCTCGCCATCCCCAGCACCATTAATGCGGGGCGTAGCATCAATCAATTCAATCAGAGACAGCGCCCGATCGCGCAGATCCCGAACAACCTGTCGGGTATGCGTGAAGCTGCCCGTACTTTGCATATACTGCACCGCATAGCGCTTCACTTCCTCATCCTGGGTCTTCTGCTTCAGGATACTCACAAGCTGATGATTGCCCGGGTTCGAGCGAATGCTGTGAATGATCGGGAAAGAGAATTTACCCTCGGTCAGATCCTCACAGAGTCCCTTATTATGCGTGTAGGCTGTACTGGAAAGATTCAGGTAATCGTCACAGATTTGGAAAATGAGACCCATGACGTTCACCAGACTGACGCAGTCTTTGCCCGTGCTGCTTTCGGCTTGCATGAGTTTGACAGCGAGTCGGAAGAGGCCGCCTGTTTTATTGCCCACCATTTCGAGGTACTCGTCTTCGGTGGGGCAAGTGAGGGTGTCGCGCCAGAATAGGTCCATGCCCTGGCCTCGGTGGAGGTTGAGGAGCTCCTTTACGTAGATATCGATTGCGGCGGGATTATTGAGGCGCTGTATTTCTTGGAGGGCAAGGAAGTAGACGTAGTTTGCGGAGTTGATGGTTTGAGCCGTGCCGAAGATGTTGTGGGCGACGGGGACACCGCGGCGGAGAACGGAGTTGTCTTCGACATCGTCGATTCTGGAGAGTGGTATGTTAGAATAGATCAGAGGTGGTAGATCAATACTTTATATGGTACACACAGTAGGGATGCGGTGTGCAGCATCAGAACCACTTTGCTGATGATGGCCAAGCTCTCTGGCGGGACCTGGAGCCAGGAATTAAATGCTTGGATGAGCTGGGTGCGTACATCCTTGCCGGGATGTTGGTGCATGTAGTCGTAGGGGCCCATGAGGATTTTCTCATTCTTAGAGGACCAGGTGCCATCTTTGTATTTGGTGCCGTCGACACTGGACCTGTTGCGCTTATGTTTCTGCCTTGTGGGGAGGCTGTCGGGGAAATCATCGGTGACAGATTTTCGATGGCGATGGGATGGAGGGCTCGCGGGGGTATTTGTAGCACCGGCGGAGCTGGTCCTCGGTGGGACAGGGCTGGGTGGTTGAAAGGAGGGGTTCATGCTCTGTGGTGGTGGTGGTGGAGGAGTGGTGGTGGTGTCGGTGGTGATGATGAGGGGAAGATTGGAGGGAGGGGTCAAACGCGGAGAGCACATGCAAATGCAGATGTAGCTGTCGGAGATGAGATGACATCAAATCAGCAGGTACCGATTTGAGGCCTGGCGGGTAAGGCATCAAGGCACTAAGGCACTAATAGGTTGGTCCAAGCCACGATCGGCGGTGAGCCTCTGCAGAGTATTGATTAGGTAGTAGGTTATTTCAGGTGATGCTGTACTATGAAGAATAGTTAGTATAGTTGGTATAGTTACTCTACTTACCTACTCTACCTACTCTACTCTACTTACTGTACTCTGCTTACTAGTCTACAGTTGCTATAGTTACTATAATCATTATGAAGAGGCTAAGCGCCCGGGAAGGAAGGGACGAAGGGGGGAAGGGATGTGATGGGATGAGATGTGACTGCCTTGCAGAGAGATGCAGTTACCATAGTGATTCGTATAGTTACAGTAGGGTTGTCATATGATTATACAATTATAGTCATAGTGATAGTGATAATTATTCTCACTCGGTTAAGGGATGTGTATCTAGGCACTGCCGTTGTTGTTGGGAACGGATCCAAACTTGAGTGAAAATATCAACCTTTGTTTACTGGGCATCACCGCCCATCCACTACTAGTAGTCACCAGCCACCATTATGACATGGGAGATGACATCGGGACCCCACAAAGAGCCTCCGGGGATAGTGCAGTTGAAACCGGTTTTTGTCACACTCAGAATTAACCTTCACCAAGCTTAGCTGGTTAGCTTGTGTGATATCCCTGGTTCTAGTAGTTCCAGGTCCTTACAGTGGGGTCGTCCGGGGCAACCATGTATTTACTTTCTTTATTTATACTCAGAGATACCAAAAGTGGCTACCCGATCTGACCTCATCGGCACTGCCACACGGACCACCCCAGCCTTTCACTTTCAGCTAAACTTGAACCCATTTCTCGGGATATAAGGCCATGCGCTTTTTCAGCTGACCTTGGGACCCTGTCGAAATCAAGAGTTTTTTGCCGGGGTGTTTTTCTCTTTCTCTTTAAACGTTGTGCTTTCAACACAACACCTCCCTCTCTCTCTCTCCCTCAATCATCATCTTCACTTCCCTCATGGAGACTCTGTTGGCGCATTCCTTCGACTATCTTTCCTCTCATGAGCCCAGCAAGGTCCGAAAAGGCCTGCGACAGGTAGAGGGCCTGTTGGCTCAGATTTGCCTCTCAAAACCCGTTTCCAAATCCCCACCCGACCGTCGGAGATCCCATTTGGCTGTGGAATCCCAGCCCGTGCCAAAAGCCTTGATTGACTTGCACGATGACCCGGCATTTAGAGAATTTTTCAAGCTCCAGGAGAGCTTTCAATGGAATGGTGCGTATGAGCTATCGCCTTTCCTGCAAAGAAAAAACACACCGAACCACGCAAAACGTGATATATCACCACGGCGGATTATGCACAAAAACAAAAACAAAAATCAACAAATCACAAAAAAAGAAAACAAAGAAAACAAAACTAACGTCTTCTCGTGCAGTGGCTATGCGCCTAGTATCCTGTCTCGAACACCTTCTCGGCCGCGGAAGCAATGGCACAAACGACATGCTCATCGTCTGCACCCTCGACCTCATCCAGGGCGCCCTCCTCCTCCACCCACCATCACGGACTCTCTTCGCCCGCGAAATCTACATGAATCTCCTCCTAGATCTCCTCGATCCAATCAATTGCCCAGCCATTCAATCATCAACTCTCCTCACCCTCGTCACAGCGCTCCTCGACTGCCCTGCCAATACCCGCACATTTGAAGATCTTGATGGCCTTCTGACTGTCACATCGCTTTTCAAACAGCGCGCAACATCCCGTGAAGTCAAGCTCAAACTCGTTGAGTTCCTATACTTTTACCTCATGCCGGAAACTCCGATCCTTGGACCCGGCTCTGCTCCTATATCTAGCCCGCCGGGCCTGCAGCGCAGTCCGAGCAAGCTCTCATCGCGCCCAATGTCCCAACATTCGCATTCCCCGGTGGCGGCAGCAAAGATCGCGCGCGATACGAGGACAACAGACGAGAAGCAGGCTCTGCTCGGGAGATATTTAAATAACGTTGAGGATTTAGTGGAGGATCTAAAGGAAACAGCTCCATTTGGGGCTACGGTATACTGAACGACTTTTATTTTTCCTCGTGGCGATGACCCAGTTTCGCTGTCATGATAGAATGTGTGGGATGGCCGCATTGATGTGGTCTGAGCTGGTGTTTCTCTTCTTTTCTCTTCTCTTCTTTACTGCGCTGAGCGGCGTCTTTTATTTTTCTCTTCTTAGCCTTGCCGATTTTTTCTTCTACGTCACACCTTTTTTTTTGACACTTTTTCACCTTCGATTCCTCACGAGCTGATATGTTCCGTCTGGCACGGCGTTCCAGATTATGTGGTCAAGATTGATGCTCATCTTTCGCGCCAAGTTTTGTTCCCTTCCTGACTCTCTTCTCCATCTTCACATTTTCTCTGCTTCCTCACTCCTCTTCGTCTCCTACGTGATTTATTTCCTCCTCTTGTCTCTTCATTTACTCTTTCCCCCCAATATTGGATGGAAATATTGTCTGTCGGCCTCGGTCCCCGTTTTCCTTACCTGTCTCTAATGGCGACATGATCGTGTGACGATTCTTCTCTGTGACTATTCAGTCAAATACAATGAAATCTGTGTGAAAAACCGTGCGTCCATCCACCCCTCCCTACAGCGCTCCATAGTAGCGATCCTTGGTGGATAGCCAGCATCAAAGAAATAGGTAAAATTTATCCTGTCTAGTATCTTGAAATTGTTAGGATCGGTTATTCTGGCGAAAACCTTGGTCTATGAAGCCTAGAACGCCGCACTCCTGCATCCACCCGTAGACGTAGATCCAAGCTATCAACCCCAAGATCAAGGCCGATTGGTAAGTGGACCGTACTAGCTATCGTACTTGAGAACATGTGGTTCAAGCTCTCGATCCCTGTCGTAGTTCACGCAACCGATCCATTATTGGCCCCGCCTCCATACCCTCTGTGTGGGGTATGTTACAGAACTTACTAGGTACATTTTGCTGGTCCGTGATTGCCTCCAGGCGCCGTAACGGTTGAAACGTGAGTCAACCGTTGTTTCGGAACAAGGTCTGTACGAGTTTGAGGGTACACTATAGCTTGGCTTCCAAGGTTGACTAGTCCTATGTGGGGACACTATTGATTTAAGCGCAGAAGCTACTACATATATATCGAGGTCTCCACTTTCACCCCTCAAGGGTCCCTTTGCGATCACTGGGGCTGCCCAGAGAAGGCTCTATATTGACTACATGTAAGGAATCGTCCCTGCTACTAGTGTGGCGAAGACTATTCAGGAAATGATTATTAGGAAAGGGGGGTCCCGTGTAGAGGGGGGGTTCTGGCAAGTGAGTATCAGTGGCGACTACTAGCTAACAGTAAGTGCTAGGTCTACGATAGCGATGGGAATTTTCTCCAGCCTCATAATAGCATCGAGATGCGGGCTTGAGGTCATATTGGACTGTCGCCTTCTTATCGGGGCGAAGGATGGCTAATTGATGCATGAAATGGATGGAAAGTAAGTATATATGCATATGCATAGTATAGCGCGGCAGTGGAGCGAATTATTGGAGAAAACGACCAGCTTGTAGCTTGGGAAACGTGACAAAATGGTCCATGACCGACGGAGGTGACATGAGGGGCAAAGCCCCGTTAGCAATGGTGCCCGAAATAACCTTGCAGCCAGTAAGTTGAGGGTCATTCCATTACAAGTCTACACGTGATTATTTGGCACGCTGGTTTCTTGGCGGACTCGTGATATATTCAACTGGTTTGTATCGAAATAAATATTAAAGCAAGAACTGACAGAAACATTGCTAGAGTGGAAATGTCTAATGGGGGTATCATCGTTCGTCGTAAATCGTGCGTAGGATAGCGAGAGAGGACATCAAATCGATTGATGGAGGCTCGCCGAAAGTTCCGGAGAGGAACACGAGATGGCCTGCCATCTTGAATAATAAAAGAGTTTGAGGCGATTAAAGAAGAGAGGAAATGATCCTGAAGGGGTCATGAAGCGGAGTAAAACGTTATTGAAATGTGCAGTTCTCGCAGGATTCAAAACTGTAGTACTGAACAAATCTGAATCTATCGGTCGCTGTGTTAGTGTGATTAACGTATAACAATGGGGCAACCATACATACCCTTTGTAGAGCCCTGTGTCCAAGCTGACGATGGCCTTGCAACGCTCGATCTTTCCAAATCGAACGGCGTGAGGTATGAAGCACATCGTGCGACAAGAGTCGAAAAAGAACGGACAGAAGACCTCGGATTCGTCTACGGTTGACCATAGAGCGAAATGAGAGTCTTCATTTTCCAGACAGGAGAAATGACCTTGCCAATCTCACCGAGTGTACTAGGAGGGCGATATGGAGACGTGATAAATATGTGCTAAATCGACAATATTCAAATCCGTCGGCGATACCGTGAAGCATGGCCACTGCCTCATCATAGAGCTTGGTGCAAATGATGTCAATAAGGACGCTGTTGACCGATTTGATCCTGGTGAGATGAATCTCGAGTTTGGATGACGTAGGCAAAGAGAATCTGGCAGTGAGACCCCAATATTCATGCACTGCTGGAAATGCTCTAGAAAGACTCGAGCTGGTGTCATTTCGATGCCTTTACCCCCATCAAGGCCAGGGCAACGCCTTGATGGGGGCAAAATCTGTCTGTCTCAATCGATTTGAGGTTGGGGAAATTGCTCATATTCATCATGAAGTAAGATACTTGTCCGGGTTGGATACGAGGCTGCTTCTGAGCGTATACAAAACCAGATTCAGGCAGAACCATCTGTTGGTCAGGGCTGAACAAGTTGTCAGACATCAACCTATTACTTTGTCGGGATTGGAAAATTGAAAAAAGAGCGGAACATGACGCATTCGTCAGACACTCCCAAGGATTGACTTTTACGTAGGAGGTGGGTTTATGGAGATTTGGTGCAATGACACTGCAAAGGGTGATCCTACGTGTATCACATGAGTAGCTTCTGCAAGGCGGAGCAGAACATTCCGCCAGTCTGTCAAGAGGTAATATTGAAACTCCACGTGACCCCCATTCTTGTTCGTAGGCCGACTGGAGATATCAATGTCGATTGTACCGAAACCTAGAAGATTCACGAACCCAGTGCATGTGTTTTCAAGTAAGTGTGGCATGCAGATTCAGGCAGTCCAAGAGCCACCAGGAGTTCGTCCGAGCAAACCGCTCGTTTGACATTGTGGAATGGCTGAACACGATGGGTTCTGTTGTTGATAAATGATCTGGCGTGGTATCATGTGAAAAATTGATAGAATGCTTTGATGGGAATCTTGTACGCGGGTTTGGAAATAGAGGAAAGCTTCAAGTTATGTGACAAATTCATGAGAACACTCTCGAATATAAGGTTATTTTCGAGTGTACTCCATAGTTTGCGAATGACTGATAGCCGCTTGGAACAGATCGTGATTCTGGCTCAATTAAGATCAGGGCGGTTCACGACTGCGTTGAGAGTGATTGATCTTCAGAGACGATCAGAGTGAGAGGAGATTGAGGTCGTTATTGAAATGAAATTGAAAGCGCTGAAAGAGTTTTGCTAGCCAGGTGCGCTCCATGTTCGTTGTGCGGGCCATGTGGAGAAGTATGGCTAGCTGAAGATTAAATTGAAAGCTTGACAACTGAGCGTTTGTTTCGGGGTTGGCTTGGCAGCTGAATTGAGAAGGGTTGTATGGTATCGAATAAGATTGGCTTGAAATAGTGGATGTCAAATAGCGTGATCGTCGAAGTTTTGCATGGTCTAGATATATTGTCGTGTGTATCATTGTGAAGCTGTAATTTGCCCTATCGAGGGCATGCTCGGGATTTGAGACGTGGTTAAATCATCGATGTCTCCAGCGTGCGCGGACTCAAGCACGGAACTGATAAGTTTTCAAGTACCGGGATGCGAGAGGTTTGCATACTAGAAGTCGTCGCGGGCACTTGTTCACCAGATGAAACAAGATGATCATTGCTGTGAACAGGGAGTGCGGGCTCTTGTAAAGGAGCCTCAAGCGGTAGCCCGTTGTGGCCGCTATGAGTCAGACAGCCTACACAGCTGCAGTCATTGCCACACTGGCAACTGCCTGTCACGTCTGAGCAAGCCGAAGGGATTCCTACCGGATACTCCAGAGTGTAGTATTCAGAGGTGTGCATCAGCTGCTCATTCATAACCTGGCCGACTGCAACTGGTGAAGTATACGGGCGAGGGAAATTTGAGCCTTGGGGCACATGAGACTGATCCGAGTATGGCTCGTAGTTTTGCTGTTGTATGCTCTGACTGTGATCCAACCCCTGGGGTAGGTAATTGAAGCGCTCCCAATTGTGACTGCCCGAGAAGGTGGGAGACTGATACGTCTCGATTGCTGACTTGCCACCACCAATGGTCATCATTTCACCCATTTCTTGAACACGTTGGCGAGTGGTATTGTTGAAAGGATGAGATGCACAACCCAAACATTGGCACTCCTCTCCGCATTGACAATCATGGGACGGATCAACGCTCATATTGGTAGGGGTGTAAACTGAATTCTGCGATGGCGTGGAATTGTAAGATGACATAGAGCTCGGCGTAATTCCAAGACCATTCACCGTATGAGAGTACGCGTCAGACGGACCACTTTGTGAGTAAGCATTCATGTATACCTGGGGTACATGGTTGTCTTGTAATCCATAGGGATGTATGAACTGGCCCTGGACAGGCTGAGCAGTGGGCATAGGGTTACGCCATGCCATCTGAGCTGGCGTGAAATTTGAGTAGGACGTGCCATTCCAGCTATTTTGTTCCTGCTGATGCTGTTGGTAACCTTGTTGGTAATGTTGTTGTTGGTGTTGTTGATGCAGCTCAGGCACATTGGAGACAAGGGGGGCTGTGGGTTGCGGGCCAGCTTTTCCGCTGCCAGCTTTTCCACTACAGCAAGATCCCCCTCCACTAGGAGCAACTGGAGGAGGGGGCGGCTTTTTAGAGCAACAACTCGATCCGTTTGCCTGCGGCGGAGCGTAAGATGCCTCTGGCAGGGCATTCATGGCTTGATAGGCATTATGAGAGTAGACCTTGTGATCCAATGAAAAAGACGAAAGGCGAGCGGGGGTTTCGTTAGCCCCCTCCTCATACTTGATATTGATAGGCATGGCTTCGAGGGCTCGGGCAATGTTTTCGGGGACGGCTTGGATGCTGCTTTGTCGTCTGCCCGGTTTTTGAACTTTGCAAGGAGCCGGCGATGTAGTCAGAGAGGAAAGCGAAGCACGAGTACCACTAGTAGGCTCTGAATTTTGAGGAGAATTCTCATCAGGTGTATCGATGGGGCGGCAAACGCAACCAGTACCTAGTAATAGAATTTGTTAGGGCTGCCTCCTAGTAATCGTATGATCAATGAAAGCAGATATATTTACCTTTGGGAATGCGGATCATCATCGAAAGAGTTCGCTGACAGCTGCATGATCCTTTTGGATGTGGACATTTTGCGAGAGGGCGACCAGCTTTGGGGACTTTCATCATCAGTCTGTCGAAGTGTTGACATTTTGAAGATCGGTGACCGCGAATGCATGGTTCGCTTTGAACAAAGCATCGTCAGCAAAGAGCCCAAATGTTGGGTTTTGAATACCACCTTACCAGGACCATTTTGCACCCTCTTCATCCAAAGGCATTTTGGCGGGTGCCGAGAAGAATAGGCTTGAACGAGGGGCTTAGACTGAGGAAGTGATCGTCGATGACGAGATTGGGCTATGCGCGCTTGATACCGGGTGCCGCGGTGGAGATCCAGATAAGGCGTGCTCGAATACCCCTAGGGTGAACCTCCGTTATATACGTAGTAGGATCAGAGGACTGGTGATTGGAGCGCGTTGTGCATCCAGGGCTGCTTTTCCACTTGCGACAATGCGACGGGGTGGCTTCGATTGGATATCGGGCGGGGCTAAACGGAACGCCGGGGTTAGGAATTTAATGAGAGGATGGCCGACGGATGGAACACGAAAGTTGGGTCGAAGTCATCGGTGACGACAGATCGACGAGAGATGCTAACGCCAGGAACCGAGTCGCAGAACCAAAGAACCAAAGATGCGAATGAGAGAAATGAGAAAGACTCTCCAATGCGGGGAGATCCTTAGTCATCCGGCCTTGGCACCGCCCGTCAGTTGACGTCGCCTCGGCCGTTCCTGATTACTCCGATCTTCACTGCAAATCCTTGCATATTCTTGAACTACGCCATGCCCCCCCAAGACGACCGAGGGCGCTCAACAGCCCGGCACAGCTTCCTCATTCTTTACCGTTCCTCCCCCTATCAAGAAGTTGTTCGACAAGTTCCCCTTGGCCACGTATCCGTCCAACGATCTGCCACAACGATCTCCGTCTCGCCGACAAGGAAACCAGCTGTTTGTATTCACCGACGCAGCTGGTGCGCGCAATGGCCGGCCTTCATTTAACCCGCAGTGCCTGAAATGGCAGGTAAGTGAAAGATAGGGGGACCCACGGCGCATCGCTGGAACATTCCGAAGCTGATGTTTCTATTATCTAGGCGTATCTCAAATTCGTCGGAATCAACTTCGAAACCACCCCTTCCAACAACCACGCGTCGCCGACTGGCGCTCTCCCCTTCTTGATCCCATCGCAGCCAATCGAAACAGCGAACGCCATTCCCTCCCATAAATTGCAAAAATGGGCAATTGAACAAGTCCATTGCGAGGAGGAACAGCAGCTAAACCTGCGCTTCGAAGTGTACGCATCCCTGTTAGACACCAGGGTGCGCACTGCATGGGTGAGTGATGGTCCTCGGGATAAAGACTATGGAGGTGGTGTGGTCAAGGAACTGAGAACTAACGCGGGGCTAGTTATATATGCTGTATCTTGACAGCCAGAACTTCGAGGCCGTGGCGCGCCGACTGTACGTGGACCCGGCCACCTCAAACACTCTCGTACGAACTGCACTTGGACTGCAACTACAACAAGCAGCTCGCGACGAGCTTCTCAAGACCTCAAAGTACATCGACGTGGCGGAACTCGAGGGCGACGCCGGAAACGCATTCGAGGCGCTATCTTCCTTATTAGGAGACGATGACCATTTCTTTGGAAGGCCGAACCCTGGACTCTTCGACGCGAGTGTTTTCGCCTACACTCATCTCATCTTGGACGATAGTCTGGGTTGGAAGCAAAACCGTCTAGCACAGCTCCTCCGCGAGCACCAAAATCTTGTACAACACCGGGAAAAACTACTGGGATTTTTCGCGTGAGATCCACGCAGATACTTAATATTACACAATTAATGCAAGATTCGTCAATGCATTGAGGGATATCATCATGTCTAGAATAGAAGGAGTAATTGTACATAACCTGGGCACCGAAGTATGCAACTGAAGGAAAAAGAAAAAGAAAGAGAAAGAAAAAGACACAAAGGCCGATGATACTTGGGTAGATCACGCCTGGTTCCACTTTCCGAATTTGACGTAGTCATCGTAAAGAGACTTGAACACGGCCCGGCTGGAGGCATCCAAACCGGCATTCAGTGACCGCAAAGTCTCCTTCGACATCACGTCCAGCACAGCGTACAGACCTGGCATAAGTGCAGCCTTGACGTCAGGTAAGAGTGCACCCCGCAGAGAGCACTGCGTGTACTCCGCGACAACGTACTTGAGGTACTGACCGGCAATGCTCTTTGCCTTTTTAGTTTCGTCAATCAGAGCCTCACGCGAGGCGCCAGGCTGGGGACGAAGCACAGCGGACAGCGTCGGGTCACAGAGTGTAGTGAGGAGACGTGTGTAGTGTGTCGCGTGAGAAACCTCGAGTGGAGCGAGCCACAATGGCTGCGAAAAGCTAGGCTGGGAGCGTGCAGAACGAGAGCGCTTGCGGGATCGTGCAAATAGGCACCCTAGAAGGCGGACCATCGCAGTGTTGACCATATGATAGCGGCCACCAATTTTGATACGCTGCAGACCAAGGACCGTGCCCAAGAGACGACAGAGGCGGGTGAAGATGGTAGGTGCATACTTGGATGAGATGCGAGGGCCGGCCTTCGAGGCCGATGCCGCGATGGTGGTAAGGAGGGAGTCGATGTTGGATTGAGTGAGAGCGCGAGCGTGAACGCGGAGGAGGAGAGTGATACACTCCGTGGCGAAGCAGAACTGGTCGATGGAAGTGCTGTGCATGACGGTTTCACCCAAAGCTGTACAAAGGAGGGAAAGCTCGCGAGCCACTGCAGTCTCTTTGTCTTCGACAGGCGGAAGAGCGATAAGAGCCAGATAAACCACCAGGAGTCGGCACGCAGAATCCTCTTCAACTAGTCCCAATCTCCGAATGTCGCGGATGGCCTCGCCGATGCGCTCGGCAGACATAGAGCGGAATCGTTCAGTGGTGGCACGGATAAAGAGCTGCTGGTCCTCAGCGTAGAGCGACTGTAGGGTAAGAGTCTCGGCACATTGGAGCACTGGATCAGTGATGCTCTTCTCTGGCCCTCTGACTGCCAAGAGACGACGGCGAATCAATCGAGAAGGGCCTGAATCGATCGACATCTCCATATAATGCTCGATCTTGTTCAAGAATTTCTCCACCTCAATATTGTTTAGAGCCATATCCTCGAAGTCCTCCAAAGCATCGATCGTCTTGATAAGAGTGATGGTCTCTTCCAGTTTCTGTTTTCTGCATTGGTCTTTGACGGATTTCATTTCAGCCAATACCAAGCTAAAAACACTTTGGCGGCAAGAGTCCAGCTCTTCGGCAGGAAAAGCTTTTTGTAGTTTTGCGCGGTGAACCCATAGTTCTGAAAGAGATAGGCGGAGGAGGAAACAAGCCATGGAGTTGCGATCAATTTGACGCAATTTGGAAGCCTGCTTGGATACTTTTGCGAAGAGCTTCTTGAACGATTCGATCCGATCATCCTCAGAGAGTACCAGAAGTTTCGCAATGATCGCGCAATGGAGGGAACGGAAAGACTTCATGATTTGGAGATCCAAATCGGTTCCGCCCAAAGAGATAGCACGAGCTGCAGTCCAGATTGGCTCCCAGTCACCCGTGACGGCGGCGTCGCATTTTGGCATCGCTGCCAGCTTGGCCATCATGGTCAGCAGACCAACCGTTACTTCTGGTGCACTATCTTGCTGAAGAACAACATTGTGTAACTTGTCCAAAAGAACGGTTCGCAGACCGCGAGTGATCGACGAGGCGGGAATGCGTTGCAAGCTTTCCACGTAGAGGCGGCGGTGGGGGGGACTCATTCTCAATGTTCTTGTTGAGAAGGAGAGCCAAATCAGGTACGATGACCTGAACGCTGAGCAGATACTCATGGCAAACCATACTAGCCCATGCTTGAAGGAATCTCGCGTCATCCGAGACTGCCTCCAAGGACAATGATGATGACTGGTACTGAGCTGCAGCTAGGGAGAGGAGGTGCTCGAACATACGAGAACGCGTGTCGGACTCAACCTGCTTCCAGATATCCGGGGCCCTGAGATTCGCCAGGAAGTAAGCCAAGGCCAGGTTCGCCGGGGAATTGAGAGTCTCCACTCGGCCATTCCATGGTTTCTTCATCGATTTCTTAGCATCACCGGCTGAGATTGATACGATGAAATCGGTGATTTTTTCAGATACTGTGGTAAATGTCTCCAGTTGATCCTTGCTGGGCCTTCCCTTGACAATCATCAAGATGAAGCGATATGCCTCCCAGGACTCTAATGCTGCGAGTGGCGTTTTCTTGAGATGCCGGTGGTTGCGTTGAATTGTCTTTGAGGCGATGTTTCCCAAGGGCTGGAATGCTTCTTTGAGAGCACTGTCACCCGATTGTACAGTATTGCGGAAAACATTTCGCAAAAATCGCCACAAACGCCAACGCCAGTGAAGAGTCTGCTTTGAAGATAGAGTAGCAGTCAACGTTTCTAGGAAGGCAGGAAGCGTCTCCTCGGAATCGGTTAAAGCCAGAGCCTTTCCTCGGAAGCTAGCCTCCGCAATGACAAACTTCGCATACGATTCAGAAGCCCCAGAGACCTTGCCATCAGGCGCCTTGATCTCGGAGGCGGCGGTTTGCATTTGGGCAGCGAAATTCGAGGTTGTGAGCGAGGTTTTCACCAAGTCACCGTAGATGTTGCACAGATCATCGTCTTCCCACACCGAGAATAATGGCAGGTTGCTGTCTTGAAGACGAGCCTCCTCAAGAATTACTAACTGCCCTTGCCAAACTTCTGCGAAAGCCGAGAGGTCTCTGGCAGTTGCGAAACCGCGAAGCAGAGGGATAACAACTTTGTTCTTCACAATGTCGTATTCGCTCTGCTTAGTGTCACGTTCGTGCCACTGGAGCATAATCTTTTCGAGCAGTGCATCCAGCAGCTTGCGAGAGTCACGCAAGCCAGAGTTAGGAAGGAACACGTCGACGCCCAGGCTAACGATAAGTGCAGTCACGTTCCACTGGACATGCCCCAACCCCTCTTGAAGAAGACCGGTGTAGCCAGCATGTGTCAGGATGGTATGGAGTGACAGACCAACATTTCGGGACAGGGCCACATGGAGAAGCTCCTCCAGCACCGAGACGAAGCGAGAAGAGTATGTTTCCGGCTCATCTTCTTTCGCCGTAGAATATGCTAACTCCGCAACTGCAACAAACAGAGTCTCCAACCACGGAGCCTCCGCAGTTTGCCGACGGAAGTCATCTCTCGGAACTGCACGAACAGCGTTATCAAAGAGTTCGGGAAGAAGCTCAATTGATTTCCAGGCAGGATAGACAGATTGGGCATTCAAGGTACCCGCAGGCTGATGAGCCACAGAGGGCTCCCGAATGATTGACCGGAATGTATCCGTTACCGGTTTAACCGAGCTCCAATCGGGATCCTCTTTCGAATAGTCGATACCGGAGCCACCACGATCGAAGAAAGCTGCCCGTGCTGGAAGAAGTACATGCACCGCAATAATTCGCTCGATTGCATGGAGAAGATGAGCTCTTTCATCAGTATCCAGTTTGATGGCCCGCAAGCAGAGCTGGAGTCTGAGGGCATAGGCAAAGCAAGATTCCGCAAAACAGTCATTGCTTGCCTTGTGATCAGTATCCTCCTGGCGGTAAGACCTCAAATCCCACAATTCAAGCATTGAAGGAAACACAAAAACCAAGTGCTGCAGATCGGTGGTCTGCCCGGCATGCGCAAATTGGGCGATGGCCACAGCCGACACCTGGAGCGCCTTCCCCAGCAAACCAGCAACCGTCTCCGGCACGCCTCTGAGAGCCAGCTTTAGGTGAGAATGAGCGGTTTCATCGGTACTCAATGTCTGCTGCGTTAACGTGACGATTCCGTACAGACAATCCAGGGCGCGAATGAAGGCGAGGAAGCAAGAGGCGGGGTTTTGTGGCTGTTCATCGATATCCATGGGATCTGTGCCATCGTCACCCATTCTCTTTCGCTTGATGCCATGTGAACCTCGACTCTCTGCGGGTGGGGAGCTGGTCAAAGTATGACTTGAGTCGGAAGCTGCGGAAGGAATCGACACTCCATCGCCAACGGTCAGGGATACATCGGTCTCCAGGTCAGACACAACATCACAGAGAACGGACAAGAACTTCTGGTCCTTTAGAATGGTCGCCAAATTCTTGGGTGTGATCCGATCGATGAGCTGGCGCAGCAGGAGGAAGGATTCAGGTTCGACTCGGAAGTTTTTCCCATTTCTCAATTTCTTCAACAACCATCGTAGCACCCACTCTTCCTTTGGGGCAGCCGTGCTGTATGCATTTGCATTTGGGTACGTCTCGGGGTGGCTCTCACACAGAGCTAGGTCGATGCCGAGGATTTGCGCTGCTTCGTGCAGTTGAGTAGTTGGTGAGTCGCTACCTTTCTCAAGGCGGAGGAGCGCCTCTTGCGACGAGCTCCGGGGCTATTTGATCAGCTGTCAGAGAGATTCACATCACAATTTCAAATGAGCAGTGGTATCACACTTACCTCCGCAAGAAAAGGCATTCTCGAAACCAGTCTTTGCGTGTCGAAAAGAGGGGTTTAGTTTATGCGGAGAAGGTAAAAAAAGTGAAGACCAAAAAAAAAACCCGCGGTCAAATTGCCCGACCGCCTTCGCCGCCCGGCGATTCACTCAAACTGCGGGTTCTCCCTGCACTCTTCACTTCCGTCGTATTCACCCTCATTTACACCCGTCATTTCTTTACCGGTGAGCTTAATGTGGCCTGTGACATACATCTAAGAGCTCAGTCTAATATATCTCATCCTAGATCCTTCACAATGGCCGATTCCAGTGAGACCCGGGTCGCGCGGGCCACCAAGCCCGTTAGCGAGGCTCTGCTTAACGAGAAGGTATGAGCGATCTCTTGCAGAGCTTTCTCCTAAGCTCTGGCTTGAATACGGCGGCCGAATTGGAGAGCTTCTTTCTTCGTTGATGGGAATCAATTTACATTTTGATGATTGCGGGAGGAATCGGAGACATGGGCTAACCGTACAATTCGATAGTGGGACCGCGCCATCTCCTCCATGATTATCAAGTCATCCCTCGGTCTGTCCTTCGGTGTCGTCTTCTCGGTTCTGCTGTTCAAGCGGAGGGCCTGGCCCGCGTGGGTTGGTCTCGGTTTCGGTGCTGGTCGTGCTTGGGAGGAGTCTGATGGTATGTTTACCTCTACATATCTCTCATGATTTTGGATCGTCGGTAGCTCTGCGGGCGGCTCTGCAGGGCTAAATTTCATCGGGAATATCAAGATGCTGGCTAGATCAAACCTCGCGCTCTCGGGATTGGAATCCGACCCGAGAAATACAGGCTTTTGTCCTATGGAGCTCCCTTCCCCGCATACCGACGCTCTCAAATTAATATTGAGCCATGGGCTAATTTTTGAAACAGCTTCTTTCCGTCGTGGTGACTCGCCTGTCAGAGATGCTCTCCGCCGATAGAGTAGCACGGCTTCCAATTGTGTACGATACTCTCCCAGTGGCTGTACAGAAGTCGGGAGATTAAGCACCTGGGGTTCTTGGAAGACCATCCTATAGTGTTCGATCTCACTGATTCACTCGTCGACGGGTGTCTTGCGTTATCTCCCTTTAGCAGTCCTTTGTTCCATTGAATGTCACATTTGACAAGCTCTCAACCGTGTCCGACGTAGGAAGTAATAAGCGTAGGCACTGCTTAGACAGTCGTTGTGAGGAGGAGTAGCAGTAGCATAAAAAACTTGAAGAAATAATCAGCCAGTGCAATAAACGGTTAGTCAAAGTGATCCATAATGAATAAATTACCTTCAGATATCTGTCAGATATCTAACGGGGTCGGCCCGAACTATAGGACACGTGATTCAATCTATTACTCGATGCCATCGAGTCAGCTCAAATCTGCCACTACTAAAGATTCACCAATGATAACCGCTAATCTCTCACCTCGTTGCTGAAAGATACGCCCTCCGGGGTCTGCCAATCAGAGACTTGTATGATCTGTTTGCGGAGAACGACTCCACTGACTCGTCCGTCCACACCCGCTTATCAGCGATCCATGCATTTACATTTGCACACTCGAATACCATCGCCATCAGTTACAATTTACAATAGTCAAACTCACGGTCCAGGCAGCTTCCGTGATAGGACCAATCTTTGGAACAGGGCTCCCGCCACTCCAACTCTCGCAATGATCGACGCCTCAGTGGATGCTCATTGCTTCCTTATCGCATCATCTTACCATGTCCATTGGATGGTTCGAGGTACCCAGCAGGGATGCGACCACAGGATCCGGAAATCCAAGCTTGGATGATGATATGGCTACTCTTGCCATGCGACTCATTATATCATTACCCGCATGGCCGGGTCACTCTAGAAGTTCACGCTCTATTACTCCATACTGTTCCCCAGCTTCCTTCTTAGGTTCTCAATTTTTATACCCCGTCTTTCTTCTTCCTTGTATTAGTGGCATAGCATTTCTTCTTCTTTCCCAACTATCCTCTCTCCCCGGCACATCATGTCGAAGCTCAAATGGATCCTCGACAAGGCGACCGTGTCCAATGAACCGGGGCTCGACAATGCCCAGTTAATGCTTACGAACGATGATTTACGGCCAGGTGAGAATCATTGCCGGAGCTGAACAGGCCGATTTCGCGTCGCCGTTGCACTCTCGCTTTCCTTTTTCTATTATTGCTCCGAATATATACCCGTCATCGTTCTCGAACATTTTCATTCAATATTCCTTCCTGTTTCATCAATCGATCGAGAAAATCTTCAAAACATATCCTCAAAATCAACCTTTGAATTGAAAACAAGTCAAACTGACCGGGGAACAATTATTTGCCTTATACAGTTGAACCAGAACGTCGTCAATGGACATGGTTAAACTACATCGCCTTCTGGATTGCCGACTCACTTAATATTGTGAGTTCTTTGGCCCCCCCCCCAAGTTAGACAAACTTGGAGCAAAAGTTAACCGTCATTTGATTATAGAATACCTGGATGATCTCGTCTTCCATGATTGTGGATGGCTTATCGTGGTGGCAATCATGGATCTGTGTCTGGATCGGATACTTCATCGCCGCCAGCTTTGTTTGCTTGACCGGTCGCATTGGTGCTGTCTATCATATATCCTTCCCAGTCACAGTTCGAGCATCATTCGGAATTTGGGGTTCATTTTGGCCCGTCATCAACCGTGTGGTCATGGCCATCATCTGGTATGGTGTACAGGGCTACATTGGAGGCGAATGTGTTACCCTGATGATCGAGGCCATCTGGCCCAGTTACAGGAACTTGCACAATAGCATCTCCGCAAGTGCTGGCGTCGATACCAAGGGTTTCGTCAGCTTTTTCCTATTCTGGCTCTTATCTCTGCCAGCATTGTGGTTCCCAGTCCACAAGGTGCGCCACCTTTTCACCGCGAAAGCTATATATTCGCCTATTGCTGCCATTGCTTTCTTTGCGTGGGCCATTTCACGCGCTCACGGCATTGGCCCTATTATACACCAATCAAACACTGTTCACGGAAGCGCCTTAGGATGGACTATTGTCAAGGCTATCATGACTTGCATTGGCAACTTCGCCGCCCTCATCATGAACGATCCTGATTTCACGCGATTTGCTCGAACTCCGAAAGATGCGCTGTGGTCACAGCTATTAACCATCCCAATTGGTTTCGGAATCACCTCGTTCATCGGCATTATCGTGTCATCATCTTCCTCTGTGATCTTTGACACCGACCCAGTCTGGAACCCCCTCGACCTCCTCGGCATGTTCTTGAATGGTGCGAGTTCCGGTCAGCGTTTCGGCATCTTCATCATCGCGACTGGATTCGCCCTTGCCCAACTAGGAACCAACATCTCAGCCAACTCTGTCTCCGCTGGCACGGACCTAACAGCTCTTCTCCCTCGATATATCAACATCCGCCGTGGTAGCTACATCTGTGCTGCTCTCGGTCTGGCTATCTGTCCTGTATGTCACAACCCATCTAAAAGCAACAAGGAAGCAACAGAAGGAAGAAAATAACTAACAAACCTAGTGGAAACTCGTCGCTTCTTCCAACCAATTCACCACCTACCTCTCCGCCTACTCCCTCTTCCTCTCCGCCATCGCCGGCGTCATGATCTGCGACTACTACATCGTTCGCCGCGGCTACCTCGACATCAAAGCCATATACAGCGCCAGCAAAACCGACCCATACTACTACACATATGGCTTCTCCTGGCGCGCCTACGCCTCCTACCTCGCCGGAATCCTCATCAACATCGTCGGGTTTGCCGGCGCAGTCGGCCGGGACGTCCCCATCGGCGCGCAATACATTTACAACATCAACTATTTCACTGGAGTCCTTGTCTCGGGCGGGGTGTACTGGCTTCTGACGAAGTTTTTCCCCGTTCCTGCGACCAGTGAGGTGTGGAATGAGGTTGATATTGATGTTGATGAGTATAATGTCGAGTATGGGCAGGAAGTTGGCGATGAGGAGCATTATTATGGTGGGCGGAGGTCGATTACTGATGATCAGAAGGGGCTTAGTGCTGCGGCGAAGAAGGTTTGAAGATTCCTCAAATCTTGCTGGGTTTTTGGAGTCTTTGGGGATATTAGGGATCTTTTTTGGTGTGGTTTTTATTTAGCTTGGATTGCCTTCTTCTTCTTTCGTCCTTTGGGGACTGGTTTGGATACCCGTACATATCCTGGTGATATCGAGAGCGTGGATTGTTATGTCCTGTATTTACTGATGGCTATTGAGACCTGCCGTTTGGATAAGGTCACTATGACGAGACGATGTTTAATTTTATTGCGATCGGGCTACAGTGCTCGATCAGGCTTCCTCTAGTATGATTTCCCCTATGAGTTCTGCAACGCATATACCACCGAACCTAGGTACTAGTAAAAATACGCGCACCTAACTCCTCTATACAAGTAGTACCGGCGAGGTGACTAAATATTCAGACTAGAGAAAAAGACGATAAATTCCCAAGAAAAAATTTGATTGAGTATACTATGATCCCAATGAAATGAGATGCTCAGATCTATAACTACAAGCGATACTAGTACGACCAGCGAAATGCGAAAAGAGGTATAGTAACCATGCGACCCAGCGCGTCATCTATTAAAACACACCACTCAAGAAGAGGAGGTTGAAAGGAGTGAAGAAATGAGGAGATGTCAAATGACAGACAAGTAGGTGATGACCCGCACCTACTGGAGCCCTCCATTCCATTCCGAGTCCCCGTCAAAGGGGGGAAAAAAAAGCAAAAGTGAAGAGGGAAGAAAAATGGTTGTCAAATAGCAAAAAAAAAAAGCAACACGGCTATGCAGAAAACGAAGCAAAAAAGAGGCAGAATGAGGAAGGAACAAAAGCATTCCGATTTCCCGGAGTAAATCCAACCAATGCGAATGGTGTTATTCCCTGAATAAGTTATGCCCTTCATGCCCATGAGATGCCAGACAAAAGTGTGATGAACGATGATGATGATGATGATGATGATGATGATGATGTGTTGCGCTCCGGTGAACCAGCCACGATGATCTTTCCCATGTGAGACTCCCGCAAATGCGATGGATAAGTGGCTGTTTCCGCCGAGATCAAATTTCCCATGCCCGAAACCGAAACCGAAAAAAAGACAAAAGTAGGCAGATAAGAAACAAAAAAAGAAACAAGCGTTGAACACCCTGGACCGAAACGAAACACAAATGTCCGAGTCCAATGAAAAGCTGATAGATACATAGGAAAAACAAAGTGAAAACAGGCAATGACAGATATACACACAATTGCAAACTAAAAACCAGGGGGGGTATCGCTGCGACAAATGGCAATGGCAATGATAACAGAATAGAACTTCCCAATGATGAAACGAATGTCATCAGATGCAAAAGAATGCCACGGCACAAGCGGCCAAAGAGATGTAATAAGAAAAAATGGAAGCAAATTGGCTCACAACCTCCCAGTTGAGGTTTGAGCCAAGAGCAATGGAATTACAGGCCACCGTTAGGTGCGAAGGATGAGGTGGACGCTGTGGAGACTGTCGGTGTGAGACTTGGAGAACTATCCTTCTCTTCGGGAGTGGGAGGGTCACTGCGCTCCAAATTATGGTCCTTTTCGCGGTCGGTGGACGAGGAACGTTTGAAGACTGTCTGGCCGATCTGGCGCAGGATACCCATGCGCTCGGCGCGGAGTTCTTCGAGATCCAGTCGTTGGACGGGGATCGGATCTTCCTTAGAGATGCGACAGAATAGGGTCGAGAACAGGTATTGATCACCGCCGCCATCGTACAGTGGTAGGTAACGGTAACCCTGGGAGATACTGGTGAGCTTAGCAGTGAAAGTAGCCAATTGGATACTGTTGTTATTTCCTGCACTGCGTCCGTCCATAGAGCTCCAGACGGTCCATCGAACGAAGACCAGATCAGGGTACTTGGTCTCGAGAGAAAGCTTGAACCGATCGTTGAAGACAGGGCTATAACCATTGCTCTGTTCGATCTTGGTGCGGCGGCGGTGGGGATAGCCGATGCCAGACATGCCACTACGAGCAGAAGCATCCATGCCACCCTCGCCAAAGACCAGGCTTTGACCACGATCGTCGGCACTAAACATCTCGATTTCGACGTAAGGGTTAATGTTGTCGTCGGGTCCGATGGAGCGGGGACGGGGAAGTTGCTGGGCTGAGATGACATCGACGGAGAACCGAACAAGGCGTCGCTCCATCTTGCGCTTCTGGTTGTCATTGTCGGGGGAGGGAAGGCGAAGACAGTCGGGCTTGAGGACATAGCCGGTACGGTCGGTTCCAGCAGCGAACATGGCCTGGTTCATTTGCATGCCAATGTCGTAGGTCTGCCAGTTAAGAGCAGCCATTTGAACACCGCGGCGCCAAAACTTGTTCGGGTCGAAGTTGGAAGAGCGAAGGCGAAATCCGGAGGGATAGACTCGAGTGAGATACCTGCGGTTGTGCGACTCCAGAGCAACCTTGTTATCGTGGCTTGTGCAGATACTCTCAAATGCTCGCTCTGCAAATGAGTAAATATGGTTATACGTTCTGCTCTCGGGGGAGCTAAAGCTTTGCCACTTGTATCCGCGGGTGTAAACACCCAAATCGGAGAGAGGTTTGGTTATCTTGCTCTTTTGTCGGCGTCGCTTCTTTTTCTCATTGTAGGCAGAGATCAATGCGCCATCGCTATCCTCGGTGGCACTGCTCATACTCGTCGCAGTCAGTGATCGTCGATCCTGGGAAATCAGAGGGCCGATACTATCTTGCGATCCGATGGTTGGTGGGCTGGAGAGTGGAGGAAGCGGGACAGAGAGAGAAATATCGGGCGGCGGCGTCGGGCGAACGAATGGCGAACTGGCACTGCGCTTGCGACCATGGGTACCCACGGAGCTCATCGAGCTCACTGTGTCCTGGCGAGGGTCACCTGTCACCTCGTCGCAGGTCTTGACTTTGACCAAGATGCGACCCTTGAGCTCTTCCGGTGATGGAAGGATGAAGCAATTGCTCATTAATGGCTCGAGGATAAGTTGCTCCTTGAAAGTCTCCTTCATGATCTTGACCATCGCCAACTGCTGCTCGGGGTTGCAGTGCACTTCAAGAGAAAGAATGAGGGGAAAATCACAGGAGATGAAAGCGTATCGATTGATAACGGTGATGCAGTCAGCGAAGAGGACGCTAGTGGTCATAGTTCGGCCATGGGAAACGATTGGTCGCCCATCTGCACCATCCCAGCAGTCGATCTCCACACAACGACATCCCTGTTGCAGAGCGCTAATATAGGCCTCAGTACTTGAAGCACCAGCAACTTGGCGGCCTAGCAGATAGGTGTTGTGAGAGCTAGAGATGAAGTATTCATTCAAAGGTCGATCGAATCGCGACTGAGGAGCACGTGACGCGTAAATGCCATTGCTGGGAGAAGCCAGAAATGCGGAGAAAGTGTCAAGGTTCATGCGAGGTGGAGGCGAAGAGGCATCGAGGTCGAGAGAGGCATCAGACGGAACGCGAGACCTCGATCTCCGTACAAACTTCTCGAACAGGGCGACCCATTGATCTCGATCCGCCTCGACATTCTCCTTCTGCACATCACGAAGGAAGGCCAGAAATTCTTCTTGGGTCAGACCTGCCTTCGGCTGCTCAGCGCGGCTCTTGAAGATTTCCTTGACGTCCTTTCGCTCCTTCAGCCGGAAGAGGAAATCCTTGAACTCCGAGTAATTCAGCTTGCCATTACGACCGGCGTCGGCTTTGGTGAATTGGGCCCGAAGCATGTTCTTCGAGCAATTGATATGCAAGCTGCGACAGACACTTTCGATAGCACCGAAGTCAAGACATTCCTCCTCCCCTGGACGAGGTCCCTGGGGAAATAGCCTGGACATTTCGCGTTGCCAGTGGGCTTGCAGAACACCCTCACTTTGACCGGAGGCGGCCAGGCCTGCCATAAGGCCGATCCTGTACCGAGAGATGTGTTCGAGGGTGGTGACCCAAAGGTCAAGAATGTGGTCATTGGGAGCGATTAGGTGTAGGGTCTTGACAGCCCGGCCTTTGAATCGCTCAGAGTCGGCGATCACAATAGTGAACCAACGACTTTCGGCGTCCTCGGGGACCTGGTGTTCCTCGCGATAGTTGCGCGCATCCGCACCGACTCGAATTTGCTTGATGTCGTCGATGTAAAAACGCTTCGCGGGGTTGGAGGGGTCCCAGAAGACCTTTGCTGCGTCAAGATCGAGGAAGAATCGAACCTGCTTGCGGCGCTTCTTCGTCACTTTAGTCAAGACAGTTCCCCGTTGGACAGCCGAGTCCACCTTGGGCGCGACAGCGACGGCAGATCCACCAACAACTTCACGAGCTGACATCATGCGACTTTCACTGCGAAGGCTGGATGGTTCTGACCCGGCCCATGCCCCAAGGCCATCCAGAGCTTCACTGGTTTCGTCTTCGTTGCTGGACTCGAGCGCATTGTCTCGGCTGGGTTGGTTGCTTGTCTTGCTGTCACTGCGTCGGCGCATGATGACAGGTCCGGAGCTGCGGTCTCGCTTATCATTCTGAGAGGCAGATTGTCGTCTCCTAGTAAGCTTATTCGCGGCGCCTCGGGAGATACGTCGCATGAGGCCGGGGGCCTTGGAAGGTGCAGCAATTGGGTCAATGACCCCAGATGCCTCAGGCACTGCCATCATAGCCTCGCCGAGTTCGAGAGGTGCAGGAATGGGAAGAGGAGCCACTCGACCACGAAGGCCCTCACTGGCGGATTGGAGAGGGGTGCCGGCTGGAGTCAAGGCATTTGGGGTGCCAGGACCAGCATAGGCCGATAAAGAAAATGAGGTAGGCGAGGAGGTAAAGTATGGCGCAGAGGGGGGTGTAGGGTTGGAAGGGAAATATTTGGCAGCATGTTGTAATGAGGATGATCGAGGGAGAGATGTGGAAAGTTTTAAGCTGGATTGGGTGTCGGCATCCAGAACCGGAGGTGAGGTCGCCGTGGTGTAGGCCATGGCGGCTAATCTGTTATCAGACCCGACAGCACAGCTGTCAATAGGTGCAAGTTGTTGAGTATTTCGTGAACCGTGCCAAAAATTTCCGAGTCACCTGGACCCTTTAAATGACAAGAGAACAGCCAGCCGTTCAAGGTTTGCAGGGATCCTGTTTGGTAGGAGATCCGAGCCAGAATAATCAAAAGCGAAATAGCTCGACACAGTAAGAAAGATGATGGATTCAGCCACGTCGTTAGCAGATATGATGGGTTGTTGAACTCTGCATCTTGGCCTAGCTGTGATGCAATGCGGAGAACCCTATGGGAGAGCGCCTCACGGAGCAACGCCGAGAAAGGAAGAAATGAGGGATTTAGAAGAGGATCAAGGAGAATGTGAACAGCAAAGGTCCCTGATAACAATTGCGACGGGTAATGGCCCCGTGCAATATGGCTGATGCTTGCTTCCTTGAAAGGTATACTCCGATGCTAACCAGCGTAAGGAGGGGACGTCACAGCGAGAGTCCCAACGGTAAGGATGATCTTCCACTTGCAAGGTTCCGGACCGCAGGTATGAATTTCTTCTTTAGGAAGCGAGCTGATACTCTGAACAGCGTCCCAATGATACCAATGCTACCCCTCTTTCTGTACGTCGATCTACCGGTCCGTGGGGAAAGCTGCTGCTGTGCAATGGGGGCGTTGCGATATGGGCCAATTGATCGCGCAAACGGGAGTGGACGAACGAGGATGCGCGCAGGCGCCTTGATGGTCGGTAGCGGATGAGTGGGGAGACGGCACGAATCAGAAGTTGGGCGCGCAGCGCATACGGTATCAATCCTGGGGAGGTTGAAGAAGAGCCCCAAATGTTGTAGTCGCGTGTTCGGAAACCGTACGGCGGCAGCGCAACAAGGGCCAAAAAGGTTCAAAAAAAAGAGGAAGGGCCGGGATATGTTCTTCTAGCGTAGCGATGCGACAGTGCGATTGGTCAGGATTCGGAACTAGTGGTGCAGCGGTCGATGGGAGTACCCGTATACAAGGGTACAGAGAACTTTTTTTTTCTTATTTCCTTGTTGCGGCGCAACTGGAGGACGAATGCGATGCGATGGAAGTGGGAATTGCGACACTTGCCAACGCAGTGGATGCAGGCGATCCAAAAGGGAAAGACGAAGAATCGGCGACTGGACCGAAGAGGAGGAATCGCTGATGTTGGATTTGTCGAATTTAGTGCAATTTGGGAGGTGTCGCCGTGAGCTGATCGGTCGGTGCTGCAGAGTTACGTGGTGGCCACTAAGGGACGGTATGGGAGTGGGTTTGGGAACTGCTTCCTGCAGCGGGAATCGTGATGATCATGCGACGATGGGAAGAGGGGAAGGATAAGACCAGCGTGATCCTTGAAGTCGTCTTTTTTTTTCTGTCTTTTGATTTCGGAAAACCAACTGGGCGAAGGTGTTAAAAAGGGGGTGATGTATCGAGGAGGGTTTGGGGGAAGAAGGGGGGGGGATGAAAAATAATTAAATCAATGAATCAATTCCAACCCACTCCAGCTTCAAATCCAACCCGGCGGAATCGCTGGGTAAAACGGGGGAACATACCTCAGTGGCTCCACAGCGGTATTCTGAATACCGTTGTATTCCTATGGTATAATACTTGGGTATATTATACGGCAAAATACCGTACGGATTTGGTTCAGTTCTTGGCGGCACGTGGATGTATCCGAGTATAGTGTCACTGTAGTATAGTATTGTGTACTCCGTAGTAAAGTATACTCCGTCCGTTGTGGTTTACCAGTAGAATGAGACAGAGTATAACAAAGACAATTTTCTCAGAAACCAAATGATAGTTTCGAGGATCGAGGTGGGACAGTGGAGTTTCCTTTTATCCGAGCAAAGAAAGCGGAGTATTGCGAATCACTTGAAATGCCCACTAGCATCGACCAAATGTAAATTCAAAGTGAAAAGAAATGAGTGTGAATGAAGGGGAAAGTGGAAGATGCCGTGTCTATGTATAGCCCGCTGACTTGAGGCTTAGAGTGTATCAGAACCCGCATCAAGGGATCTTTCTAGGAATGGGGCGAAAAGGAGTTGACAAGGGCACGCCTCAAATTAAATAAACATGAGATGGAAATAAATAAAATAAGAAATAAAAAGAGAGACGTGGAGACCACGACAGCACACAACAACGGCCCAAGACTGGATTGCGATCCCCCCCCCAGATGCCCGTAATCTCCTATGGGTTCAGGTTTCCTCTCGTATATTGGGTACTAGAAGGGCGGTCTACCCGGTGGCCGTACGTGCCTATCAGCGTACAGCATCTTGAGCTTGGGTAGGATATGGGATGACGATGTGGAATGACTGGTAGCCCACCCACGATGGGCAGATCTTAAAGCCCGATGTCATTGGCCGATCCCTATAATTCCCGGGGAATACCATCAGCCAAACGGGGTGATCGATCAGTGTTTCAGATGTGAGAAGCCCGGCAACAGAAATGACGCCTATCCTCAAAGACCAATAGGGCTAGGGGACGAGATAATGGAGAGTACAGTATTGCCCAGGTGAACGGGGGACTACGTACTGCTTACTCCCTACTCCAGGGGTAACTAACCCTTTTTTGACTCGTGTATCGGGATCGAGCGACGGAGTATTTCCAGTGGAGTCGGCTCAGCAGTCTATTCCATTCAGACTTCCATAGTTCGACGCCTTATACAAGGCCGGGCTCCAGTTCCCCCACACCAGCCATATTTTGAGTCAGTTCTCTTTAGGGGAAGTATCACGCCTATACGGGAGGATGATAGGTGCACATCTGTGGTCTCGTGCGAAACGAAAAAAACGGGGAAAGAAATTTAAATTCAACTCCTACATCAAGTGGATTTCGTTGCTCTTCGAAAGAAGTGAAAGAGAGTCAGACAAAGTCGATTGGTATTGTCGCATACCTTAGACTGTACCGCGGCCCACATCGCCGTCATTCTTATGTACCTTGAATGTATTTCGCCCAGCACCGACACTCTGGTCGCCCCGGCCCCGGGTGAGAATTTGCGGAGCCCTCGGATTCTTGCGTTTTGATCTCTCGGACACAACCTCCATACTCGAATGAACTTTAGTCGACCTAGCCTTGACGACATTTGGCATATCCCTGCGCCGTAATCAGCATTGGCATTGGTAGTAGGGGGTGGTCCTTAAACCCAGGGTTGTTCAAAGGTCGGGTGCCTTTGTGCCCAACCGGGAAACGAAGGAGAGATGGCAAAGACGAAATCCGTGTGTCTGTGTGTGTGTGCCACAGACGGTCGATCACGATGCACATCATCATTCCCTCCTATTCGACCCAAAACGCGTAGTGGGGGGGCTAAAAGTGGTCCGACGTCAGGACCATGTGGTGTACACCGCCAAAAGAAGGGAGTGAATAGAAAGCGGGACAAGGCGTGATTATCCTATAGGATAGGTTGAAGGAGTTGGGTGAGATAAGAATAGCGGTACACCGTCATTTTCGGAACCAGAAACAACGAGGCTGTTGGATGAGGCTGGGGCGTGGCAGTGAAACGTTTGGGGCGGTGCAGATGTGGATCCCCCAGGATCGCCGGAGGTTTGGGAAAGGAGAGTTTGGATAGTTTGTGTTTGTAGTTTGGTGAGGTTGGACTCTGCCTAGGGTATAGTCTCTGACGAACCCAAGGTGGAGCTGGGTCCCCTCAGCGCGTCCGCGTCCGGGTTCCAACTCAATATCACATTCACTCTTGATGGCTATCTTCGGGGGAAGGGAAAAGTGTTGATCACGAAAACGAGAGTTTGTATTTTCGTGATTTGTTTTTTAGGTCAAATCCCGTAGAACAACCCAAGTGGGTAGTCGTTTTTTTCGGTCACTTCTGACGACTCCAGAAAACAAAACAAAAAATACTCGATCCACCCCGACCTGAAATGCGTACCTGCGGGCTTGCATGCATTTCGTGTCGGTGATACAGACAAGGCGCGATCCTGAAATGCGACAAGCCGCCAGCTGCAGAGTCGAAATGCGATCAAAATTGTGCGGGGTTTCTTCTCACCCCCGCGTTACCTGATGCGTTGGCGTTGTCGTGCTTTTCAGCTTTTCCTTGATTTCAAGTTTTTCTTAGTTGTCGTTAGGGCCATCCGTCGCACCCGAGCTCGGGCTCACCCTGAGGATTAACGACCCCTCACCATGCTGCAGGTCTACAGGCCCGTGAGAGTGAGACTGCCAGAGCCAAGGACGACTGGTTCTGCTGGTCTATCAGAGCGCTTACATATTGACAGACACTTGCTAGGCTCAAGCTTGTCGCTATTGCCCTACCCATTAGGGATGCTGCATCCTAGCACGGCAAGAATCCGACTGCCTAGCGTTGTATACTGTGTTTTTGCTAGTGTAGTTACTTTGGTATTCCGTCAACTCCCTCCCCCTCCAATGAGTCACCATTGTTGCACTAGATTCACAGTAAGACCTAGTTGACCCTTATTTTTGGGATTTGGCTTTCCGGTCGATCCGTGCGCTATCGTGTAGAGCGGTTGTGGCGGTTTGTCTTGATAATGTGAAGATACCTAGGCATATCATTTTCAAAGACGTCAGGACGTATGCACTGCAGAGCGCCACGCTATCAGCGAGTAATCCCATACATATCACACATACCCTGCTATCACAGGCGTGGGGCCCACTCGCAGTAGGGCGGCGAGCACCTCGTCATGCCATCTACAGCTCTCCACTCACGAGCCGTGGCTAAGGGGTCCTGAGCCACTCTGATGGCATTGCCAGTGCCAGTGACCATGACAAGATGACAGTAGGGCAAAACGGTAATCTCGCGTGCTCGGCAGGCCGTGAGGGTCCAAACATTTCTTGGTAGACCGCCCCTCTGCCAGTTGGTAGTATGGCCCTATCAACCTATCAACCTATCAACCTATCTGCATCGCCACGGGGGCTAGTAAACACCCCTCCTCTCTACCTAGGTAGTAAATGTAGACGGCCGACTCGGTTGCCGGTCGGCGACAATCCTGTTGATCGCGGGAAAAGAGGGGTGGATGAGGGGAGCTAGGGATGATCTTAGAGGGGCCCAATCCCAAAGTCCCAGTTTCTGAGTCGCGAGTCGCGAATCGCAACTCACAAACAAATGGGAGATGCCCCCTTCGCGGGTCTCAATCTGTCTCTTGCTGCTCTGTTCTGCCGTGTCGTGCCCAGCGTAGCGCATGAAACCCACGGGCGCTCGTTCCCGTGACCCTTCGCGCCGTGATATTCCCTTCCCGACACAAGGCGTCAATGATACCGGGGGTTGACTGGATCGAACATAGGAAGTTAAGATATTGTGGCCGAATGAGGGTTAGCTGGTCGCAGAAGTGAGAAAAAATGTCTTAGGAGGGTGATTCCTTCCAAGGTTCTTGGGTTCTTCCATTGGCTTGAGTGGGGGGGAGTTAACGTTGCGCTGTTGAGAACCGGGGGGATCCACCACTGACAGGTTCGTTCACCTTTGTGGATGGATGTATTGTATTGCTTGCGTGATACAATACTGACAGGACCATACCGATGGTATTCACCAACGATTTTGTTAGTGCTGCCCACTCCGTACTGACAGGGGGTCCGGAAATGGCCTACGTATTCATGGCCCAACACGGCTAGCTACCCATCGTGCAGACAGACGTATGCAAAGCAGTAGCGTTACTTCTGGGATTCTCCCCCGGGATTGAGATTGAGATTGAGGATCCAGGATCCAGGATCCAGGATCGGGGACATCTCAAATACCATCAGTAGCTAGGGCATTGGCTACCACTTCCTTCGTAAGGGATGGACAAGAACCTGAAACTCAAAATCATTGTGACACAATGAAATCAGTGCCAAACTAGTAGATTCTGTACTCTGTACTCCATACTCCGTCGTCAAACGAGGTGTAAAGTGTCCGGAGACTACTCCCCGATAGAGGTGCGCATGTATGTAATAATACCAGGACGCTCATCAATCTCGCAGCCGCTTCCTTGCTACGATCAGCAGCCCTAATTAGCTCCCCCGCTTTCTCTAGGTGTTCTGCCCTATGAGATTTGAAAGAACTTGAAAGTTGGAATTACGGAGTACATGTTCTTTCAATTCTCGAAAAAAAAACCCCTTTTGTTTGTTTCTCTCTTTCTTTCTGACTTTTCCGAGTCTCCAGGGCTTTTCTTGTTATTATGAGGGGCCTCATCAGCTGACTACCTCTCGTATTATACCCAACATATAGACCACTGGCCAAGAATATTCTTTATGAATCAGATTGTGATATTTTTCACACACCCACCATTCTTAGTTCAGGGAATTGTAAATCCGCCGTTGGGTCTGACAGCGCGACTCAATTGGATGACATCATGAAGACGCACGCGAGTTTTCTGTGGTCGGATCCGATCCGTAGATAGGGATGATGATGAATATTACTTATGTGAGTAAGCGGTATAGAGTGTACGGAGTATTCAGTACAGTCAATATTACACATTACCCACGTATTAGTAAATTACAGCTATATCGATGTAACAAAAATGGTAATACCAAGTTGATGACTCCCAATGCCCGGGTTTCTATAGCCAATAATGGCTTTCAATGGAGAGCTAATAGGAGCCCAGGGGATCGAAAGCTAGCCACTCACCGTTGAAACTCAGGGGTACAACGGCCTCCTAGCTTGAAGGATTTAGTGATTGACTCCAGGGAGGCAAAATTACTTCGATGCCCGATGTACTTACTCCGTAGAGGGTCTGATCTTCAGGAGAGAAGGGGCTTTTAGTCTCCATTCCAGCGAGATTAAATTAATGGAGTATACTCCGTAATCTCTCTTCGGAATGAGCGCTCAGATACTACTCCAATCTACGAGTACTCCATCCTCTCCCTGTAATTCGCATGGCCATTACGCGATTACTCGAGACCCAACTGAATGGAACCATTTGCGCCTTTGAACAAGGATTGAGTCAGTGACCTTCCTAAGCGGGGTATATCCTCCCAGGGCTGAAAAGCAGCCCTCGTGCATCATGCGGTCAACAGCCGCAATGAAAGAGTGCTGCCTTGTATCCCCCCCCTGATAACTATTCCTTGTACGAGTTATTGCCTACTTCGTCCTCCTAACCGCCCAGTAATCGACATTACTCGAGTGCCTGGTATCTCTGTGCACATACGTATCGTGTCCATGCACTGCAACACAGCGCACAGCGCACAGCGCACAACGCCCTCTCAAAACAATCCACTCGTCTCACAACCCCCCCCCAAGTATGTCTCATCCTGCAGCCACCTTCGGCTCAGCCCTCTCTAGAGACGCTTCGATGCGTCTTCGATGCTCGATGCTTAATCAACTCCCGTGTTTTGCGACCCCACTCTAGAGCCATCCCATGCGAGAGGGTCATTCTGTCATCCTCGGCCCCCACCCCTTCTCCTATGCAAATGCAGTCTCCCGCAAAACTATAGGGAGGTCGCAGTTGACAGTCTAATGCTGTGGCGTGGCTGAAATTAGTCTCAGGCCGAACTGCAACTCCACTGCGACCACTCGCTTCGGTTACCGGGCGTATCAAATCACCTGTTGATTCTTCCACCCTCGGCCTTTCTTTGCTGTTCTACTAAGCCTAGATATTAACAGGGTAGTCAGTACTACGCTACAGGGAAGGATGCAGATGGTTGGCACCGAGAGAGTGTAACCACCTGAAATCACGAGTCTCTTGGATCCAGTCCTATTTACAATGTCGAGGTCTATACATCTTATGCAATGCCGCCATCACTGCCGGTGTGAGATGATGTGATGTCTCTCACGAGGTTTCCTCTCTCACCGCTGCTTACCAAGGCCAAGATGTACTTCTCGCCAATATAACCGACATATAGTTTTGTCTCGCAGACATCAGCAGCCTGATCTTTTCGAGATGCCCGCATGAATGACGGTTTTCAGCTTCTGTCAGGCAATCACTACACGAGAAAATCGCTCATGGAATTTTATGCGATCCTATAGGGCTCTCCAGCCTCATCAAAGCAATACTATAACCGACACACATGTGATATGAGCTCAAATATTTCATTCACCGCGAGCTTACGGGAAATTGCAGAACCCAAATCGTATGACTGATCTCGGAGATGATACGAACACTATGTTTGAACGATCTTCTCAAATACCGGACCCTCTTTTCTCTCGCATGTGTGATATAATTTTAGTGGTCAAATTAATCCATTTTCATACACGATACGCTTGACCTTCAGCGGAGCCCGTGGAGCAGATATCGGGGGTCGAGATCGGGACTCTACTATTCCCGACAAGGGCTGTTCAGCATTTCGAGATACTTGGACCCATCAGGCCCCGCTTTCTGAGCTGCGTAGCGGCTCTTTCGGAATCGGTACCTAATTTATGCTCCTCCAGGATCACATTGGACTCCACTGGCACCGGGGGCTATAATATTAGGCCACGGTGGCTGCAGCGACATCGCCAGTGTCTAGAGTCTATCTTGTTCGTTCCAACTATAAATTTGTTTCAGCTCCCAGTGTCGCAGCAGCGGCGCACGTCGGCACTGGACCGACTGTTCTAGCCAGAGTCCCCCCTGCCGTTTCCGATTGCATGGCTCAACAACAAAAGTGAGTTGTGGGGGATGCGACGTTTCGAAACCGCGAGCCGCGTGCGGCACGTTAAAAAAAAAATAAGGAAATTCCGAACCTGATCTACTTGAAGCAACTAGATTCGTGTCCATCTGTCTTTAGGTTATTTACGATATACAAAGGACCGGCCCCGCCCCCAATGGGAGTGCGAGGGCTAGGACCGGAAATATCATCGCCGTCCACGATGTGGATCTATCGTGGATCTGGGGCTGAAAAATAGCTGGATACCTCGTCTTGAGAGGCCCATGCCCACTTAGCTTCCCGCTGTGGACAACGTGGCTTCCAGAAATCGATCGAAAGAAGCAGCCTCGTCAACCGTTGCGTCTGACTTGCAGATATGGTTACTGTCATTCGGACAACGAGAATGCGTTGGCAGCGCATTGTAACCCCTCACGAGCTGAGGCTCGGCCGGATCAAATGCCGAAATACCAAAATACCTGTTTTTTCTACAATTACAAGGATTCTTGGTTTGATCTCGTTAAATGCAAAACTAACCTGCGCATTGGTATTCGCACCAGACTGGAATTGAAATGAAGGACGCGGCGCGGGACGGCCGGATAGCCTCAGATCGTTCTCAACGCTTTCGCCCGCGGTCTTGGCGACCCTCGCTTGATCCCTTGATGGTTGAGACGTATCAGATCAACGGGGTGGACCTTGTTCTGTTCTGTTCACGGCAGCCTTTTCCTGCTGAGGGTCTGAGGTGTATTACGGTACTCATGAGGATGGGTCACGGCATTTAATCGCCAGGATTGTCCGATCGCTATTCTTAGCATCGAGTTCGGTGGTCCCCCTGTCATTCTTGATGGCATGCATAAGAGCATCCCCAGGAGCTGGCAAGGAGTGCGTCTGAAACATGCGAAACCGGCACTCCGGGACACCAGCATGAACTGTTTTGCGCCGCGTCGCGCCCGGATGGGACGACCGCGCAAACTAGGTAAAATTGCGCCAGCTCTAGCGAGATAAAAAAAATACACTCGTCTATAAACTACATACTAGGAAATCAATTTCCGTGAAGTGTCACGCCTTACGAGGGACTCAAAAGAGAAACCTTGGAAGAAAAGACTAAAAAAATAGGAAACCCTCCTGACCTGGCTCCAATCGCTCCACTTTTCATATCGCTATCTGGAACCCGCGGTCCAATAAATGTGAAACGTTATTACACACAAACTGGCCGGGGTTGGATTGGGATTTGAATGGCTCGGATCCCACCGGTAAGCTTAGTACGAGGGGAGTACGAAGGTAGGAAATGGTAAACCGGCTTCACTTCCAGGTAAAGATTACCGCCGGAACGGGGATGGGGAAACGGTTCCTTGGGGGGGGGAACTGGCAGGTTGTCTTACCTGTCAGATTCGCTTGCTCCTCGCTACCAAAGCCTACCACGATGTGGAAGATACGGCACAGAGTCTCCACCAGTGGCCGACCCAAATTCTTAGTCTATACGAGGCAGAGTTTAGTCCTGCATGACAATCAGCAGTCTAGGTGGACAGAAAAAACATGTTGACTAGACGGAAAGATCCTAGACATTTATTTCATTTTATTTTATACCAGTAAATGTGGTGATCTACCTAAGTACTAGGATTCGTAGTTACATAGGTATGGTGACTACTATTAACTACTAGAGTCACTACCTGGGCAGTTGACCTTGTTCTTTCAGCGAGAAACCTTGGAATAATCACTTCCAGATAAAATTTCCAAAGAGAAGAATATTATTATATACTATTTTGCACTGGTGCATTTGAAAATACACTCAAAGAAGAAAATTCGAAGGAGTCTCTGGGTTTAAGTTCAACTTGAAGTTGTTTCTACTAGTAGTACAATTCTCCAGATTGAGATTGATATATGCAGTATGTTCGTCGCTACTATGTCAAGAATAAGTCGCCGAACTATGCCTTTATTAAATGTTCAAGTTATTCAACTTGAAGTTATTTAAGGTGTCTATCATATACTCCACTACTACCTAGAGTTCTTTGAGGCTCGGAGGATTTTGGGAGACTATAATGGAAGAGACCCAACCCATGGGCTACTTTTTATATATAATTCAATGATAAGTTATGAGAAAAACTAAAGAATAGTACATTCTAAAGGATGATTATTTGAAAAAAAAAAAGTTATAGAAAACCTTAGAGAGCTCGAATTCGCACAACTTTTTCAAAACGAGACCTCTTTTTCTCAAAAAAGAAAGCAGAAAAATCTTTATAATTAAAAAAATAGTAATTAGAGATATTTAATAACAGAGAAATTATTTAATAATTAATTTGAGTTATAATTAGAATTAAAACTAGATTTAGAATTAGCATTTCCATAAAACTTTGCTTAATATATACCCAGGCCTACAATATCACTGTCTTACAACAATCGTTTGATCACGAAACTTTTACAAAAACTTTAGCATGCATGGAAAGAGAACTTTGGAACATGAATATATATCTAGATAAGCTTAAAAGCAGCAGCCTGAGAGTGAGGAACCTTGGAAGGCAATTCTAAGATGCTTCGAGGGTTGTCAAAATCTAGGTAGGATATGATTTTGCATATATGATGTTCTCGATTTTTGATGATGCAATAGTAGCAGTAGTAGTTCTTGTGATCAGAGGTAATTATTTAGGTACCACCTGGGCAGTAGTAGTAGGTAAGTCCGAGATCCAATAACTGGCGCGCGAATTTCTGAACTGTATAATAAGCCGAATTCATTTTGGTCCGGTAAACAGCATAGATCGAAACTTTTCCAGATTGGTGTATATCTGACTCGGAGTCGTTTGAGGCTCAATGTTCCATGGATAACCAACTGATATCATTATTCATCGCTCATGGAGGTGTTCATCTGGAAATCTTTTAAGTCTTTCTACTTAGCCTAATTCCACGACCTTTCACCACTCAAAACCCACAACCTAGCATATGGAATACTCCTAAGTATCCAGGCCTCGTAATGCCATCAAACTCGGTGACCTCACAGAGCTTCCACCAGAGGTGATCTTGTCAATATCTGACTTTCTTCCCCATGTCGATCTTGTTTGCTTTTCCTTTTGCAACAGACTTGTTTTCCATCTACTCAGAGGCCTGAAATAGCGACCTCCACACGGCCGAGACGATATAATATTGGTTCTATACCGCCTAGAACGAGATGTCCGAGAAATCTTTGCTTGTGAAATATGCCTCCTTTGTAATGAGTATGAGTAAATTGATTACATGGATAGGAAAGGATTTCCCCGGCTTGACTGAACACATAAATGGATTAATTCTGGGAATACGATAAAGCACCATCGATATAAGGATTTTGACCCATGCTTTTCTCTACTTCAACTCAAGCTGATCATGAGTCCACGGTCTGGATTTAGTCTTGATTTCCTAGACTATAGATAAGTTCTCCACTGCGCTGCAAGAGCTGGCTCTAGCAACCTTCGCCTTGACGTATCTGATCCAGAATTCATCATGTTATTCTCACGAAAAGCAATAACATGTGATGAGCCACTTGGTCTCTATATGAGAACACAGGATATCATTGTTTTTGTGAGAGAATTGGAGCGCATTGCTTTTCACTCACAAGATACCTTTTGTCCCCTTCGTTCCCGAATCACATGCTGTGTCAATCTATGCGATATTGTTGCTCCTTTGATGTCAAAATTACTAAATGGAGAAGGAAAACTTTCGGCTCCTATCTCTTTTCCATACACCTGTTGCCACACATATGCCGTCATTCTGATGCGCGAGCTTAAAACCAAGATAATGATTACTGTGACAAAATGGATAAATCTAGGAGGTGGGGTAAATGAGGATCCCTCATGGCAAAGTCATGCGAGCACTGTTGGCATTTATCGGGCAAGACGTGACAAATTCAAACGAAGAACGGACAACTAGCAGGGACCACGCCGATGCTTTGAAAGGGAAGCCGCACAGTCATACGAGGATTCGCTAGTTCTTAATATGTCTTATCCTAGGGGGCGTCGATACGGAATCACGATGTGTTCCAGAGAAAATTCGAATTTCTGATTCCTCCCTTACTGGGACTTTCAGATCAAGAGCATGGGGGTAGTATCTCAGTGGGTGTTTAATTTTCTAAACCGTTGGGCCAATTCCATGTCACCTATGAGCGATTGGATTGGCATTAAACAGGAATCTGAAATTTATCGCTTAGAAAAACGATTAAGTTGGGATGAGGTGAATCTTTTACTGGACCTTCTCTTTAAGCCTTGGTTTTTCGAATTCAATTTGTTATCATCGCTTTAGAATGATCTACTAGGTAACCACCCATGATATTTAGTATTACCTAAGGTTAGAGTACATGTGAACGAGATATCATGCCTCAGGCCTCCAACTGTATCAACACCCTCACCCTCATTGCGGGGTACATTGCAGCATCGCATCTGTGACCATGTCTAGTTTCACTCCAGTTGACCTCGAATTCACAAAGGCGTTACCGAAGGTCGAGGTATGCAGGTTCTGTCTTGATTTTGGGAGCAGTTTTTAGACTGATCCAAGTCCAGTTGCATGCCCATCTGAGTGGCAGTATCAGTCGCCAATGCCTTCATGAAATATGGCAGCGAAAGAAGACCGAAGACCCAACCTTCGCAGTGGAGGACCCCCTGGTACTTATGCCCCCAGGAAAAGTCGACTTTACCCTGCAAACGTATGTTATTATCTAGGCATTCACTGGCAGTTACATACAACCGCGACTGCATCTCTACACGAATGCTGACACCACCATAGCTTCTTTTCAGTCTTCTCCAAACTCATCTACCAGCTATGCAATGACCTCGAAAGCTTAAAATATGCAACAAACTCCGTCCTGGAAGATTTTCTCGATGATGGAGTCCGCTATCTGGAACTCCGAACAATCCCTCGACCATCCCCAGAAGCCAACATAAGCAGAGAAGACTACCTAAACACTATACTAGACACCATCGACAAATTCAAAGCCAGAACACAAGAAATGTCGGTGTTCCTCATTCTCGCCCCTAGATCGAGGGCACACAACCACCAGCGAAGCACGCGAGATCATTGATCTCGCCATCGCCAACAAACCGCGCGGGGTTGTTGGCGTCGACATCTGCGGGAACCCGACGCGGGGCGACGTCACCCTTTACCAGGATGCATTCGCCCGGGCAAAGAGCCATGGGCTTGGGCTAACGCTGCACTTTGCCGAGACACGCGCCTCGGGGACACCGGCCGAGTTGGCTACCTTGCTTTCTTTCCAGCCCGATCGGCTTGGGCACGTCATACATGTCCCCGATGAGTTCAAACGGGAGATTATCAGGCGCCGGATTGGGCTGGAGCTATGTATGTCTTGTAACGTGCATGCGAAGCTGATTGATGGGGATTTTTTGGATCACCATTTTGGGGAGTGGAGGCATACTGATTGTCCGATTGCGTTATGTGTCTGTTTTTCCCTCACTACTGACATGAATTTCTTTCCATTCTTGTTTTTTGGAGGCCAAAGCTGACAGATTTTGTATAGACTGATGATGTAGGGTTTTTCTGCAGTCCGGTCTCGAATGAGTATCTTCTTGCTGCTCAGCATTTTGGACTTGATCGTACCGACTTGTTTGATATTGCGACAAAGTCAGTGGACGCAATATTCGGGGGTGCGCTAGAAAAGACGAGACTCAAGGAGATGTTGACGCGATTTGCGCTAAATTGATATACGGTCGGGAAGCTCGCACAAGTGAATCAGTTTTCCAACTACATATGATGTACACAAAGTCCATCGGGCAATTCGAGAGGACGCACCAGCGCAATATTACGAACAAACAAGGCAATATTCATATAGGCATATCATGATACACTTTAAGCCTAATTGAAATGAAAATTTATGGTCAAATACGTGTGCTTGATAAAAGGAATATGCGAGTCCGCTCCCACATGACTTTCTCATGCCTTGGTGCAATTTTACATTTGAGTACCTCCCTTCAGCACATCTATGACCTTTTTTTGAAAGTCTACCGCCAAAGAGGGCCCATCATTTCCGCGGAAGTCTTCTTTCAGGCAGGCCAGCACAGCCTGGGTGTATCCCATTCCCATTTCCTTTGGCAGCTGGAGAGCCGCTCTCGCCACCAGCTCTTCCAGAACGACCTTTGGTCTCGGTAGTCGTCCATTAACCTTTGCCTCGTGAAACCTCGTCCGCATTATCCGGGATAGCGTACCCCATAATCCAATTTCAAGAAGCACGACACCCAGCGCATAGATATCATGCACACGACTGAATTGCTGCGTCGGACGACCCTGTCGACGAGGATGGCGATAAAGATTCGGCTCGATCTCGAAGTCGGAACGCATATCCGTATTTTGCTGCTCGGAGCGAGCATATCCCCAGTCGCTTAGATATGAGACAATTTTGTTTCCAGATCTCGGCTTGACACGATGTTCGCGGAGGCCTTTGGCGCTGACTCCTGATGGTGTCTCGAGGAACAGGAGGATTCCTTTACTCCAGATGTTCTTGTGGACCCAGCATGAGGCATGAACATTGGAAAGACTCAAGGCAAGTGTATACGCCATGTTGAACCTGTCATTCAGAGAAGGTTTCGGAGATGGTCGGTTCTCGCCATCCGAGGCGTTGATGAAGGCATGAAGAGTCACGAGAGAGTCTCCGACCTCCCCCTCGAACGCAGGTAGCCGATACAGGAAAACAGTTTGTTCCTCTGTGGGCTGATCAACGAATCCAAGACATTCAAGTGCATAAATCTTGGGTTGATCGAGAGATTCCGTTTCCGTGCTGCTAAAGGTGGAACTTTGCAAGAGCCAAGCCAAGGTGCGAATGGGCTGCTTGAGTCCATTGATCTCATCATTATCTAGATCATCGCGCTTGAGCTCGCTTTCGTACTCATGATACTCCACAACGACTTGCATCGTTTTGGATTCCGAAGCAGACCATTTTGCAAGCTGAAAGCCCTCCGTTTTCTCTCCTTCTTTGGTAATGGTACCAGACAGCTCATGATAATCTGCCGGTGGCTTATTCTCAGCCAGAGTGCGCCGCGTCAAAACTGGCTCTAGACCTGTACCCTTCACTCCATCTCGGTCACCTGCAAGCAGCATAGCTAGCATTTCCTGGGATATGTGCTGCATAATGTTGCGTAGATCTTCAGACCATTTTGTGTACGCCTCTAGCATGACATTCAGCTTTTTCTTGTCAAACAGTGACCAGTCAAATGCCTTGTGCTTAATAGACTCGGCCTTGTTTTTCCATCTCTTGAGTAGGGATTCTTCAATTTTGGGTTGCACCGACTCGATAGTGAATTCCTCATATCCGAGGCCATAATTGACGGCGACACGCTCATACGCCGCCAGAGCCAATCGCATCTGGTCCAAGAGATCATTCACTGTATTCGCGATAAAATCGTCCGCTTTTCCTGGAAGCATCAATCCATGCTCCGGATGGCAGCAGGTCCTTTTGAAGAATACAAGCGTGGCGAGTTGGGTGTTCAGTTTGACTCGAATTTCGGCCCGATCATCATCGAAGGATTTATAGTCCGAAATAACACCTTGAATGAAGACAGTGACTTGGTACAGCTGAGTTATAGCTGTTGAGGCTGTGCCATAGAAGTCCATTTTGATTTTGATCTGAAGATCAAATCAGCGCTTTAAGGGGGACTGAAATAATTGAGCAGAGCAAAGGGAAAGGAGGGGCTGAAGTTGAGCCCCCCCGTAAGCACTAACTTGGTCCTAAGTACGAAGTAGGATAAGCCCAATTACACGCCAGACAGCTTCTGACAGAATAGCCCCGCACCTTTGCAGATAAGCTGAAGATGCCTCTCTTTGCGACATATTCCCCGAGCAATCTTGAAAACCATACTAAAAACAGAATGGCTGACATTTCCTCCTACGACGATATCCTCGACTCTCTCGGCGAGAATACTTTCGAGTCATTTGACGGAGGGAGCCTCTCCCCCACCCTCGAAGACTGGTCCAACCCTACTGACCTTGAAGAGATCGAGACTTTCGATCTCGATCTCTCCGACTCCGACTCATCATGGGTTGACCCGTTAGAATCCGCCATCACAGCCACCCGCAATGGATCCGCTCCAGTCCTCAGCACCCTCTCCCAGTTCACAGCTATTCTATCCCAAACCGGAATCCATGGCCCTCGTCTTCTGAAAACGATCAACCTCTCGACTCGGGGTACCAAAATTGGCTCCGGCGCCCAATTCACTGTTTTCAAAGACCCTTCTTTTCAAGGAGAGGTCATTAAACGCGTCAATGTTCCCCTTTCCAGCAAGGCCGATCAGCGGTTTGCCGCGACGATGGATTACCGTCTTCAGTTGAGAACACTATGCCTTGAGGTTCTGTCACTTTGCAACCCCACCATGCGTGCTCACCCAAATATCACAACTCTTCTGGCGTGGGGATTCGACTATCCATATGCGGACATGGCTGTGCCAGTACTTTTTATGGAAGAAGCACTGATGCCATTGAGTGACTTTCTAGTCGCCGAGAAGAGAGGGGTTGATATGAGATACCAGCTTTCACTCGATGTCGTGAACGGACTAGAGGCACTGCACAATCTCGGCATCGTGCATGGGGATGTCAAGCCAGACAATGTGCTCGTGTTTCCGGGTCCAAATGACAAGGTTCCATTCCGGGCCAAGATGAGTGATTTCGGGGTGTGTGTTGATTTGGAAACCCCCGATGTAAAGTTTGAATTGAGTGATTATCGCGGTACCCCAGCTTGGTTGGCTCCGGAAGTGATCGCTGAGGATATCTCCAAATTTGGCAAATTCTCACCCGACATGATGTTTAGGTTTGACGCTTATAGCCTTGCATTGGTTTTACTGTCTGTCTTCACGGCAGATGGCCAACCCCTTACTTTCAACAAAAGTTCCGGCGAGATCTCAGATAAGCTCTCTGAATTGCTCAACGAACGCATTGATATACCTTCCGCTATTCGCATGGAGCTTCGCAAAGCAGCTTTGAAGCTCTTGGCCGAAGATCCCAGAAGTCGCCCCTTGCCAAACCAGGCATTACTTAAAACTGACACACCGGCATATGCATCTTGGTACGGAAACTCCCCTCTCTTCTCACTTACGAGTAGCTGACTGGCAATAGGCTTTCCTCAATCCAATCTGGTACCTCCACAAATACCCCTACAGGTGTCATTGATCCAATCTACAACAAAGGTCCGCTCTTCTGGTACCGACTAGACGAGAGTATTCGCTCAGAGCTTGAAACACAACACGCTCTCAGCAAAGACGGAAATGCGCCTCCATTTACCGGAGACGTGCTACTTGGGATAGCCCAGACAATCACCGGCAAGAAGCCAACGTATCTTGATCGCCTGTTGACTTATCTGAGTGACGCTGCCAAAGCTGGATCTTCACCTGCTAGGGCTATATATGGACAGATTACGGACGCTCATGAACGGGAGTCAGAGTTCGGTCAACATGTGCTCGACAAGTGGATGCTGCAAGCTGTTTCCGAGGGATATTATTTTGCAAAACCAGGGCGGTTAGAAAAGGAAATTGAGAGCGCAAGACATCAATTTAGGATGAAGGGAGGGTTTTGCTCTGATCCCTTCTTGGGAAAGCCTGACTTGAAAGCAGCAATCAGTGGACCGAATGTGCTGAATTGGATGGGAGAAAAGGGAAGCGTTGTTGATCGCAAAGGAAACACGTTACTACACGCCGCCGCTGCTTTCGGAGCTAGCGATACAGTTCAGGCTATCTTGGATACTGGTGAAGTTGAAGTGGATGCGAAAAACGAGAACGATGAGACACCGTTATACAAAGCATTCCAAGCGGGACAGAAAGATGTTATTAAGATCCTTCTCGATCATGGAGCTGATGCATCTTGCAGAAATCGACAGAAGAATTCTCCATTACATTGGCTCTTTACCATTCCAGATGATGCGATTCACGATATCACAAAGCGAATGGTCGCAGGGGGCGCAGACATTGACGCAAAGATGGAGCCTGTAGTCAAGGAGAATAGTGGCGGATATCCAGAGAAGATCCAGATTCTTCATTAGTAAGTGATTCGCTGATCATAGAATACTAAGCTAACTCCCTCTAAGCCCATTTGAGCTACCCCACGGAACACCCCTTCACTGGGCCTGCTTTTTTCGAAACAGAACAGCAATAGACACTCTGATTGCCTTTCAGGCAAATATCAACGCAATTTACCACCACTTGGACTCATCGACCACCCCACTTGCGTTGTCTGCATACTTTGGCGAACCTGAAATAGCAGCCCAGTTGCTATCTCGGGGTGCAGATGGAACGCTGCGCGACTTGACGGGCAGAAATACGTTGCACCAAATCACGAAATACTTCCCCGATCGACATGGCTATCTCCCTCATCAATGGCATTATTGGATCCGCCATGGAAACTGGAATAATCATTTTGAGAAGCTCACCGAGCTAGTCAAGATCTTAGTTGAGGGTGGTGCAGATCTAAATGCCAAAGAAAACGGGCGTTTTCCCCTGACACCAATTGCTGCTGCTGCTGAGCTTGGAGTCTGGGATGGAGGAATGATAGGGGCACTGTTAGAAGCGGGGGCTGATTTGAATGAATCAATTCTTGCGGGTGGAGATACAGTCTTGCATTGTTGGGCCGCCGTCACAGGACCCCGACTGGATTACCCCGACTCGTACATCCCAACCCTCGAAAGAATAGTCCGTGCCATGCCGAATATTGATATTCCCACTCGATATGAAGAAGATACGCCCCTGCACACACTGACAACAACGTATCACACGGAGGACGAGTTCGAGGCCGCATTTGGCATCTTACTCAGTCATTCTCCTCCAGCGGACATCGACAGAGTGACAAACCGTGGGGCAACTCCATTGTCAATAGCCTTGGAGACTCAACTTGATCCCGAGAGACGGGGCCGCTTTCTGCTTGATAAAGGTGCCGATCCAACCATCATAAATAACCGAGGTAGAGACATTCTTTATTCAATTGCCAACAACGTCGTGCTCAGCGACAAAGTCAGCCACGATCTCATTCAACATTTCCTGCATACCCTTGGCTCCAACATGCAACAAGTCTTTGAAGAGCGCTATCTTAGTAACAAGAAGAACAGCCGCGAGTCTATCATTGCTGCCGCGGGTCGCGGAAAGCCCCGGACTTTAGCGCTCCTACTCTCACTGGGACTCAAAAGCAGCATCAATATCCTGGACACATCCAAATCGCCACCACGGACTCCATTGGACCAAGCCCTCAATTTCGCCGAACTGAGTCGGCGTGATCATATCCAAGCGCTAGCATCGTACAAAATCGGCAAATCACGTACTAATGCACTTGATCAAAATCTTGTGTATGGTGACAATCAAGGTCCGCCTGATCGTGCTGCTGAATCATATAGGTGTTTTCCGGAGGTCATCCAAATTTTACGAGATGCCGGCGCCTTGCGGAGATGTGAACTGGAAGGGAGCTCGGACGGTGATTACATTGAGCAACCGGCTGAGTGGGACAAGAGTGAGATCCAAAAGTACGGTTTTACGAAGGAAACTCAACCGAATGCTGAGGCTTGGCGAGGGCTGTACGATTTAGCCATGTATAGCAATGGATGGGGTTGGCTAAACAGGCTCATCGGAGGGAAAAAAGGGATAATATAGATGAGTCTTGGCAGGAGAAAAGAAGAGACAATAAAGGACGAAAGAAGTTGAATAAAGCCGAAGGATCAAACAATTGCAAACGTTGCGATCGGTAATAAATGCACAACATGAGTTGCACCGTCTCTCAATTGGAAACATGCAAGGCTGATTGGAATCCATTGTTTAGAATGTGACATGGGGCCAAAATGAATATAACCTGACCATCATCTTATTGCCGATGTTCAAGGGGGGTCTAAGTGTAGCTGTATGCCCTGATAAAGATCGTCAGGGTGGCGTGAACTAACATTGGCAGGGCCCACTTGTGGGCAGTGGCGCTTGGGGGCCAGAGTCTCTTCACCACGAAAGATGTAAGCCTATTGGGAGAGGCAATTTTTGCTTCTCCTTATGGTCAAAAGTCACGACCCTCGTGGGGTTTCTAATTAAAATGTTTCGTTTCAAGACAGGGGTTGGCGGAAGTCAGCATTAGCAAATGTGTTGATCGTTCACTGAATCGGGATACATCGGACAGTTCGTTTCCACTTCAATTGCTTCAGCGTACAATCATATTCCAAAGTTGGTCTACAGTGGCGTTGAAGGAATGATGAAACCGCCCGTAAGCAGCATATAGATCGTCCATCTAGGTACCTGGATACTTACTACGAGGCATATTCCACATGACAGCCGTTGCCGAGCTCCTATTCAACCGATGAATGGAAATATTATAGTACTAGTAGAACCATGGAAGATATTTAAACTGCCCATGTGCCTCAAAATCTCGTCGGACCAGAATCTAAACTGGAGTACCACCTGCTACTAGTACTACGCTCTTTATTCGTCTGACTTTTCTATATCTCAAGCTTCGCAACTAGAGAACCGCCCCATTTATTCGAAATGCGTCTTGAATTCGCGGGACAAGCATCATGGCTTGTCCTGCTATCAACATGGATAATTGCGATTGGGGTTTCAGGAGTGTCTGCATCGGAAGAGGTGCAAAGAATGATAGCGAGAAGAGGTCTGCAGTCAGGATCTAGAAATGCCAGTAGTCATTACGGCTTCTCCACATCCAGACCGACCATACCGACCTCAGTTACTTCCATTACACTGTCCTCTGAGAATCCTCCATCGAGTCCAGTGACCATTCCTGGATCGTCGCCAACCACAACTCTGAAAAGTAGCTCCGTGACCAACTCAAGCCCTGGCCTGCCTAGCTCCAATCCTTCGAGCTTATCTACTGGCTCATCAAGTCGCCCTTTGATTCCTTCCCAGGGGACAACCAGCAGCACGGCTCACGAGTCAAGCTCCAACCCAAGCTCCAATCCAAGCTCCAATCCAAGCTCCAATCCAAGCTCCAATCCAAGCTCCAATCCAAGCTCCAATCCAAGCTCCAATCCAAGCTCCAATCCAAGCTCCAATCCAAGCTCCAATCCAAGCTCCAATCCAAGCTCCAATCCAAGCTCCAATCCAAGCTCCAATCCAAGCTCCAATCCAAGCTCCAATCCAAGCTCCAATCCAAGCTCCAATCCAAGCTCCAATCCAAGCTCCAATCCAAGCTCCAATCCAAGCTCCAATCCAAGCTCCAACCCAAGCTCCAACCCAAGCTCCAACCCAAGCTCCAACCCAAGCTCCAACCCAAGCTCCAACCCAAGCTCCAACCCAAGCTCCAACCCAAGCTCCAATCCAAGCTCCAATCCAAGCTCCAACCCAAGCTCCAACCCAAGCTCCAACCCAAGCTCCAACCCAAGCTCCAACCCAAGCTCCAACCCAAGCTCCAACCCAAGCTCGCTACCTGGAGGCTTACCTTCGACATCTGGCCATCCAAAGCCTTCAAGCAGCAAGGTACCTTCTTCTTCAGTTGGAAATACAGTGGTTCCGATTACCTCCAAAACTGTCATCTCCGAGCCAAGCACTACAATAACTAGTGTTGTGACTACATCTTCAACGGCTCCATTTCCTATAACTCTCAACACTGATGACCCACAAGCTACCTCAAGTGTCAGTTCTCTGCGGAATGAGGTCTCCGTGACACTCATTCCAATTCTCTCAAAATTGATAGACACCCCGGACAAGAACAAGGCACAAGATGCCATTGACAAACTGAAGAAGGTGGAGCCAGAGGCTAGGGTAAGCGATACATCCAAAATTACAAGAGTTTCCACCACTAATCGGTTTAATAGAATCTTCTAAACAAGATTGATCCGAGCTCAGAGGGATCGACAGGCTCATGCAGTGGCGGTGGAAACCTTCTCTCAGACTTGATTAATGCTGTTACTTGTATCGATGATGGACTTAACAAAGTGAAGTCTGAGATCGAAGGAGGTATCGATGACGACTTTTCTGACATCGAAGGTCTGGAGAGCACCGTTTCTAGCATCACAGACCTCACCGAGGAACCGAATGACGAGGAGCAGTCATCTTCGGATGATTCTACTACTTCAACCTCATGCTCTTCTACCACCACCGAAGATATCTATGTGGAATGCTCTGCTACTTCAGCCCCTGGTCGTAAGAGACAAGCAGCAGCATCGTGCTCCACATCGACAAAGACAGTGACTGGTTGTGATATCTCTGCCTCCACAACAACTACAACAATTTCTTGCTCGCAAACTGAAACCATTACAAATTGTGATGTTGTGTGCCCAACCACGGCTATTCCAAAATCCCAACTAGCCGGCCGCGCTCCCGTAACGGCGAGCTGCAGCACCACCTGTTCAACCGAAACAGCGTGCAGCACCACTGGATCTACATCGACTAGCTGGAGTACAACCACAACAACACCAAGCTCCAGTGTTGGTGGTCAGTGTGGAACAGGATGCTCGTCTTGTATGTCTCTTTCTACCCCGACTGCTAGTTCAGCGGCAAAGAGGGGCCTGGACCTCACCAAGCGCACTCTCACATCCCCACAAGATGCCCCTTATAATGGCGACACGGGCGCATTCTTGGTCGACCAGTATGTTTGGGCTGAATGGGTGCCGCTTGGAACTGGTGGAAGGTCAAACCCCACAGCTCTTTACCATGAGCTCAAGAAAGAAAAGTATGACATGGCTGTTCAAGGATTATATGGTTGCACCTCGGTGGTCGTCGTATCTGAGAAGGCCGTTTACATGTCTCATTTCTGGGAGGTTCCTGGATTTAGCCAGGGCAACTGGGGAATTGGAACACAGGAGAGATTTGAACAAGAAGTCCTCGGCCCTCTTGAAAATGGTGATGGAGGATCTGGAATTGCCGGTTTGCGACAGTACGCAGGATCTAACGGAGCATTCGCTAGACAATACAGACCTGCAGCATATGTCGTCAGACCTGGTAGCTCAGGCCGAGCAGACTATGACAAGGCATATGATAAAAAGGTGGACCAAATTGTGGAAAAAGTGAACAATATTCTGGGAGTCTCGACGCCTCCAATTCCTATCACTTACAGTCGCGCGGGAGGCGGAGGGGCCGACAATACTTTCACACCCCTAGGAAAGGTACTTTTCCAGTATGACCCTGTCCAGGCTCGCGAAACCACTGATAGTTGCCCTATTCAAAAAGCTATGATGCGAGTTTGGGTGGAAGATAAGCCTCGCTACGTCCATCAGAGATACTGGATTGCGTACGATGACCAAAAGGTGCCGCAGTCGGGTAATCAAAAACGCGATTGCCCGGCAGATGCAACTGCAGGTGGCCAGGTTCCACCATCATCAGCACTTGAATCAGGCTCAACCTCTTCAGGCACTTCGGGCACTTCTTCCTCCAGTGGTATCCCTACCTCCAAAACGTTGACTTCGATACCAAGCGCTTCCCATATCTCGACGCAGGCTAGTTCAACTCCATCTTCGACTCCAACGCCCACTCCGACACCCTCGCCAAGTCCAGAGACAACTACAACTGCGGAGCAAACAACAACAGCCGATGAGACCACCACAACAGAAGAAGCCACCACTACAACAGCAGAAGCCACCACTACAACAGCAGAAGCCACCACTACGACGGAAGCCCCCACGACAACGACAGAGGCCCCGACTACTACAACGGAGGATCCTATACCCACGACTACAGAAGCACCAATTCCAACTGCTCAACTAGTTGTCGCTTATGTTGTCAATGGCTGGTCAAACAGCTGGAGTGTATATACGCCCGACATCGATGACGATAGTCCTGACTGGTGTGGTGGGAGTACTGGTAGTTGGGATGCCAGTGGAGACATATCTTTGAAGAACGTCCCTTATCCCAACGGTGACAATGATTTTGACTTTGATGTGGACGACATGAGTGATTGCTCTTACTCTTCTGACTCAGATGAAGCAGCTGGGACTCTGAGCTGCCCTGACTTTTCGGAGGATGTCCAATGTACAGAATATGGTGATCAAAGCCAATCGACCTGCTACGGCGTGGCATCTGCTATGATGACTGTTCCCAAGGTGCTATGCCAGTGGGGTTAGAGAGGATGTGTAATAGCAGAATAGCAAATGTACAAGCGGGTGAGCTTTCGCTGTATGATCTTAGTAAATCATCCGTTGAAATCTACTTTTCCCTATATGATTCCTGGCAAGGAAACACTTGTCTCCCATACTCGTAACCGGCCAACTTATGTAACTTGAAATTAATTTAGTCTGATTTATTACTAGTATGTATAAGCCCTGGGCAGTAACCTGGTGGCGAACCAGTGTGATGTGTTGATTTAACTATAAAAGTGGGCCACTTGACCCGATCGGGTTTCCGATGGTGTGGAGTTCATCCATCACAAACACCAACGCGCTGAGATTTCAATCCGCTTCGTCCAAACAGATGCACGCTTGCCCATTCGAGTGTCCGCCTAGCCACCGCATCATATCTAATTCAGACCCGGGGCCGTTCGCTTCTTACTAGCCGCTGTCTAGAAGTACTTAAACAATCTTCTCGCCAATCTCCTCTTTTCGCATTCAACCATTCATCTCCATCTTGTTTTCACCTTTGTCGCCATCCAGAATATCTCCTCGAATTTTATATCTGGATTCTTAAATCCACTATTTCTTGAGCCAAACTTTAGGCTCTAAAACTATGGCTTCCATCGGAGCTCTTCCGCAGACCCTCAAGTCCATCACAGCCACTAAGATCAATGAGCTTGGCAAGCAACGTACACTTTTCGACAAGGCCAAGACTAAGATTCGAGAAGATGCAGAAGCAGCGACTGATCTGCACACTCGCGCGCAAATTCTTCTCAATGGTGTCTCCCGCCTGAAGGGATACCCAAAAGATGCACTCGACAAAGACGACATGGATCTGGATGTGGAATCTTCCGACGATGATTCAGAGAGCGAAATGCCTAACCTCGACATGGGACAGCTCCGTCAAGGGGATCACTCCAATATCCGCCGGTTCCTTTTACAAGGTCGATACGATTCCTCCATCTCGGAGAAGACCTTGCAAAGGTGGATCGGCCAACTGGAAAATGAGCTTCGCTACCTCGAGCTCAAGCACGACCATGCCTCCTTCTACAGTAAGCTGGTTACGGAGTGGCTAGCCCAGTTAGATGCACAGAACACATCTGCTATCAACAAGGACAGTGGGGTGGGCCGGGCGGAAATGCACGACCAGCGAGCGCAGTGGGAATCACTAGTATTTTCCACTGGTAACCACGTTGAAGAAAAGGAAATTCGCTCCTATCTTCACGATCTATTCAAAAAAGACAAATTGACCAAACAAGCGTTCAAGGAAATGCGTGAGAGCCTTAAGAAATTTGGAAATGATCTGGCTACTGAAGGGGGGTGGTTGAATGTGGAGGAGCTTGAGTGGGTTTCAAATGCATTGATGAAGACCGACCTTCTCAGCGCGGAAAAGACTGCAATTCTCAAGGAATTTATGCGTAACAAAGAGGTTACGCAGGAAGTCGCCGATGTACTCAACATGCGGCTGTCGTCTCTGGACAGCTGGGGTTGGAGCAAGGAGGGCATTCCCGTCGAAATGCGCCGACAACTAAATGGAAAATACCGCGTTTTTATGGATGAAGATCTTCTTGACGCCCTCATGCTTCAGTATCTCGGCACGAAGTGGGCCATCAAGCTACGTGAAGTCTTCACATCGTTCCTGCTTTCACATGCCTGGACTCCCATTCAAGAGAAGATTCCTGAAGAGTACATGGAACGACGCAAATACTTCTATGGGAGGCCTTCTCGTTCTGCAAACCAAACCATCAATAATTTGCGAAAAGCCACATACCAGAAAGAATATTTTATGAGTCAACTACCTGAATCTGTCGACGAAGGCGCTCAAAACTATGACGACAATTCTCAGGTTAAAAGTGCCTTGAATACAAAGCACTCTCTACTTCACCGATTGATCACCGAATCCCTCATCCAAAAGAATGCTAGGGGCGAGTTCACTGCGGTTCGATCCGACTACAAGTGGTTTGGTCCATCCTTGCCCCATACAACCGCTCTAACTGTCCTTAAGTACTTTGGTGTTCCCCAAAAGTGGCTGAACTTTTTCAAAGTGTTCCTCGAGGCTCCGCTAAGATTTGTGCAAGACGGTCCTGCTGCTCAAGTGCAAACCCGCAAGCGTGGAATTCCTATGAGCCACACTCTTTCAGACTGCTTCGGGGAATCGGTCCTTTTCTGTATGGATTATGCAGTGAACCAAGGAACAAACGGAAATATTCTGTACCGACTACATGATGATTTCTGGTTCTGGGGAACGGGGAAAGACTGTGAACAAGCTTGGAAGTCTATGACCAAGTTTGCCAACTTGATGGGACTGGAATTCAACGAAGAAAAAACCGGAACAGTCCAGATGGGCAAAGTCCAGAAAAGTCAAATTCTCCCTGTCGGTGAAATTCGTTGGGGCTTCCTGGTCCTCGATGCAGAGCAGGGTAAGTTCGTCATCGATCAGAAACAGGTGGATCAGCACGTCGAAGAGCTATATCGCCAGCTTTCATCTTGCAAGAGCATCTTTGAGTGGGTCCAGGCGTGGAATGGATATTTTGGGCGCTTCTTTGCCAACAATTTTGCAAAGCCTGCCTTGTGTTTCGGCCGAGATCATATTGACATGGCGATTGCAACACTCAGCCGTATCGAGGCTGCTCTTTTTGGAAAATCTTCCCATGGAGATGCTGAACAGAAAGGTGGAGTGACCAACTATCTGAGAGGACTCATCGCAGAAAGATTCAATATCCATGACCTTCCTGAAGGATTCTTCTACTATCCTGTTGAGTTGGGCGGTCTCGAGCTACTGAATCCATTTGTCAATCTTCTCTCCATGCGTGAAAGCATCAAGCAAACACCGCAAAGAAGACTCCAGAAGGCGATTTTAGCGGACGAGATTCGTTATTACGAGGCCAAGGAAAGGTTCGAGAAACAGGGGTCGGATTTTCCAACAACACTTCGGGCTTCAAATGACCAACCTCTTTCATTTCCTTCACTGAAAGAGCATAATAAGTACCCAGAGACCTTCAGTCTTGGGTATTATTCTGCCTATTGCGACTTGATCCAAATCCCAAAAGAGAAGAGTGTTGCGAACACTGGCGATTTGAGAAAAAACATGAGTGGTCTTAAGGGCCCCACGAGCACAACAAGCAAGCGCACTATCGACCCGGAATGGACCGTGATGACACCTTACTGGCGCTGGGTCGCGGAACTCTATCAGGACGAGATGGTGCACACCTACGGAAGTCTGGCGGCTGTTAACCGGGAGTTCATGCCCCTGGGAGTGGTGAAAACTCTGAAGGAAGGGCGTTTCAGATGGCAGGGCTAGGTAGATGGAGTTTAGACTAGGATGGACTTTGCGGCTTTAAACTCAAGTTTCTACTAAGCATTCAAGATAGTAATTAATACCCCTTGAAGCGTGTTTTCACAAACCACACATAGGCTGTTGATATGGTATTATAGTATCGGCGGGCTCGGAATGGCCTCATCCTCTCAATCAGATCAGCACTTCTTACTAAGACTCTAGCAAGTTGAGTTACTTATTTCCTACCCCATCCTCATTATTTTCCGGCGCTAGTAGGGGTAACTTGAAGTGGAGAATGTGTAGCCCGGTGTCCGTCTTTATCTCTGCAGCCTTGCCTGGTTGGATTCGTCCAGCCCATCCGGCTTTAATTTCGTCCCCATCAGCGTAGCCCTCCCCTTTCAACAAATAGAGCAGGTGTATAGCCTCATCGGCCGGTATTTTCCAACTGTCTTTCTCAATCTTGATTACTTCCGCTCTTGTCTCGCGCTCTGAGAAAACCCCGAGAGTTTTCTTCCAGACCCCACTGTCGCCGTGCACCTTGGTCCACGAATATGCAGTCGGCTGCATTTTGATGATACGGTCATAGCGTCCCTCTGGGTATACGAGCGACCGGCCCGTCTGATCCTCCCATAACGCCTGGAAAGCGTCGATGGGCTCCGACTCCTCATCGCCAGTTCCATCGATGTTCTCTCGTCGGCGAATGAATTTGCCACGCTCAAACCGACCCTGGGTGGAAAGTTTTTGTTGACTTTCTGCCAATTTTGCATGGCTCACGAAGCCCTGACCACTTGCACCGCCAAACTGGAGGACCAGAACCTCTTTGAGTTCGTCGCCGTCGTCCTGCGGGCCGTAATAGACACCCTCGGGATGATAACAAAGCTCGCCTTGGTGAACGTCAACTTCTGGGAGTATATTGATATTGCCCATAGTAGGATAGCGAAACTGGTCAAAGTTGTGGCGGTGCACGGGTGAATAGAAGCTTTGTTGGCGAGCGAGAACAAAGAGGTAATTGTTCGCTGGATCAGCTTCGTCGCCGAGAAAGAGGTACTTGAACCAAAGTCCATTTCCCCTATGCTTGAGACCAAGGCCCTCAAACTCAAGCTTGCTGGTATCGGCAATTTCCATAATGATCTTGTCGACTTGGGTAGCGCTCTTGAAGCAGCAACAACTGACCGGAGGTGGCGCTTTTGACGAAAGTGAGCGCCCGTGATGACGACGATTTCTCCGCACTCCCTTCCTAGATAGGTATAACTATGGGATTTCTGACCAACTGGCATCATGTGATAGGCTTTCTTACAAAGTAGATGGATAGCTGGGAGATTCCACGGTTATTTTTAAGCATTGTGCGGAAGAATCTACGTCTGGCACTCTCCAGGCTTGATCGTCATTCTGATATTGCTAAGAGACTGATCATTTCACCTTAACTAATTTAGTGACTCCCACCAACCTTGGACCTTTCCGGACCTTATTATCATATTTAAATATTTACTCTATTTTATTTCCTTTAGTCACTGGCATCAACAAGCCCCTCAATTCTGGCCCCCACATCTCAGCCTCCTGGTCCTCAAGATTACGGAGCTCAGACCTTCGGACATAATACGACTACTGAACTCCTTAAGGCAGTATCACGGTCAAGAAGGGGTGAACGCCTTAACTATTCTTTTTTGCTCCTTTCTCTTTATTTATGATGATTATGAAGAATATTAATCAATGGTAAATTTCATAGTATTATTAGTGGTAAAATTTGAGCAAAACCTTCAAGTTGGAAAAGAAGAAATTCGTTTCAAGCCCTGGTTCATTTGAATGCCGCTATATAACATTGCAGAGAATCCTAACTTCATAAATATAAGATATCTGGAAAATCATAAGTAAGTACGCTATTCAAATTAGTCAACTAGATGGTTGCCTCAAGCAGGTCGATGTTCACTTATCCTAGTTCTGATATTGGAAGCCCGATCTTTCAAGTTCCGGTTGAGAGGGAATAGGGTATCCCAGCTAGGAGTTAATTTATTGCAATATTGGGTCCACTGATTCAAGTTCCAGCTGTTATCCCACTTCAAGTCGCATAAAACCAGATAGCTTATAGTAATAACGAAAAGAATGAAGTAGACATGTGCCCACGTCCAGCGAGGATCCACTCGTTGTCCGATAGTGAAATCAACAAACCGACCATATTCCTTCCAAAGATCCTCAGCACTCATACCAGTCACAGTCTCCCAAGTTCCGTATTCAAGTCCACAGGGGGCACCTGCATCTGGATAACTTCCCACGTATCCGGAATCCAAAACAGATCCCATCAATCTGCCAACGGTACCCTCTCCGATCCGCAACTCCAACCATTCAAAAAAGAAGGCTCGGTGGTAAGTGCCCGCTTGCCACCTGTTAGCTAGCTCTTCTGACGAAGCTGGTCGTCTCCAATGAAGCTTTTCCAGTCCGGATCTCACTACAACATAATCTGCAATTCCTTCTAGAAGTTCTGTTGGCGCTGAGGCTGGTGCCTGAAAGTTGTTATCGCTAAGACTGCTTGACCTAGAAAATGGCCAAACGCCCAGTGGGGAATTAAAGTGGATCAAGCCTAGCTGTTTTGTAGGTTGAAGTCGGTGGTTATACCATTGGAACAAATGTGTAACCTCGTGTGTCACAGTTCCCATAATCTCCCTCCAGACGGTATCCTTCGAATAGGATCGCGCCAATGTGTTCAGATATGGGAGTTGGATGGTTATCACCCTAGTATCGCTATTGGCAGAAGATACGGAAGAAAGTCCAGTGTTTAAATGATTGTGCTGACGATCATAAATACTTTCTAGTCGAATATCTATGTTGAGTGACAAAGGGTAAACCGTCACATCGCGATATTGAGCTGCCATGGGTGCGACTAGGTATCGCAGGATATTTTCAAGCATGGATCTAACAGAAGGATGAAGTTTTAAAAGCATATCCTTGCAGATAGTATTGAATGGGTTGCAGCTGAGGACGGCATTCACAGTTGTTAGTTTTCCTCCGTTAAGTTGAAACTGTATCGATGTTGCCTTTATATACCGACCTCCTGATCCGGTGATGATTCCTCCTTCTTCGAGGTCATCCACGATTCGATAATTGTGAGCAGTCTCTTCTCGAGAATTCATGACTTTTGCTCTGTATCTATCCAGGAGTTGCATAAATCGAGATTTGCTTCGTTTGCTAGTGCCGAACTGTAGAGTTTCGAACTCATTCTGGGCAGCACTCCACTGTGCTTCTCGGCTGCTTCTGTTCTTCTCTAGCTGGTTTGCCCATTTTCTAGAGATCTGTTTTTGCCCTTTATCATCCGATAGTATATAAAGGTCCTGAAGCCTATCTGGATTGAATTCCTTGCTAGTAGCCCATTCTGGGCTCCCCACTTCAATGTCTGCGCCAGATGTCTTCATCGCATCGCTCCCTGCTGCAGACACGAAGACCCCGGAAATAGAGCAACAGACAAGGAGTACCCAGTAAAAAACCAGGAGTAACGCCATGTTTGGCGTGAAAGTTATTGTAAATGTCTTATGTCTAGTCGAATAGTGTACTAGTAGTATATCTGGGGCCACAAGACAATTTCGAAATTATTACTGGGTCTGTAATTTGAGACGAGTTTTAGGCTCTTTTATACTTCTCGGGTGGCTGTATCTCACTGGCGGTAGCTATTCATATATTTATTTAACTATAACAAAGAAAATTCAAGTTGAACAATAGTTCCACATTATTTAAGATATCAAATAAAACAAAAGCTGAAACATTCGATAAGCACAAAGATAACAAAGGTCCATATCAGCGCATGCCAAAGAGACAGGCATTTTACATGATCTTACCTAGTACTATTTATCATAATAAGAATTGCAGGGATCTCCGAGACTGTCCAGTTCTTTATACTTCGACCGGATTAAGTGCCGCCTCCACTTTTATGGACTATGAAGGCAAGCTCACACTGAATGCTTCTTTGATATAGAAAGAAATTACTCGAGGCCCCTTGAGGCTGTGTCCTTTCTTTGAGATGGTAACAAAGCCCATTTTGTATTTCTCTCTGAATCTTGGTCGCCGATGTCACTCACTAGTTATACCTGTTGGGAGACAGGATGGAAATATTCTGTCTATATCCATGGATGTCTTTCTCCGTCTGCAACATTTCCAGCTCGAGGTTTCAAGAGTCATTACTAGTATTTCAATAGATACAACGAGAACACGTATATCGATTAAAGCTCAGGGGGTTTCACTTGTAGTAATGTGACGGCAGCAAGCAACATAACATCCAGAGTACTGTCACAAAATAGAACTTCAGACTTGAAGTATGGATAGAATCATTCCTGAGGGTTCTGGAAGTATTGCTGACTTGGGTCGAGGACTTTCACCAGCTCATCGACCTCGATATGGTCGCGCGTTGTTGTCATTCTATGACACCAAGTCATCTGCTTCGGCTGCCCCTCTCCAGCGGATTCATAAATAATTTCACCGCCGTTCTGATTGCTTGGCCCTCCTTTAAGTGCCAGTCCGCTTGGGATCTGCTTCAAACTTTGCACGACCGACTCGCCGATGACCCGTAGCATACTTTTGCGTATATACCCCGGCTGCGGCCCCATGGCCAGGTTACTAACCATCCCTAGGTCCTCATACAACTTTTGCGTAGGATCGGCATAGATTGGGAATTGACAGCCCGTGCGGCTGGCGTAGGAATCTATCAAGCCTGGATCACCGCAGCCGACGATGGCGATCGATGTGCTGGTGGGCAATTTTAGCAAGCCCTCTGGCTGAATAGCTTTCGACAAGGTAATAAGATATTATTGGCAGCTCTAGTAAAAATAAATATAGTGTCAGTACTCTAATGCTAGACCTTAACCCAAAATGGCACGTAGAACTCGAAGATACGAAGTTTCAGCCAGGTATACGTACACCGCAAAAGAAATGGCGGATGAAGATCACCACCACGCGGTCGGCAGAGCTAGGGCCATCGTACACACTCTTAAAAGAGTGTTTTTTACCCTCGCGATCCAGTACCTGATAGTCCTCGATCTTACGACAGGTCTCGGGAGTTGGAAGCTCCTCTGTTGTTTGTGGACCACTGCTCTTGGTTTTTGTAACCTTGGCATCGTCGTGTACCGGAGGCGCTGCCAAATTTGCGGTCCCCCCCGTCGTTTACCGGAGGAGATACCGGAACGGCGCTTGACTCCTTGTCATCAGCCATGTCGTTAGAGTACTGATACTGGTTTCTGTGGAGGGATATGGAGCGAATACGAAATGTCCGCGAGCGGGCGGGGGTCATCAATCCCGCGCTATGGCCAAGTTGGGATCGTCTGGGCAGAATTTAGGGTTTACATGTCTCTGCGACATCTACAATTCTCTAGTGAGCCTATTTCGAAGTCAACTCTCATTGAAACGCCCTGTTCGACATCCTGAAGAGATGCCAATCATCTGTTCGTCTCCAACTCCAGCAATATGACGTCATAATCATATCTCATGCTCGGCCAAAGTACAAAATACTAATTAGTACTAGTAATAATTATACAAATATTATATGGGATCTACTAGTACCAGTGGATATACTCTGAGAATAGAACTCAAAATGTGTCGGGCCAGAGTTCAAAATTACCTCTGATCCCACAAATATTGTTGAAAATTTAGTAGATGTAGTCCAGAAGAAAAACTTCAAAATTGGAACCAAGAGAATATTCGTGGTTCTGCCCCTGCCCTGATGAACGAGGCCATGGAACGCAAGATTCACTTTCTAAAATAAGCCCAAATAGACAGATCTGACTCCTCTACCACGGTCGAGATTGAACTCTGGTACCATAGTATGCTTTTCCCGAAATGGAAAGAACTGTACTATACAGGTTGATGAAATCTCTTGCTACTAAGCCCGTTTCGCCAAAATGATTAATGTATGAGCACTACATAATCATTCGATTGATTTTTCTATTTAAGTATGTTTCTGTCGCTACGTACCACGTCTTTCTCTTCTCCTCATCCACATATCTCTTCCACTTCAAGTTCCCATCTTGCGAAATACATATAGCCAAGATGACTACCAGCCCTCGCTTCTACGAGCAGCCTCAGGGCTTCGACTGGCTCGACGCCATGTCGAGAAATAAAGCATTCTACGACCCACGGTAAGTATTAGTATATTATCATTATATCCTCTTAGTTCCATCTATTCTCTAACATTATAAATAGAACCATCGAGGTAAACACTGATGCAATCCTTGCACCACGACCTCGCCTATCTTCTTGCTCTGGGGGACTAACCCCCCGAGCCCTCGCTGCCCTGCCCTCGACAGACCACAAGGCTGTCATCTCAAAGTGGGCACAGGAAACTTCAGATTCTCCCATTCGCAAATCTGGGGACGACAACAACACCGATACCGACTTCACTGAAAACGATGAAAGTGATGTCGCATCGGTTACCTCATCCACTGTCTGTACCTCCATCGACAGTGATATCCAACTTGAGGCCAAACCTCCCTTCCCTCAACAGAGACCAGCAACTAGTGCTCTGTTTGATTTGCGAACTCAAATTTGCCAAGCAGGTGATCCCAAAAAGGGACGGAGTCAGACTGCCTGTGCGAAATTTGCCGAAGATGATTACATGTATTCGCCATTCGAGGACATCGAGATACCTTCCATGGCCTTGTCTTCCACCGTATCCGCGTCTTCTTTCACAGCCTCTACCGGGGAACTGAATATTGGGAAGCTCCTCGCAGGTAAAGTGCGACAAGTGGTATCTCACCGTTCGTCGGCATGCAAGAAGTTCAAGAAAATGTTCAAGCATTAAGGGAAAGAAAGTCATTTAAGACTGTATCTTGAGATCTGTATTCTTTATATACCACCTGGGCAGATTAATACCGTCTCTACGACTTCAGAAGATCTACCATGTGACCAGACTGTATTATTTTCATGATTCAAAGTTACCACATTGATACCATCTCCATTTATGTTTCTTGTTCATGTTCCCAGATTGATACCACTCTATTGTCTAAGTTTGTACCTTTGTCCACGATATCTGATTTTCTTTTGTATTTTTAAATTCTGTTTCCAGACTGATCACTCAAATATGCCTGTTAATTTCTCTCATGTACGTGATGGAGGTCCTGCATGTATATGAGCTCGAAGAGCTCTTTTTGTACTCAAACAATGAAATGGACCTTTTATCACACCAAAATATCAACCTCTCTCACCGTAGCTCCGTGAAATTGAACACCTTTGAGTTGTTTTGTAGATATTGAAAGGATGAACCAACTTGAAATATACACGCCATATCATGGGCTTCAAGACTTTTTTAAGTTTAAGACATCTGCCTGAGTAAGAGACTGGAAAAGAGATTGATCGCAAGAATGGCAATATGAGCAATTGTGTCGCCAGATCGAACGAGCAACGGTCAGTAACCTCAGGATCGCTTTTTTGGGTGCAATCCCATACAAGCCACCAACTCGTCTTCGAGCAGTCCTCCTGGCAACTTAAGTCATTCGATTTGCCATAAAAATCCATCCAAGACACCAGGAATAGATGATGAAAATAAGGGGAGCTTAAATAATAAATCAAGAATTCTATATTGCCTCGAGTCAAATTATTTTAAAATATAACAGGTCAACTGAATGGATGATTTCCCGTTGACAACGTTGACAACTATGTACAAGGCGGTCGGCCCACTTGCCCTCGGGAGAGTTGCCAGCTCCGCGATTAGGCCAGCAGTCAATTGCGGCCAGAAACATCAATCAACACATCTACCCCCCTTCTCCAAACCCCATTCACTTCAACATGGATCCTTTCTCAGCAGAGGGCGGTAAGCATATTTAAATTGTCTAACAGTTCCATACAACCTGCTCATCACCCTTACAGAGCTCCTGAACATCCACAATGCCTTCCACTCCGGTCAATACCAGGACGTAATCGACTTCGAGACCGCCGCCTTCTCCCCCGAGAACCAGCTCCCTGCTCGCGTGCTCAAGCTTCGTTCCCAAATTGCCCTCGGCCACAGCGACGAGGTACTGGCCGCCGTTGCCAGCGAAGAGGACACCCCCGACCTGGCCGCCACCAAGGCCCTTGCCCAACAAGTGGCGGGCAAGACCGACGCCGCTCTGCAGTTGGCCCAGGATCTCGCAGAGAACTACCCCGATAATGCAACCGTGCAAGTGCTTGCTTCAACCGTGCTGCAGGCCCAAGGACAAAACGAGGAGGCCATTGCCGTACTCTCCAAGCACCAGGGTAACCTCGAGGCGTGAGTGTTTCGCCATAAGCAATCGAACCCAAACGATCAAGGCGCTGACAGTTCCATTTGCGCAATTCAGTATTTCCCTGATAGTCCAGATTCACCTCCAACAGAACCGCTCCGACCTCGCGATCAAGGAAGTCCAGGCCGCCAAGCGATGGGCTCAGGATTCGCTGCTTGTCAACATCGCCGAGTCATGGGTTGGTCTGCGTGTTGTACGTATTCAATCATCTCAGCATCGTTTGCGACAGGTTGGCTAACACATTCTTTTTTCATCTCCAGGGAGGAGAAAAGTACCAGTCTGCCTTCTACGTCTACGAAGAGCTCGCCTCCGGCCCCAGCACCTCCGCCCCCTTGTCTATCGTCGGCCAGGCCGTCGCAGAGCTCCATCTAGGCCGTCTGCCCGAAGCCGAAGCCGCCCTCACTGCCGCCTTGGAGAAATACCCCACTGACGCCGAACTGATCGCCAACACAATTGTCCTGAACGTCCTGGCCGGAAAGCCCTCCGCGGATCTGGAATCGTACGTACAACCCGGGAGAAGAGGCCCCCTCCCCGCGCGACGGACGGACCACAAAGCTAACAGAATCAATTACAGCCTTCTGCAGCAGACTGAGCCCTCGCACGCACTCCTCGCCGACATCCAGGAGAAGAGTGCCCTCTTCGATACTGCCGCAGCCAAGTACTCGCCGAAGGTGTCGTCTTGAGGCGGTGAGTAGATTAATTATGGACGGTAGGAAATTTTGGGGGAAACCTTTGCTTTAATAGTTTTGTGAAGCCAGTTATTTACAGCCGGGGTTCATGATATTCCGCTCTTTCTTTTGTTTTTTTATGAGTTGACACGACCACTACCAACGTGCAATCCCATCCCATTGTTCGATAGGAAACGTCCTTTTTATCTTATCAGTGCGTTATCGAGGCTTCTCAATAGACATCGTCCATAGACGCTTCTTGGGGAATGTATCTTTGGTCTGATCATACTGGGCTTCTGAATTAGGACTTTCTTTCTGTTCCGCGTATTGTTCTCTTGGGCGAGGATGGGTTCGAATCCCCTCTAGGAGTTACAGCATCGCAAGAGCCATGAACAGCCGTAGAACCAGCGACTTCATTATCGAACTAATTACAGTTTCGCCCATCTCCGTGGCTTCACAGCACAGGAATAATCGAAAAGTCGTAACAACATGCAGTTCATCACGTCTACAGGCGAGACAAAAGCCACTGTCGCAGCTCGTTGCCAGTTTGTACGCCCTCGGGCCCAGGGTTACCATAAAAGATAATGTCGTGAGCCTCATCGGTACCAACAACATAGGTAGTATTGGGGAAAACAGACTAAAAGAGATCATTCAATCATTAGTGTATCTTCAGAAGGGCCACGAAAACGCAAATCGACATACCTTGATCTTTTTCGCGAAGGACTCGATCGGGGATAGCAAAAGCTCATCCGATCCCGCGAGAAGTAGGATGCGCTCTGTCTTTGCATCCGCCCACCACTCAGCAGGAGCGCGGTCAGGTTCACTCCAAGCATCATGCTCCTTTCCAGGATTGTAAGCCGCGGACCATTCGCTCAGTGCCCGCTCGGTGAGGAGGTCCTTGTAAGCATTATCCTTGAAGGAAGGCCAGTCCGTGGCGAAGTTGACCCAGGGTGCAAGGCCAAATACACCGGCCAGGGGAGCAGATAGAGAGATAGGGTCGATTTCCGGGTGCGGGTGAGAAAGATGCAGTAGGACAGCCAGGGCCAAATTACCTCCAGCGGAGTCACCGCCCACGACAACGTTGGCGGGGGATCTACCGGTCTCATTAAGGATGTAGCGCAAGGCACCGGTTGCTTGACGCAGTTGGGTTGGGTAAGTACCATATGGGCTCTGTGTGTATCGAGGGAAGAAGACAGCAATATCATGGCCGTTCTCATTCGCGACTTTCAATAGATCTAGCCAGAATTCAAAGTGCGCAGGCGTGGCGGGCAAGCCGAAGCCGCCTCCTGTGTGGTTGAATAAGATCTAGATTAGCTTCCGGGTTGTGCGAGGGATTTGGGTTGGCTTGGTTACACGTCCCAGGTATCTGTGATTTGTAGATGAGATGGAGTTGTACACACCGTGAAAAAAGACCAAGACATTCTTTGCATCTTTGTTTCCTAGCCAGTAGCCCTCAGTGTCGTGGGGGAGAGGAACAGTCTCGGGCTTTAAGCCTCGTTTCTCCATCACGGCCTTGTAGGTTGCTGGTGTCGGGGGATTCATATATCTATATATTGTCAATATTCTCGGTTTTCATCCATATCTCCGATTCGAATATCCGCCATAGAATACCCTAGGGCATCCCATTATTCATATCTGATAACAGGAACCGATGGCAGGGATGAACGTACTGGTTTTGGCGAATGGAGAGCCGATCGATCAACGTCCGCACCGCCGTGGCCAGTAGATGACTCGAGTAGGCCTTCGGGCTACTCTTGCCCCGGAATACTCCAGTGATGGCAGCATAAAGAACGTTTGCAACTATGGTGATCTTACCAAACTGAATATCAGCTCGCTCCCAGAGGCCCAGCTCGGGTACGCAGGGGTCCCTCTTGGTGTCAGGCATGGCTCAGATTCCAGTTTGAATTTAGCGATGAAAGATATGGAGTGCGGTCAATAGTGAAAGTGAAAGCGAGAGATGGAGAATCCGCAGTGATATAATGAATGGAACCTTGGAATGGATCTGGAGCTGAAACCCCAGAGCTGAGCTGCAGCATCCCCGCTCTGAAAAGGCCGATCTTTCCATTGTAGCCTCGGCTGGCCCGTGTGGGGCCGCCTCATTTCCGACAACCTTAGGAGTACGTCAGTACTTACTACAAACATATATTGATTTGGGCATTTAGTCTTGGCAAGTAATTGATAATAACAATTTTGTTTCCATTCCTACTTGAAGGCTGACTTAAGAATATTTCCATTCATTCATGCAATTTCATTGTTGTAGCCTTTTGACAGAGTATGTCACAGATTCGCACTACGTGCAGCACGCTCTATTGTAACATATCCAGATTAGAATTGAGGACCTAGTTGCCATTGGTCAAGTCCTCCTTACCGTCCAGTTCGCAGAACGCCTTGAACGTCGTAAAGACATCATCCTCGCCCTCTCCGCTGCCAGTGTTTTGGATGATACACTCAGCAGTGGCGCCAACGAAGAACACATAGCCCTCGCGCACCTCCTCCGTCTTACTTCCGACAGTGATGGTCCCGTTGCCACGAGTACAAATGATGACACTGGGGCCCTCGATGGGGTCAAAGGTCGCCTTGGCGCCAGTGCGCTTCAAGTCGGTCTTGACAACACTGAACTCCTCGATCGGGGGGGTCGTAAAGCATAGACTCGGAAGCACTCGAGTAAGCTGTCGCGTTCAGGATAGTATATGGGTAGTCTGTTGGTCGGAGCTTCTGATCCTCGATGGGGGCGTAGGAGTAGGTCAACATCTTGGTCAGAGTATCGACGTCCTTGAACTTAGGGGTGAAGCCGGCGCGGACAACGTTGTCGGAAGAAGCCATGCACTCGATAATATCTCCCGAAACATAAGCGTGGATGTCATCAGCCTTCAAAAACATAGCCTCGCCGGGCTCCAGCTTGACAAAGTTAAGGAAGAAGAAAACAAATGATCCAATATCGTTGGGGAACTGCTGGTCAAGTCGGCCAATGATCTCGGCCAGCTCGCCAGGGTTGGACGGGTTGGTCTCGACCTCGCCGGGAAGAGTACCGAAGCTGTCTGGGGAATCCTTTGCGAGAGCAACAAGTTCCTTACAAGCGGTCTCGACCTTTTCGGGGGCAGATTCCATCAGGATGGTGAACAAAGATCGCAGAGCATCCTTGTTCTTCTGAATAACCGACGAGTCTTCCGAGTCCTCATTACCCTTGACGGCCTGTTCAAAGTCACCGGCAGCCTGGCTGCCAACGAGTGTGCGGAGGGGCTGGATAGCTTGGAGGAAATGGGTGATCTCGGCGAGTGGGCGGAAGCCGCAGAGTCCTTCAAACGGGGTGACGGCAATGGTCATCTCGGGTTTATGGTTGTCATCTGAGTAGAGCAGTTGTGTGTAAGCCTCCAATTCAGATAGATTCAAGCTTATATCTACGACACATACCGGGATAGTTTCTCGGATCCCGCGCGTGGAGCTGCTCGGCCAGCTTCTTGTTGGGGTGGGCTTGAATGCTCAGGGCCTTGCGGACGGAGAGCACCTTGAACAGAAATGGAAGGCGGCTGCCATATCGCTCGCTAATTTCGGTCGATAGGAGAGCCTGGTTGTCCTGTACGAGATCGAGGAGGGAACGCTGGGTCTCGACGTCTTTCGAGGGTAGCGAGGGGTGAGTGCCCATCCACAACTGTAAAGTTGATTAGCGGCCACGGGCTTGCTTTTAAAGTAGCTATAGGGCCATGATCGGGACTCACCTCTGCATATGGCTTGTCATCCTCGACCTTGAAATCCGGGGCAGCCGTAGTTGCGGCATACCGAGCTGCTGCCGACTCTTGGCCGACCTTGCCTATGATGGGGTTGAGTGCGGGGCAAACAACATGAGTGAGACGAACTTACCCCAATCGTAACTATTGACGCCTGTTTTGGACGAGTTAGCGAATTGCCGGTTATATTGTTAGAGAGTATACATACCGCATTGCAGCCGAAGTAGAGGAATCTGCATTTTCGAGAAGATGTGTAGAAGAGAATTGGGGTGGGCGCCTCAGCGGGTTTCTATTACGCAGAATCTCCACGCCAAGACCCTCAGACCCTCCCCGGTGAGGACAACCCATTGTAACACCAGGGTCTGCTTTTGGATCCACGCGAATTTGACACGTTTCCGGCATTGAAAGAGGTCCACACCCTACATTTGGAATGCTCTATCAGACAAGCCAAACATTTACTTATTCCCATCAAAGTCTATTGATTTGTTGATATCAAATACCGGAACTCGAAAGGTTCACCATATCGACCGAAAGGGATCAATGATCAGAAAGGTGCGCCCTTGCTATCATAATATTGTATTTACCGATCGTTTTGGTAATCGAATGATCAAACAACACTCCAGGGCTACTACCTAAATATCAATACTCCAAGCGAGCTGGAGCGCGTATAGTTGCCAGTAACCAACCCCGCATTCGAAGACTGTCAACCACCAAGAAGCCTACAACAACTTTTGTTCATGAATATGCGTATGTAGTAGAGATAGAGCGATCTCATTTATAGTTAAGATAGGCCTACGCTAGATTATAATCACCTTCACCATCCCAATCTGGAAGTATAGAACGACCGCCCTGGCGCCAACCCTAGGCGCGCGTCTAATGCCGACCGCCTTGGGCTTATCACCGCCCCGATCCTCGATCAGCTTCCCCCAGCTTCCAGTCGTCAATTCCCCAGATCCCACCTCTTGTGGTGCCCACTTTTGAGCCTGCTCGATTTGGTAGCTTTCCATCTTCCTCCACATCAAAATGTCCCGCAATCGTCCCCGGCCCCGCGACAATGGGCTTGGTAACAACGAAGAGATGGAGCTGTGGACCCGAATATGCCAGGACATCCACAAATCCAAGGAGAAGTTCGATCAACAGGCCTCCCTTTCCGTTCAGATCAAGGCGTTGAACGACAAGATAACACGAGATGGAAACAGTAAGTCACACCCGATCGCGTTTGCCGCGGTGAAACATGCGTATCACTCGATGCGAACTTGGAGATATGACGTGTGAGCTATAAACTCCCCGCGTACCTAGCTGATCCTCGATTCGCAAAGAACCCACCATGTCCGAACATGACCAACTAGATACATGGTTGCGCCAGAGTCAGAAACTTAGCGAGGACGAACGATCGATCATGCAGGACGAGCCATGCGACGTGATCAAGAACTTGGAACTACTCACAGCACTTCGCAAAGCCTCCGAGGCAGAAGCCCCTCCCAACCGATCCAATGCCCTTTCGAAATCGCGTAAAAAAAGACAAGATATGGAGAGCTCGACTGATTCCCCAAGTGCCTCCGGTGCGGACAAGTCTAGTCGTTCCAAGGGCGGTGTCCCGCGCAGCGCCAGCGTCTCAAGCACTCAGGCGCGCGAGGGTCGCGGCGATGCAGTCACCGTTGCCGTCAAGGTTGAGGAAGGTTCGGAAGGTACCAAGGGCGCTGTCGCGGAGCGTAGTGGGCTTCTCGTCGTCGGAGCGCAGGTTGTCTTTAAGCACAACAAGAACAAGCAGGGAGTGGAAGGCGAGGGCATACAATGCATAATCAAGAACATATCTGGCGACGGTCACAAGAAGCGGTATGATGACCCCCTGGCAGGCTTAATGACAGTTCCATGGCTGATTCCTCTCCAACAGATGGTACGATGTGCAAGACCCCGAACCTAACGAGAACGGGGAACAAGGCGCTGTCTATAAGACGACCGCATCATCGCTCATTCCAATTCCCCAAGTGAGCTCCTCTTTGCCTTCATTTACTGTCGGGAAGCAGGTTCTCGCACGGTATCCCGACACCACTACCTTCTATCGAGCAGAGGTGATGGGGTCGAGAAAAGGACGTCTACCGCCTCAAATTTGAGGGCGAGGAAGACGATAAGGAGATGGAAGTTGACCGTCGCTATGTCCTGGACATCCCGAACAAATAGGGACGGCGGTGATGTACCCACGATCTTGTTCTTGATCTGATTTGATACCCTTTAGCGAGGCGCTACTCTGGAGTTCAATATGTCTACCACTTGAAGCGGAGAGACCATATACGATTTATGTTTTCATTTAGCCAAACTGGCATCCTTACTACGTATCCCAAGTTACAAACCTAAAATATAGTAACAAATGATAAGACTAAGATACTATGCGATCCACTATGGAGATTTCGGAACTGAGTGATGGAAGCTGCTAGAGTAAGCACTGACAATTTGATGACTCAGGTCCCCCATGGGAGTTGATCCGCCCACAGCATAGAGTTTACTATTGCCACGACAAGCGGGTAGCTCGGCAGGCCACCTTCCTAATCTGGAGCTGTCACTTGTCTCTGGTTGATCTATAACTCAACATTTACCCCATATTAGCAGCTCTTAATGGCTTCAAATCTATTCAGTATGCTATTTAGTCCCGTAATTGGTCATATTTACCACCCTTTCCTTTTAAAACAGCAGTAAAGAAAGTCGCGTTGCGGATATAGAGCTGACTCAGCGGGCTATAGTGCTGTCGGTCAATATTCCGTTGTGCGTGTAGTAATTTCCCCTCATGACCGGTGCCGGTGCCGAGGGAGAGATAATTGACGCCATGAGACTGTCGGTGGCACCGAGAGTAATTCCGACTTCCACCTCAATGCTTGTCTTTTTCCCAATCCCATAACCAGTACAGCCTATTTTACCACCACTCCGAAATCCTTCCTACACTCCATTCCATTGCCGACCGTCGCAATGGCGAACCTTCCGGCGCACGCCTCACCAAAACTTCCCCCGCAGTCCCTCGCTCCGACCAGCGGCCCGGATGGCTTCCCAGACGACGCCAGCCAGGGTAGTGGCCTTGCGACAGGCGAACAAACCCCAGCACTCCCCGACTCCCTTTTATCACCCGCATTCACCCCGCCTGCAACTCCCGGCGGAACATTGAATCTGAGCTCGAATCCAACCAAAGCCCTCCATGAAAGCCAGTCCGCCAGTATCCGACACCAAGGCGAGCACGCCAAAGCACCCAAACTACTCTCGCAGCTTCCGCAAGTAGAGTGTCTTGTCCGAGCGCGAATTCCGACGACCAACGGCGCGGAAATGTTCCTGCACCTCTATCATAACGACCTGGATAATAAAGAGCACCTGGCCATTGTATTCGGTAATAAGATCCGAAGCCGCAGCTTAGATCGCGTGTATCCTGGAGAAACGGAGATGGACCGCATGATCCGAGGCGCATATGTGGGCAAATTGCACCCGGGGCGCGTTAGTAGCTGGGTTGATGACGAGAAGGATGAATTACAAGCAGAGGGCTCAACGAGGGTAGAGCCACCGCTGGTACGAATTCATTCGGAGTGCTACACAGGCGAAACAGCGTGGTCAGCTCGATGCGACTGCGGTGAACAGCTGGATGAAGCTGCACGATTGATGTCCTTCCCGGTCGAGGACTTGGCATCCGATGCACCTCCAGAGGCACAGTCCCTGCGATCGCATTCCGCTGGCGGCGTTATTATCTACTTGCGACAGGAAGGTCGAGGAATCGGTCTCGGGGAGAAGTTGAAGGCATATAATCTCCAGGATCTGGGATCTGACACGGTCGAAGCGAACCTGCTGCTCCGACACCCGGCGGATGCTCGAAGCTATGGCTTGGCGACGGCCATGCTGATGGATCTGGGTTGCGGAGCAGATGTCAATCCAGAAGGTGTTCGCTTGCTTACCAATAACCCTGATAAGGTCCGGGCCATTGAGGGACTGAATCGTGAAGTATTGGTTAAAGAACGGGTGCCAATGATTCCTCTGGCTTGGCGTACTGGTGGAGAACGAGGAATTAAAAGTTCGGAGATTGAAGGTTATCTGAAAACTAAGGTATGTTTTGTTTCCTTTTTCCCCTTTTCTTGGATACCAAGGCTGTGATTAAGGCTGTGCAACTTTGAAGAATGGTACTAATGCGTGTGGTTACAGATCTCGAAAATGGGCCATATGATCCAATGATATGGACGCTTGTTACAGGATCGCTATTCGTTGCCTTTTCCCCTTTTCCCCATTGGTTCATTCTTTTTGTTTTCCACGGAATGCATATTGTGATCTGTCTATTCTATGCATTGGAAAGTGAAATACCCTGGTATACGACATGACCAGCCTTTTCTTGCTAAGGAGTACATAATTTTCATTTTTCTTTGTGAACGCGAGGTCTTCAAGTTCTTGTACATGATCGTTTCTCTGCTATGATAAACTCCGGGGGAGAAAGGGGTGAACTTCAAGTTCTTATACTAGTCAATGGCTTGATTATGACCATGACCCTACTATATACTATATTCTACACGTGGAGCAAATACATAGGCCTTCGGGATCATGCCACAGACTCGTCAGGATGTCTTTTCCGGGTGGGGAGATTGCCGCGTACTATAAAGATCTTAGGTCGATCATGATATCGCGACTATGGAGGAATACTCCAGATACTAACTCAGATACTAACTGGTACTCCGTACTACTAGTACTGGGACTAGTAAAGAGGGGCTGAGGGTTCCGGGGTCTTTCTCCGTCAATGACTAGTAAAGGCTCCCGCCTCTCACGGCAAGTCTGTCATTCGTCACCTTCCCGAAGCCGACCCAAAGTCTACCACCGCACTGGGATTTGGGACTTGGACTTGCTCTTATTCCTTGACCCACTCCAAACGCCAATGCCGATTCCTTGCCTTTCCCCCTGCTCTCTCTTGCTTCTAGTCTTGAATGGCTGCCATCAATCTCTAAGCCGTGCGTGAGGCCATGGCCAGCCACGCCCCGGACAACAATAGCGACTATGCGGTGCCTTCGCCGGGCCGCTCATTACCAGCCACTGGCGCCAAACCCGAGGAATCCCCGGTGCCTTCGCGCTCAGCCTCGTTGGATCCCGATTCCCTCATTCCAGATATCCCTGACCACCATAATGGACTGACGACCGCTGGACGGAAGCGCAAACTCAACAGCACCTCGTCGCGAGGTGTCGCCAACCTCACCCCCGATCAATTGGCGAAGAAACGTGCCAATGACCGCCAAGCACAACGCGCCATTCGTGAGCGCACCAAAACCCATATCGAAGCGCTTGAACAGCAAGTGAGAGAACTCGCTTCTCAGAAACCGGTCCTCGATCTTCAAGCGGCTGTCCAGCAAAACGAGCGCATCCGGTTAGAAAACCAAGAGCTTCGCCGGAGCCTCAAAACGGTGATGGACATTATACAACCCCTACTGGCAAGACCAGAAGCCTCTGGTGAGTCCAACACGATAGCACGGTAAATCTATTCGTATACAGCACTAAAGAGAATAGATCTACCACCCGTCGTTTGTCAACCCAGATCGATCCCACCACCATCTAATTTATCTCCCTTTCCCGATTCCGACCACCTTACCCCAAATACTCAACATGCAGTCACAGGCGACAAGTCATACGACGAGTCAATTGCAAGCCTTGATACACCTTCCCCTACATACTCCGCCCCGGTTCTAGGAAGTCGCCGCAACAGTTCCAACGGAGGTGTTCAGTCAGCCGCGTTTCGCTCTGCATTGGATACCCAACGCCACAACAACGCCCACGGCTTAGACCTCAGCTTAGAAGAGCGGCTCGGCTTCAACTTCCTCCTCGACCCTTCCCACAATGTCCCGAAGGTCGACCAGATTCGGCGCAGTAGTTCAGAGAACTACCGCAGCCCACAACCGAATTCAGAGCCACCACCATACCCTCAATTACTGGACTACTCGGCTGACCAGGAGCGGCCCGCTTTTGCGATACCCATTAAAAATACCGCACCGACATGCCCCTTGGACAGCATCTTGTTAGACTTTCTTCACAGTAGGCAGCAAGAAGCAGCTCAAGGGATACCGAGACAGAAGCTCGCGGGACCTCCGTATCCCAGTGTTTCCTCGTTACTCAACCCGGAGAAGAGCGTATACTCGCATCCAGTGTCCAAAGTGTTCACAGATATTCTGCGCACTTTCCCAGATATCTCCTCACTTCCAGAGCAAGTGGCAGTGCTCTACACCATGTTCCTCATCATGCGTTGGCAAGTATATCCCACGCAAGAGAATTATGATCGGCTGCCCGAGTGGCATACTCCGCGGCCCACACAGCTTCTTACCGCACACCCTGCATGGATAGACTATGTCCCTTGGCCTCGAATGCGTGATCGCCTTGCTATGTCCCACCAGGACTATCCTTTTGAGAATTGGTTCATACCTTTCACGCGAGGCCTGAATGTGAATTGGCCTTATGAGGACACCGACTGTCTCTTGTCAGCCGGTAGTTCAGATGAGCTCCTCATCAACCCCGTATTTGAGCGACATCTACGGAATCTCTCCAACTGGTCATTGGGTCCACTGTTTGCAGAGACCTATCCAAATCTGGTCGACACCACACAAATCAGACCTGACAAGAATTCGAGCAAACCTCCGTCTTAGGCCCAGTCGGTATTGCTGCTACGTTTCTTCACGACTGAGCGACCTTTGGCCTACTTCTTTGAATTTCGATTAATGGGAAATGTTTAATGTGTTTTGCGATTTGAACTTTGCCGGACATATACTTCATGCTACATCATACGCAAGGTTGATAGAAGTCGATGAAATATCAGCACAACACTAGTTGCTTAGAACTTTTAGCAGGGAATAATATTACTTCATATATCATATAATGGCATTTATTTCTAATTTTTCTAGTACTACTACTCCTTTCTGCTCTTTTCGTTCCAAAATTCGAGTCCCGACTGCTGACGCAGGGTACCATACATCGAGCTGCTATCAAGGCATTCGCCGGCATATTCTCTAGCAGCCTCCATGTTACCACGAGCCAGCTCGAGGCCAGGGAGATTGACACCGAATTCCTGAGCCATGTCCATTGCATGCTTAGCATCCTTGATAGCCAATGACACGCCAAATCCAGGACGTGAATCCAGGGACGGGGCATATGCACCAGTGGTCAGTCTGTGTAATTAGGTGAGCTGAATCCTGTTGCACTTAGCATAAGCTTTCGCACGTACCTCTTCGAATATCCACCAGCAACAGGGCCAAAGGCCTCTCCAATAAGCTCCTCCATAGGGCCAGTTCCGAGGCCGGTCTTCTCGGCGAATACTTGGGCTTCGCCAACGGCTTCCATCATGTTGACAGTGACGATATTTCTAGGTCTCCATCAGTAACATTTCAAGTCCAGTCTTATGCAATCAAAACACATACCCGGCAATTTTCAGCAAGGAAGACTTCGCCGGGTCCTCTCCACACTCGATTACACGACGGCCCATGATATCCTGAATAAGGGGTTTCACGACCTCAGTAGCACTCTTAGGACCGCCAATGGCAAAGACTAGCTTGCCATCTACGGCGATGGGGTTTCCTCCAAAAACAGGGGCTGAGACAAAAGCGGCCTGTTGGTCTTTCAGTAGCGCGGCTGCAGAGCTCACCGTATCCGGGTGAACAGTTGAGCAGTCTACGAAGATCTTGTCCTTGAGGGTATGTCCTGATCCGAGGGCAGAGGATACCAGGTTCTCAAGAACCATGTCATTGGAGACCTGGGCACACAAGTTAGTACGGTGGGGTTCATTATGAAAGATATCTAGCTAGCCATTGAGCCTGGCAAAAGGGAGGGGGGGGGTTCCCTACCATGGTGAAGATAATCTTGCTGTGAGCCACCAGGTCATTAAATCCAGGCACAGCGATTCCACCAATGGACTGCAGCGGTTGTCCGCGCGCCATGGTGCGATTGGTGTATAGCAGGCTCAAAGCCTTCTTCGCGGCAAGGTGCCGCTGCAAATTGTTGGCCATCGCCAGGCCCATGGACCCGAGGCCATACTGTGTTGAGCATTAGCTTCGATTCATTATCGTCCGGATACGAAAATCATCCGCAAAGTCTGCAAAAGATTGAGCTTACCCAGCCGATTTGAGTCATTGTGATTGATTGTAGAGTGATCTGCCCTTGGCCTTCCGGGAAAGCGAGCAGGCTATTGGATGTGAGGTCGGACGATACCCTAATGGGATGTTCCGATAACGAGTTTTGATAACGAAGTTCAATTCTTAGCGATCACTTTGAGGAAGTCAATGTCCTAGCACAGTCTATTACTTGATGCAATTGTTGTCAATGGTCAATTTCCCCAGAATCAAGCGACCATGCCCGTTTAATAGTACGGTGAAGAGGGGGATTTCGTCGTTTCCCGAGGGGAATCGGAGTCGGCCGATACCTGGCCTTGTCCTCCCCCGTAGTTATTGTTCATGTGGTCCTCGGTACCTCAAAAGGGCTAAAGGGGATCTGTGGCTCATATGCGGGGTGCTGATATTCTGGGGAAAGACATTATAGCCGGACTTAGTCTAATATTTTACAATTTGTGGTTTAGTTTATGGTGACATTCAAATTGTTTTTGTGATGATGATGCTCCCAGGGTCTGTCGAGGCTAAATATAGCCACACCACCGCATCACTTTTTCTTCGTCCTCTCTCACTACAATCTATCTCGTTGTTTTCTCCTCTATTTTTTGGTTATTATCTCCCAATTATTTGTCCTTTTCAAGATTGTTAATCCATTCATCTAATAGCTCCCAAGCCACGATGTCCACAGCCGTTGGGGTTGTCACGTTCTGTCACGCGGCTGCGGCTCACACCCACGTTGGCGCAGACTGCGGGGAGCCGCGCATGTACGGTATTGTCACGTAAATAACGATGATGCAGCAGGCGCCAGTTACCTCCGATTGTCCAGATGCTCACTTACCGACATCAACTCCCCCGCGCCCCATTCACACCTCCAATTCCGCACCTTTTGGAAAGTCCGTGCATACCTATTTACAGAGCACTAGAACACCCTCTCCTCCACTATGGCGGGAGAAATGCCCATTGGTACGTGGCCCCCCCTGCCTGCTGCCCTCTCCAGCAGACCGCGTGTTCCCCCAGCTCCCAAGCTAACAGCCCGCAGTGCTCGACGGAGGAACCGGTTTCCTCAAGGTCGGATATGCAGCACAGGTATGTCGCATATACCCATTCAACGATTGAGCATCGCTCTAACCCAACCTCTTCCCCAGAACTTCCCAGAGCACCAGTTCCCCTCGATAGTGGGGCGACCCATCTTGCGGACGGAGGAGCAGTCCGGCGACATCGTGGTGAAGGATATCATGTGCGGTGATGAAGCTGCCGCTGCTCGCTCTATGCTCCAGATCAGCTACCCGGTACGTCGATATCCAACAAGGACCTTCCAGCCTGCGCCTTCTCTACCCCGCAGAAACGTGTCGCTAATTGCAGTCCCTTGCGGGGTCGCTTTAGATGGAGAATGGTATCGTCAAGAAATGGGACGACATGCAACATCTGTGGAACTACACTTTTTACGACAAGATGAAGATCGATCCCACAGGCCGCAAGATCCTCCTCACCGAGCCCCCGATGAACCCGCTCAAGAACCGCGAGCAAATGGCCGAGGTCATGTTGGAGGGATACAACTTCGGCGGTGTCTATGTGGCGATCCAGGCGGTGCTGGCACTGTACGCCCAGGGTATGAAGAACGAATTCGACCGGATATACACATTTGGGAGGGAGATAGACTAATCAGTTTGGATCTAACAGGTCTGAGCAGCGGCGTGGTTGTGGACTCCGGTGACGGCGTGACACACGTTATCCCCGTGTACGAATCGACCGTGCTGAACCACCACATCAAGCGATTGGACGTCGCCGGTCGCGACGTTACCCGTAACCTCATCGCCCTCCTCCTTCGCCGGGGTTATGCGCTGAACCGAACCGCCGATTTCGAGACGGTTCGTCAGATTAAGGAGAAGCTGTGCTACGTCTCCTACGACCTTGAGCTTGACAAGCAGCTCTCTGAGGACACCACTGTTCTTGTCGAATCTTACACTCTTCCTGATGGCCGTGTTATCCGGGTCGGTAGCGAGCGATTCGAGGCCGCGGAGTGTCTGTTCCAGCCTCATCTGGTTGATGTTGATCAGCCTGGTATGGCGGAGATGGTCTTCAACACCATTCAAGGCACCGATGTCGATGTTCGATCCAGTCTATACAAGGCCATTGTGCTCTCCGGTGGTAGCAGCATGTACCCCGGTCTGCCCTCTCGATTGGAGAAGGAGCTGAAGCAGCTCTGGCTCACTCGGGTTCTGGGTGGTAACCCAGAACGCCTTAACGTACGTTAACAGAGCATTCTTGATTGGATATCATCGGTAACTAACACCTCTATAGAAATTCAAGGTCCGCATCGAGGATCCACCTCGACGGAGGCACATGGTTTTCCTGGGTGGTGCTGTGCTTGCCAACCTGGTACGTCACATCATTTCTACCCCTGAGCCTAACTTGAAACTCGCCGGCTTACTTTTCTTCTTTTTTTTCCCTAGATCGCCGACAAGGACGACATGTGGGTATCCAAGCAGGAGTGGGAGGAACAGGGCGCGCGCGCTTTGGCGAAGCTTGGTCCGCGGTAAAGCGAGTATATTTAGGCGGTTGTTTCTATGCTCTCTTTTTCTTCTTCTTTCTCTTGTTGTCTTGCTTCGCACTCTCCCGCATTACCTGCAAGCCGTGCCATCCTGCTTCTCCCATGTCCTTTTCCCCCCTTCTACCCACTCCCACGACTCGTTCTGTCGATATCCTTCCCATTTCTTTTCCGTATCTTGCAGCCTCTTCTATATTGTGTCTAGACTAGTCTGGTGCGGGTGGACTGGAACCGCTGAAATAAAAGAAAGAACATTTTCTATCGACACGGATATGTCTACTCCTGAAGTTATACAATGTACTGGCAGCAAACCGAAAAGGGAAGAAGGAGCAAACAAGCTGCCAACAGAGGACCTACCCTGCGGTTATCCCCAAAGAGATTGGTTTAAAAGGCCCTAGGGCCTACTAATATCCTAAATACTATAAAATGCTAGGTTATTTAGATCTCGAAAGTATTATATCTCATAGAAATAGATCTCTTTAATAACTCTCTATATGGCTCAAACTACATTGTTGACTTGTTGCCGCGCCTTCTCACTACCCTTCCACCCTCTCATTTCCTCGAACCCGCTCATCTCTTTGCTACTACTAATAGTTGGTACTGCTTTTCTCCCGACTTCTTTCAGAGTTCAACATCGTTCCACAATGATTCAAGACCTCATCCCTCAACCGCTGCAGGAAGCAAGCTTCACGCCAAACCTCCCATGGCTTCTCATCCAGTTGACTGACTTGGACGACGCCTGCCAAAAAAGGCTAGTCAGGGAGTTGCAAGCGACCATTTCAAGAGAACTATGGAAACATCATCAGTACTATTTCGGCAATGAGATTTACCACTCAATCGATCCAAAGGACATCTAGGTGGAGATATGGTCCCCTTGAAACCGACTACTCGAGTCCATCGCGCAACAAGACCCTCACAGAGATAGTAAGGCCAATATCTATTATTGTACGATGGGATGATAACAAGGCTGCTTGAATAATCTAAAATGGCTTACTGTGGGTTCCGAAAATAATTGAGAGTAGTTCCTATGAGAGATACTCGAAATTCTGATGATATGAAATGATATGAAAAGACTAAGCGTGAACGATACAAATATTTGAGAGTCAAAGAGCATAGACATGGAAATTATGCAAATCGATTCATATCTGTCAAATTCTCGAAAGGAACTTGAAGCTCCATGGCAGCCGATAGCGGCCAAGGGGGACGAAATTATGAAATAATAAACCGCCCACACCGTCGTCTCCTGGATCTATATTTGGACTACCTCTTTCTCCTCCTAATAGAGCTCTCTGGTAATTATGACTACTTTTGCTGCTTGGACACGATCACTTCAATCCTTGTGGCAGTGTGGTTGTAATTTTCTTAGGTTTGTATACTAACTAGTTAGTGGCCATTACCTACGCGTACCTACTAGGTAGTAGTTATTAACTAACTAGTAGCTACCTAGGTACCTAGTAGCATATAAAAAGTAGCAGTTGCCTAATTAGTAGCTATCGATCAATATTTTGCATGAAAAAGGTAGGCAGGATTCCACCCAGCCAGAATAATTTCGTCCTCACTGGCCGCTATCGGCTGCCATAGCTCGAAAAGAAGCTTTATAATATCCTCTTTTTTCCACATTTACCGTAGTATCCAGTGGATAGGAAGTATCAGGCCGCCACCTGGTCCGTCGACCGTTCCCTGCCCTTGAAGAAGTTGAATGAGGCCGAGCTTGCTAGCTGTGGATTGGCTCTCAATTACCAAGCACAGGGCCTTTGGATATTTTGGCTAGAATAATCAAGCAAGATCTCAGTATGTTCTCATTGATTGGCAGAGCGCAATGGCCCGGGGCTGACAATTTATTTCAACTTGAAATTGGAATCAATCTGCCATTCCTCCATCTGAAAAGAAACAAATATGGAACAGTTCAAGTTATGCCATGACTCAGAACTGGTGGTAGCCTGAGTGCGCCAGCCAGTAGTCACGACCTGATAGTAATAGTATAAACGTGGAAAAGAAGAAGCAGAGACCCTAGCTTACTCCGGCAAGATTACGTGTAGAGATAGCATGTCATAATAGTATAGTAGCAGAACAAGAAATCGCGCCCCGAAATAATGCCTGTGAGGGACGAGTGGTTACACCGCAGCAAATCGAGTGAAAGCCAACTCTTTCCAGTCTGTGTAGACGTATGATTCTTGGAGAACAAATTGAACTTAAGAGAAGAAAATCCACCGCTGTTCCAACAAGGCCCAGAAAATAGAATAACATGAAAATAAAGATCATGTTCAAAAATGACATTCGATACATTCGAAGCGACAATACAAACAATGCTAAACGCAAACCATTGGAGCTATGCATTGAACAGATGCGAAAGGTGTAATAGGACATGACCGAGAGAGGAAAATGGCGTCGTAATCAAATAGAATGTGTCTACGTTTCAATGGCACCTGGCGAAACCGCCAAAATGACCGCGAACGCCGCGACGATCAGCGCCATTGCTACGGCTGCTGTCAAAGCAACACTTCCTCGGCTTGCGGGAAATTTGCCCCTGACAATCCAGTACTGACTTTCGAAATAGCGGTGAAATCCGACGATGAGAATGAGGATAGCCACGCCGATAAAGGTAGACCCGAGCGGTTTTCCAACGCTGCGGAGGCGAGCAGAGTCTTGGGCGGAGGGAGACGTAGCGACGTACATAGACGAAGAGAGATGGGGTGGGAGAATGGCTGAGTCGTGCAGACTGTTGGTATCGGTAGTGGCGGTGGCTGTATTCAGTCGGAATAGTTGGGTGACAGCGATACCGATCGAGGCAAAGGCGAGAGAGGTGCGCATCCAGGCGAGGAATGTTCGCTCTGCGGGGAATAGGGTTAGAAGCTTATTTCAGGGGATATCGATATCACACGATATCAGGGTACAATGGACACCATACCAAGAGCCAGGTGGTCGCGAGCGACACTCCCCTTATTTTCTAACTCGAGTGCGCCGAATCGATCTACGATTCGACTGGGCCATGACTGGTGCGGCTCGGTGGGGGAGTCTTGTTGATTACTTTGCGCGCGGTGGGCGCCATTTCCGCCTACATCGAGGCGTGGGGTACTTTGATCCCATTTGCTTGCCTCGGACGGAGCGCCCTGGGGGTTTGGTGCGGCTGTGGCTTGATAGTTACGTGTCGAGCCAGCCCCTGTATTGATTGGGGTCGACTCGGTAGTGTGCTTGTTATGTTGCGATCCGGCATACTTTCGGGATGAAAAGCTCGAGTGGGACCGGCTGCTACCGGCCGACGATGACAGGCCGGAGTCTGCATGTGTGGGAGAGCGTGACGATGAAGATCTGATATCTCTGGCTCCCGCAGCGTTGTTGGGGCCTGTCGGAGTGGTCGCCGATGAGTCGAAAGTGTTCATTATGGCGTGCTCATTCCCTTAATCGATCACTTGAGTATACGGTCCAATAGCCAGGCTGAGTGGACAAGGCTCGTGCAGCACAGACACGCCAGGCACGGCGACAAGGGTACAGAAGCTTCGAAAAGGGAATTAATCTAGAAGAATGAAGGCGTAGACGGGCAAGATTGTGAGAATGGGCATAGTTTGAGGCGTTTCTCAGATTTCCTTCAAGACTCAGTTGTATTCAGCCCCTCCTCCTTCATTCAGCTGCGCTCATCATGTGAACTGCTGGTATGTGACGAGTGGAAAACCCTTGAAAGATCAGTGATCGCTAGTCCGGGGATGCAGCTGATCACATGCTCCACCGCCCTAGTCCCGATTTGGTATTCAATCGAATTGCATCATTTGCAGTGCTGTTTCCGGCAGGCGGTATCTTCCTCGTCACCTTCGTTCTGCCTTTCGTCGCGATTGCTCTCCGACGGATATTTATCTTTTATCATACATCTTCTCCTCCCTTACGCCTTCTCTCAACAAAATGGCGTCGACTTCCATAGGGTCCAGACCTGCCACCAGTGGCAAAGTCGACCTTTCTCAGAAGTTATCACAGCTACGCTCAAGCACAAATCGCCGATCCCAAGCCGCATCATCCCGAGATCCTACGCCAATAACCCCTCCTCTCCCCTCGCCGCCCAACCTCTCCACCCACCAATATTCCCGTCCCGTCCGTCGTATCTTATCACCCAAAGATCATGAATTATTTCTTACCTCGCCTACCTACAAATTGGTCTTGGCCTTCACATTCGGCCTATCGGATTCAGTACGCGGGCGAGCCCTCACCGACCTAAAAGGCCCCGAGTCCGACGCCATCTCGAAAATCGCCCAGATCGTTGGTCAGATAAGGGTACTCGTCGAGAACTGTCCACCAGAAGACCAAGGTGGCTCGCGCTTCGGAAATCCCGCCTTTCGCGTCTTGTTTGACCAAGTCGCCGCGCAAAGCTCGTCATGGCATCGGCAAATCCTTGGTCTTACTGATGCCGGGGCCATTGAGGAGGCATCGACTTATTTGATCAATTCGCTTGGCTCTCGGGATCGTATCGACTATGGATCTGGTCACGAGTTGAACTTCATTATGTGGCTGCTCTCTCTTTACCAGCTGGGTAAACTCCCAGCAAGCGAGTTCGCTGCCGTGGTGTCTAAGGTCTATCTGGAGTATGTGCACTTGATGCGCGAGATTCAATCTACATATTATTTGGAGCCTGCTGGTTCTCATGGCGTCTGGGGGCTGGACGACTACCACTTCCTGCCATTCTTATTCGGAGCCAGTCAGCTCGTGGACCATCCCTATGTGACGCCGCTGGGTATTCACAACACCGCATTACTGGATGAGGAAGGCGATAAGTACCTCTATCTCGACCAGGTAAGGTGGGTGGACAGCGTGAAGACGGTCAAGGGTCTCCGCTGGCACAGTCCGATGCTGGACGATATCTCTGGAGCGAAGAATTGGTTCAAGGTTGAGAGTGGCATGAAGAAGATGTTCGTCAAGGAGGTTCTGGGTAAACTACCTATCATGCAACATTTCCTTTTCGGCAGCCTCCTGCCCGCTACTGAAGGTATGGGCGAGCTCTCTGGTGAAGATGGAGACCACGAACATGATCATGATTGTACACACGACCATCCGCAGGAACATGGCGCACATACGGATTGGTTCGGCGACTGTTGTGGTATCAAGGTCCCCAGCACGGTTGCGGCGGGCGCTGAAATGCGTAAACGAATGGGTGGGTCGGGGTTGCGTCCGATCCCATTTGATTAAAGGCTATTATATGTCCGGTACTCCGTACTGAATTGATCTACAATTCAATCAACGTTTAATAAAATACTAAATAATGAGAAATGATACGACCCAAATTATGACAACTCACCTGGTAGAAAGTAAACCCGATATGCGGTAGACGCCAGCGCCGATCTCCAAAAGTGATAAACGAACTAGTCGAATTACATCACCACGCTGATTGGCCCACTCCACCGCCCAACCGACCTCCCGCAAAGACTCATCAAGACCACCAACTCACGCCAGCGCGCCCGAAATCAATTACGCCACACCGCCATTATCACCAGACCGGGAAAATACCAAACCAGGTACGCGGCACCGGTTCGGCTTCAGTATCTCTCACTCTCTCACTCTTCGCCTCCCGTCCCTTGCGACCTAACCTAACCTCGCCTCATTCCCGGGGAAGAAGGCAAGGCAAGACAAGACGGCCAAAGGAAAAGTCACGCGGCGGCAAAAAACTAGACCCACCCGGGAAAAGCCACTCCTAAGGTCTTGGATCTCCCCTCTTACTCCGCACGCTGCAACTGGGCCCTCTTGCTGCGACTGTGTGACTGACTGACTGCTGTCCCCCCCACTCCACCCGGTCCCCGATCCCATGGCGCCAGCAGACGATTACTCCACTGGCGGGGGTGGCAAGCTCAAGTTGAAAGGGAGCAAAGTAGCCGATGGACGGGTGAAGAAAAAGAAGAAGGATTCGAAGAAGAAGAAGGAGGAGCTGGAAGGGAAGGATGTTGTTGGAAATGATTCTGATAATGGGCCCATTGAGCGGAGAGAGGATGAGAAGTCCGAATCACCAGATCATGAAAAGGACGAGAGAGAAGGTGGGCCCAAGACTGAAACAGAAAGGAAGTATGAGGAGGTGAGGCGCAAGCGAGTATGTATTGAATGAATTCCTTTCTCTTTTAGGGGGTGGCACTGGATGGCGTGGCATTTGGCATAACAGTACTAATTAGATTGATTGGCAGTTGCGTGAACGGCTCCAGCGGGATGGTGTCAAGACCCATAAGGAGCGTGTAGAAGACTTGAACAAATACCTCAGCCGGCTGAGTGAGCATCACGATATGTATGTCCAAGTTTTTGTTGACTTCGTCGCGAGTGGGACTGGAAAAGCTAACTCCTGCACAGGCCTAAGATTGGACCTGGTTAAAGAGAGAAGGAAATTTAAAGGAGAGGAACTACGCAATGACCACCGCAGGAGTGCGGAGATTGGCCAATTCATGTATCATATGGACAAGACAGAGTGGTGGTATATTCATATAAATCCAAATCTGCTCAAAGAAGTAAATGCCCCTGGGAGTCCCGTGGGATCTCTATGAAGCAGCCCGAGAGGAACCCAAAGTGAAGACAATCAAAAGGGCAGATTGAGAACATGCCAGGCGAATGCAAGATAAGAAGGCCAGTGAACAAAAGACGGAATGGAATCCCAAGAATTGCGGAAGTGACGAACGCCAATGTAGATGGGGATTAGATGAAGCAGAAAAGACAAAACACCCTCCCAACGAAGTCGAATCAAGCATGTTGAAGAGCCAAATGCTCAAAGAGGTCGCGGCGACAAGGAGAGAAAAAAGATCGAGAACAAACACCCCGGATAAGATGGGAATAACAGGAACACCACGCTAAATTCAACCGGCTGAATGGCGACGACCACCAGGGGGTCACGTTGAAGATCACACCAGGTGGCGAGATAAGAGGTCCGAGATCGGATCGGAGGCCGAGGCAAGAACTGGGGGCAGGCCCTAAGTTGAGATGGCACGGATGCGTCACGGAGAAAGGAGATTGTCCATTTCCATGGCTCAATGAACCATCTCACTTATCAAGGCCTTCCTCATACGCCCTTGACAACGACGGTCCGCTCGCTATTCAACTTGTCGGCATTGCGGGCGTGGGATTCCTTCTTGCAATCCTCTAACCCGGTGCAAGAGTGGGCCTCCAGCATACGGTGCTTAGAGCAGAAGTGACCGTGGCAAAAGCTACAATCACCCACGATCCGCTGCGCGGCCTCCTTGCACTCCTTGAAATTGCAACGGGGCTTGCGGGGAGGCATGGTTGTGTGTTTGGTATATTTGGGAGTTGAGGCTGAGCGAAGGGGATGGGCGTAGGCTAGAGTCCTTCAAGTAACTCTGGTGTGACAGTTTCAGGCGGGTCGTTGGTTTGAGATAAGCGCCGAGATAGCAAGATGATAGAGAGGATGGCAAAAACGAGAACGAGTGGTTGCCCCCAAAAAAAAGAGTTCCCAAAGGTCGAGTAGTGGTTGAGGAGTGTTGAGGAGGGAGAGAGGAGAAGGTGAGGAGAAGGTGAGGAGAAGGAGGTGAGGTGAGGGTCTAAAGGAGGTATGAGCGTTGGACGGGAGCGACGCAGTGACGCAGTTGACGATAAAGGGGGCAGAAAGGTAGGAGGAAGTAACTTACGGGGAGGAAGGATATATATAGGGACCAAAGGAAGTCGGAACGGGCGGGAGAATAAAAGTCAAACGAGAAATAGGATCCAGGGAATGAAGGGAATTAAATGGAAAAGGCTGAGTCAGTTGAGGCGTGGAGTGACGGAATCAGCCATCGCGGAGGTGGAGTATCTCTCTGTAAGGATACTAGGCCCCAGAAGGTTCGACTTAGTGGAGATCTTGATCTTTTAGGAGCACGGAGTACTCTGTCGATACTATTAGTAGTATTACTAGTTACACTTTTATCACTATTGCTACTATTACTATCACTATCACTATCAAATAGTTAATCCCTTTTTCGACCACGCGACCTGTGTCCGTGCCATTCCATTCATTCTCCCATCCCCATGCCCATCCCATCCTCCACTTCACTTGACTCCTTTCACGTGGGTACTAACTAACTCTAGCCGCATTATTCAATCTACAGAGTACACTCTGGCACCAATTCGAGGGGTGGTTCCACCCAGGCCTTAATGGTGTGCCACCGGATCGGCCGTCTTGGATCCGGTGGCAAAGAAGGAGTTCGTTGATGAGATTACTCCGTACAGATTACTCTTGCTCTTTACGGAGTACAGAGTACGGAGTACACTACGGTGAAGTGAAGTGGCCTTTGCTAAGACCCTCCTGCAATGTGAAGCCGTGTGAATTGGACGAGTCTCCTGGGCCCATGCGTCCAACTATATGAGACCAGGCATCGCGCACCACGTACGGGGTACATGCCTCGAAGCAGGCCACCAAATCCCTAAGCCCCAAGCGAACGCCTCCCAACGAGTCAGCAAGTAAGGTAGAAAGAAAAGGTGGATTCCCGGTCGATCTCGCCGCCCAACCACTGGATGCACCTAGAGCATATCTAGACTAAGTGCATACTCTGTACACAGCCTCGGAAAACACACCGCGCTCTTCTCCTTAAACTCTCGCCCCTTTCGATCGCCTGCAGCCGATTTACCCATGCTCCACTGCAGAACCCGGCCCGTTGCAATCTGTTCGGCGGGTCTGCCGGAATCCACTTTCAAGGTGTCTGCCCGCTACGTGGTCCCCGTCTTTGATGCTTTAGATGTGCGCTGGCATTCCATTGGTTTGCATTTGCATTTGCATTTGCATTTGAACTTCCTCGGGAAGGTGTATTTGTGGAGTATTTACATACTAGTGTACTCCGTATTCCGTAGTAATCCTACTTATTACCCTCGTGGAAAGAATTTGAGTAATATGCAGTATGCATTGGTGAATAGAGAAACTAAAAAAAGAGCAAGGGGAAAAAAAATGAAAGAACAATAAGTGATCAAAAAGAAGAGAGAGAGAGAGAGAGAACGCCAGTGGCCCTGCGCACGCACCCGGTTTATGCGCCCGAAACCCCTTGCCCTGCCAAAGCAAAATGAAAATCGACATGGAAAAATTTCTCTACGGAAAAATCCGTACCTGCACTCCTTCCATTCAAGCCCCAACATCTTTCTCTTTCCCGGCATCGGGATCTAAGTAGTCCGGGCGTTCGGCTGCCTCATATTCGCCGATCAAGTCCATAACCACAGACCGTGCCTCGTCAAACTCTGTTAACTCTTCGGAGAATGCCGCAGACTTTCGATACTGATCCAGGAAAGCATTGCGCTTACGCAGGCGATCGTATTGCTGAATGATCCGCTTAAACAATGTTGCCACTGACGTGTGGTTCGCCAGCATCAATCCGCTGACACGGTTGGAATGGTGCAGATAGGGCGACTTCTTGGTGAGCGCCACTTGGATACTGGCAGGGCCCCATGGGATGAAAGACGCGAGACGGCGTTCCCGAATGCGGAGCAATGACTTGTGTACATCTGTAGGATCGGCCTCGCCCTGGATTATGTTGAGAATGCTGATGTAGCAGCTGGACTTGCTCGGAGTAATCGAAACCATGCGGTTCTTGGGCTGTAGCAGTCGACGCATCACGTCTAGCACGGTTGTCTTGCGCACTGTCTTCGCTTGCTCAACATTGTCGCCTGTGAATGGTGTATACGATGGAAGCAGGAAATGGCTGCGCGGCGTCGGGATCAGCGAAGCAATGATGCCCGCCAGGTCATTGTGCATGTAACCGGGGTATCGAAGAGTGGTCGTAGACGCGGACATGACCGTTGAGACCTGCAGATCTGGGTTAGGATTTCCCACTTTCCAATAGTGCATAATGCACGGCCGCCACTTACCAACTGGTTGGTTTGATCGAACGATGGCTTTTCCACGTGAAGTCGATCGGCAACAATTCTTGAAAGCGCACCGTTGTCCAGAACAACCTATTCAATTTTTAAGCGTCTTTGCTTTTCAAAAGGGTCAAATGTTTGAAATCAAAAGTCCAACATACCACAGAGTCAGCATCCTGGGTCAAGCGCTGCATTGAAAGCAGACTGTTGTAAGGGTTGACAACAATATCCGAATACAGATCCGGGAAGACAGAGTACGTCTGGATCAGCTTTTTAGGGAAGCGATCATTCATCCGTTCCAGGATAAAACTACCCAGACCAGATCCTGTACCACCGGCTATCGAATGTAATAGCATAAAACCCTGTAGCCAGAATTGTCAATCATTTGGTCGCGACAGCCGCAGGTCAATCGACTTTTGACACCTACCTCTAATGAATCACTTCCATCCGCCTCTCGATCAATCATGTCGAAAATCTCTTCTTGCACAGTTTCTCCAGCGGCATATCCCAAACCCCAGTTATTTCCCGCGCCAACGCCTTGTTCTCCAACGAAGAAGTTCTCGGGGTTGTAGATGTTTTTGTAAGGGCCGGATTGGATGCCATTGAGGACCTGTTCGTGTCTCAGTAATTGCCTTGGTCAAATTGATCGCGGAGAAAGAGATATCGATACCCTAGGTTCTAAGTCGAGAAGAATCGCTCGGGGGATGTATCGGGTGTCGTCACTCTGCGTAGCGTAGGGTCTCGTTAGCTTAGTTCTGTAGATGATCGTACGATTGACAAAGCTCCCAAGCATTGCTTGCCAAAACATACCTGATAGAAGAAGACATCCTTGCGATCGCCACCTTCGGTCGCGAAATCCTCTAGGTTTCCATCTTGGTTGATTCCATGCTCCTGGCATAGCTGCTGCCAAAACTGACTACCGACTTGAGAAAGGAAGATCTTGTCAGCGAATCAGGCTCGGTCTATTTGAGTTCCGAGTTTCTTCGAGTGCATATGATCGGCTTAGGCAAGTTTTGGGGCATCACGAGCTGTAGTGTTGGGAGCTGGGAGGTCGATCGAGGTTGGCGGAGTTCAGTTCACATACCGCTGTTGCCGCACTGGCCGGCTTGGATCGTGATGATTTCCCTGCATTTTTGAACACATGTCAGCTTCAGAGATTCCTTTGGGGGAGCGCCACAAAAAGAAGTTCCAACACATACCTAGGCATCGTTGTCCACGGGCGATGTCGAGAGGGATTTGTTCTCACGCGTAGCGCGTTGGGCGCGGGGAACATTTTGGCTGTCGACCGCCTCAGGTAAGGTACGTACCCACTCGGCTTGGACATCAACATCTCATCTCTTATGTAGACCCATGCACTTCAGGCCGAAATTGGTGAGATTTTTGGTAGAAAATATTCTCCATATTGTATTCTTCTTTTTCTATATCACTTTTGGAACTCTTGATCATATACTATTGAACGAATTTAATGGTATCATATTATCATATGCTGTCTTTCCCTGTTGGCCTCCAAAAATAACTTGAAGCCTCCCAGTTCCTATCGAATCCACTGGTTCAAAATCCCGCTTTGCAAGCCGTGACCAAGTTTCCAGCTCCGGCAACCACTCCATCAACTATTCGTACCTTAGACCCCTCGTCTGGTCCATAGGCTTGAACGCAACCTTCCCGCACCGCTTCCTCCATACCCGCCATGCCTGCACAGCCCAAACAAACTGCACCAACACGACTCGGCGCATTTAGTAGCAAACGCTGTGTGGCGGCAATGATCCTTTGTCTCACCTCATCCGGCGCCGTAGTGTGTAGTTCGACGGCCGACAGTCCCGTAGTCTCAGTGCCTGCGAATCGCGAGGACTGGAGACCTGCCCCTACTAACATTTCGGTGACTCCCTTATTGAGTTCATCCTTCCAAGCGCTGCCTGTGGTTACAATACCAAAGGACTGGCTGATCTGCTGTTTTTGCAATGATCCAGATGTCACGAAATCGAACCCACTGATCAAAGACAGAGAAGCAGTGATGCTACCCTCGAAGATCCCGGTCACGTACTTTGTTCGTGAAGAAAGTGGGGATCCTTCAAGAGCCTTGATTTTCTGGCGTATCATGCCCACGAGTGGGTGGGCAGAGTAGCAGGCGACGAGAAACGCATCGTATTGCGCAATCATATCCAAAACCGAGGAGCAATTCAACGCCGACTGCGCGGATTCTTTGCCATTGTTGATGCTGGCAATTGGCTCGCAGACATGCCCATCCAATGTAAATGTCTCATTCGGTGCGGTGAAGTAGTCAAATTGAACGTCGGCGTAGTTGAGTCGTTGTAGGATGGGCTTGAGGGCCTCGGTCATATGTGTGGAGGTGTTGGGGTTGATAATCAGAATGCGGAATGCGTCATTGCCTTGGGATGCAGCCATTGTTGCCGGGCTATATGCTCCGCTGGAGCTCGAATGGAAGGTAGATGTGAAGCTCTTGGTATAATCCCTGCAAAGGAGAAAACTAAATAGCCTCGTCTTTGAAATGCGGTCGGGTCCGAAAATGTTGCGCAAAGGTCCCCGCCGTTATCGCTGATCGGACCCCTCCGTAACCTTCACTTCTACCCCTCCCCCGCGCTTCTTTCTCCAACAAGCAACACCGACGACCATCCATCCATCATGCCGCTTATTGCACAGAACCCGCTCCCCCGAATCATCCTCGGATGCATGACCTTCGGGCCCAATGAGGCCGCGGGTGCCCGAATTACCTCCCTGGACGAGTTCAATCGGTGTCTGGACTATTTCCAGCAGCAGGGATTCAACGAGATCGACACTGCTCGCATCTATATCGATGGAGAGCAGGAGGCATTCACGGCCAAGGCCAATTGGAAGCAACGCGGCCTAACCCTTGCAACCAAGTGGTACCCCAAGAAGGCTGGGCAGCACAAGCCCGCTGTCCTGCGTGAGCATCTCGAGCTATCCCTAAAAGAGCTTGACACCAATCAGGTCGACATATTTTACCTGCATGCTCCAGATCGTGCGACACCCTTTGCAGAGACTTTGGAAGCTGTGGACGAGCTGCATAAGGAGGGCAAGTTCATCCAGTTGGGTCTGAGTAACTATACGGCCTTTGAGGTGGCGGAAATTGTAACTCTTTGCAATGAGCGTGGCTGGGTTCGGCCTACGATTTTCCAGGCCATGTATAATGCTATCAGTATGTCTTATCTGGATATGTCCCACTGGTATAGCTTCGATATCCATGGGATTCGGACTGGTCCATGCTAACCGGACAACAGCCCGTAATATTGAAGTTGAATTGGTCCATGCCTGCCGTCGCTACGGCTTGGACATTGTCATCTACAACCCTCTCGCTGGTGGACTTTTCTCTGGCAAATACAAGACAAAGGATGTCCCCGAAGAAGGCCGGTTTGCTGACAACAGCGGCACGGGTAACAACTACCGCAACCGTTACTTTAGAGACACAAATTTCGAGGCTTTGAGCATTATTGAGCCCGTGGTTGCTAAGCATGGCCTGACGCTTGTCGAGACGGGTCTACGCTGGGTCCGCCATCACTCCATGTTGAACATGGATAACGGTGGCCGTGACGGTGTTCTGGTCGGTGTGAGCAGCTTCGGTCAACTCGAGACTAACCTTCGGGACCTGCAGAAGGGGCCACTTCCGGAAGAGGTGGTGGAAGCTTTGGATAAGGCATGGTTGGTTGCCAAGGCTTCTTCTCCTAACTATTGGCATCTGGATCTGAAGTACAGTTATAACACCCAGGAGGCATTGTTCAAGCCTAAGCCTAAGGCTTAGTTCTGTCTATAAGAAAATCAAATCAAATCAAAATTCATCGGCAATAAATTTATTCCGTTGAATAATGTTGACATTATGTTGTGAACAATCTGCTTTATCCCAATCCATGCTACTAACTACTAGTAAGTAGTAATGGTCATCTGCTTGAGCCAGTTGACCCTTTGACCCCAGCTTGACGCCTACGCTAGACCGCTTTCGGACTAGCACACCGTCATTGTCCCTGAGATCACGTGGTACACCCCGAAGCGGTAGGGGCAATGACGAAGGCGTCCATTCCCCGAGCATCGTGTGCTTGGCCCCTCGAATGGCTTTTTATTCAATCGTCGAATTTACCTGTCTCACATGAACCCTTAAAGAACACTTCAAGTTTTCATCCAAAGACCGAACATTGCTTGCATACCGTGACCCCCTGAACCTTGTTGATTCCCTCATTACGTGGCCGCAGCTACCCCATCAACATCCCAATCGGTTTACGATCGCATGCGCTCAGGGCCGCAAAGTTGTATTCTGGTCACAGGGTTGACATCTTGCGGTTAGACTCACCTCATCAGCTGTTAAACCATCACACTGGGCATGGGATAGCCTGAATGATTGGAACATCAGCAGCCCAGTCCCTAGTTCTTATCTGTTATCTGTCGTCGCAAGGGCATCCCGAGCACAATCAGGAGGCTGAGGACATCTTTGATTGCTCCCAAGGATCTTGTCGATCCGATCCCAACCCCCCCCAAAAGCACCCACAAGACCCCCGAGGGATTACAACGCCAACGTGGCTTCGGAAAATATCGAACTGGGAGCGAGCAGGGCCAACATAACCCCAGACCCGGAGCCGAGTCGCTATTCCCAGGATTCTGACGACGACGACATGGTGGTTAATCGCCCCCCATTGCACCGCCCAACGGACGGCCGGTCACAGCAACCGTTACTTAAAGATGATCGCGAGGGACGGTCCTCCCGATCTAGCTTCGGTAACGCTACAGAAGGCCGGCCTATGTTACACCATACCCGCCGCCCTACCATCCGGAGTAAAAGTCCGGAACACGACGCCGCCCAAGCGACGCGCAAAAAGTATATGATTGCATCGGGATTTCTTCTTCTCAGCTTAGCCAGCTTTGTTGTCCAGACAGAAACCGCCGTCTACATCCAACATGAGTTGGGATGGGACAAGCCGTATTGCATGCTGTAAGTTTGGACGCAACCGCTCGCCGGTGATGAGATTGATCTGAACTACCCCCATGCACCTATAAACCGTCGCTACTTATTCTGGACCGTAATCGCTTACCCCTTCTTTTCTCCCAAACGCAGCTATATCACCCACGGTTCCTGGGCGTTGCTCTGGCCGGTCCAGCTCGCCATCCTGCGAATCCAGAAGCGCAAAATGTCATGGGAAGCATTCTGGCGCCGCCATGTCTTCCTCTTGAAGACTACTGCCCAAATGGTGGAGACTCAAGATGTCCACCTCTCCTCCCGTTCCTACCACCGTTCCCCGATCCCATATATGCTGAAGACCACTGCATTCGTGACCAGCGCGCTCACCATTGCGGGAGGCTCGTGGTACGTCGCGGTCAACTTGACAACGGCTAGTGATTTGACGGCCATCTACAATTGCTCAGCTTTCTTCGCATATGCCTTCTCGATCCCTCTCTTGAAAGAGAAGTTGCGGTGGGATAAGGTCTTTTCAGTGGGAATCGCAATCATTGGAGTCCTTGTGGTTGCCTACGGAGACCGTCCTGACAAGAAAGTTTCAAAAGGTGGAACGACAAAGGATGACCAGGATGCTCACAATCGCCTTCTGGGTAACATTGTGATTGGTGTTGGGAGTGTTTTGTACGGTCTCTACGAGGTGCTGTATAAGCGTTTCGCCTGCCCACCAGAGGGCACCAGTCCCGGCCGTGGCACTATCTTCGCCAATACATTTGGCAGTTTGATCGGCTGCTTTACCATCTTGGTATTGTGGATTCCCCTACCTTTTCTTCATTATCTTGGCTGGGAAACTTTCCGGTTCCCTACCGGCGAGGCTGGATGGATGCTCCTCATCTCCATTGCTGCCAATGCTAGTAAGTTAACAACAATACCCATCTCTCTTGACAATAATAGGTAACTAACGCTCCGCCTAGCATTTTCCGGTTCTTTCCTAGTACTCATCTCCTTAACCTCACCTGTACTTTCGTCAGTTGCCGCCCTTCTGACGATTTTCCTCGTCGCCCTCGTGGACTGGTTCCGTACGGGCATACCGCTCTCATTCGCAGCAATTATCGGAGGCATTTTGATTATGGTCGCGTTTTTCCTGCTGAGCTGGAGCACGTACCGAGAGATGAGCGAGGAACGCAAAAAGCATCTGGAGAACGACCAGGTAGAGTCGGACAGCGATGAATAGACCACTAGCATTTGTGGGATTTCTCTTTCTTTGTTCTCATAAATTGTGTTGTTATATTAGCGAGTTATTGGATTTTCCGCCATTGTCTTCGGGTCATGTTTTATACAACTCGAGATCGTACGGTACATATATGAATCATTGTCTTGAATTTCATCATGATGTTCACTGGTAGCTATTTCGGAGACTAGAGTTACCTACTAGGTAGTCATCAATACACAGTGTTCAATATCTTCAGATACTAGAAGCTACTTGAAGAGTACCTAATATTCTCCTAGTACTCACAAATCTACCAGTACTATAATTTCCAAACCAATTGGAAGTTCTTGAGCGTGCTCAAAGAGAGATATGGCCTAAGAATTCTATCCAAAGTTAAAGTTTTAATATTTAATACTAATAAATAATTATTCGAGCTCCTTATGAGAGAGAGAAGCTTAGAAAGTATATTAAATTTAGACCTACCTATTTATTATTAAGAGTAGTTACTCTCGGTCTAATTCATTATATAATAGGGTAGTACCGAAGTCATAAAACTTCTAATACCCAGACGAAGAAAGGAAAAGCGGATATGAACGGATGACCTACAGGGTTTAATTTCATGCGGGGAGGAGTATATTTATCAGCACGCCTCTACCATCTCCTTCTCTCATAACCATGGGCCAAGAAATAATATATCATATGTCAGTATAAGTAGTTATAGCTTGGTCAAATGGCATTTTGCACGCAGCGTTGCCAGTACCCATACGAACAGAGCGATATGTCGATACGACGCCCTGATCTTTGGAAGAAGGAGCTTGATGAAGTCGACCATATAGACCCCGGGACTAGCTAGGGAAATTTACGGAGATTCGAGATCTGTTGGAAAATTGAAGGTTTGTGTGATTAGTTGTTGTATTGGGCTCGAGCTAGTAACAAGTTTAATCGAGCCAGAAACGAACAGCGAGAGGGGCTAGAAAACCCAACCCGGATAACAGGAAGACAAAGTTATACTAGTAATGTAATAGACACGATTGAAGCAATTCGGATAGCAAGGAGGTAATAATAAAAGTAATCAGGGCGAATCCTTGTTTTCACTCAGCTGCCACGGCACCATCGACATCATCACGCTCGAAGATAATGATATCTTCCAAGAGGCTTTGTAACACCCAATGTGCTTCATGACTTTTAGCAACAACTTGTGTGGGTTGATGATGAATCTCCGGGATCGGATCCTGCGTGGGCAGAGGACCCTCGATCAGATCTGCAAGTTGGCCAGCGTTGGGGCAACCCGGTATCCCCTTGAATTGTGCGAATGTCTCGAGCATGGGTTGAACCTCTGCATCGCTGAGAGTCCAGACAAAGAGATTGTGGAAGTGAGGCTCAGGTCACTTGAAAATAAGCATAACCCCAGGACTGCCGTCGCGTTCTTTGGCATATTCCAGCGCAATTGAGAAATCGGGTGTTGTGTATGTCCCGGGTCCGAATTCCTTGGTAAGGTTTGTTGGGGTGATGACAGGACTAAAAGCAATCATCAGGAGCTGCATAGCCCTGCGGTCCGTTCCTCGGTAGAGTTGATTGCTGCGCAACAGGCTAGGGCAAGCAGCTCAGAGCTTTTGTTTGGTGACCGAATATTCTTCGCCCTCCTTCAAGGGGAAACGCCAGACATTGATCGTAGTTGGAATGTTTGTATCGGGCGTCTGGCCAAGCAAGTCGCATGCTAGGTGTGTAGTCCGTTCGCGAGGCAGTCTGGAAAGGAAATCTTCATCGCATCGCCGGGCTGGAGCATGTCGGCCGATGGTGAGGGCTGATTGCGATATAGTGCGAGTCCCATATCGACGAGACCGATCACCCAGTTGATATTCACCGATGGCGGTACAGTGCAGATCCGGTCGGTAATTGGGGATGTTGGGTCGTTAAGAGCATTAACTAGGTCATCACGGCCAGCTAACCAGACCAGACTTTTGAGGGGACCGATGGCGAATGAGATTGTCTGCGAACCGATGAGGCAAGTGATGTCATCCGGGATTTCTCCTTCGGGATATTGCCAGCGAAGGGTCCAGACCGGGCGAAGGCCAGCCGCTTTTAGATGGCGCGGGTGTCTGGGGTGTGGCCATGGGGTGAAGCGAACTCTTTCTCCATGTTTGTTGATGTACCACTCAGGGTAATCTGTTGGCTCCGTGTCGCTCATAGTGCTAGTGCTTGGGGTGGGTATAGGCATGATTTCTCTCTCAATGGGTGTAGGAGTGAGAAGTTGATAGTTGATGATGAAAGGCCAGGTAACGGGTGAGGTGAAGGAGTAAAGTCGAGAGGGGGAAAAAATGGAGGGGGAAATGCTCGACCAGGTGATATGATTTGGAAGGATCAACAACGACCTTGGAGAAGGTGCGAAGCTCTGTGGTCCCATGATGATGGGAGGAGTTCACACATAGTGGTTGGATTGAGGGTAAGTCTCGCCAGACAAGCCAGGCGTGAAAGGGAGGGGAGTAGTGCCTTCTGGTAAAGGCCCCACAGACAGTACTTTAAATGCGTAGGGTGATGGTCGGTATGATGTTTTGCTAGACGGGTCTAGATATCGCCGAATTTTTGATTCGGGAGTCTTAGAGAAGCGACCCTACGTTCCAGAGCAAGCTGGTGTAGACAAAGGGCGATTGGATGGGACACTTCTAGTCTTCACAGATCTTAGGGTAAAGTCTATTGTTGTGTCGGAGGGTGTTGCTAAGGAGGAAGTTGAGAAGAGAGAGAAGAGAGGAATATGAATGGAATCAACAAACATCATGATGTATTGCTAGCAAAGAAGGAAGAAGCTACGAGTACCTTCCCCCTTTTCTGCAGGCAGATACGTACCTGGGCAAGAAAAACGACAAGCCACTAATCACTGACAGGTACCTTCCTAGGTAGTAATGGGTAAGCTGATGTATAAAAAACTTTGAAATACATACTTGTAATCCTTCAAAAGCCGAGTCTTTACTTCAAGCCGACGGGAGTTGCTGCATAAGAATGGATAGACAGTGACTTTGCTCCAGCTGTATGATCTAGTCAGTATCGTCTATCTGAGAATAAGACATTGAATAACAGGTAGTACAAACCTTCTTCAAGTTGTTCCCGAGGCCCGCTCTGACCTTTACCCAGATGTCAACGTGAGGTATCTCGGGGGTGGGCTATGTCTCTATAGCATATATAATAATGATACCTGGCTCTTTTTTATTTGGGTTCACTAAAAGCTTGTCTTCTTCGCTTAGAAGATAGGCTGGCGGTCGGAAATCGGGCGTGAGAAGGGCTTGATCTTGATGCAATTTCTAGTTGCTCAGCGCGATGGTGGATAGTGTTTCTGAGGGTAGAGGTACGCTGGCCTGAGAAGTGTTGTTGGAC